>NC_042616.1:380747348-381404184 GCF_901001135.1 Rhinatrema bivittatum
GGCCAGAAAGTCTGGTTGAGCACTCGGTATATTTGGCTCAAGATACCTTCTCAAAGGTTTGCACCAAGGTACATTGGACCTTTCCCAATCACTCATCACATAGGACCAGTTACATATCAGCTTCGGCTGCCGCCTACACTGGGAATCCACAATATGTTCCACATATCTCTTCTAAAACCAGTGGTCCTATCCTGGCCTTCACGAAAGGCTCCCAAGCCATCTCTGTTGGTGGCTGAGACTGACACCACCTATAAGGTCCACGAAGTTCTCATCATCCGCCATAGGGGCCGCCGGTGGGAATATCTCCTTTCTTGGGAGGGTTATGGCCCCAAAGAAAACTCGTGGGAACCAGCTCGAAACATCCTGGATAAAACCCTCCTCCTGCAATTTCATCGGGCCCTTCCGGGTAAACCCAGACCTCCAAGGTGGGGGGGCCGTAAAGAGGGGGTACTGTTACGTGTGACGTCCACCGCAGACCCACCTCTCACCTGTCTCCAGTAACTCCATTACCTGGTCCCTCGTCTCTGGCGACGGTAGGCCGCCGGCTCCATCCTCTGTGAACCCCTAGTGCCTCTGGCTCAGCTACAGACCCTGGTATCGCCAATGCAGCTACCGCTCCTGCTGCTCCGTGTCGGGCCACTCCACGTGGCCCATGGAGAGATGATGCTACTCGGTGCCGTGCCCCTCCCTAGGCACGTGCATGCGCATCACTGTAACTTAAGTAAGGTCCATGGCGGGAACCGAGCCGCGGCCCCGGATAATGACGTTAGTGGAGCACTGGTATATAAGCCCAGGCTCTGCTCCCTAGCTTTGCCATTGCAAAAGGTCTCCTCGCTGGTCAAGTTCTCATTGCCTCCTGAACGATTCGTCTCGTTCCTGTGATCCTGTTCCTTGCTGATTCCTGTTCCTCGTTCCCCATTCCCGTGTTCCTATTCTTCAACCTATCTTCGGATTTCCTTCTTGGTTCTCAACCTCTGCTTCGCCTGACCACGACGTTGACTCTCTCCAAGCCCGGACCTCTGCTTCGCCTGACCACGCCGTTGACTCTCTCCAGACCCAGACCTCTGCATTGTCTGACTACTCAGTTGCTTCTCTTCAGACCCAGACCTCTGCATTGCCTATCTCCGCGCTCAGACCTCAGCCTTGCTTGCCACTACTTCCAGATTGCCGCCAACAATGACTCAAGCTTGCTCTTCGACACCTCTTCAGCCCACATCCTGGACTTGGCCTATTCAGGCTTCGGCCTGCTCTTGCTCAGGCACCCCCTGTCTGCCTTTGTTCCTTTGGCGCCTGGGTCTCCGGGACTCCACCTCATCCAGTACAAGGCTGTATCACACTTCTGCTGCTGTCTCTGGGCTGACCTCGATCCCTCCATTGACGACGACCGATGGAGGCCCACCTAGGTCCTGCCGGCCCCGGCACCCAAAAGCTCAACCCACCGGGAACGAGGGCTGGTATTGATGAAGCGCCAGCCGGCCTCCATCCATCAGCCCACTTCACCTGCTGATGGTGGGGATCCTATGGGTTGCGTCAACCCCACCTCGGCCCAAGGGTCCACCTCCGGCGCAACAATAAAAGCATAAAAAAAAGATGTCTTCTGTGTTAAACTCGGAATGGACTTTCAATTACTCAGGCTAGGAACCTGACAATTTTTGAGGAAAATATTTACTAAAGCTTCACTCTGAACAACTCAAAACACTTTAGTCTGTTTTGGGTAAAATACCTTTTAAAGGGCCAACAAAAATATTTTAGTGCATGACCTTTAAAGCTCACATACGGTCTGTACCTTCTTCAGATTAATTCAACCAGTGTGATCTCAAAACTCAAGCACTACACTTTTTTTGTTGGTTCTTTAGAAAGTACCAGACCTACAAAGACTTCAGTTGTTTCCAAGGTCAATGTGGGTGTAAGTCATTGAGCAGCCGGATACGTTTCAAGTTATCTGGCTAAGTGGCAATGGCTGAATATCTGTCTGGGACAACAGTCACCACTTAGCTGGATCACTACTTATTTGACTAAATAGTTAGCTAGCTAAGTGGTGGGCAGGGTGCAGAAGTAACTTGGAGAAGTTGAGTTACCCAGATTAGTTTTTCAGCTAATTCCGATATTCAGAGCTGGCTGGATAACTTATCTCGCTAACTCTGAATGCGCCAGATGTCCTAAAGTTAATCTGATAAACTTTGTTGGCTAACTTTTATATAGCTGGGTATATTCAGTAGTGCAGCTGCACCACTGAATATCCCGGCTAAGTCCATTAACGGCTATTAATCAAGTTTACTTAGGGAATAGCCACTGCTATTAATTGCATCAGTAGCATGGGATCTTCTTAGTGTTTGGATAATTGCCAGGTTCTTGTAGCCTGATTTGGCCTCTGTTGGAAACAGGATGCTGGGCTTGATGGACCCTTGGTCTGACCCAGTATGGCAATTTCTTATGTTCTTAAGTTAGCTGGATAAGTTTATCCACCTTTCACAGTGCTTGGGTGACCAGAAAAGCACCTAGCTGAGCTCCTATCTTGGTTCCCGACCAGCCAACTTAGCTAGGTGCTTTTCTGGTCACCCAATTGACCTGAAAGGCACCTAGCTGAGCAGCTATCTAGGAACAGAATTAAGCAGGAATATGGCATCTTATCTGCTCCTCACGATCCCTCCTCTCCTGCTACAACCACTGTCATCTCCCAAACCTTCTGCTGCTGTCATCCTTTAGTGAATCCGTAGGATATACCACAGCATTAGGAATAGCTGGACACAATCCAAAATCTCCATCATAGAAATCATACGAGCTGCACGGACACACAACCACACCACACCAATACAAGCAATGGAATAAAATGGCCCTCGAGTCGGTGCTGACACTTAACTTGTGCCCTGACCATGGAAGTATAAAACCCACATTAAAAAATATGCAGTAACATTAGCCCGGCTCCCTGCATTGCCTACAATTAGCTAATCACCTCCTTTGCATGCCGTTAGCATGCATTCGCATGGTAAAAACAATAGATCTGTAAGCGTGTTCAAACACGCTTTTTCCGCCGTGCACAACCCCTTATTACATCCCCGTATAGGGCTTTGCGCGGGAAAACGCACGTACATATGTGCATACTGGCAGCTTCAGCGCACCTTATTACATTGGCACCATAGTGTGGCTGCAATATTAATGTGAATATGATCCCAAAAAAGTTTAATGTCCATGCTGGCTGCCATGAAATTTCACATGTTAACCAGCCCAAAGTGAAAGCACTGGTTAGCAGCAGAAATTTGTAACCCCTCTCCCTCTCCCCTTCAACAAATATGAAGGAATTGGCATACCCCAATCCCTCCCACCCAACACACACTCCCCATAGACTCAACTTTCTCCATACAAACAACCCTTGGAATCACCACAAAGATTATCTGGACCAACAGCCTCCCTCCTTCCCTCCCGACATTCTCTAGAATCATTCACAAGAGCTTGCTGGCTCTCTCCCCCTGTCACATACCCTATCTGTGGATCCATAATGGAATATAGTGGCAGCAGGAGACAGCACCACTCTTTCCGTCTCCAGGGACAGAGTTAAGATTTTGCTGCCCCTAGGTACTTTTGGTGCTTTCGCCCCTTCCCCCACTTCCTATAAGGGACTGCTACAGGGTAGCAGAGGGCTGTTCTCTGCCCAAGAGATTCAGAAGAGTTAGAAGGTGGCAAATCTTAGTTAACTTGCTGCCCCTAAATGTTTACTGCACTAGGTAAGGGTCAAATGGGGGCCTAGAGAAATCCAGGACTGTCCATCCCCACTTACTCCTAAGAACAAATTAGCTTGATGGACTCTCTACCTGGGTAACATCAAGCTAGGTGGAGAGAACATTGCACAAATCTCATTTTGGAGTGAGTTTCCTCACTCCGAAAGTCATCAAGTCTTCACAAGAGACCACTGTTCTGTTCGAATGTGTCACATAGAATGTCAACGTGGCCCCTAACCCCCTACACTCATACCTAAACCCCACCTCGAGTTACTAGGTGGGCCTACCATAGGGATACAAATACCTACCTATGGGGATGACACTATGGCCAGTCTCTCTCTCTCTCTAAGGCTCTGGACCCTTCAATTCACCTCAAATAGAGGCATTTGACAAAGTTCCTCATGAGAGGCTTCTGTAAAAAGTCATGGGATAGGTGGCAATGTCCTTTTCTGGATTGCAAACTGGCTAAAAGACAGGAAACAGAGAGTAGGATTAAATGGACAATTTTCTCAGTGGAAGGGATTGGACAGTGGAGTGCCTCAGGGATCTGTATTGGGACCCTTACTTTTCAATATATTTATAAATGATCTGGAAAGAAATACGATGAGTGAGATAATCAAATTTGCAGATGACACAAAATTGTTCAGTGTAGTTAAATCACAAGCAGATTGTGATAAATTGCAGGAAGACCTTGTGAGACTGGAAAATTGGGCATCCAAATGGCAGATGAAATTTAATGTGGATAAGTGCAAGGTGATACATATAGGGAAAAATAGCCCATGCTATAATTACATAATGTTGGGTTCCATATTAGGTGCTACAACCCAAGAAAGAGATCTAGGTGTCATAGTGGATAACACATTGAAATCGTCAGTGCAGTGTGCTGCGGCAGTCAAAAAAGCAAACAGAATGTTGGGAATTATTAGAAAAGGAATGATGAATAAAACGGAAAATGTCATAATGCCTCTGTATCGTTCCATGGTGAGACAGCACCTTGAATACTGTATACAATTCTGGTTGCCGCATCTCAAAAAAGATATAATTAAGATGGAGAAGGTACAGAGAAGGGCTACCAAAATGATAAGGGGAATGGAACAACTCCCCTATGAGGAAAAACTAAAGAGGTTAGGACTTTTCAGCTTGGAGAAGAGACAACTGAGGGGGGATATGATAGAGATGTTTAAAATCATTAGAGGTCTAGAACGGGTAGATGTGAATCGGTTATTTACTCTTTCGGATAGTAGAAAGACTAGGGGGCACTCCATGAAGTTAGCATGGGGCACATTTAAAACTAATCGGAGAAAGTTCTTTTTTACTCAACGCACAATTAAACTCTGGAATTTGTTGCCAGAGGATGTGGTTAGTGCAGTTAGTATAGCTGTGTTTAAAAAAGGATTGGATAAGTTCTTGGAGGAGAAATCCATTACCTGCTATTAAGTTCACTTAGAGAATAGCCACTGCCATTAGCAATGGTAACATGGAATAGACTTAGTTTTTAGGTACTTTTCAGGTTCTTATGGCCTGGATTGGCCACTGTTGGAAACGGGATGCTGGGCTTGATGGACCCTTGGTCTGACCCAGTATGGCATTTTCTTATGTTCTTATGATAGCTCTTCGCAGACAGGCTAACCCAGCCCACTCTCCGCCCCTAACTCCTCCTATTTTCAGAATTTGCATCGCACCATACGATATGGTGCTATCGCATGCGTTAAACACGTTTTCGCATGCGGTAAGGGCTTAACGCATGCGAAAACGCCTTATCGCATTTTGATAAATGACCCCCATAGCTGGCTAATTCCCCAAACTACTTCCTTGACCCAAGCATGCCTCCTGGAACACCTTTTTTGAGCCACTCAATAGCAATACATTTTCAAAGAGGCCAACCTAGCTATTTAATTGAAAATATACTGTACCCCAATATAGCTACTAGAACTTTGCAGTTATTTCATATAGAAATGGTAAAATGCAATTAAATGACAGTGCACTCATACAAGTTACAATCATAATCAGGATCTATATGAAAGAGAAATCATGTTCTGATTCAAGACAATCAATTTAAGGAAGGTAAAGTGTCAATAAAGTGAGGAAATGCTGCAAAGCAAAACTAAATGATCAGTCACAAATTTTGCCTATATTATGAGCTGGGATAGGGCAAAGAGAAGATACCAAATAGATAAATGAAAGAAGCTAGGACATCTGTAAATGAGAATGATGCAAGAGTCCTTCAGAAGTGGTGATCTCTTCCATGTAATATGACAACTGTTGCTACACTAAAGATTAAGTTGGAAGAATATGTTTAGGGATCTGATTTTCAGTTTAAACCGACAGAACCCAATAAAACACACGACATGAATAGAGGCATGGCAATTTCTTATGTTCTTATGTTCTTTTAGAACCTCTATTCATGTCGTGTGTTTTATTGGGTTCTGTTGGTTTAAACTGAAAATCAGATCCCTAAACATATTCTTCCAACTTAATCTTTAGTGTAGCAACAGTTGTCATATTACATGGAAGAGATCACCACTTCTGAAGGACTCTTGCATCATTCTCATTTACAGATGTCCTAGCTTCTTTCATTTATCTATTTGGTATCTTCTCTTTGTATCCCTATGGTAGGTGGGCCTACCATAGGGATACATTTGGTATCTTCTCTTTGTATCCCTATGTATCCCATTTGGTATCCCTATGGTAGGTGGGCCTACCATAGGGATACCAAATGACCCACTGACCACTGTTCGAACAGAACAGTGGTCAGTGGGTCAGACCAAGGGTCCATCAAGCCCAGCATCCTGTTTCCAACAGAGGCCAAACCAGGCCACAAGAACTTGGCAATTAACCAAACACTAAGAAGATCCCATGCTACTGATGCAATTAATAGCAGTGGCTATTCCCTAAGTAAACTTGATTAATAACCGTTAATGGACTTCTCCTCCAAGAACTTATCTAAACCTTTTTTTGAACCCAGCTACACTAACTGCACCAACCACATCCTCTGGCAACAAATTCCTGAGCTCTACTGTGCGTTGAGTGAAAAATAATTTTCTCCGATTAGTCTTAAATGTGCTACTTGCTAACTTCATGGAATGTCCCCTAGTCCTTCTATTATTCGAAAGTGTAAATAACTGAGTCACATCTACTCGTTCAAGACCTCTCATGATCTTAAAGACCTCTATCATATCCCCACTAAGCCATCTCTTTTCCAACCTGAACAGCCCTAACCTCTTCAGCCTTTCCTCATAGGGGAGCTGTTCCATCCCCTTTATCATTTTGGTTGCCCTTCTCTGTACCTTCTCCATCGCAACTATATCTTTTTTGAGATGCGGCGACCAGAAATGTACACAGTATTCAAATTGCTGTCTCACCATGGAGTGATATAGAGGCATTATGGCATTTTCCATTTTATTAACCATTCCATTCCTAATAATTCCTAACATTCTATTTGCTTTTTTGACTGCTGCAGCACACTGAGCTGACGATTTTAAAGTATTATTCTCTATGATGCCTAGATCTTTTTCCTGGGTGGTAGCTCCTAATATGGAACCAAACATCGTGTAACTACAGCAAGGGTTATTTTTCCCTATATGCAACACCTTGCACTTGTCCACATTAAATTTCATCTGCCATTTGGATGCCCAATCTTCCAGTCTTGCAAGGTCCTCCTGTAATGTATCAC
The DNA here is from genome assembly GCF_901001135.1 of Rhinatrema bivittatum. NCBI lineage: Eukaryota > Metazoa > Chordata > Amphibia > Gymnophiona > Rhinatrematidae > Rhinatrema > Rhinatrema bivittatum. The sequence continues at coordinate 380,754,738 of NC_042616.1, forward strand.
AGTCCGCTTGTGATTTAACTACTCTGAATAATTGTGTACCATCCGCAAATTTGATAACCTCACTCATCGTATTCCTTTCTAGATCATTTATATATATATATATATATATATATATATATATATATATATATATATATATTTACCCTTTTCCACTGAGAAAATTGACCATTTAATCCTACTCTCTGTTTCCCGTGTTTTAACCAGTTTGTAATCCACGAAAGGACACCACCTCCTATCCCATGATTTTTTTAGTTTTCTTAGAAGTCTCTCATGAGGTACTTTGTCAAATGCTGTTACGAGCGCGCGCGCGGTCGTCGTAAGCGGGTGGTGGTGAGCCCTTGGGCCACGGCAGTACTCAAGGAGGAGCCCCAAGCCCCACCGTGGGAGGTGAGCTGAGCAGGCATGGTGAGCGAGGCAGGCAGGAACAGAAGCAAGGAGTCCGACCCTCAGCCGGACCTGCATGCCCATGGTAGCCAACATGGGGAAGTTGACTAATGAACGGTCCTCCGACTGTTCCCGGCCCTTTCGGACCTGCCGCAGGGAACGGCAATGGGCAGCAGGCCGGACAGAGGCGAGGGCAGACAAAGTCCTTAAACAGAAGACATCAGACGGGGCAGAAGCAGGCTGAAGCAAGACGGAGACATCAGGAAGAAGCGAGACACAGGAAAGATCCAGGCGAGCAGGAACTCCGATGCTGGGATACTCACATCCGAAGCCCCTTCGGCTGGCAGAAGCTCAAGAGCCCGTGGGACGAATCCCTCCTGTTGGCCACTCCAGGACCCAACAGGACAGAAGGCTCAGGAACCAGACAAGGACGTAGGTTAAGGCAGAGACAGGAAGACATCCAGGCAAGGGCTGAAGCAGACACTGTAGACAAGGCTGGACGGAAACATGGCACTGTCTATCAGGGCGCCCTACTCAGCCCACCCTTGGGACTGAGTCGCGGACCACCCTGTCCCAGACGCGCCCTACACAGCCCAGGAAGGCTGGTCGCGGACCACGCCGAGAAGGAGGGTGCAGGGAAACTCCAGGCGAACAGGAACTCCGATGCTGGGATACTCACATCCGAAGTCCTTACGGCTGGCAGGCACAGGAACAAACATCTAGGCAGAGAAACTGGACAGGGATCCATCAAAGCATATGATGATCACGGAAGACCTGGATCAGCACGGTTACAGACAACTGTAGGACCTGATCTGCAGGCCTGGACTGGAACAGACATCAAGACAGGGAGTCATCAAAACACGGCTGACCACGGATGACCTGGATCGAGGAGAAGGTTACAGGCGACTGTAGTGCTCGATCCGAAGGCCCTTTGCAAGTGAACAGAAAGTCCTTAAATACTGGAGGTAGATGGCAACTCCCTGGGAGGAGCTTGCCAGGACCGCCCACCGCTGGTCCTATAAGTCAGGTGGAGAGCTGCGGGCCAGCCCCTAGGAGAAGGGCGTCGCCAGACAGGAAGTCCAAACGCTGGCATGCAAGCCACAGGCACAGCTAGGCCTCTCAAGCCCTGGAGCAAGTCCCGGATGGAACGTAGGCGAGGCCCAGGCTTCAGAGCGGCCTCTGGAGGAAGGTAAGAGACCTCCTGTAGCGCAGCAGCAGGGGGGATCGCAACAAATGCCTTCTTAAAATCCAAATACACTGCACCTACTGGTTCACCTTTATCCACATGTTTATTAACTCCTTCAAAAAAATGAAGCAGATTTGTGAGGCTCTTGCCTTGGGTAAATCCATGCTGACTGTGTTGCATTAAACCATGTCTTTCTGTATGCTCTGTGGCGTGGTGCATGGCCCCCCTGGCAAGGACTGTTATGGAACTAAAAGAAGTTTAGTCATTCCGTTGAAAATATCCCCAGATATTTGTGATTGATAGCTCATGGTGCCAGATTCCAGCACGAGTTCCAACTGAGTTGATGGAAAACTGCTGAATCAAAGATTCAGCCAACTGAACTGGCCAATTTGGTCTTCATCTTTCATCTTCTACTTTGCTACAGTATTTTAAAAAATCTATCTGTCAATGTATATTTCATTTTATTCAACTAAATATATATTAGTGATAATATATTGTTCCTGCTCGCTGAACATCTTTTGATTCAGTCATACAGATAAGGCACCAAAACTGGTAATCAAGTTATTTTCTCCATCCAAACATGTCAGGATTCTATTTAGATGAAAGCTGTTAAATATATATAAATATTATTAAAAGCAGAAATGCATAATGTTTTCCGAAATATAGGACAAACTGTTCACTTCAAGCAGAATTAATGTTAAAAGATCTGTCTCAAGACATTCTATAGACTTAAAAAATTGGGTGGCTCATGGAGGACAGTCAATGATTGAGACATGGGAATGTCATTTATTATAGTCCTCAAGCTCATTAGTTAGCTAACATACTGTAACTTAATGTTTTGCTTTTGCACAAACCATTTTGTCAGGAAGACTCTCACATTCATATTAATGAACTGCAGTACAAGAGGAAAATTAAAAATATATATATATTTATTTATAGACTTTTCTTTGGATTCCATTTTAATTATTGCATCTAAAGCCTTCACTGAGGCATCAGTAACTCTTATACTAGTCAGAACCTTGAGCACCAAAATTGGCCCAGTAAGTGGAATCTGAGGTCAGGAAATTAGTCATAGTGAAATAAAGCCAAGTATATAGCCACCATCCTCCTCTACCTATCATTTCACTATTGCTATTGTTTTCTTCGTTTGCAACTATGTATAATTTATCTGATTGTTGTTTTGATTCTGTAAACCATTGTGATGGCTAAACCGAATGATGGTATATAAAAACAAATAAATAAATAAATAGATAGATAGATAAATATTTATGCAAAGTGCTTTATGAAGGAGCATTAGTACATTTATATTGCTCTTACTGGTATAATTCCTTTGAACCAGAGAATACTGACAGTCTTTTTTAAGTGCATGTTAATATATGAACAGCAGATTTTTGTATTCTTTACAGTTTCCAAGTCAATTAATTTCAATGATTGATATACTGAGGAGGAAAAACATACAGTGTTCTGTATGTAGTGTAGAACAGTGTTTCTCAACCTGTTTGATGCCAGAGACCAACTAACTACCTTTCATAAACCCGTGAACCATATGGAGATTGAAGAGCAGCAGGAGGTTGGCGAGGTACATCAGCTTTGCTGCAATTGGCATTTCACACACACACACACACTCTCTCTCTCTTTCGCTCTCTCTCTCTCGTCTCTGCTCTCTTCATTTCATTCTCTCTTTCTTGCTCACTCACATACATACACACATTCATTCTCTTCTCCGGTCCTGCCCTGTGATGTTTCTCAAAGTGGGGTACCCCAAGATGATAAGTGGGCTGGAACTCAAGGACAAGGCAAGGTAAGTTGCAGAAACAAACACACCTGGTACCAGAAGACTGAAAGTGTGGTTTTCTGCCTGTTGTGGCTGCCTTCCAATCAGGTTGAGCCCTCAGGTGCTGATGGCTGCAAAGAGCTGGTACCAGGAGGGTGTTCCTAAGAAAACCAAATGCAGCCATGAGGAGAAACTAGCAGAACACATATCTTCATGAAAAGTCAATTCAAAAGGAAAGCCAAACCACAATTGGAGCTGAAGCCTGGCATGAAGAGATTCAAGTGAAGAGCCTAAATCCTAGTAGATGCAAGATCACCACTGGAAACAATGGAAGTACAAAGCACACACTGTAGTATGGGACCACCACAGGAAAGGCTGGAACCTTGAAGAATAGGATCAAACTCTGGAAAAGAAGTAGACAATGTCCACAGTGTATATATACATAGTAAAGCAGGAAACAAGATGGCTTCCAAGAGGAAGTGAGAACCTGTTGCGCCAGAGGTGGATCCTTGGGCCGAGGTGGAGTTGACAAAACCCGTAGGAGGGGTCCTATTGGTCCCCACCATCGGTAGGTGGAGTGGGCTGATGGACGGAGGCCGAATGGTGCTTCACCAATACCAGCCCTTGTTCCCCGCGGGTTGAGCCTTTGGGTGCTGGGGCCAGCTGGACTTAGATGGGCCTCTACATGTTGTCGTCGATGGAAGGATTGAGGTCAGCCCAAAGGCAGCAACAGGGGAGAGAAGAAGTCTGTACTGGACGCAGGGCCGGTGCAAGGGGATTTGGCGCCCTAGGCAAGCCTTCTCCCTTGCGCCCCCCCCCCCGTTGCGCCACCACCCCCCGGTCTCGGCCCCGATTCCTACCTCATTCTCGATCACGCCCGTTGACTATGTGGTTTTCCGGTCACAAGCAGGTTGGGCACTGCTTGCGGCCCGCCAAATCTTTTTGCCACCGCTTGTGGCCCCATATGGCGCGCACCAAGGGTCTCCGGCGCCCGGGGGCCAATGCATTTGTGTGCCTCTTCAGCATCGCCCCCTTAATCTTTCTTGTACTAATGCTTAAGGTCACAGAAAATCAGTGGCATCTCTGGAATTGGGGGGGGGGGGGGAGCCAAAATGACATTTCTTCATCACACCCACCTCTATAGCATGGATCCTGCTTTCAAATTGGTTGTTAATAAAAAAGTCCAAAGGCTCTTCTGGGTAATTTTAAAAAGCTGGCCAGTTTCACACTATAAAATTATTTGATAGCCTCATTCAACTAATTCTATATGGCTATGAGAGTGAAGTCTGGAATTTATAGGAAGGAACAGAATGTCAATACAAATCCTGCATCTTCAGTTCTCTAACTCTGTGCATCCACTGAAATTCCCCTAAACAATGGAGCTTGGATGTTTCCCTTACAGCTCATCATACTAAAAGATATTTTCAAATTCTGGTGTCACCTCACAGTAACAGCAGCACAAACACCTTCCACTGCCAGGCACATTGTGAACTAACACAAAACCCCGCAAGAAAGACACTCAAAATCTATACTGCAATCCCATCGTAACATAACAGTAATAACACCAAGGACTCAAACAACAATAACCCTACCTTTGAAAAAGCAAGGGTAAATATTACACTGGGTCCTAGAATACCAATACACCACCTACTGAGGAAACAAAACAAACCCGATTGCTAATGATTCCTATGCTAGCACAATCTCTCATCATGGTCACACATACAGAGCAGAGACAGACCTCTCATCAAATACAGAATAAAGCCATATAAAGTATAAACAGAAATGTGCAGACAAAAACTGAACTGTAAAACGCATAACAATGGAAAAACAAAAATTTCAGCATTCCTTGTGAAACAAATCAATAATATAAAGATATATAAATCATTAATCATAATTATAAAACCATACAAATAAGATAATTTCAAAACAGCTGATGAATAGAATAGAATATCCAATAATTAAAGATTAATGCAAATTTTGAAAGCTTTACCAAACACCAATAAAATATTTCAAACAGCAGACACATCACATCATTTAAAATGGTAGTCAATCAAGAAAAATGAACTTAAAAAGCCACCTTTACTTACCCTCTCCAGCAGTTCTCCTACTCCTTTCCCTTGCAGGCCATACCAGAAGCAGCAGTAGCTGCTGAAGCTGTCCTCACAGTCCTTAGGGACCACAACCAGTCTCTTCTCTCTCTCTCTCTCACACACACACACACACACACAAGTCACACCCTCAGGACCAGTTTCTGTCTCTCACACATCACTCATCTCCCCAACCAGTCTGTCTCTCTCTCTCTCTCTCTCTCACACACACACACACACACACACATACCAGTCACCTCTCTGGCCAGTCTCTCTCAATCACACAATGCTCTCGCTCTCTCTTACTAACACACAGGCTTTCAATCACACACATGCTCTCTCTATTTCACTTACACACAAGCTCTCAATCACACACGTTCTATCTCACTTACAAACAGGCTCAATCACACACATGCTCTCTCTCACAGCCACAAGCCAGCCAAAAACATGCTCCATCTCTCTCGCACACACATACTGACACACACAAGCACCCTCCCTGACTCACATATACACCATACACATACAGAAGCACTCTCCCTGTCTCACATACACATTACACTCACAGAAGCACCTTGCTTTCAGACTTACAGCATTTTTCACTTTTACTAAAAGTAAAAATGATGCTCCCAACCATTAAATAAGAAAACCACATTCCTATCATGATGATACGTGATGATACGTCCACAGAAGGTAGCAATGGGAGGATTGTGTCACTGGGGCTAGATGTTTCGCAGAGCTCCCATGATGTGGTGGATGGTAGCCATGGGGCTGCCAGGGGTGCCCCTGCTGGCCGGGAACCACGGTGCTTGGAAGAGTGGCGGCGGGTGTACCTGATGGACCTGACTACTACCCGTGACAGCCTTATCTGCATGGTATGTGGGAGCACCCTGGTCACCCTGAAACTCAGTGCCATCAAGAGACACATCCGCCAGAAACACCCAGACACAGTTGACTGGAGTCCACGCGAGAAGGCAGACATCCTTGCCAGCTGGGACGCTCACCTGCGCCTTGAGGTCCACTACATTGGAATTCACTTCCCCAAGACTTACGCCAAGAACAATGCCATTCAACATTCAGAAAGAAATTGAAAACCTGGCTGTTCGCAGAAGCCTACCGCTGAAGGATCTCCTCAACCATCACTGTCTCTCATTCTCCCACCCCTCCTTAATCCCTACCCCCCCCCCCCTCTTTTCCCTCTCCCCTTCCCCCCCCACCCAACCTCACCCTTTCCTTCTCCCACTGGACATACCATGCTAATAACTGCCTAGGATAAATCTATGTTTACGTATCTTATAGTTTTTGTTGATTATATATATATATTTATCTCTCTCTAATTGTTTCTTAGTTTAAATTCTGTACTGTCTTCCATTGCCCAGGTTTTACGCTCCCTGTTTAATGTAACTTTACTTTCTACCTTGATGTTAATTGGTTTCCCCTCAGTTACATTGTAAACCGGTACGATAAGACCTAGTCTTGAGCATCGGTATAGTAAAAGAAATTAAATAAATAAATAAATATCAGAAGGCGAAATGACACCCTTCCTTCAGGTTCTGTCCTCCCAAGGGACAGCCACCTACACCTTCTCTTGTTTTATGCTTTCAGGCAATAAAGCAAATGTGTTTCTTCAAACTATCAGTCGTATGATTATTCATGTGGGAGATATGGAACAGAAAGACATCCTTAGTCAGCTTCCCTTTTAAATGGGAAGACTCTAGTCTTAGTCATTTAAAAATATACATTTTCTAAAGGCTTAAAAAAAAAAAAAAAAGCAAAACTGTTTCAGATTGGAACTATTCTAGTCTTCATGCTTAAATTATGCTTCAAAAAAAAAAAAAAAAACCAACCCACCTGGCATCAGTATCTTAAATTTGTGATTTTGCTGAGATAAACATTTTAAATACTTTATTTTTTTTTTTACTTTAGTATTTGTCTCTACCCACTTTAGTATTTGTCTCTACCCACTTTGTTAAATTTTATTTTCCAGCAGAGGGTGGCCTTCAGCCCCTACCATGTGACAGGGGCCTTCAGCCCCTGTCACATGGTAGGGGCTGAAGGCCACCGGCGCCATTTTGCTTAGTGGCAGCGGAGGCCCCGGGAGCCGCAGATCGCTCCCGGGACCTCCGCTGGACCACTAGGGGGGCGTCGGGAGGGTGACACTGGCGGGGCGGCAGGGCGAGTCGGGAGCTGGCTGCCTGCCGCGGCGCCCCCTAAATCTCAACGCTTGGTCTCCATCTAGGCGAGTCGAAGGCTGGCAGAATTTTGAAAGGGCACTTTTTGCCCTTTCAAAATTCTGCTGCCTGCCGCGGCGCCCCCTAAGTCTCGGCGCCCTAGGCACAGGCCTAGCTCGCCTAGTAGTTCCGCCGGCCCTGACTGGACGAGACTGAGTCCCGGAGATACGGGCACCAATAAAACCAAAGTCAGACAGGGGGCACCCGAGCAAGAACAGGCTGAAGCCTGAATAGGCCAAGTCCAGGACATAGAATGAAGAGGCATCGTAGGACGATGATATATAGTGATGATTTAGGGGTATCAGTATTAGTCCATGGAAAAGACAGCTTTAGTAGGGGCATGGGATAAATATTGTGGATCCATCAGGTCCAGAGGACGCATATAAAGAGCAGGTAGTAAAATACTGCACGGAGCGGCAGTAGCCACAGAGGCATTCACGGAGCGGGATGCCAGTGGCCAGTGGTAGGTGTCCACCTTCATGGAGCGGAAGGATGTAGGGCTGTCATCTCCCAATTAAATAAAAAACAAAAACAAAAAACAAAACAGGGATGGGATCCATCAGGTCTAGAGGACACATATAAAGAGCAGGTAGTAAAATACTGCACGGAGCGGCAGTAGCCACAGAGGCATTCACGGAGCGGGATGCCAGTGGCCAGTGGTAGGTGTCCATATAAAGAGCAGGTAGTAAAATACTGCACAGAGCGGCAGTAGCCACAGAGGCATTCACGGAGCGGGATGCCAGTGGCCAGTGGTAGGTGTCCACCTTCACGGAGCGGAAGGATGGAGGGCTGTCATCTCCCAATTAAATAAATAATAAAAAAACCCAGGGATGGGATCCATCAGTTCTAGAGGACGCATATAAAGAGCAGGTAGTAAAACACTGCATGGAGCGGCAGTAGCCACAGAGGCATTAACGGAGCGGGATGCCAGTGGCCGGTGGTAGGTGTCCACCTTCACAGAGTAGAAGGATGAAGGGCATCCATCTCCCAATTAAAAAAAGAAAAGAAAAAAAGAAAAAAAAACAGGGATGGGTTCATGGGCTTATAGGTATTACCAATTATTAGGCTTTTCAATATTTGATGATAGTTAATGTGACTTTCAAGGCATTCTTCACTTTCGGTGCATGTCCGGCATGACTCCTTGCTTCAATGACAGGGGAAAAGAAAAACTGATACTTCACACATTTCCAGCATTGCCCTCTGCTTCATGGCAGAGAGCTATGCTGCCGCTTACCCAACTAATCAAACTTAATATTTCACTTGGAAGCAGCTCCAGCACTGCTCTCTACATTAATGGTGGGGGTGAAAAGGGAATTAGAACATAAGGTTACTAAGAGCCAAGAGAAACAGTTAAGTATGAGAACAAATGTGTGAAGCTTGCTGGGCAGACTGGATGGACCGGTTGGTCTTCTTCTGCCGTCATTTCTATGTTTCTATGTTTCTAAGTAGTAGTACACAGAACTATGAAGCAGAGGGTTTTTTTTCTCTCTCTCTCTCTCCTTAAGAACATGTATAGAAATCAAAATGGATTCTCAATTGGACTAAACTTCCCATATACCCTGGTTCTGAGTTCTGGTGGAATCTGACTAGAGGTGCTAAGTCACAATGACTCAGCAAAATTGCACTAATAGGCTAGCAGGTGCTGTAAATGAAGGCCGAGCCAGACTGGAGAAGTTTGTGGGGAGACAGGATCAGAGCAGCCAGCTCGCCTAATTTTGACATGGAAAAGGACTTGGATGAAGGGTATGAAGAGATTGGGCGATTCAGCACAAGTTAAGTGAAATACTAGAATGTTTGAGGGGAATACTTTTTGTTATAATTAGTGAGACTGTTAAGAGACTGACTTTAAACCAGAAAAATGACCTCTGCACAAGCCCTTTGACTGACAAACCATTTCAGAAATAGTGGAATTAAACTGGGTTTGAGCAACATAGTAGGATTTATAAAGTTCTGTCCATTCCTTTCTAGGAGGAGTGGTAATTTGGTTAACTCAAAGAGTAAAACTGCAAGTGAGAATACAGAAGCATTGCAGCAGCCAATCTCTGCTTTAAAGTAAAGGAATAAAAAGGGGAATTCTTTAGACCCCTAGCAGTGCTCTTGAGATTGGGTCACATTGGATTAATTAAGCACTGATACACAGAAGGTATAATTACTGACCCTGCCTTTGAGTCTGAAGGGATCGTAAGAAAGTTTGGGTTTGTGCAACTAATGTAATTTAACAATGTTGTTGTGAGAACTGAGCTAGCAGCAGAAAATTAAAGTTGGAAACTAGAGTTTTTAGCACAGTGAGTTTGTCTTCTTGCCCTAGTAAGAATGTCAAAATAAAAGTTTATGTTTTAAACCAAACTGAAAGTGGTCTAATGAGTTAGAGTGTACAACCCTTTGAATTATCTACTCTGCTGTTCTTTACCGTAACTGTTAGGGAAGAGAGGCTGATTCCCAGCAGAAAATGCCTCCTTAGCACCTGTAAGAAGTTAGAGGGTTTTAGTGCCAGCAAAGAGCTGGTATCCCTACAAGAAGAAACCTAATCTAAAGGAAATTAAAAAATAGCTGTCTTTTCCTTCTGAATGCAGAATTCTGAATCTATTTGCAGAACTCCACAGCAAGAATTCTCACAGGTAAAAGGGAAAGAGACCACATCACTGACACACTAGCTGAACTACACTGGTTACCAATAGAACAAAGAGTACAGTTTAAAGCACTCTGCACAAAACACAAACTGATTCATGATGAAAAAGCAGAATGGCTCAACACAGCGCTACGGGTACATGTACCACATAGAAATTTCAGATCAGTAAACAAAGCCCTCCTAACCATCCCGTGGGTTAAAACAGCACGGCTAATCCAGGTCAGAGAATGAGCACTGTCACTGGCTGGACCCATTTTATGGAATACTTTCCCCCTGGAAGTAAGATTACAGGGAAATTTCAAACTATTCAAAATAAGTCTGAAAACATGGCTTTTCAAACAGGCTTTTTACAAAGAGAACAGAGAAAGTAAGTAAGGAAAAGCTGGCGTTACAAATCAGCACCAAACGACTAGTTACACTTGCCACTGGCAACTATTTTTAAACTCTCACTGATAAAACTAGATTAAACCTGAACGTACAAGAATGAATTACATATAAGCTAACCATGAGACATGTATTCAATTGACATTATATGACATAATTCAAATAGATATTGTATGGAATTATATGTTATCGGTAATCTATTGGCACCTCTGTTAAGTACTAACATTTATTTTGCCTATTGTGCCTGCCTGTAAACCGTTATGATGGTAAATAACTTAATGACGGTATAAAAAAAGAATTTAAATAAATAAAACAAAATAAATAAATAGTTCCAAAGAAGATAGATTCAGCTGTATATAAATCAGTAAACCTGTTGCTGCTAGTGTGATTAAGCTAAGAGAATCTGTCTCAGGGAGTTTTAAATGTTGGTATTGGTTCTTGCCACTGTTTTATATTACAAGAAATGTACAGCCTTAACTTGGCATTTACTGACACTAGTCTAATAAATTCTGTAATGTATTTTAAGTTTAGCCTTGATTTGAAGACTGATTAAAAGCTGAAGAAGTTCAGTATCCCTTTCTTTGTTCATTGCATGTAGAACTGGATGAATAAAGTGGTTAATAAGCTGTATGATAGTGAGTCTCATGCTTGAAGCCTTTTAAATGGGAAGCTTTCTGTTTGCCAGGACAGAGAAAAAGTCCTTTTAGAAAACTAATCAGAATTCAGAAGGGGAAAGACAGTAGGGATGGGCAGAGGGATGCCATACGTTGCATTCGTGATTCGTATTCGGCAAGGGCCCCCCGCCCCTGATACGTTCATATGTTGATTCTTATTCATTTCCCACTAAAATTAAATTAACTACAGCCCCCCACACTCCTGACCCCCCCAAGACTTACCATTTTGAATACTGACAAAATGGCGCTGATAGCCTTTGCCCTTACTATGTCACAGGAGCCGACGGTCGGCCCGGACCCCTGCTGGACTTTTGGCAAGTCTTGTGGGGGTCAGGAGGGTCTCCCAAGACTTGCCAAAAGTCCCTGGTGGTCCAGCGGGGGTCCGGGAGTGATCTCCTGCACTCGAGCCGTCGGCTGCCAGTAATCAAAATGGCGCTGATAGCCTTTGCCCTTACTATGTCACAGGGGCTACCGGTGCCATTGGTCAGCCCCTGTCACATGGTAGGAGCACAAGATGGCGCCGATGGCCATGTGACAGGGGCTGACGAATGGCACCGGTAGCCCCTGTGACGTAGTAGGTCAAAGGCTATCGGCGTCATTTTGAATACCGGCACCGAGGGTGTGAGTGCAGGAGATGGCTCCTAGACCCCCCACTGGACCACCAGGGAGTTTTGGTAAGTCTTGGGGGGGTGTCAGGAGGGTGGGGGATTTGTTTAAATTGGGTCCTTTAGGCGGCCGAATAATTTGGCGAGATTCATTGTATTCGTGGGGAATCGCGAAACGTTTCGCTTCCCCACGAATACAACGAATATGGTCCTATACGTTGCGGAGTGCCAATTCGTAGGGAATGAATGCACACCCCCTAAAAGACAGCCCATGTTATGACTGACTGATGTTCCCCAATGCCACAGTAGCTATTCACTATAAGTCTCCCACATAGAACCAAAGCAGATTGCAGCACCCATCCCCAGCAATAAATCGGCAATGCAGAAATATGTGGAGTTTTGTAAACTGTAGTACTAAGGCTTACAATCTGGGGTATTTTTGTTTATGTTTCTACAACTCATATTTCTTTTTCTATATTTCATATTTTGATAATTCTCCAATGAGAAAGTTGTCATGAAATCTGTCAATAAACTTTGCTGCAGTAGAGGAGGACCGGAAGGCTCATCTGCATACTGCTCCCAGCATCCCCCAGGAGAGGAGTCCAGAAGTCACCGCAAGCGATCCAGGGATTGACGTCCAGGGCCCCAGCTTCCAGAGGCCCCGCCCCTTTTGCAGTAGAGGAAGACCGGAAGGCTCATCTGCATACTGCTCCCGGCATCCCCCGGGAGAGGAGTCCAGAAGTCACCGCAAGCGATCCAGGGATTGACATCCATTTTGCAGTAGAGGAGGACCGGAAGGCTCATCTGCATACTGCTCCCAGCATCCCGCGGGAGAGGAGTCCAGAAGTCACCGCAAGCGAACCAGGGATTGACATCCATAGCCCCAGCTTCCAGAGCCCCCCCCCCCCCCCCCTTTTGCAGTAGAAATGTGCTACTTGCTAACTTCATGGAATGCCCCCTAGTCCTTCTATTACTAATCGTTGTTTATTAGTATATTACACGATTAGCATATAAAAGACAAGTTAGTCAATATAAGGACTTATTTTTTATAGAGAAAGTTACATTGAATAATGTCTCTATGAAGAAAGTTTATATAAGGCAGCAAGTCCTACTGGACCCTTTCATATAAGGACATGATTTACTTTGGTGTTCACTAGCAGGACCTGAGGTTACATTAATTTTATTTATAGCTGACTATGTTTTATTTCAATGCAGTTCACTTAATCTTACTGTTTTAATTGTTTATTGATATGTTCATTTTATTGTTGTTCTTCCAGTTATATAATTTCTATTATTACTTTTCATCACCCTGAGCTTTCTGGAACAGCAATCAATAAGTGGAATGAATAAATAAATAAATGGCAACATATATAATTCTTTTTATATTTTTGTGAATATTACTTCACTCCCCAGGTCATCTTCCTAGCTACTTTAGAAAACATTTTTCTTCTCCCCAAATCCCCATATCCTTCAACCCCACCTTGACAATTACATTCCCTGCAAACTTAATTGAAAAATATGCAGGAACAGAAGTACTGGCTTTCTCCCACTGGCCCAAATTTTCATAAGGAAAATCTGCAGGCAGTTTCCCTTTGAAAATTAGATTGCAGGTTTGCGGGTACCTGTGCTGATTTTCTGCCAGGTCACACCAAGTTGTCAACCTGGAACTTTTTAGAACTTGCTTCCTTCTTCCTATTGCAGTCTGATTGGAAGGCAGAATGACCTCAGCCTAATAAAGTATAAATTAAAAAAAAAAAAAAAGGAATGGCCTCAGCCTTCAATTATGAAGGCAATATTTAAATTGCTTTGGAAATTATGTTCCCTATGTATTCAGTTTAGCTCAAAGTTTTATGCATTATGACTGATTCTGGAATGCATCTCATTTCATTTGTTATGGCATTCAAAAATTAAAGAGATGTGTAGGCGGGGAGCCATGAAACTTTTTAAATCTGAAAGTTTGGGAATCCTTGCAATAAGTATTTTTTCTATAAACATAAAATGGAAAAAAACCTTTGGTAAGCAGCCTCTTAAGTGTATAAACCCTGCAAAGGGTTTTTATCTTATCAGAAATAAGCTGGATGCAGAATAAATTTTCTTTCACAAATTTAAAAAAATCAGTGGTTAGAAAGGATTAGTCCTCGCTATTATACAATAAATTTTTCAAAAGTAATTTACCCAGGTAAAAGAGCTGTCTGAAACTTGCCCACCCTGTAATGCAGAAAAAAGATACGTATGAAGATCAACAATGCATGTACTTTTTACCCATGGGAAAAGTAGGTGAGGTCAGAGGTGAGATTAGATTGGGGGGGTGGGGGGGGGAGCAAACGTGTATGGGTTGGGTTTTTCAAAACCCTGTGAGTTATTTTTCAGGGAAAAATTATCCAGAGAAAAAGGAGATACAAATCTCTGCAGATAGGTTTTTCCCATTTGAATACTTGTGATAATTTCAAGCCCCGCTCTCCCTCACCTCCATGGAATAAAAGAGGGCTTTTTTTTTTTTTCTGGCTCTGTTACTTTATCTGAATTGAAATGAGAGTAGCTGACCCAGACTGGGCACTGTTGGAGACAGGATACTGGGCTCAATAGAACTTTTTGTTTCACTCAGCTTGGCACTTCTTATGTTATTATGTAATAATCAAGGACCTTCATTTTCAGTTTTCATTTTATTTTCCTGGGCTGGGAATTTAAATAATATGACAACAAAAAGTTATACAGGAAAAATGTAATAAACTGAAAATGAAGACACCTAGTAACAATTAACATTGCCTAGCAGAAGTATTTTACTGTTTTAAATGATTGGATCCTAATGAACCTACTCTTTATAGGGTACATTTTCAGTAAGGCACCAAATGCAAAAGTACTCTTGTACTTGAAAATCAACGAACAACAAAGCAATTTCCAGACACAAGATACCCACATACTTTGAGTTTGAAATTCAGGTTGTTGTGCAAGTAATTGTATGCATGTACATTTCAGTAAAGCAAAATGGGGGGTATAAATTTAAGTGTGTTAGCAGCATGCTATCTGTGTATGCATTTTGAAAATATAAGAAATGTAAATACATTTGTGGCACCCCTACTGGGTTCTGCCACCAGATGTCACTAACCCTGCATTAGAACACACTTTGTAAGAAGTCATCCACACCCCTCTGTGTCTCTCACCTGGAGGCTCTGGATTGAATGCTTCACTGCTATTTAGCCCAGCCATTTTCAGACACCATGGGGTTCAGTTTGAGGAAGCTGTCAAGGAGTAAAATATATTTTTTCCACACTCTGGTGGGGCCTCCCATCTTCACCCAAAGGAGTTTATTTTAGAAGTGATACCTCCCAGTGCACTCCCTACCTGATGGTCCTTCTTACAATTTATTCAGAGATAGATTACTGAGCCTGATACCCTTTAGGGGCAAAAGGGTTCTCACCAGGGGACCAAAGACATGTGAGCCTTCTCTAAATCCTAGGTGGGTAATCATCACTGATGGATTCTGCTGTGAGAGACAGTGAGGGCAGAGAAGATATCCAGTTTAAGCTTTAAAGTATTTTTGGACTTTGAGTTAATGGGGAGATTTTTGCATCCCCATTGATATTTCAGAGTGGGGAGTATGCCTGATCCCACTGAGTTTTCCCTAAAAGAAGTCCCCCAGGAAAAAGAACAATCAAGGATGAAAGGACCTCATAAACAAAAAGCAGGAAGAACAAGATCAGGAGATCCCATCCGGATTTCCTCCTCAGGCACCAGGACAGGCTGGGTGACCAGGATGAAGATGTCTAAATGTATAATTTTTCAGTAAAGATGGGGACACCTCCACAGCCGCTTGGACGATGTGCATTTAAAATCACCATGGGCTTTATTCAGAGGTTTGGATTAAGGACACCTACCGATATAAGAAAAACCTCAATGTACCATCAATCAGATGTAAACTCACACTTCTGGATAATGGACTTAAATAAAAGTTTACTGAGTGGTATGAAACACCCAGACCTGGTCCTGTCAGTTTTATTAAAGCCTCTCACCTCATGTGAAGAACAACTACAGTACACACACACTGGTGACCTTTTTTCATTGTCTGGATCATAAGTGAGAACTTCCCCTCCCCCCCATAAAAAGAATCCACCCCCAGGGATTGAGAGTCAGCGTGGGATGTAACATGCTAGCCAGAGCAGCCCCAAAAGAGATAAATGAGTCATGTGTCTTTAGGAGTAGCAATCCTCCAAAAAAACAAGTGTTGCTTACCTGTAACAGGTGTTCTCACAGGACAGCAGGATGTTAGTCCTCACATATGGGTGACATCATCAGGATGGAGCCCAATCATGGAAAACTTCTGTCAAAGTTTCCAGAACTTTGACTGGCCCCTACTGGGCATGCCCAGCATGGCACTAAACCTGCAGCCAGCAGGGGTCCCCCTTCAGTCTTATTTGATAGCTACAGGCAGTGCCGAAAATATAAAACAACAAAACGTTATGAACCCAACACCGTGGAACGGCGGGCGGGTTTCGTTAGGACTAACATCCTGCTGTCCTGTCAGAACACCTGTTACAGGTAAGCAACACTAGCTTTCTCACAGGACAAGCAGGATGGTAGTCCTCAAATATGGGTGAATACCGAGCTGAGGATGTCCGAGCATGCACCAAATGTACCCAACGGCGTGCAAAAGGCACAACAACTGGGGTAGAATTTAGTAGAGGGCATCCTGAACCCCACCGGGCAGGCGGAAGGGTGTTGGTACGTCACGTTGGAAATAGGTTACGCAGGACAGATTGGTCGAAGATGGAATCTTGTCTTCTGGCTTTGTCCAAGCAATAGTGGGCTGTGAAAGTGTGGTGAGAGCTCCAGGTGGCAGCCCTGAAAATGTCAGGAAGCGGCACCGATCATAGGTGTGCTACTGAAGTCGCCATGGCCCTCACAGAGTGTGCTTTAACACGGTCTTGAAAAGGAATGCCTGCTTGCTGATAGCAAAAAGATATGCAGTCCGCCAACCAGGAGGAGAGAGTCTGCTTACTCACAGGGCCTGTTCCCCTGGGTTGGAGTGGGGCCTGGGAAAGAAGATAGGTAGTATGATGGATTGATTAATGTGAAACTCCGAAACTACCTTAGGCAAAAACTTAGGGTGAGTGCGGAATACCGCCCGGTCCTGCAGGAGTTTAGTGTAAGGCGGATAGGTAACTAGGGCCTGTAATTCACTAACCCTGCGAGCTGAAGTGATAGCCAAAAGGAAAATCACTTTCCATGTGAGATATTTTAGGTCACAGGAGTGAAGAGGTTTGAATGGTGGTTTCATGAGCCGCCCGAGAACCAGATTAAGGTCCCAAGAAGGGGCCGGAGGACGTAAAGGTGGCTTGATATGGAGCAAGCCTTTCAGAAAACATGTTACAAGGGGTTGTACCGATATAGGGACACCCCCGACACCTTTATGGAAGGCGGCTACCGCACTGACATGCATTCTGATGGAAGTCTTTAGACCTGATTCCGATAAATGCCAGAGATAGTCCAAAAACCTTGGGATTGGACAGGAAAAGGGATCAAGGGATTGCGAAGAATACCATGATGTATACCTTTTCCATTTATAGGAATAAGATTTTCTTGTGGAAGGCTTCTGGGAAGCAATCAGGACACGAGAAACTGAATCTGAAAGGTTAAGTGGTTGAAGGATTAACCTTTCAACATCCATGCCGTCAGGGACAAGGCCTGAAGATTGGGATGGCGTAGACATCAGTCGTTCTGAGTGATCAGATGCGGGTCCATTCACAAGGGAATGTGCATGCGGATGGAGAGATCCTGGAGTATGGGAAACCACATTTGGCGTGGCCAGTGAGGTGCTATCAGGATCATGGTTCCCTTGTCCTGATGGAGCTTCACGAGAGTCTTCGAGAGAAGAGGAAGTGGAAGGAATGCATAAAGCAGACCGGTTGCCCACGAGAGGGAGAATGCATCTTGGGCTGAGAGCGCTCGCTCCGAATGAGGGAGCAGTAATTGTCCACTTTGTGGTTCTGAGAGGACGCAAAGAGGTCTATTTGGGGATAACCCCATTGCTGGAAGAGGAAGGTCGCTACCGAGGGATTGAGAGACCACTCGTGCGGTTGGAAGACACGACTCAGTTTGTCTGCCAAGACATTGTGCACTCCCGGAAAATAGGTGGCCCTGAGGTACATCGAGTGGGAGAGCACTTCCGCCCAAATCTGCGCAGCCTCCTGACACAGAAGGAAGGAGCCTGTGCCTCCCTGCTTGTTGATGTACCACATGGCCACCTGGCTGTCCGCCTGAATCAGGATGACGTGACTTGATAGGGAATCCTGAAAAGCTCTGAGAGCATATCGCATTGCTCGAAGCTCCAGGAAATTTATCTGGTGTTTGGCTTCCTCTGGAGACCAAGATCCTTGTGTCTGTAGATCGTTCACATGGGCTCCCCACCCGAGGTTGGAAGCGTCGGTGGTGAGAATGAGTTGAGGATCTGGTAGTTGAAAGGGCAGTCCCTGGAGGAGATTGTTCTGATCTTTCCACCAGGCGAGAGACAGACGGAGTGCGTCGGTGATGTGGACAATGGTCGACAGAGGCTGAGTAGCTTAAATCCATTGTGACCTCAGAGACTAATGCATGGGCCTCATGTCCAGGCGGGTCATTGGTGTGACATGGACAGAGGACGCCATGTGTCCGAGAAGGACAAGGAATTGCCGAGCTGTTGCTGTATACTGAGACTGCAACTGGTGAGCGAGGGACACGAGGGTTTGCACTCGTTGTTGAGGTAGAAAGGCTTTTGCCTGCAAGGTGTCCAAGTCTGCCCCAATGAACGACAAGGTTGGAGATGGGACTAAATAGGATTTCTCGTAATTGACGAGAAATCCTAGAGAAATTAGAGTGTGTAGGGTCAAATCCAGGGACGATCGAGCGGCTTGCTGGGTTGGGGCCCTGATTAACCAGTCGTCTAGATAGGGGTAGACGTGAACACCTTCTTTCCTGAGAAAAGCTGTGACAACTACAAGACATTTGGTAAAGACTCGTGGTGCCGATGCTAGGCCGAATGGAAGCACTCGGTATTGATAGTGCTTTGGGCCTACTAAAAACCTGAGGTACTTGCGATGAGCTGGAGATATCGCAATGTGGGTGTATGCATCCTGGAGGTCAAGAGAGCAGAGCCAGTCTCCTCTTTGTAGAAGAGGTAGAAGCGAGCCCAAGGTTACCATCTTGAACTTTTCCCACTGGAGGTACTTGTTGAGGGCACGTAGGTCCAGAATTGGAAGAAGCCCCCCCGGATTTTTTGGGGATCAAAAAGTACCGGGAATAGAACCCTAGGCCTTGTTGCAAAAGTGGGATGGGTTCTATTGCTCTTAACTAGAGAAGAAGGGAAACCTCCTGCTCCAGAAGTAACCGACCACTCCAGAGTGGTCGGTTACTCTCCACGCTTGTAGAGGTGGTGAGTCCGGTGGAAGAGCAAGAAAGTTTAGCTGGTAACCCTGAGCAATGATTGCTAGCACCCATTGGTCGGTTGTGATTGATTGCCACATGCTGTGAAAGTGGCACAATCGACCTCCCACTGGTATGCTTGGCAGAGGAATCAGGCTGCTGCTCTCCAAGGGAAAGTCAAAAACCTGAAGCAGGCCCCGGCTGGTGAGACTGGCGAGGCTGAGGTTTTTGATAAGGCCTCGTAATTCGGGACCTTGGTGGTGGAGGATAGTACTTCCTTGGGCGGAAGAATGACTTCTTAGAGTCCTTCTTGAAGGGCTGTCTAGAGGGGAAGTCAAAGGTATCGATGAGAGCTGTTTGAGGGTCTCATGATGGTCCTTTAATTCAGCCACTATTTGCTGAATCTGTTCACCGAACAGATTATCTCCTATACAGGGCAGGTCAGAGAGCCTGTCTTGTACTTCTGGGTGAAGGTCAGAAGACTTGAGCCAGGCCCAGCGTCTTGCCGAAATGGCAGTTGCAGACACTCTAGTGGAGGTGTCGAAGATATCGTAAGCTGTTCTTATCTCATGCTTTCCTGCCTCAAACCCCTTGTTGACAAGGATTTGAAGATGTTCTTGGAATTGGTCAGGCAGGGTTTCAGAGAAGTTCTGTATTTGCTTGAAAATGACCCTGTTGTATTGGGTCATGTTCAGCTGGTAAGAAGCAATTCTGGAGATGAGCATGGCCCCTTGGAACACTCGTCGACCAATATTGTCTAGGAACTTGTGTTCTTTAACAGGAGGGGTAGAGGAGTGAGGCTTCGTCCTTTTTGCTTTCTTTTGAGCCGATTCTACCACAACTGAGTGGTGGTCGAGCTGAGATTTTTAAAAGCTGACTGTACTAGATAGGTAGTGTCAGCCTTTCTGTGTACTGGGGCAATGGATCCAGAGTTTTCCCAGTTCTTTTTGAGGAGGTCAAGAAGAACTTGATGAATGGGAATAGAAGTGATCACTTTAGGGGCATCCAGGAACTGGAGAAGCTCCATCATCTGGTGCCTATCATCCTGCTCCATCTGAAGCTGAAAAGGGACCAATTCCGACATTTCCTTCACAAAATTAATGAAAGGTCCTCTGGAGGAGAACGCTTTCTACTTTCAGTAGGAGAGGGAGGTGAAGGTAAGTCATCGGTGTCTCTGGAAGTATCATCACCCCGGGTGTCATAAAGATCAGCAGGCTGACCTGTAGGATGAGAAGGGGGTTGGATACCCGAAGGGCCCGGCTGAGGCTCCGAGAAAATTGAAGGAATCACCGGGGGCACCGTGGATGCCCTGGGGGGTATCAGTGCCGGCATCGATGACGCCGATGTGCGTATCACCCCCGATGAATGAATCAGTGGCGAGGGACGACATGGCATCGATGGCTGAGGCAATACCCCCGAAGAAGGAATGCTGAACGGTGTTTCTCCTCCCGATGAAGCTGTCATCGGGGAGCGCACCGGAGCCCCGGGAATCACCAGTGGAAGGGCAGTCATGAGCGCCTCCATCCAGGATAGCAGCGGTGCCAGCGCTGCTGGAATCGGGTCGGTGACTGATTCCACTCTCGGTGCCAGTGTCGGTGCCGGAGGAACCTGGAGTCATTGCATCGCCTTGTCGATGGCCTCCTGGACCAGCCAGTCCAGTTCTTCCCAGAGACCTGGGGCAAGCAGCCCCAGCTCCATGACGGAAGAGGGAGGCTGAGGCACAATCAGAGGGACCACCTTTACAAGTGGAATCGCGACTCCCTAACCCCGATCGGGTGAGGGTGGCCTCGATGTCCCTGTCGCAGGAATGGTCTGTGCCATTCCTGGACGGGGCTTCTTCGATGGTGGCTCGGACGGTGGTGAGGTCGATTATTTCGCGCCCTCGACGGTCCAAGACTTATGATGCCAATGGCGATGTTTCTCCCTATGATCCCCTCGATCTTGAGGGGTAGAAACGGGAGTCGATGGCCGTGAAGACGTCGATGGCGGGCGGTCACCAAACGGTTGTCTATGCTGGTGCGACTTCGACGGTGCCGGTTCCGATGACGTCAATGCGATGGATGGCGTCGGGGTGTGAGCACAGAAAAGGAGTCCCATCTTCTCCATTCTGGCTTTGCGACCTTTTGGTGTCATGAGGGCACATTTGGTGCAAATCAGGACATCATGCTCACGGCCTAAACACATTACACAGACTCCATGAGGGTCTGTGATAGACATGGTGTGAGTACAGTCCGGGCACCGACGAAACCCCAAAGCCATGGCCATAGAAAAATAGAGCCGCGGTACGGTCGACGGCCAGTATGCCGCGAGGGCCAAACTCGACAGTAATCGAAGAAAAATGGTGAAAAACTTACCGGAGTACCGCGGCCTGAGAAAAGTTAGAGGAGGGATCCCTGTAGGGCAATCTAAATTTAATTAACTCCGTGAGGAAAATTCCTGTCAGGAATCTCTTCAGAGCTCCTAAACCGCGAGACTACTGCTGCGCAGAAAAAAGAAGACTGAAGGGGACCCCCTGCTGGCTGCAGGGTTAGTGCCATGCTGGGCATGCCCAGTAGGGGCCATTCAAAGTTCTGGAAACTTTGACAGAAGTTTTCCGTGATTGGGCTCCATCCTGATGATGTCATCCATACGTGAGGACTACCATCCTGCTTGTCCTGTGAGAAAAGGAGTTACACATGTAATATGTTCCATTGGGGTCTTTGGTGTGCCTCTACCCCTTCATGTGTTCACACTACATGTGTACAACCCCACTGTGATCCCTACTGAGGACTATTTGGTCAGGAGAGTATAAAATAAAGGAATGTATCATCTTTTCCACAACATTCCTGCTAGACCAGTGTTGCGCAAACTATGGCTTACGGGCCAAATCCAGCCCTTAAAGGTTTTTATTCTGGGCCGCCTATTACTTGGACTCTCTTCATTATGTGCGGCCTGCCAGTGCTCTGACCTGCCTAGCCACCTCAGTTCATCATCAAAGGCATTGATGACGCTCAATGCGTCATAAAATGCCATGGTGATGCAACGGAGCATCGGTGCATTTTAATGCTGCACTGGTGAAGTTCCTACCCCCTGCCAGCGAGGAGAGATCCTGTTCGTCAGTGATGTCTGTGTACCTTTCCCTGCCAGCTAGGAGAGGTCCCGTTGTCGGCATGCCGGCAGAGTTTCCAATCCTCCACCAGTGAGGACAGGCCCCACACTGCTGTAAGGAGGAGTGGTAAGGGAAGGGGCTGATGAGTAAAGATGGCTGGCGCCATCTTTAAACATGGCGCCGGCCATCAGCCCATAGTATAATATGGGATATAATATTTTGGGATCTGCACTATACTGTAGAAAGACTGCTGTGATTATATTCTGATACTGATCTTTGGAAACTGTAGTTTGACTAATGATACATTTTTCTGATACTACAGTTATAATGCCTAGAGAAAAACACATAATTGACATCACAGATCTTTAAAATGAAAAGCTCCAAGAAATTAATACCAAAGATATACCTGGCTGAATAGTGTTGAGTTACTGCAGCTTATACTTTGGCTGTTACAACATATTTCAGAGTCTTGAGTTATTCTACATTGGCCCTTTACTTCATAGTTCCCCCTCAGTGTAGTGTAATGGTCTGAAAGTGTACTCTTTACCATGTACATGTATTAATTGGTATTGTAAAATGGATGAGGGGCAAGTGGGTGGTGAAATTAATTTTTGCTAAAATCCTAAGAAAATATGGTATACGATGGGATCTGTTTTCAAAGGCATTTGGTTAAATAAAAACTTAGGGCCTGATTTATTAAGGTTTTTCTCCCATTTTTTTGTCTATGGGAGAGATGTGTAGTAAATGAGGCCCTTTAGTCAACTAAATCAAAGTTTTTGAAAACAGTGACAGATTTGGGATTGTGTTGCACCTAAGCACTGTTGGTGCAGTCGCCCCCTTCCCCTTCCTGGAAAAGTGACAAAATAGCTGAAGGTCTAAGGCAATATCTTCTTTGATCATCTGCTCCAGGCTCATCTCCTTCCCTCAAGTCCCTGAGGGACAGGAGGATTGGGGCTGGATTAGGGAGCAGGGTGGCTTATTTTTGCTCCCTGTGTGCTCTGGTGTCACCCCTCACCTCCTGTTCCCTGCACAGGATAGGAGAGGAGGGGCATGGCTGGAATCGAGGAAAGCAGTTTTTCTTTGCTCTGCTCTTTCCAGCCTCCTCCCTCCCCTCCTGTTCTCTGCCCTGGGAGGGGTGGAGCTGGAGCATGAAGCAGGAGACTTCTCTGCTGAGTGAGATTAAGCACAGTTTTTAGGTAGCAAAGCCCGAGATCACCTGATGCCCCCCCCCCCCCAAATATTTTCTACCCCAGTCATAGGCCTAGTGTGCTTTTGGCAAATCCAAGCCTATTTGAAAATTGACCAGGATTGAGGAGATAAAAATATCCATCTAGATTCTCTATAGTGGCTTAATTAGCTGGTAAGCAATGGGCAAGCTCAGAAGCATGGTTAGAGCAGAGGGAAGACCTAACCAGTCGGTGGTAGCTTTCAGCATTATCTGGCTAAAAAGCTGCCCTAAATCTAACTAGCTAAGACTATCTTTACTCAGCTGTCTATATTTAGCCATCTATCTTAGAAACCACTGCACACTATGCATTATGTTTGTATTATGGTTTATTCAATAAACAATTTAAACATTAACTGTCTATCTTTACCCAGCTAACTGTACTTAGCTGTTTATCTTTAATTAAAGGGCTTTTAGCCATTTCGCTGACTATCTTTACTTAAACTGTAATTAGCTGGTTATCTTTAAAATTCAATTTTGTATTAAATTTTCAGTAAATACAACACAGCTAAATAGTTAGCTGGCAAAAGATAGCCATCTAATTACAGTTATCTAGCTGAAGATGGCCAGTTGATTATAGTTAACTGGCTAATTTTAGGTGGGTAATCCAGTTTCACAAATAGCAGTCTTAAATCCTTCCTTCCCCCTCCCCCCCCCATTAGCAAATTTCCCTCCCCATGCGCTAGTTTCGCTCTAATAGTGCATACTGCTACTGTTCCTAGTTATGGTATGTTATATTATCCAAGTTGTTCACTCCCTTGTTCATTGTAAGACATATGTTGTCATTGTTTACTACCTGTTATAATGTAAACCGGAGTGATAAGTAATTCTGTTACCTGAACTTCGGTATAAAAAAAGTTATAAATAAATAAATAAATATGGGCTGATGAGTAAAGATGGCGCCGGACATCCAGTGCTCCTACCATGTGACAGGGGCCGGACAATGGCACGGATACCCTGTCAAATGGTAAGGGCAAAGGGGCATCGGCGCCATTTTTTTTTTTTTTTAGAACAGCTGATGCCTGGGAAATCTTTCCCCGAGGCCCCCCTGGATCTCTCCTCTCCCCGAGGCCCCCCTGGCTCTCTCCCCGAGGCCCCCCGAGGACCCCCTGGACCACCAGGTAACTTTAAAAGGTTTTGGGGGGGTCGATTTAAAGGGTCGGATGGGGTTTTTGGGGGTTTTTTTGCGGCGCGGGCCTCCATAAAAAAATAATTAGCGATGGGTCGGGTCGGGTCGGGTCGTGGGCATTTGTATTGTATCGTGCACTCTAACGATTTTGGACGATTTTAAAATTATCTGACGATAATTTTAATCGTTCAAAAACGATTCACATCCCTACTAGACACTGCTGTGCTGGTTTATTCCTGCTTGCATAAAAGCAAGTAACCCCTAGTATCTGTGTGGATGTTTTAGTTTGCATTTGAGAGAGAAGGATCTTTTCTTTCAGTTTTCTTTAAGTTTGCACAGTAAAGGCCTTGGCAGAGGAATGTTAGAAAGTACAGAGATTAATTTCCAGCTCATAGTGGAAACACTGAGAGGAGAGGATCGCCTTGCTGGTGGCTGAAAGGAATCAGTAAGTTTTTGCTTGGGACATTGACTTTTTTAAAAGTATTGGGGCAAAGTTAACTATTTGGGAATATTATTTAGTGTGTTTGTGTGTTTGTGCCTTTAATAGTCAGAAAAGCAGTGAATAAACAAGTTAGACTGTTTTGCATTTTTAAATAGTCAGTCAATAAGGTAGCAGTAGGTAGCCAGTGAATACACAAGTTAGACTGTTTGTATTTTTAGTCAGTCAATAAGGTAGCAGTAGGTAGTGTGTTTATTTTTAAAAGTCTGCAGAACTGAGTGTTCTCCAGACTTTTAAAGAGCTGAGTGTTTGTATTTAATACTAACTGAGTGCATTGTATTGAAAAAAAAAAAAACCCCACAAAAAAAAAAACCCACAAAAAAGTAGCCAGAAGCTAGAAATAAGCTAGGAGCAGTATATACCAAAGTAAAAAAGTTTAATAGTTCAGCTCAGTTACTCACCTTGGAAAGGTGTTGAGGTAGTGTGATTGGGTTTGAATAGGGACCAACATTTGTTAATCAAGGGAGCAGTGAGTCACTCAGGCTGACTAACTGAAGTTAGACTGTTTGTATTTATTAACCCACCCACCACTAGCTCATCCCTTAATTTATAGGCAGGTGCCACTTTCACAAAAAAAAACAAAAATCAACCAAAACTTTATTGAGAATTCGATCAGAACACGGTAGGCCACTACCAGACACATAGTGAATTCACTAATACATTTAAAGGAAGTTAGACACATTCCTACTCCCATAGCAACCTAAAACCTAACTAGGATCTGATCAAAATTGAGATGA
The DNA here is from genome assembly GCF_901001135.1 of Rhinatrema bivittatum. Taxonomy (NCBI): domain Eukaryota; kingdom Metazoa; phylum Chordata; class Amphibia; order Gymnophiona; family Rhinatrematidae; genus Rhinatrema; species Rhinatrema bivittatum. The sequence goes on from NC_042616.1 coordinate 380,780,762, forward strand.
AGGCAGCAGTCCAGCAGCAAGAGGGGGGCTTCCCAGTCTTTTGCATTGAGTGTCACATGTATGATTTTTTACCCACCGGTGAGAAGTTGTACATGTGCATGCGATGCAAAGAGCTCCTGGCTCTCAGAGAACGAGTCCGATCTCTGGAGGCTAGAGTGGCAGACCTGGAGGAGCTGAGGCAGACAGAGAGGTATATAGATGAGACCTTCAGGGACATAGTAGTCAAGTCCCAACTTCAGACTGGCAGCCCTGGTGCTCCCTTGGAGGAAGGAGGTCTCATGATGGAAGAGCACCAACCGGGTGTAGCAGGAAAGGATCCTGTAGCAAGGACCTGCTCTCTAGGTGATGCATTGTCCTTTCGCACTGAGGATATCTCCCCAAGGCCTACTGCCCAGGAGGGAAGGGTTAGGTCGGCCGTCATAGTTGGTGATTCGATTATTAGGAATATAGATAGCTGGGTGGCTGGTGGGCATGAGGATCGCCTGGTAACATGCCTACCTGGTGCGAAGGTGGCGGACCTCACGCGTCACCTAGATAGGATTTTAGACAGTGCTGGGGAGGAGCCGGCTGTCGTGGTACACGTGGGCACCAACGACATAGGAAAATGTGAGAGGGAGGTTCTGGAAGCCAAATTTAAGCTCTTAGGTAGAAAGATTAAATCCAGAACCTCCAGGGTAGCATTCTCTGAAATGCTCCCTGTTCCACGCGCAGGTCACCAGAGGCAGGCAGAGCTCCGGAGTCTCAATGCGTGGATGAGACGATGGTGCAAGAAAGAGGGATTCAGTTTTGTTAGGAACTGGGGAACTTTTGTAATCCACGAAAAGATGTAGATCTGAAATTTCATTTTTTAGCTCCTTCAGAAGGAGGACAACCAATGGGTCAGTGCTATAGCGGGGTACAAATTATATCGCAATGACAGAGAGGAGAACCCGGGAGGCGGTGTGGCGCTTTATGTCCGGGATGGCATAGAGTCCAACAGGATAAACATCCTGCATGAGACTAAATGCACAATTGAATCTTTATGGGTAGAAATCCCTTGTGTGTCGGGGAAGGCTAAAGTGATAGGAGTATACTACCGTCCACCTGGTCAAGATGGTGAGACAGACAGTGAAATGCTAAGAGAAATTAGGGAAGCTAACCAAATTGGTAGTGCAGCAATAATGGGAGACCAACTACCCCAATATTGACTGGGTAAATGTATCATCGGTACATGCTAGAGATATAAAGTTCCTGGATGGAATAAATGACATTTTAATGGAGCAATTGGTTCAGAAACCAACAAGAGAGGGAGCAATTTTAGATCTAATTTTCAGTGGAGTACAGGATTTGGTAAGAGGGGTAACGATGGTGGGGCCGCTTGCTAATAGTGATCATAATATGATCAAATTTGAAATAATGACTGGAAGGGGAACAGTAAGCAAATCCACAGCTCTCGTGCAAAACTTTCAAAAGGGAAACTTTGATAAAATGAGAAAAATTGTTAGAAAAAAACTGAAAGGAGCAGCTACAAAGGGAAAGAAATGTGCAAGTGTGGTAATTGTTAAAAAATACCATCCTAGAAGCACAGTCCAGATGTATTCCACACATTAAAAAAGGTGGAAAGAAGGCAAAACGATTACCGGCATGCTTAAAAGGGAGGTAAAAGAAGCTGTTTTAGCCAAAAGATCTTCATTCAAAAATTGGAAGAAGGATCCAACAGAAGAAAATAGGCATTGGCAAGTTAAATGTAAGACATTGATAAGGCGATGATACGAGTGAATTTGAAAAGATTATGATACGAGTGAATTTGAAAAGAAGTTGGCCATAGAGGCAAAAACTCACAGTAATAACTTTTTTAAATATATCCAAAGCAGAAAGCCTGTGAGGGAGTCAGTTGGACTATCAGATGATCGAGGGGTTAAAGGGGCACTTAGAGAAGATAAGGCCATCGCGAAAAGATTAAATGATTTCTTTGCTTTGGTGTTTACTGAAGAGGATGTTGGGGAGGTATCCGTACTGGAGAAGGTTTTCATGGGTAAGCATTCAGATTGACTGAACCAAATCACGGTGAACCTAGACGATGTGGTAGGCTTGATTGACAAACTGAAGAGTAGTAAATCACCTGGACTGGAAGGTATAGACACTAGAGTTCTGAAGGAGCTAAAAAATGAAATTTCAGATCTATTAGTAAAAATTTGTAACCTATCATTAAAATCATCCATTGTACCTGAAGACTGGAGGATAGCAAATGTAACCCCAATATTTAAAAAGGGCTCCAGGGGCGATCCAGGAAACTACAGAAACTAGCCTGACTTCAGTGCTTGGAAAAATAGTGGAAAGTGTTCTAAATATCAAAATCACAGAACATATAGAAAGACATGGTTTAATTTATTTATTTATTTATGTATTTATTTATTTAATGATTTTTGTACACCTGCATTCATGTCAAAACATATCACGTCGGTTCACATCATAAATCAAATGTTGATTAACACATTTGCATTTAAAATAAAGAGAATAACATCTAAAACATATTCATTTAAAATAAAAATAAATCTAAAATATATCCATATCATTAAAAGCTAAAATAGAATTAAAACTGCAAATCAAAGTGCATCCTAATGGAACAAAGTCAGCATGGCTTTACCCAAGGCAAGTCTTGCCTCACAAATCTGCTTCACTTTTTTGAAGGAGTTAATAAACATGTGGATAAAGGTGAACCGGTAGATGTAGTATACTTGGATTTTCAGAAGGCATTTGACAAAGTTCCTCATGGGAGGCTTCTAGGAAAAGTAAAACGTCCTGGGATAGGTGGCGATGTCTTTTCGTGGATTACAAACTGGCTAAAAGACAGGAAACAGTGAGTAGGATTAAATGGACAATTTTCTCAGTGGAAAGAAGTGGGCAGTGGAGTGCCTCAGGGATCTGTATTGGGACCCTTACTTTTCAATATATTTATATATGATCTGGAAAGAAATACGACGAGTGAGGTAATCAAATTTGCAGTTGATACAAAATTGTTCAGAGTAGTTAAATCACAAGCAGATTGTGTTAAATTGCAGGAAGACCTTGTATGACTGGAAAATTGGTGGTCCAGTGGGGGGCTCCCGGGACCCCCACTGGACCACCAGGAACTTTTTAAAAGTTATTTGGGGGGGCGGTTGGGAGGGTAGGGGAAGCTAAAGGATGTGTTTTAAAGGGTCAGGGTGGGATTTTTGTTTATCGGCTCGGGCACAGCCGATAAAAAAAAAAAAACGATTGGACCGCACGAAAAAAATTTCCTGACAGTCCCTGAACCCGGAATCGGAACCAATTCCGGTTCACATCTCTAAAGTCCATTACCTGTTATCAATTAAGTTGACTTAGAAAATAGCCACTGCTATTACTAGCAACAGTAACATGGAATAGACTTAGTTTTTGGGTACTTGCCAGGATCTGATGGCCTGGATTGGCCACTGTTGGGAAACAGGATGCTGGGCTTGATGGATCCTTGGTCTGACCCAGTATGGCATGTTCTTATGAACAGGGAAGCCCAACAGGGCACAAGGTTGGCTAGGAGAACCTAGCAGGCCAAGAGGCTTTAAGGTAAGGCAGAGAGGCCCAGGGGGACATGGAGAAAGGCGAGGAAGCCTGGGAGGCCACAGAGTGAAACAGAAGACCAAGAGAAGCTACAAGGCAAGAAGCCTGGGTAGGCCGCAAGGCAAGACAGGGTAGCCAGAAGGTGGCCAGGTCAAGAAGCCAAGGTGACTCAATGAAGAGGCATCAATGGACTGTATAGGCTGGCTTAATTAGTGCAGGCACTAAGTCAGGTGGTCAGTGAGGAGGCGGCTCAGATAGCTGAGAGGAGAACTCGCTGGAGGCATCTGCTGGTATGGAGGTGTCATAGCAGGTTGAACCAGGGCACAGTGAGGCTGCACAGCAAGTGAAACCGTGACACATAAATTGAGTCTTTTAGAATAATTCTTGAGGTTTTCCATCCTTCAATGTACAATTTTTTGTTTTCTTTTATCAAGACAAAATCCCAGTTCTGTAACCCTTTAATTTGTTCATCTACATCAGATATCTTTCCCTTATGCCCATGGATCATTTGTAAATGAGAAGCCAGTTACATTGAAATATCATTCATGGTCAATCTTAGCATGTAGAGAAACCGCAAGTGAAACATGTGCAGCAGGAAAAAATTTGTTTCATTTCATGGAGACCCTAATTCATATTTTTAGTTTGATTTGTTTTGGTTTGCCATTAAAGTTAATGGAGAAAGCATTACAGGTAATTTACAGCCTATATTGGGTTGCAGAATAGGTTTTTTTTTTTGTTTTTTTAAATCAATTGTCTTAAAACTTGTGGGAAGAATTCAACAGAAGGGGGAAAGAACTCCAAGTTACCTAGAAAGACTGAGGAGAGTGGATAATGGATCCAAAAGTGGCATGAATAGCCTATGACTCCGTAAAGGGGCAAAGGGGTACTAGCATTAGAAGAATTTCACAGAGTCACTGTGAGAGAAGCAAAGAAGTGGAAAAAACACCCAGAGGGCACAAAAGTGGCACTGGAAAATTGGCACCCAAAGTGGCATTAGCATCTTAAGGCAGAAAGAAGTGGGAATAAAGCAGAAAAGTTGGCAGTAAAACCTCTATGGCAGGCACTGATAAAGGCACCAAGCAGCACAGAGTGACTTCAAAGCACCATGAGAGGTGCAAAGCTGCTCCCCCCCCCCCCCCCCCCCCCCAGCTCCTTTATGGTGTTAGGTCTGGGGTATGACAGCAAGGAACAGTGACAAAAAGAATTCCAAGGTATAAGGTATGGGCATGGAAGCAAGCCTGAGTGGCAGAAGATCCTCTGGGTGTAGGGTAGAATATTTATTTATTTATTTATTTAAATGCTTTTAAAATATACCGACATTCATAGGACATATCATGCCGGTTCACAATCAACATTGTAAAGGAGGAAGAGGAAATTACAAATAACAGGGAGGGGGGAGGTGGAGCAGTGAAGAATATAGATTTTCTTGTAGAATGGACTTACCAAATGCAAAGGATATTGCATTTAATATACAGACATAGTTTCTCTAATGATTGTGGTGTGGTTTTCCTGGAAAGTGGTGATAGTTGCTTTTATTTAGAAACCATTCCCCATATCATTTAGCTGCGCTCAGCCTGTTCCATTTCCTGATTTTCTGGTTTTGCATGAAATCTCTGGCACTGGTCTATTTATCACATTCAGAAAATAAAAAAAGGTTATCCTTGAGCATCTTTTGTCTTGTGCCAGTATTTTGTCCTGCAGAATTAGGGCTTTTTGGACAAAAATCTTTCCCATATCCTATACCTGAACTCTGGCTGTTGCACTTCCTGATTTAGTGGTTTTGCATGAGTTCCCTCTTACTCCTTTATCCTCTTATGACACTCAGTACAGGAAATAGTTTCATTCGAGCATCTTTTGTCTTGGGCTAGGAGTTTCTCCTCTGAATGAGAGCTTTTTGGACAAACCACCCCAGTGTAAACAACCATACAACAGACTAGGAGAACCAATTGGAGGAAAGGACGAACTATAGAATGGATTATGTTCTCCCCTTTTTTTTTTACTTTTTTCAAATGTATGTTCTGGGGACAAAACACCCTAGAATTACATACCAAGAAGAGAGCAAGTGTGGGAAGAACACCCCAAGCGCCAAAAGAGGGCCCCAGCAACATTATGGCAGGTTGGCATATGACAGCATGTTCTTTACAGGGGTATGGCAGCTAGGTGGGTAGGCAGGTTTGAGCAAAACAAGGTATGAAAACTAGCTTGATTCATTGCTCAGGAGTTAGAACAAAACAAAGAACTATAAAATAGGTGGAGGGGAGGAGAATATTTTTTTTACAAAACTTTTCACCTCTTTTTATTTGGAAAAGCAAACACTCCAGTACAACAAAGAAACAAAGAAAAACAAACATGGAGACACCAAAACATCCATGCTCATACATATTACTAGACAGGCAGAACAGGTAGGTGGAGCAGTAGCACCAAGATTTCTATAGTGGTATAAGGGACATGCTAGGTAAGCATGTGCCAGCAAGACTCCTATGTTGGTATAAGGGGCATGGCAGAGAGGCATGTGCCATTAAGACCTCTAAGCTGGTATAAAGGGTATGACAGGTAAGCATGTGCTAGCAAGACTCCTATGCTGGTATAAAGGGCATCACAGCTAAACATGAGGCAGCAGTTTCCCTATGCTGATACTAGGGGTTCAATGAAGAATTGGTGAAAGATGCCATTTAATCTCAGCTAAGTAACATTTGGCTGGTCTGAACATATATTAAGAAGCTGAGTATGGCACATTGGAATTAAGAAAATAAATGAATCACGGTATGAGTACATTAGAATATTTTATAAATTTCACAGCATTTTACACATTCTAAAAAAAGAGGTGGAAGGTGGGTGCGTTAATGATTAAAAACCATAAGGCCAGGATAACTTTTGTGTTTCCTGCCTCAAGAACATATGAAACCACTACCTTTCACTTTATAAAATTTATGAACATTTTGTAAGATGTATATTTTGCAGTGAAATTTATTAGTATAACGGGGTTCTGTAATATTTGAATTTTGATACTAGGGGTATGGCAGGCAAGAAAAGAGGTAATAATCTGAACCCTGTGGTTGTATATGAGGGTCAGGGCAGGTGCTGGTGGCAGGCAGAGTGTCAGCAAAGTCTTCATTTGCCACTCACATGAAAAATGTATTTATTTATTTATTTTTAATTTTTTATATACTGATGTTCCTGTATGAAATACAAATCACTCCGGTTTACATAAAACTGTAACTTAGCCAAAGGTTGTGCATAAAACTGAACATTAGCCAGAGGCTGTACATAGAACAGTAGAATATGTTAAATATGTTGAATACTTACATATAACAAGAGAGAATGAGTACGGTGCATATAACAAGTGAATGAAAAAGGGAACATGTAACAAGTGCCTGAATACATAAAGCTGTGTAAGGAATATGGAACATAATAGCCTGTGAATGAAAACATCTAACCAGTGAAAGAATACGGAATCTAGAAACCCAAGCAAAGGGAGACTGCATTTTAGAAATACCAACATTTCCATTAACTGAGGTGCTAACCTTAAGCGACAAGGGCTCACAATGTCTCCTATAATTGAACAGACATGATCACTGGGGACATTGGTTGTTGGGGAAGATAGATAGTGCTGTGCCAGTTTGGCTAGGTTTGGCTAGATTGAGGACTTATGTACCCAATATACAAGCATATCTCTGTCAGGGTCCTCTATGAGCTCTATCAGACAGCATGCCATGGCCCTTTGTACTGAGATCTCCTTTGCTTGGGTGGGCTGAGATCCTTTCTTCAGGTCAGCAGCTTGCAATCTGGCTTGTGCCAGGAAAGATGTTTCTTTGCAGGCAATGTGGCTATGGCATACTGTGGTGGGGAGGAAGTGCTAGCTGTCTGGGTGCTGCTCCTGCTTGTACTACTCTCTGACGTAGCCAGTGTTTCCACGTGCTACATCCCTACGCTGCAACCTCTCCAGTCCATTTTACTTCCACAGTCATGCTACTGAGTAACAGTTTTAGTGTGTACTCAGGTAAATGTTTTGTATATCACTTTAAGCTCTGTCTTATTGTGCATGTAAAAATTTTACTGAGCTGTAGAGTAAAACATCTTTAGTGCAGATATTAATACATATCCCCTTTTTCTGGTACTATCTATAAAAAAAGATAAAAACGAAAATAATTTTTTCAATTTAATGAAAAATAGGACCACGACTTCTTTTTCTTTCTTTCTTTCAGTAAAAAGTAAAAGGTATCAGTTGGAAAGAAGGCAAATAACTGAAAAAAGATCATATAAAATATTAAAAGAACTTAAAACAAATTGTTCCTTTTTTGCCCTTAAACTATATTAAAACATGGTTTCCTATATAGTGCACAATACATCGTATCCCAGATCATTTAATTTCAGCTAAAGAGTCAAAGAATGAATTTTCCATTTTAGTTCTGTTACTAAGTGGATTAGGATATATTTAAGCCAGAGTATGTAGTTTGAAACCACATGTACTAAATTATAATCAAGACAGGGGTAGCCTAGTGGTTACAGCAGCAGGCTGAACATCACAGAAGCCAAAGTTTGAATCCTGCTAACACTCCTTCTGAATGTGAGTATGTCACTTTCCATTGCTTCAGGTACAAACTTAGAGGCCAATGTACTAAACTATGAAATTGTTTTTGTATGAAAAAATTTGCAAAAGGCTCAAAAATATGTAAAGTGCAAAAGTGTGGGTATTTCATGCAAAATTTGTCACAAAAATTCCTTCACATTAAGAATTTTTGAACAGAGGCCACTATATGTAAATGTTTATTCAGATAACACGTTGAGCTGTTTTGTTTGATTTTACAGTGTGCCATTTTGCCATAACATGTATACTAACAAAACTTTGTGGACCCATTTTTATAAAAAACAAAACAAAACAAAAAAAACCCCCAAAACTAAACCTCTAGGATTTATGTGAAATAAATAAATAAAATGAGGTTATTTTCCAACCAGACCCAGGAAGCGGTGATTAGCTTGAACCTCTGGGGATTTAAAGGGGTCTTGAGGCCTATGCGAGTCTCCTCTGCTTTCTTCTCAAGTGTCATTAAAAGTCCCTGGTGGACTTAGTGACACCCACTACAACCACACCCCCATGCCCCTCATGCAGGATCATCATTAGGGGCATGAACAGAGGTGAACACCCTATGCCCTGCACTTTGGTGCTATGCCCTGCTATGGTAGCTCCAACCCTAATTTCAGCATTCCAGACCCCCACATCCTCTTAAAGTCAGCCCTGCTCTCATGGGCCAAAAAAGTCCAAGTTAGAGCACCTTGTCAAGCCCTGTGTAAGGATCCATTGCTGAATCCTCCTCCAGCCTGCACGTGGCTCTGTGAGCTATTTGAACTATCTATCCAGTCTTCCCAGCCTTGTACCCCTTGCTTTCCCCTGTGGCCATTTTGTTTCCTGCTTAGGGTCCTATTTATACTGAGGCAGTCAGATCAGTCAGTTGCCAAAGTTTGGTCTTACTTTCCTTTCCTCACACTCTGACTCCATTCCTGTGCTAGAAGACTTCGTCTCCAGGTTCTACCTTTAGCATTCCTGGACAATCTCCTTCCTGTTCCAAGATTCCTGGTCTATTCTAGCTTCTTGTTCCATTACAGGCATCTCACTCTTTTTTGAATTAGGGGTTATCCCTGTTTTTCATACCTCACCGGCCACCAACATCTGAGAGCTCAACCTGAATAGAAGGTGGCTGGCATAGGTGAAAGATCTTTTACTACCAGCTGCTTGAATTTGACTCTCTTGACGCTATGCTGCTTATTTCTGAGGCAAACCACAGACAATTCTCATATCCTGCTTCTGAAGACAGGAGTGATCCTTACTCACTCCTACCCCATCTGTACTCAGTTCCTAAATGGCATGGCTGATTGCAGAACCTCCTTTGACATGTGGTGGGAGGCAGGACTTGACAGGAGGCTCTAATATTTATGTTTTTGGCCAGCAAGCAACATGTGGTTACAGGTGGGGGGTGCAAGATGACCACCAGGGATTTTAATGATACTTGGGGAAGGGGAGCTACCTCACAAGAGTTGCAAGTCCACTTTAATTACCTGTGTCACATTGTGCAAACTGTCACATCCAGGTTTGCATGTTGTCACAGCCGGCAATGCACAAAAAACGTTTCATGCAATTTTGCTACAGATGCTAATAAGCTCGAATCTCATTAGCATATTTAACAAAATTCCATGCAAAATGTACATTGGCCTCTTAGATTGTAAAGCTTCTGGTACCTATTGTACCTGAATTGAACTCACCTTGAGCTACTTATGGAAAGGTGTGAGCTGAATCTAACATAAAAATCTTGATTTAATTAAATTTGTTTTATTTAACTTGTAACTAAGAAATCAAGTAAATCTGACACATTTTAGTGCTCAGTTTAAAGTTGATGACAGTGCTTGCATTGGCGAGTTGTTTGTTTTAAAAAAGGACTTCATACCATCAAAGCTCCCTTTCTCCCTAGGTTCTAAACAGCATGTCCACCTGGGTCCAGGTCACATGGAACAGCCGAATCAGGCCTGTTTCTTCTAAATGCTTTCTTTGAAGCTTTTCAGAAGGAGAAGCACCCAAAATCCCTGAACCAGGAGCTGAAAAACCAAGACTGACTTATTTCTTCATTGTGATATGGAAGCTGGTGGCCATTCTAGGGTTGAGATACATTAGTAAGATGGTATTGGAGAATACTCTTCCTATGCTCATGCTGCACCAGTTTCTTTGAGAAACAGAGAAATTCAGATTCTATATCAGTGCCAAAGTTTCCAATAGCACTGAATTCAATGGCAAAATTATTTTTGGGGCAATTTTCTAACTGCCCACATTTCTAAAAGGTCTGTGGAAACATTTTACCCTCGGTCTTTGCACCAATTTTCCAAAGAAAAGTATGCAGGGATTTTCCCTTTGTAAATATTTCATACCCATGGACATTTTCAAACACTTGCTTTTTTGCAGGTACTTTTTCAATGGAAAACAGCCCATAGAGATTGCAAATCTAATCTACGACCTAAGCACGCATCTGGGAACACCGCCTTCTAATGCAGCTAAAGGTACGCGTGTTGTGAAAGCCCCATGTGTACTTATAGTCGGGCTAAGAGTGGGCAGTTTTCAGACAGTCCTTTTAGCCAGGTAAATGGCTTTTAAAAAAATTGTCCTCTTGTATAACACAACTACAGGAAGTGTTATCTTAATTATGAATAATCCAGAATTTGTAAACCGATGCAAGATTTGCAGAGGAAAAGGTTTTCCATGATATAGGTCCACTACAAATACAAAGCCTCCAAGTTTCTCCTACCTTGTTGAATGTAACTTTGCCACCTCCGTTCATATGTCTATTTATTTAATTTTTTTTCAGTTTTTCTACCCTGTTCGATGTAAACTGATCTGATATGGTTATTACCATGAAGGTCGGTATAGAAAAGTGTTAAATTAAATAAATAAATATTCAGATGGATTCAGAAATAATGAGAACATTAGCCCATTATTAAACTACAATGTTAATTTGACAAATTTTACTTTGCATTGTGTTTCTCTGTTTAAGAACTGATTTTTGCACTTTTTAGCAAAAGTAAACAATTTAACATCCGTCACATATGCCGGTTACAGTACTCGTAGAATTTGAGAACTGACGCATGATTTTATCTATTCACTTCTGAATGCCACAATATTTTGATGTGAAGAAAGCGTTCTGTTCCTATGGTAACAAAATAGCACTTCAAAAAGAGCAACCTTAGAAACGGCAAACTAAAACAAAGAGGTAATGTTATGTCACTGAGTGCTTTCATATTCATTCCTTTTCCCTGCTGCAATATCATCATGAACACTTCTATTTTTCATTCCAAAATGATGATCCTAAGATGTTAAACCATTGGGTTTTGGTTTTGGTAGCAGTTGTCTCATTAAATTTTAAATTTTACAGGGTGAATTTTAAAAGGCCTGCGTACGTAAAACCCGGGGTTTACGCGTGTGTCTGAGCCTGGCATGTGCCGCGCACAGTCATGCGCATAAACCCTGGTACATCTACAAGTACCAGGCCTCTCAGAAGAGGCAGGACAGCACCATTCTATGCTGTCCCGGGGAAGCATGCGCCGGCAGCCAGCTGATGTGCATAGATTACTTCTGCTCCAGAGGAGCAGTAAGTAATAAAACAAAAAAAAGTAAGTTCATAGGAAGGGTTTAGGGGGTGAAGAGGGAGGGAGTTTATCTAGGGGGGTAGGGAAGTTCCTTCCCAGTCCGTTCCTTAATTCGAGCGGACTGGGAGGAACTGGGGGAGGCCCGATTGCGTCGCTGTGCGTATTAATTGAAGATTCACCCCCCTGTGCACACCATCCATACGTGCATGTGTCCATCTGATTTTCTAACATTTGAGCGCCAGTGCGTGCATGTTAGAAAACTGGTGCGGCCATGTGCGCACGCTCATGGACATGCGCGGCTCCTTTTAAAATCTATTTCTTAATTTTTATAGGGTGCATATTAATTATATTTGTTGTCTCAAGCAATGTCATACAAAGTGATTTTATAATGAAATCTCATTTTTAATGTGTATCTTGCTCAAATGTAAGCAAAGTGTTCAAGGTGCTTAAGAGAGCTTTTTGTAAACAGTGTTGGTGTGCTACATGTAAACCACTGAAAATAAATCCATCATTTTAATATTTCCATTTCCTGTGCACTCTCAGGTAGATTTTAAAAGATTGCTCAGGCAAAGCGGCAAGACAAGTGGCATTGACATCCAACAGCACAATGAAGGGGGAACATAGCAAGCAGATAGACTAGCACCAACACACCGAGGAACTATGAGAGTGGCAAGAACACCACAAGGAGTAAAGTAAGTCATCTGGTGTATGGCAGCAAAGCAGAGTGGCAGAAAGCTGATAGGGGCAAGACAGGCTGGGTGTACCCGGTGTTTACATTGGCGTCCAGTGAATATCGTTGGCGTCTAGTGAATTCCGTTGGCGTCTAGTGAATTCCGACTGTACTTACGCACTTCAGCTGATGACAAAGGAAATGGAAGATCTCTCAGAAATAAGAATACTGCTACTCAAGTCCAAATCTGCAATATCAACCTATGTTTACTTTGTACCGTAGAGGTCAAACACTTCTAGGAACACAAGGCCTGGATGAACAGGCACAGCTATCGAGGTCAAAGACTTTTAGGAACACAAGGCCTGGATGAACAGGCACAGCAATTGAGGTCAAACACTGGTAGGAACACAAGGCCTGGATGAACAGGCGCAGCAGTCGAGGACAGAGGTCAATCTCACCTAGGAACACAAGGCCTGGATGAACAGGCGCAGCTATCAAGGTCAAAGACTTTTAGGAACACAAGGCCTGGATGAACAGGCACAGCAGTCGAGGACAGAGGTCAATCCCACCTAGGGACACAAGGCCTGGATGAACAGGCGCAGCAGGTGAGGACAGAGGTCAATCCCACCTAGGGACACATATCCTCAGTTGGCAATTTCCTTTCAAGTGGGCAACAACTTCCTTGAAATATCTGGGGGTGTGCCTGAATTATGATCCCCTCCTGTGTTCTATACAAGCTGACCTAAATAAGTGGCATCAGCAGCACCATTCCTGGTTGGGTCGACTGGCCATCATTAAAATGAATGTCTTACCTCGCTTTCTTTACTTCTTCACTACTATACCTATATTTTTGCCCACCACCCTGCTTAAAAAATGGCAACAAATTTTATGCAGCTTCATTTGGCGTAAACGTCCCCCTCGGATTGCCAGATCCACATTGTATCAACCAAAGATTAAGGGTGGGTTGAATCTTCCCAATTTAGTTTGGTATTTTGGTGCAGCTCAATTACGAGCATTTGTTGTGTTACACCGCAGTGTAATCGTTGCTGGGCACATTTCCCATGTCAGCTTTGCCTTGGCAGCCTAGGTCATCCTGGGGTCCCACTCAATACTTTTCTTACGCTTTACACACCACCTTTAGGGTATGGCAACAATGGAGAGATACTCTAGTGGGCACGGCGCCATACTCTTTGTTGACTCACCTGTCTACTAACACGGTATACTCTACATCTGATATGTCGAGGAATTTGAGACAGTGGGTGCAGTCGGGCATCACCAGAATAGACCATGTTTTACATCATGAAAGCATTTCCAGAAACCATCTGAACCTTAATTCACCTTAATCAACTCTGACCACCCAACAGGTTAATCAAAAACTTTGCCAGGTTTGGGCAGTTTTCGTTCTTCTGTTAAATTACTATCATCTCTTCACTGTTCCAAGTTGTATTACGTCCCTGTTATATTGTAACTGCTACTTTTTCTGTTGCACCTGTTAATGTTATTATTATTTTCCCTTTCTGCACACCTTGTTTATTGTAAACCGGCATGATGCGATCCCATCGCGAATGCCGGTATAGAAAAAACTCAAATAAATAAATAAATAGATAAACAGGGCACCCTTATGACCAGTAGCCAAATGTGCACAGTGCACACAGTATTCTTTGGCCAGCGTTGATTTCTTGCATTACGCTCAGTTATACCACTTTGTACACAGAGGGCTGCGCAAAGGGGTTCTCCGCCTGACAGGTACGCTATTTGAAAATTATTGTCAACATGCCGCAGTAATTCGGGGAACCATATCCAAAATTTACGCACGTCTCACTAGTAAACCACCTGACAAGCCCAGGCACAGAGTGTCCTGGGAACTGGATTTTCAAACACAATTAGAGGACAAGGACTGGGATATCATTTATGCATGGACACATAAGTGTTCTATATCTACCGGTTTGCAAGAAAATTGCTACAAAATGCTGAACAGATGGCATTACGCTCCTGTGACCTTGCATAAATTTAGATCTTCTTACCCAGCGGGATGCTGGCGGGGTTGTTGGCACATATTACCATATATGGTGGGAATGCCCTGTAGTGGCCCAGTTCTGGATTTTAATAAGGGACTGGATTTCTCATGTTTTGTCTACAACTCTTGAAGTGCGCCCCTGGAATGCTTTGCTAGGTTCGCCTCTTGTAGGCATTACAAAAGCACAACAAGACTTTACTTTACAAGTTTTTATTGCAGCAAGATCAGAAATTGCTTTACATAGAAATTGCTTTACAGAATCGAGGTCTGTTTAAAATGCCCAGATGAACAGACCCACTCAAGAACATTGTTCAGTCTGTTAAAAATGTCCACTGCCCACTGTCTCACTGCCTGCCTGGCAGTGCACTAATGTGTGTGCAGTGCACACAGAACTAGCTTGCTTGCAAGCACAAAAGAGGCAGAGTACTCCCCGGGCACTTCACTGCACAGACCCACTCAAGAACAATGTTCAGTCTGTTAAAAATGCCCACTGCCCACTGTCTCACTGCCTGCCTGGCAGTGCACTAATGTGTGTGCAGTGCACACAGAACTAGCTTGCTTGCAAGCACAAAAGAGGCAGAGTACTCCCCGGGCACTTCACTGCACAGACCCACTCAAGAACAATGTTCAGTCTGTTAAAAATGCCCACTGCCCACTGTCTCACTGCCTGCCTGGCAGTGCACTAATGTGTGTGTGCTGTGCACACAGAACTAGCTTGCTTGTAATCACAAAAGAGGCAGAGTACTCCCCGGGCACTTCACTGCACAGACCCACTCAAGGACAATGTTCAGTCTGTTTAAAATGCCCAGATGAACAGGACCACTCAAGATCAATGTTCAGTCTGTTAAAAATGCCCACTGCACTGACAGACTAAGTAACTGGAATTTAATAAAGCAGGAATTTTTGTCACTCCAGAAACATGGATGACATTGAAAATAATATCTCTCTCCAAGCCAGCCCAACACCCTCAATGGTAAATAGTGGTCAGTGCTAGCTGACTAGACCACTAGACTGCTTGAAAGAAACAGGAATACTAGTGACTGTAGCGTGTAGTTGACCCCTGGCACTACAGCAAGACAAGGAATATTTTTCTTTCCTTTGCTAGCCTAAGCCTAGTATCTCTTCTCTATCAGTTCTGCTTCTGCTTCTGCTTCTTTCTGCTTCTTTCTGCCTGCCTGCCTGCCAGCCAGCCCACCTCCCCACACAATCGCTGGAAATAACTACGTGTCTCCTCGTGCTGCTGTTTATATGCCGACCTGTCCGACCCTTTCCTGTGAGTCATTGCGACTCACAGGAAAGGGTCAGACAGGTTGGCATGGTTACCGCAGGGGCGCCACCATTTTGTGGTAATCCGGGGTACTAGCTCCGAGCTCGCAGCTTATGGCGGCGAGGAAAAGCGCGAGCCTCGCGGTGCGCCGTATTAAACAGAAATCTGTTAAATATGTGGGGAGTTGCGATGCGTTTCGCCTCCCCACGTATTTTTCAGATTGCAAAAAATAAGTTGCGGATTACAAATCCGTGGAAAACGGATGCACATCGCTAGTGAGGAGTGCTTTGTTGGCAGATCTCAGATTCCTATTTGGGACGTGTACACGAAGGGCTGTGTTCAGCCAGTCTGCTTTTTCATTGTGTATTGATTTATGTATGCTGCATAGTGTTTTGTACTGAATTCTTTGTTCAATGGGTAGCCAGTGTAATTCTGCTAGGGTTTCTGTGATGTGGTCTCTTTTGCTTTTGCCGGTTAAAATTCTAGCAGCTGTGTTTTGTAATATCTGTAGTGGTCTTAGTGACGTGTATGGTAGGCCTAGCATAAGGGCGTTACAGTAATCGGTACTAGCAAAGATCAGCGCTTGGAGTACTGATCGGAAGTTGGAGGTTGTTAGAAGAGGTTTAAGTCTTCTCAGCACCATTAGTTTGGCGTATCCTTCCTTTACTTTTAGAGATATGTGTTGTTTTAAGCTTAGTTCTGTGTCAATTATTACACCTAGGTTCCGTACTTTATCTGCGAACTCTATTTTTTGGTTGTTATTGAGTATAATTGGGTTTTGAACGATCTCCATTCTTTTTCGTTCTAAATGTATAAATTCTGTTTTCTCAATATTAATTACTAGCTCCATTTGGTTTAGCAGTTGTTTGATGATATCCAGATACATATTTGCTATTTTTAATATTTTTTCGATTGTGTCATCAATGGGTAGTATTAACTGGATATTGTTGGCGTATATGTAATGTGTGATGCCCAGACCCGCCAGTAGGTGGCATAGGGGTAAGAGATATATGTTGAATAGTATGGCCAATAGGGCAGAGCCCTGTGGTACTCCTGTTTGAAGGTTTATCTTTTCTGACATTACTTCTTTGATTTGTACTTGAAAATATCTGTTACTTAGATAAGATCTAAACCATTTGATAGTTTTGTTACTTAATCCTACTTCATCTAGTCTATTTAAAAGTATGTCGTGATTTACAGTATCAAAGGCTGCAGAGAGGTCAAGCATCACAAGGATGTAATGTTTACCACTATTGAACCCTCTCATGATGTTATCTGTTAATGCAAGCAGCAGTGTATCTGTGCTATAGTGTTTTCGAAAGCCATGTTGTGACGGATACAGTATATTATTGCTCTCCAAGTGTTCTACAAGTTGCTTATGCTATGTTCTCACACCCTGGTTTAAGCTTCTACGTACTTACTTCCCTTACGGCCCGTTTACGCCTGATTTGGATAGTCCATATGTTACTAGCGATACCCTAGTAGACGCTTTATTTTATGTTACGCCTATTAACGTTGTTCGCTGTTCCATTTATTATTTTATGTTACACCTATTAACGCTGTTCACTGTTCCATTTATGATTTATTATTTTACTTTCTATTTATCTGACGCCTTGTTTTATGTAACGCCTTGGCCGCGATTGTTCTGTTAAAATGGAAACCGATATGATTTGATATTTTTTCAAGAATGTCGGTATATAAAAACTCTAAATAAATAAATAAATAAATAAATATTTGGGATCCTGCCAGGTACGTGTGAATCAGGATACTGGGCTTGATGGAAGCTTGGTCTTACCCAGAATGGTGGTTCTTAGGTTCAGTTTGTCAGGACAAGAGGACATGGTCAGAAAGCTGTAAGGCCACCAGATTGGGCCAGGATAGCCTGAGAGCCAAAACAGTAGTAGGGCAGATCTTTTCCTAAAGTCCCTCCGCAACATCGCTAATTAGCATTGTTAGTTAATAACCATTTATCACTCCCATATTGCCTAGTTTGTATACCAGTTTATGTAGAATTGGGTTAAAACCCTTATGGAAGTCCAGATAAATAACATCTAATGCATACCCTTCTTCCTCCCCCCACCTCAGATAACTCAATCACGCACTTTAGACAGATCTTCCCTGCGTGAAACCATGTTGTATGGGAGACTATAACCAATTTATTTTAAAGTAATACACTATCGTTTTTGTAGCATTTCCATGGCTTTTCCTACTGCCAGAATGGTTTTCTCCTCATTCCCACTCATTTGGAGAAGGGCAAAATCTGCTTTCCTTACTTTCTCAGAACCTCCCTTCTCTAAACACAAAGGGGCAGATTTTAAAAGCCTACACGTGCAGGGCCTATTTTCAAAAGGCCCGGCGGTGTGCATAAAGCCTAGTTTATGCATGTAAGTCCCAGGGCTTGAAAAAATGGGAGGTCAAGGGGTGGAGTGGGGGCGTAGCCGGAGGCCTCTCCACTGCCGCTGGGCCAGGGGATCACGCGCCGGCAGTTGGTAGGCAGGCATGACTTACAAAATTAAAGGTACCAGGGTTTTTTTTTTATCGGGCTGATGGGCGGGACAAGTAGGGGAAGGGAGGGGAAGGTGGTGGGGGGAGAAAGGAAAGTTCCCTCCGAGGCCGCTTCAATTTCGGAGCGGCCTCAGAGGGAACAGGGAAAGCCAGCTGGTCTCCCCGAGGGCTCGGCTCGCACAAAGGGCACTAGTGTGCACCCCCTTGCGCGCTCCAATCCCTGATTTTATAACATGCACGCAGCTGCACGCGCATGTTATAAAATCGGGCATACCTTTGTGCGTGTCAGGCAGCACGCATAAATGTACCCCGTGCGCGTAGGTTTTAAAATCCGGCCCAAACTGAATAGAACTGTGAAAGGGTACAGTCAAAATTTCTTTGAGCTTTTTCAAAATTGTAAGAATTCTCCTTATTTGGTCAGACCAAAGGTCTATGAAGCCCAGTATCTTGTTTCCATCAGTGGCCAATTCAGGTTACAACTACCTGGCAGGATCCCAAAAAAATCAATAAATTCCTTGCTGTTTATCCCATGGATAAGCAGTGGATTTTCCTAAATCCACCTTAATGGATTTTTCTTCCAAGAACTTGTCCAAACGTTTTTTAAACCCAGCTATACTAAAAGCTCTCACCACATCCTCTGGCAATAAATTCCAGAGTTTAATAAAGAGTTGCATCAAAAAAAAATTAATCTGTGGTATACTCCATCAAGTCTCATTGCCTTATCCTTGCTCATATGTGCAAGTACTTCCTCTTAAGTAAATGTGAGAATTTCACAATCATATACACCCTTGTTTTTCTAAGGTGCTTCACCTTCCCTTTTGTCTATTAATGAGCAAAAATTGTATTTTAAATTTTCTGCCTTCTATTGGTTATTAACTCCACATTCTCCTTTTATTTCTGCTACTCTCCTTTTGTTTTGTGTCTCTCCCTTAAATATCTAAGGGAACTTTTTATTTTTTTCTTTCTGTTGATTAGGCACATTTTTCTCCATTTGGAACTTTGCACAGCTTACTGACTTCCCTGCCTCCCTTTGTTTTTCCTAATAAATTCTGCCTGACCTCCTCTTTGGATTGTGTTTTTTTAGTATTTTCTGCATGTTAGTTTCTTCACGCTTACATTTCTACTATCTCATTAGCAAATTATTTTGACCTCTTTTTTTCCCTTCCCTTTGCTCACTTACCTTACATATAGGGGTAGATTTTTTTAAAAAGCGCGTTCGCGTACTTTTGTTGGCGCACCAGGCGCCAACAAAAGTACGCTGGATTTTATAAGATACGCGCGTAGCTGCACGTATCTTATAAAATCCTGGATCGGCGCACGCAAGGCTGCCGATTTTGGGCAGCCGGCGCGCGCCGAGCCGCGCAGCCTGCCTCCGTTCCCTCCGAGGCCGCTCCGAAATCGGAGCGGCCTCGGAGGGAACTTTCTTTCGCCCTCCTCTCACCTTCCCCTCCCTTCCCCTACCTAACCCACCCCCCCCCCCGGCCCTATCTAAACCCCCCCTACCTTTATCCATGGATTTACCCCTCCCAGAGGGAGGCGTAAATCCGACCCGTAAACCCGACCCGTAAACCCGTAAACCCGACCCGGGGACGGTTCCGGAGGGCGCGGCCACGCCCCCGGAACGCCCCGGGCCGAAACCACGCCCCCGGGCCCGCCCCCGAAACGCCGCGTCCCGCCCCCAAAACGCCGTGTCATTCGGCCCCGCCCACGACACGCCCCCTTCCGAAAACCCTGGGACCTCCGCGCGTCCCGGGGCTCTGCGCGCACCGGCGGCCTATGGAAAATAGGCGCGCCGGTGCGCAAGGCCCTGCTCGCGTAAATCCGCCCGGATTTACGCGAGCAAGGCTTTTAAAATCCGCCCGATAGATCTGTTCTTTTCTCTAGGTTCTCTTTTCTTGCTACCCATTGTTCATTTGTACCCTTGAAATGTTGCATTCCTGATAGGGCTTCCTCAAACACTCATCTTGAGATTATATCTCCTTCAACCCCCATTAAATACCAGTGTTTTAGACTTCAAGAAGGTCATTTGATGGAATGGATTTAAAAGGCAAATACCCTTTTGGAAATAAATGGCAGTAATCAACCTCAATAATCAAGTGTCATCTATGGGAATGGCCACAAGTGACAGATTCTGAAGTGGCAAAAGTGGAGTTTGGACACTTAACTAATGGCCAGAAGGAAGGGGTCCACAGAAAAAAAAAAAGTAAATAAATATATAACTCCTCATTCATTAAAAGTTATCATGCCAGCTAGTCAGAGGCTTTGAAATAAATACAAAATATTACCTACTCAGTCAAAATTGTTGTGGACCTAATTTCAGTTTTAACATAGTAAACCAGTGCCACTATGTTTGGAACCAGGCAATTTGGCATCAGTGTTGATACATTTATGTGTATACATATCATTTAAATCCTCCATATAGGAAATACACATTTTTTGTAAATATTGTCAACCGAATTAAGATGTAGTCTTACACAAAAACATATGTCATAACCTATGGGGGGGGGGGGGGGGAGAGAGAGAGAGAGAGAGACAGAGACTTGCTATAGTGTCTCCTCCCTAGACAGGTATTTGTATCCCTATGGGAGGCCCACCTAGTAACTCGAGGTGAGGGTTAAGTATTAGTGTAGGGGGTTAGGGGCCACTTTGACATTCAACGTGAGATGTACGAACAGAAGAGTGGTCTCTTATCGCATGCGATACCAATGCGATATTGGAAAATGAGGCCCTAGATCAAGTCGAACCCCCCACCCCCTCCCAAAAAACAAATATTAAAAATAATGAAATCAGATAAAAAGGAATATTTTCTGGCTGCACATCCCTACCACATTTGTTCATGCTCGCACACGTGTACACACACATATATATACCGTATTTTTCGCTCCATAAGACACACTTATTTTCCCCCAAAAGTGGGGGCAAAATGTCTGTGCGTCTTATGGAGCGAATGCAGCGTCTCTCCCTCTCACACGCGATCCCCTCCTCCTCTTCCCAACTCAGCCCATCAGTATGGCGCAGGTCAAACATCAGCTGTTTGAACCGTGTGCGCTATGGCGGCCCCTCCAGTTCAAACAGTTCCCTGCAGGTCCGCTGTTTCCGGGGTGCCGAGGAGTGAGACGGAGGGAGGTTTATTTCATACTGTATCTCCAGAAGCAGCATGTGTGTGTGTGTAGGGGTGGAGGCACGACGAGGCAAAGCCTGCCGATCTACCCTGTCCACTCGGGAGGCCATCTGACTCATTGCCCCTTCCCACCCGCCTTAGGGCCCGGGCCGGGAGCGCGTTCTCCGCGCCGTGTCCATGGTGACACTTCCACGCGGCCCCCGGCCTCCTGCAGCACGCCGACTTTGGTTGCCGGCGTGCAGTCGCGGGCTCTGATTGGTCGGTTTCAACAGACGCGAGCGGATTGAAAATAATTAGATGCGCTCGTGCGGGGCCAGCCTGAGAGGAGGCGAGAAAGCTGATTTGAGTCCAGGTTCCGCACGGAGCTGGGCGAATGCAGCTGCTTCTTATTTACAGCTCAGCACAGGCTTTCCCTTACCCCGCTTCTTCTCTGTGCTATTAGTCGAGGGCGTGCCTCCTGCCGGCTCCGCAAGTATTTCGTTTTCTTCTTTGCTGTTTCTGTTTGAATGCTTGTGGCTGGGTCCTGGCGCGGAGCTGTGGAAGCTGCTCTGGCCCTTTTGTTATGGCGGTGGTGTCTGTCTGTAGGTGCAAGCGTGTGGCTGAGCGCACGCAGCGATCGCTCTTGTTGCAGCAGTGGCTTTTATCTTGGCTTCGCCAGGTATTGAGTCTGGAGTTGCTTGCTGCAGCTGGAGGATTTGTGAGGTCTGTTATATTTAGTGTATTGGGAGGGCGCTTTGGGCTCCGCTTCTTCCTGGTTGCAGCAAACAAGACAAGTGGCATGAGCCAGCGGACTGTGTGAGTGAAAACAACCTCGGATGTTTGTCCTGCGCCATACTGATTGGGCTGAGTTGGGAGGAGGAAGAGGGGGATGGGGCGCTAGAGGGAGAGACGCTACATTCGCTCCAGGGGGAGCTCCGTTCAGAGCCCGTCATGGGGACAAAATTTTTTTTTCTTATTTTCCTCCTCAAAATCCTAGGTGCGTCCTATGGTCCTATGGACCGCAAAATACGGTATATATTTCAAGATAAGACCTCATCTAATGCTTTGACTCAGAAATGTCACTGTCTACTTCAAATATGGTACTTGTATCTGAACTCATTGGTCATTCTACTTTGAATAAAAATGCACTGGTTAACTCTCTGTATGTTTTTTAAGCTGTTATTACACTATGTGCATCAGCATCACAAGGCATACAGAAGCTGAGGGCAAGTCCTATGTGGCTACACACTTTAGGCATCTAAAGTCCCACTAGATGTAGTGACTTCCAGTCTCATTATATTCTTGATAACATCTGATGATAGCATGTAATGTATCCTGAGATTGCCTGATCCATGGCAAAGAATATGCATTGCCTTTTAAGTTTCCAAAGAACAAGAAAAGAAGAAAAATGGCACAATACAGGAGCTGATGCACACAATCCTAAAAGAGAGACAGAGTTAACATGAGTGTATTCTGAAGTGGATGGATTGCAATAACAGCCTCAGGTTGATAACATACTGAAAGTACATAAAGAATTGGTCTTGCTTCTGAGCTGCCCTGTCCCAGGTCATTGTGACATTTCTATAAATGATGGAAAGATACTGATTATGTTCTCTGTATTAATTATTTTTAGATAATTTATTTTTATTTATTTATTTAAGGTTTTTATATACCGGCAATCATGAGAACATATCTTGCTGGTTTACATGAAACGGGAGTGCATTAAAAACATCAAACTAGAACTGAGGTGACTGAAGGTACAGTTACAATTAACAAGGGTAGCAAAACTTGGTGAAGAGGAAGAAATAGGAAAGAATAAACTGGTTAAACGATATACAAGTCAAATTACAAGTTATGTGCAAATGGCATGATTAATGGCTGAATGTTTTAGAGGAGTCCTTGGATTGTGTCCTTGGATTGTGTCATTAAATTGTGTCTGGGAAAGCTTGCTTGAATAACCAAGTCTTAAGTCTTTTCCTAAAAGTTAGGAGGCAGGGTTCTAGTCTGAGATCTGTGGGCAAGGAATTCCACAGAAGGGGGCCAGCTGTGGAGGTGGCGCGATCTCTTAGGGTAATGTGTCTAGTCGTTTTCGCAGGGGGAACTTGGAGTGTGCCTCTATAAACATCTCTGGTAGGTCTTGTCGAGTTGTATACTTGGAGAGGGAATTGAAGATCGAGGGAAGTGCATTGATGTATAGTTTTGAAAATGATACATATGGCTTTGTACATGATACGGAAGTATACGGGTAGCCAATGTAGCTCTTTCAGGATGGGTGATATGTGGTCTCTTTTTCTTGTGCCTGTTAGTAGTCGGGCTGCTGAATTTTGCACCATCTGTAATGGTTTGGAATAGGAAGAAGGCAGACCTAGCAATAGGGAATTGCAATAGTCTAATTTTGAAAAAATGAGTAATATGTTCTAGCTTTTCATTACAAACTCTTTACTGATTATAAAAAATTTGTATTTATAGATAATTATCTAGACTTTGGAAAGGCCTTTTCTAAATGTATAAAATTGTTAATGTACGTATGGCATGTAATTAGCCATAAGCTTAAAAGACACAGGTGCCAATAGTATATCGTAGTTGTAATAAAGACGCAAGGTATTAATGACCTGTCACAATAGGCTTCATCTTATGCATGAATCCGCTAGATGAATAACCTTATATGTAATCATCGGTCAAATCCAAAAGAATATTTTTTGATGTTTTTTCTTATGCAGTGTGCAAATCGTGCAATTATTTTAAGTCCAATTACTTAGCTTAAAACCTCGCTGAAGCCTGGAACAGTAAACATGCCCGACATGGAACCATGTTTCGAACTCCCGTTGTTCTTTCTCAAGGGCTTAGTTCAGCGTCTACGAGAACAATGCATTCATGTCTCAAAAGTTATTTATCTACTATCATAAGATTAACAGACAATTGTTTGAATCTAGTAGGCACAATATTAAAAAATAGCATGGCTAGGCACTTACTGTAATTGTAGTCTGTCTTGATTTCAAATTCAAAGGTTTGTGTAATGGCATTTTCCACGTGTGTTTCCTGTGAACTTACCAGATATGATGTCATTAATATATGCATAAATGACGTGAGTACAATTGTATGACGTGAATGACCTCAGGTGTGTACCATTCCACCGCTAAATTCAAACCATTAGGATGGACTGTGTTTAATTTGAAGATCCAAAATTGTTCTCGATAATTGAGCATAGCTTTGCTGTTACCACCTCTAGGATTTTTTTCAACCAGTTCAATCACTCGCCATTTGATATCTGAAAAAATATGCTGATGTTGTACGCAGTGGGCAACAATGGGAGCTTGGAGTTTGCAGGTTGTCACGCAACTACGGTGTTCCACTAATCTTGTCTTGATGGCACGTTTAGTTCTGCCTACATATAGTAGAGAACATGGGCATTGTAATATGTATTTTACATTAGTGGAATTGCAATCAGTGCAGGAGTGAGCTTTGTAAATCTTGCCTTGTGGATCTTTCCAATCTGAACCCATAATAGTTTGATTGCAAAATAAACATTTTGTGCATGCCCAATGACCAACTGGATTGGTATTTAAATTGATAGAACCAGTATGTAAGTAAGAATTTGTTAGAAGATCCTTCAAATTTTTACCTCGTTTATATGCGATAATCGGGGGAATCTGAAAAATTGAATGCATTTTTTAAATAGGCCAGTAAGATAGTATGAGTTGGGTAATTTGAGATGATAATGTAGAAAAGGGCAATGTGCATACTTGTATCGCTGTATCATCTGATTTATTGTCCAGCAGTAACCAGTCTCTTGTAGCATTATATGCCCGTTTATATGCTCTTTTTATATATTTGTATGGATATCCTCGTTGTAAAAATTTTTTTATCATTGTTTTAGAATGTAAGATAAAATCTTTTTTATAAGTGCATATCCGGCGTAGCCGCAAGAACTGGCCTATCGGAAGATTTTTGCGCAGATGAAATGGATGAAAACTGGTAAAATGTAAATATGTATTTCTTGCACAAGGTTTAACATATAAATTGGAAATTAAATGTTGGTCTTCCTTTTCAATAAGAATGTCAAGGAATTCAATCTTTCGAGAATTATAATGAAGAGTAAATTGTAGATGATTATCCAGGGAATTGAGCCATTCCAAAAACATTATAAGAGACTGTTCAGTAGCATTCCATAGAAAAAATACATCGTCAATGAATCGGTACCAATGAGAAACATTAACAAACTCAGGAGCTCCGTATAAAAATTTTTCTTCAAAGGTGGCTACATATAAATTTGCTATACTGGGGGCCATGGTGGCCCCCATAGCTGTACCTTGAATCTGTTTAAAATATTCATCCTGAAAAATAAAGTAATTTTCTGTAAGTTCTAGCTGTGCCAATTGAAGAATAAATTCGGTGGGTACACGATGAGGTCTAGGTCTTAATTCTAAAGTGTCTGATACAATTTCAAGAGCTGCAGATTGAGGTATGTTTGTATATAGAGCTTGAATGTCCAAAGTAACCAGAAGTGAATTTGTCCCACACTGAATCGATTGTAAGATAGTTAACATATGCTTAGTATCTTTTAAATACGAAGCTGCTTTTGGAATGAAAGGTTGTAAAAAAGTATCTGTAAAAATTGACAGTGGTTCTAAAACAGATCCTATCGTGTTAACGATAGGACGACCTGGCGTATTAGTGATATTTTTAAGGATCTTTGGTACCATATAAATAGTGGGTATGGTTGGAGAATCATTAAGCAAAAATCTTTTTTCTCGGGAAGTTAGAAAACCTTGTATAACAGCTTCTTCTACAATAGTGTGAATGCTATCTTTTAAATTTTGTGTTGGATCCTGAGTCAATAGTATATAATTCAAGGGATCATTCAGATGGTTCTTCACTGTGTCTATATATTTTTCTTTATTCATAAGAACAATCGCTCCTCCTTTATCTGCCTTTTTTATTACAATATCATTATTTTCACGTAAAGATTTTAAAGCCATATGTTCTTCTTTAGATAGATTAAATTTGGGAGGGTAAAATTGTTGTTCAAGCGTAATTAAATCACCCATGATTAAATCTATATATATGTTTTGATAGCCGGATCCATATTACCCGGAGGAAGCCATTGTGATTTTGGAGTTACTACCGAAAGATCACAACCTGTGTCTCGTGAAGAAAAATATAAAGAAACTTGTAGTCTTCTAAAAAATTGGTATAGCTGACATCTTGTTTTAAATGGAACGTACCAATAATATGGGACAAATGAGGTCATTCACGTCATACAATTGTACTCACGTCATTTATGCATATATTAATGACATCATATCCAGTAAGTTCACAGGAAACACACGCGGAAAACGCCATTACACAAACCTTTGAATTTGAAATCAAGACGGACTACAATTACAGTAAGTGCCTAGCCATGCTATTTTTTAATATTGTGCCTACTAGATTCAAACAATTGTCTGTTAATCTTATGATAGTAGATAAATAACTTTTGAGACATGAATGCATTGTTCTCGTAGACGCTGAACTAAGCCCTTGAGAAAGAACAACGGGAGTTCGAAACATGGTTCCATGTCGGGCATGTTTACTGTTCCAGGCTTCAGCGAGGTTTTAAGCTAAGTAATTGGACGTAAAATAATTGCACGATTTGCACACTGCATAAGAAAAAACATCAAAAAATATTCTTTTGGATTTGACCGATGATTAAATATAAGGTTATTCATCTAGCAGATTCATGCATAAGATGAAGCCTATTATGACAGGTCATTAATACCTTGCGTCTTTATTACAACTACGATATACTATTGGCACCTGTGACTTTTATGTTTGATGTTTAGCCATAGTACTTGAATTCGATATTATTTGGGATTCATGTGAATTGGTGGTGATTAGCCATAAGCTGTCACATCTCTGTCCATTCACTTCACAGCTTAAACTCCTTCAGAGTTATATGTGTAGGCAACTACAGTACATAATCAACCTTTAAAAAAAATTATTGAAAATGTCTACTACTGTTTTTTTCAAAGTTTAGATGACATAGTAACCTCCAAATAGTAGACAAATTCTCAAACACTTACAAAAGCACTAATCCAACTCATTCTGCTACAAGTGTCAGTATTTCTTCAAAAAAGTCAATATTCATTGAAGCACATGATAATACTTGGAATATGAAATATTAAGTATATCCGGAGTGGTTGATCCATAGAGGTGTGTAACTTATTTTTTATCTGGACTACAAAACATTTTGCCATAAGAACATAAGAACATACCATATTGGGTCAGGCCAATCCATCAAGCCCAGCATCCTGTTTCCAACAGTGGCCAATCCAGGCCAAAAGAACCTGGCAAGTACCCAAAAACAAAATCTATTCCATGTTACCATTACTAGTAATAGCAGTAACTATTTTCTAAGTCAACTTAATTAATAGCAGGTAATGGACTTCTCCTCCAAGAACTTATCCAATAAACACAGGTATACTAACTGCACTAACCACATCCTCTGGCAACAAATTCCAGAGTTTAATTGTGCGTTGAGTAAAAAAGAACTTTCTCCAATTAGTTTTAAATGTGCCCCATGCTAACTTCATGGAGTGCCCCCTAGTCTTTCTATTATCCGAAAGAGTAAATAACCGATTCACATCTACCCGTTCTAGACCTCTCATGATTTTAAACATCTCTATCATATCCCCCCTCAGCCGTCTCTTCTCCAAGCTGAAAAGTCCTAACCTCTTTAGTCTTTCCTCATAGGGGAGATGTTCCATTCCCCTTATCATTTTGGTAGCCCTTCTCTGTACCTTCTCCATCGCAATTATATCTTTTTTGAGATGTGGCGACCAGAAATGCACACAGTATTCAAGGTGCGGTCTCAACATGGAGCGATACAGAGGCATTATGACATTTTCCGTTTTATTCACCATTCCCTTTCTAATAATTCCCAACATTCTGTTTGCTTTTTTGACTGCCACAGCACACTGAACCGACGATTTCAATGTGTTATCCACTATGACGCCTAGATCTCTTTCTTGGGTTGTAGCACCTAATATGGAACCTAACATTGAGCCTCATTTTCCACCCGGATCACACGCGATAAGGGACATTTCACGTGCGAAACGTCCCTTATCGCGTGCAATACCAAAACGGGGGCGGAGTCGGCCCCGGAAGAGGAGGAGTTGGGGCGTCACTGCGGCGATCGCTGCCGATTAGCGCAGGACCACCCCCTGTTTCGGCCCCCCGCCCCTCATTCCCTAAAGTATCGCAGGCCTGTGATACTTTAGAAAATGAGGCCCATTGTGTAACTATAGCATGGGTTATTTTTCCCTATATGCATCACCTTGTACTTATCCACATTAAATTTCATCTGCCATTTTGATGCCCAATTTTCCAGTCTCACAAGGTCTTCCTGCAATTTATCACAATCTGCTTGTGATTTAACTACTCTGAACAATTTTGTATCATCTGCAAATTTGATTATCTCACTCGTCGTATTTTTTTCCAGATCATTTATAAATATATTGAAAAGTAAGGGTCCCAAAACAGATCCCTGAGGCACTCCACTGCCAACTCCCTTCCACTGAGAAAATTGTCCATTTAATCCTACTCTCTGTTTCCTGTCTTTTAGCCAGTTTGCAATCCACGAAAGGACATCGCCACCTATCCCATGACTTTTTACTTTTCCTAGAAGCCTCTCATGAGGAACTTTGTCAAACGCCTTCTGAAAATCCAAGTATACTACATCTACCGGTTCACCTTTATCCACATGTTTATTAACTCCTTCAAAAAAGTGAAGCAGATTTGTGAGGCAAGACTTGCCCTGGGTAAAGCCATGCTGACTTTGTTCCATTAAACCATGTCTTTCTATATGTTCTGTGATTTTGATGTTTAGAACACTTTCTACTATTTTTCCTGGCACTGAAGTCAGGCTAACCGGTCTGTAGTTTCCCGGATCGCCCCTGGAGCCCTTTTTAAATATTGGGGTTACATTAGCTATCCTCCAGTATTCAGGTACAATGGATGATTTTAATGATAGGCTACAAATTTTTACTAATAGGTCTGAAATTTCATTTTTTAGTTCCTTCAGAACTAAAAAATGCATACCATCCGGTCCAGGTGATTTACTACTCTTCAGTTTGTCAATCAGGTCTACCACATCTTCTAGGTTCACCATGATTTGATTCAGTCCATCTGAAACATTACCCATGAAAACCTTCTCCAGTACGGGTACCTCCCCAACATCCTCTTCAGTCAACACCGAAGCAAAGAAATCATTTAATCTTTCCACAATGGCCTTATCTTCTCTAAGTGCCCCTTTAACCCCTCGATCATCTAACGGTCCAACTGACTCCCTCACAGGCTTTCTGCTTCGGATATATTTTTAAAAGTTTTTACTGTGAGTTTTTGCCTCTACGGCCAACTTCTTTTCAAATTCTCTCTTAGCCTGTCTTATCAATGTCTTACATTTAACTTGCCAATGTTTATGCATTATCCTGTTTTCTTCTGTTGGATCCTTCTTCCAATTTTTGAATGAAGATCTTTTGGCTAAAATAGCTTCTTTCACCTCCCCTTTTAACCATGCCGGTAATCATTTTGCCTTCTTTCCACCTGTCTTAATGCGTGGAATACATCTGAACTGTGCTTCTAGAATGGTATTTTTTAACAATGACCACGCCTCTTGCACATTTTTTACTTTTGTAGCTGCTCCTTTCAATTTTTTTCTAACAATTTTTGGCATTTTATCAAAGTTTCCCTTTTGAAAGTTTAGCACTAGAGCCGTGGATTTGCATACTGTTCCTCTTCCAGTCATTAATTCAAATTTGATCATATTATGTTCACTATTGCCAAGTGGCCCCACCACCGTAATCTCTCTCACCAAGTCCTGTGCTCCGCTGAGAATTAGATCTAAAATTGCTCCCTCTCTCGGTTCCTGAACCAAGTGCTCCATAAAGCTATCATTTATTCCATCCAGGAATGTTATCTCTCTAGCATGTCCCGATGATTGTCATGATTGTCAGATACACCCAGACATCTATAGGGATCAATTGAAGATTAGCCATGTCTGAATTTCTTCACTAAAGATCAACATTTTTTTGTCTTATTAACATGCCTCAGGACAAATGTAACCAATCTGTGAATGCTTTCAGATCTTTAGCTGTATATCTAACCTTCTCCCCATCTTATTCTCATATGTAAATACATTGAGCAAATGAACAGTACACAGTTACTATGTTGTTTCTAAAGTGTTAAGTGTTGAGTGTTAAGCATTATTGCAAGCTTTACAGTTACAGGTTCCTGAAGTACAAAAAGTTGCAGTATCCAGCAGCATCTTAAAAACATATAATCCCCTATAAGCTCTTTATTGTCACATGGATTTGTATCATTTTATTCATTCTTGTAACAGCTGAACATTTTTTGTAAATTTTTTTCTTTTCTGAGTACAACTTTAAAAACCTCACATATTCACTCTAAAGCCTGTTACTTAATGGAGCTGATGCTTTAAAGTCAAAGCACTGTAAGCATAAAAGGATTTTGGGATGTAGAAGAGAAGACATAGTCAATTTGTAGTTTTATCAATGAACATAAAGGGGGCAATTTTTAGTAGCCTGCCTTCTTGCAAAGTATGCAGGTACTCTTCTATCTACTAAGCCTATCAAAGGGAAACAACACATGCAATCTCCTTATGAAAACGGCCTAAATGACAATTTTACACCTCCTATTTCTGTGGGCTACGGATGCTATGCATGCATCCCAAATGTACACATGCTGTTTACTTTCCCAACCTAAACACATCCCCAGGAATTCTCTCTTTTTAAACCAGAAAAAAGTCCATAGATTGTAAAAGTCTGCAGCCCTTCTCATCCTTACAGCCACTCTATATGCTCTCCCTCCATCCATCCCAAGATGAAGATACTAGGCCTCATTTAGAAAGCACTTTCTCCTTTTCTGGGTCTATAGAAAAAAATCTTTATTAAATTAGAACATTATAATGTGCAGAAAATGAGTTGTATTATTTCTGCTGGAGTCAAGCAGTCTTGAAGTTGCTGTGCATATGCTGTGCATAACACATCAACAAAATTGGCTACTGCTCAGTATTTCTAACACCTTCTTAGTCATCTGAAGGTCATAGAAAATTTTAAATTAAAATGGGGTGTGTGAATTTTAACATTTTGTACTGACAAGGTTTTGGATCTCAAAGTTAAGGGTGGTAGAGAAGTGAGTGTCCTACTTTTTCTATCAACTGGGTGTTTCTCCTTCTTATTCAGTATCAGGTGAATTTTCAAGGAGATATGCATGTAAATGTAACATATTATCACTGCAAGTTTTAAAAGCCATTAATTTTATTTTACTTATTTATTTCATGTGCATTCCGCTTTTCAGGCACTTCAAAGGGGAATACGTTCAGGTACTTGGATACTTAACATGGTTAAAACCTATTGGCAATTCAAAAGCTCACTTATACGGATAAAGCCCAGTTTTAAGTGTGTAAATGCTTTTGAAAATCAGGCTCTTTGCTATTGAGAAAGCTGTTTTTGTTTGCATGGAGCTGTCACACTGCCTTTATGTGACTGATCACTGTGAAAGCACCTGATTTGGTGACATCACTTTACATCCCATTGCAGAAAGGGATTATTTCATGCAAAGACACATAAAGACAAGCCCACAGCCAGCACAGCTGCTGCACTCACTCAGTGCTGCAGATCTCACAGGATTTTAAGTACCTGAAAATGGAAACATGTAAGAAAAACCACTGCAGTGATTTCCACTATCTGAGTAGATCTGCAGATGCAGAGCTTGAGAGAGAAAAAAGTCCTCCAAGAAGGCTTTTTGTTGTGATCAACCAAGCTAACCAAATTAAAGATGTTTTATTGTCTGCATACATTGTGTTTAATTATTGTTTATTCAGAACGCTGAAGAAATTTTACATGCAAAACTGGAAAAAATCCAAACACTTCACATAACAGAGCAAGCTCTCTATAGATTTTATCAGAACAGCTCCACTTATTTTGTTCTTTGTTCATGTGCGTGCTTGACTGAATGCACAGATTATTTTTCTTCTTCAATAAGAGGTCAGCAATTGAATAGTCAGTACAAGCAACTTCAGATATTGAAGTATAGTAAAAGGCTGTGGTCTCCTGTCAAATTTTGTCCAACAGTGTCAAGGGAGTTTTAACTTTGAGTACATAGGAACTGTAAGAACAAAGAATTGCTGTCCTTAGGGCTGACAATGAAGAGCACTAATTACAACACAGAGCTGTAAATCTTAGACACTCTGGTTTGATTGCCCTCTCCATTACTCAACTCAGCTAACTTACCTATAAACGAGGTAAGAGACCCACTGCCTTTTGAATTAACTTGTACAAGACTTTGTCCACTGATGGTGGTGTTATAAATCAGAAATGAACAGCAATTGGGGCACAAGGCAGGTCTTGGCACTGTAATTAGAATGGATGTGTTTAGACACCATACACCTGCCAGAATGCCTATAAATTGAGAAAACACACAGCAACAGCCAGTCTGGTAGTCACAGCCTTAAAATTTGTTTGTTCACAAGATGTGAGAAAGAAGAATGATGGCTGTTGCAGTGATGACATCTGCTGGCTTATGACTGGTGCTGAAGGTTTAGCTTCTGAGGAAATCTCTTTTCTAGCCTTAAGCCAACAAGGAGGCATGTAATCACCCAGGGAATTATCTTTGAGTATAAAAATTAGGATACTTTTAAGAAAGTTGTTTGCTTCTTTCATGAGTTTAGTGTAACAGGACATAGTGGAATTATTTTATCATAAATGTAGCCCCTGTGGCTGCCACTGTCATTGTCTCAAGGTACAGAATAATCAGATAGCTCCCAAAGCAGAAATGAAGCAGTTTGTATTACAGTATATGACCTAGTTAGAAATGATGAGGTAGATCCAGAGCGACTACGATACAATGGTGTGTGCCAAGGCTATCCTTAGAAGGTCAACGAGCATTAGACCAACCTGGAGAGATAGGGGAAGTGGGGGGATCTGAGAGATTTTTCTTAAGTCTGAACCAGTGTCATGAGAGAATTAAATTGTAAGTGTATGCTGTTGCCATTAGGAGGTGCTGGGAGAACATAAGAACATGCCATACTGGGTCAGACCAAGGGTCCATCAAGCCCAGCATCCTGTTTCCAACAGTGGCCAATCCAGGCCATAAGAACCTGGCAAGTACCCAAAAACTAAGTCTATTCCATGTTACTGTTGCTAGTAATAGCGGTGGTTATTATCTAAGTCACCTTAATTAATATATAATATATATATGTATTTATTTATTTATTTATTTGTTGATTTTTATATACCGGCATTCATCGGAACATCATGCCGGTTTACATTGTAACAAATTAACAAGAGAGAGAAATACAATAAACAGGGATGGGGAAGGGGGGAGCAGCAATGAAGGAGGAGAGAGTACAGAAGTAGGAAAGATAGGGAAAGGAAGAAATTTGATAGGAACATTTGAAGAATATAAATTATCAATAGACAATAGATTGGCCACTGTTGGAAACAGGATGCTGGGCTTGATGGACCCTTGGTCTGACCCAGTATGGCATTTTCTTATGTTCTTAATATATGTACAGGTGGGCTGGTAGGTACCAGACCATTGATGGCAGTGAAAGGGAGAGGTG
The DNA here is from genome assembly GCF_901001135.1 of Rhinatrema bivittatum. Lineage (NCBI taxonomy): Eukaryota > Metazoa > Chordata > Amphibia > Gymnophiona > Rhinatrematidae > Rhinatrema > Rhinatrema bivittatum. The sequence continues at coordinate 380,814,628 of NC_042616.1, forward strand.
GGGGGGGGGGGGGTAGGGAGAGACGGGGTAGGATAAGCTTAGAGTGGAGGAAGGGAACTTATAACACCGTATTTAGGAGTCTTTGTTTGGGGGGAAGAAACACTGTATTTTGGAGTCTTTGCTAGGGGGAAGAATAGGGGAGAAAGCAGAGGCAGATAGGAAGGGGGGAGAGTGAGTGGGCTAAGAGGTTAGAGTGAAAGCTAAGTTTGGACAACATCTGGATACGCTAATGTAAAGAGCCTGGTTTTGAGCCCTTTTTTAAATTTAGACAGGTTAGGTTCTAGATGGAGGGCTGTGGGCAGGGTGTTCCATAGGGAAGAGCCAGCAATGGAGAAGGTCCTTTCTCTGGTTGAGGTGTGGTGAGCAGTTTTTAATGAGGAGGTGTATAGAGTTCCAGCAAGGCTGGATCTGGAGGGGCGGGTTGATGATCGGAAAAGTGGTGCATTCTCGAGCCAAGTGTGATTTTGATTGTACAATAGATTGTGGAGAATGGTGAGTGTTTTGTATTTTATGCAGGAGGCTATGGGTAACAAGTGGAGGTCTTTTAGGATAGGGGTAATGTGATCAGATTTATGTGTGTTTGTGATAATTCTGGCCATGGCATTCTGTAATAGTTGGAGGGGTTTGATAGTTGAGAGAGGGAGGCCCAGAAATAAAGAATTGCAATAGTCCAGTTTAGTTAAGATAGTTGCCTGTAGGACTATGCAGAGGTCTTGGGTATAAAGCAGGGGTTTAAGTTTCTTTAGGATGTGCAATTTGAAAAAACCTGTTTTTATGGTGTTGTGGATGTGAGATTTGAAATTTAAAATTTAAATGTTGGTCAAGATAGACACCGATATCTCTCACATTGCAGGTGAATGCGTCGGGTGGAGGGGTTGGTGTTGCTTAAGGCAGGGAACGAGCGACTTCTCCTCCAAGAACTTATCCAATCCTTTTTTAAACACAGCTATACTAACCGCATTAAACACATTTTCTGGCAACAAATTCCAGAGTTTAATTGTGCGTTGAGTGAAAAAGAACTTTCTCCAATTAGTTTTAAATGTGCCATATGCTAACTTCATGGAGTGCCCCCTAGTATTTCTATTATCCGAAAGAGTAAAAAACCGATTCACATCTACCCGTTCTTGACCTTTCATGATTTTAAACACCTCTATCATATCCCCCCTCAGCCGTCTCTTCTCCAAGCTGAAAAGTCCTAACCTCTTTAGTCTTTCCTCATAGGGGAGCTGTTCCATTCCCTTTATCATTTTGGTAGCCCTTCTCTGTACCTTCTCCATCGCAATTATATCTTTTTTGAGATGTGGCGACCAGAATTGTACACAGTATTCAAGGTGCGGTCTCACCATGGAGCGATACAGAGGCATTATGACATTTTCCGTTTTATCCACCATTCTCTTTCTAATAATTCCCAACATTCTCTTTGCTTTTTTGACTGCCGCAGCACACTGAACCGACGATTTCAATGTGTTATCCACTATGACGCCTAGATCTCTTTCTTGGGTAGTAGCACCTAATATGGAACCTAACATTGTGTAACTATGGCATGGGTTATTTTTCCCTATATGCATCACCTTGCACTTATCCACATTAAATTTCATCTGCCATTTTGATGCCCAATTTTCCATCCTCACAAGGTCTTCCTGCACAAGGCACAAGGCACTTCCAAGAATCTTGCAGAGCTAGTCTGTTGTGATGTTAACAGTAAAAGTTTCTGTTTTACTAAACCTACTTCAGACTATTCTGTGAATGAATGGCTGGAGCCCATGACATGGTGTTAGGATGGCCAAGTTGGAGTACCCAAAAAAAGAGGATACTCTTCTCCAAAAAGGAGGGCAAAATGCAGGACAAATATTTCCATTGAATTTCCATATCTTTATTATGCAAATATGTTTACATAGATGCAGCATTACAAATTACTATAATTTAAACAGAATTACAACTCACTATATTATAGAAGACCCTGACCAAGTAACTTGGACACCAGCTTAGTTTCCTATCCAGATGCCAACACATTCTCTCTCTGACATACTCGCTCCTTCTCTCTGACATAAATTCAATGACACACATACACACTATCTCTTTCTCTAACACACACTTTCTCTCTCTCAAATATTCACACTCTCACACACACACACTCTTTCTTTGACATACACTTTCTGAACAGACACACGCTCATCCTCTGTCAATCACATACACACACATTACAGCTGTTATACTGTTGCTTATGTACTCAATCAGTAAGCACTTCCTCCTCCACTCACCCAAATCAGGCACCGCAGAGGCATCACATAAGGTTCTTGCTCTGTCCTAGCCCTTCCCCAACTTGCAGCAGCTACCTTCCCTTCTTCTCCCTGTATCCCCATACACCCACACATTTGCTGGCTTTGTCCAGAGTGATCCAGCTGCCTCTATCCTCGGAGCAGAGGCTGGTTGCACACACATGTGGACACCACAGCTTATAAACTGTTTTACAGATAGTGATTGCCCCTCCCCTTCCATTACAGTCACAGCACAGGAAATTCACCTGATTTCCCCCCTACCTTCCTGAAACTAAGCTTGCTTTCACTTCACTACCCACAGAATTTCCCCATTGACTTACTGTGTCCCACACAGCCTTCTTGACTCATGGCCCTTCTAACACATTGCTGCAGTCTGCCAATGTGAGACTTTTTTTTTTTTTCTGGGAGGACAGCATGAGAAACAGACACGCAGACTGAGGCAGAGAAAAGAGGACTATCCAGCAAAAACAGGCCACCTGACACCCTATAGATGTTAGAAGTGAATTAAGTCTGAACTGGTGAAGATGCTGAAATTCAACCCTCTAGAGAACTTTCGCTTGTTTCTAAACAGTGCCTTTTACTTTTCAGGACTGCCACAAAACTGAATGGTGAATCACAGGAATTCCAGGTTTGTTTCTTGATTTATGCAATGGATAGTAAGGTTAAGAACATTTACAATTCATTCATCTTCGCAGCAGAAGCAAAGAGGAATAATTATGATATTGTAATGAAGAAGTCTGATGAACAGTTTGTTCCAAAATGCAACATCATTCATGAGCATGCACGTTTTTATCCATGAACTCAGAGACAAGGGGACAAAGCAGAAACATATATCCGATATCTGTATGAACTTTCAGATACCTCTGAATGTAAAAGTCCAAAGAACAAATACATTAGGGACAGATTAGTAAATGGGATTTTGGGAAAAGTGTTATCCCAGTAGCTACAAATGCAAGCAGATCTTACACTGGAAAATACAGTACAGACAATTCACCCAATGGTTAAAAAGAAATGCATAAATAAGCAGGTGCTACAATAAGAAGCTGCTGAAAATCAGGAAAACATTGAAAACAATATACCCTCCTGGAAAGCTAAATAGCAGCAGGAAAAGGCACCATCACACTGGCAGTGCTATAGATGTGAGCAGGAAAAGCACATGGAAGGTCAACCATTCCCAGCAAGAAGTGACAAATACCAGAAGGGCAAGAAAATCTGGCACAGGCAAATTGTGTGCCACAGCAGGCATATCCACGAGGTAAAAGGACCAAACCCAAAAGCCTGCGTGATAGCCAGTCAGGAAGATCTATTCTTTCTCGAGTCAACATCATACAGCGTAGACTATGAAGTACACCTGATGGTCCATGACGGTAGAGTGGCCTTTAAAATTGATTCAGGAGCATATGTAATTATAATTTCAGAGGACACCTACCAGGGACTTAGACAGTGTCCTCCACTCCAAAGCTCAGAGATAATTAGGTTACTCATCTAAGGGGAGGTAGGAGGGATTGTGTGGCTCATTTAATATGATAAAGCTATTCTGCAGCTGAATATATGAACAGCCTGCTCATCCTTGTGGGCATGTGGTCTTGGAAAGAATGTTGGTAATACAAAGGACTGATTTAAGTGAAATCAAGAGACTACTTTTGGAAGAAACTTAGGATGAGTTTTCAAAACAATTCTGTTGTGCAGAATTTGAGTATAAGGAGAGTATGAGACTAGGACTATGGTGATATGTCAAGTGCCTCAAGAGTCAGATATTGTTCTGACCAATATCTTTTGAATGATATTGTTGAGGGGTTAGAAGGAAAGTTTAGCTTTTTGCGGATGACACCAAGATCTGCAACAGAGTGGACACATCTGTAGGAGTAGAGAGAATGAGATGTGATCTAAGCTTGAGGAGTAATCGAAGATTTGACAACTGGGATAAAATGCCAAAAAGCGCAGAATCATGCATTTGGGATGAAATAATCCAAAGGAGTTGCACATGATGGTGGATGAGAGAGTGATGTGCATGGACAGGAAACAGACCTCGGAGTGATAGTGTCTGACTATCTGAAGATAACAAAACAATGTAATAAGGGGTGACTAAGGTCAGAGGGATGCTGGGCTGCATAAAGAGAGGCATAAATGGTAGGAAAAAAGAGGTGATAACTCCTCTGTACAGATTGATGGTTAAGCCTCACCTGGACTACTGTGTTCAGTTCTGGAGACCATATCTCAAAAAGGATAGTGTTGGATTCGTGGACCCTTGAGCCGACTTGGACAGATGATGGCGCACTGAGGAGGTACACAGTGGATATCAAAGCCGGGAGGCGGCACAGGCAAGAGACTAAGAGAATCTTCATCACTGGAGACCCGAGGTCCTCCCAGGAGGAGCCCATAAGGACCTGGGCCGCTTGGACTTACGAGCGGTCTCCTGCAAGTCGGTTTCCCGATAAAGGAGAAGAGCTGGAGCCAGGAGGCCAACTGGAACTTCACCACTGGAAGCCCGCAGTCCCCCCAAGAGGAACTCGTGAAAACCCAAGCTGCTTGGACTTAGGCAAGACCTCCTGGATGAATGCCGAAGTCAGGAACCAGTAGACGAAAGCCAGAGTCAGAAGCCAGAGGACGAAAGCCAGAGTCAAAAGCCAGAGGACGAAAGCCAGAGTCAGAAGCCAATGGACGAAAGCCGGGGTCAGAAGCCAATGGACAAAAGCCGGGGTCAGAAGCCAGTGGACAAAAGCCGAAGTCAGGAACAGCAACTAGCAACTCTAAACCAGAGTGAACCTCATTGCACGGCACTGAGACGCTTGTCAAGCCAGTTTAAATACTGGCAGCGTCTTATGTCACGTCCTGAGGCTGGGCAAGGTATTCCCGCGCTGGTCCCTTTAAATGGCCGAGCCCCTGCGCGTGCACGCACCTAGAGGCTGGGCCTGCACCGACGTCGGTGGCGTCTCCTTTGCTGAGGGAACGCCGCGAAGGAGGATGCGGGCCCGACTAGGCCTCAGCCATGCTGCCGCTGCCGCAAAACGCCCCGGAGTAAGTGGGGGACTGGCCCGCGGACCTCCGTGGGTCGGGCACATAACAGTACCCCCCCTTCTATGCCCCCTTTCTGGGGGCTTCGGCTTAGATGGGTGACATAGATGAAACTGTTGAAGAAGAGCTTTATCCAAAATGTTGGAGGCAGGCTCCCAGGAATTCTCCTCAGAGCCATAATCCTCCCAGGAGAGGAGATACTCCCATCGTCTGAGGTGGAAACGCACATCCAATACCTTTTTTACTTGGTAGACAGTGTCCTCCTGAGCCGCGGGAGCGGCAGGTTTAGGGATCTTGTTGTGGAAGATAGACAAGACCAACGGTTTGCGCAATGAGACGTGAAAAACGTTATGAACCCTGAACATAGAGGGAAGGCGGAGTCAGTAGGAGACAGCACCCACTTGTTCTGTGAAAGGGAATGGGCCAATGTACTTCGGAGCCAAGCGCATAGAAGGAACCCGCAGGCGAAGGTGTTTGGTACTTAACCAAACCTTGTCCCCGGGATGGAATGTGGAGCTGGACGTCGCAGACGGTCCGCATACCTCTTCGCTGTGACTGCCGTGCATTGTAGTTTCTCCCGAGTAGAGCCCCAGAAATTGTGTAACTGTTGGGCTGTGAGTTGCATGACTGGTGATGGAACCTCCAATGGCAAAGGCAAAGGAGGTCGGAGGCATCTCCCATAGACTACCTGGAAGGGAGACCTGCCGGTGGCCGAATGTCTATGGTGGTTGTAGGAGAATTCTGCCCAGGGGAGTAAAGCCACCCAGTCGTCTTGTAGGTCTCCCATGAAGACTCGGTGGAAAGTTTTCAAGGTTCGGTTTGTGTGCTCCGCTTGACCATTCCCTTGAGGATGAAAGGCGGTCGTGAAGTCCAATTGGACCCCACATTTCTTACAGAGTGCTCTCCAATATTTAGACATGAACTGCGAGCCCCGGTCGGAGACAATATGGAGAGGCAGCCTGTGTAGGCGAAAGATGTGCTGAGTGAAAAGTCTAGCGAGCTCGGGTGCCGTTGGTAATTTGATGAGGGGGACGAAGTGGGCCATCTTCAAAAAACTATCGATTGTGACCCATATCACAGTTTTCTCTGCCGAAGGTGGTAAATCCACGATGAAGTCGGTCGACAAATGGGTCCATGGTTCGATGGGGATAGGTAAAGGTTGAAGGAGGCTCCATGGGCGACCAGTCAGCATCTTTTGTCGAGCGCAGGTCGGGCAGGAGCTGACATAGAGACGAACATCTCTCCTGACCTGAGGCCACCAGTAATATTCGGTCAGCAGATCCAAGGTCCGAGCGACCCCCGAATGCCCTGCAGTCAACAAGCCATGAGCCCATGACAACACCCTCTTGTGGAGGCGAGCCGGCACGACCATCTTACCCATAGGAACCACCTCTGAAGCTGCGAGAAGAACTTTGGCTGGATCGAGGATATATCGAGGCGGATTAGGGTTATCTTCTGTTTCTGTCGTGATGTTTCTTGGAGGCTGGTCTGTACCAGAGGAGGAAATTGAAGCAGCTAAAGAAAAGCGACCATCGAGCTCGTCGAGAATTGAGGCATTGGGCTTGGCACAAGAATTCTAGGTTCTTGTGGTCTGTATAGACAATCACGGAGTATTGGGCCCCCTCCAGCCACTGACGCCACTCCTCCAGCGCGAGCTTGATGGCCAGGAGCTCCTTGTCACCAAAACTGTAATTTCTCTCCATCGGAGAGAATTTTCGAGAATGATAGGAACATGGTAGGGGTTTGCCTTTGGTGAATAACTGGCTCAGGACAGCCCCTACCGCAAGATCAGATGCGTCTACCTCTATGATAAACTGATACTGCGGATCTGGATGGTGGAGACAGATATCAAGAAGAAAGGCCTCCTTCAGCCTCTGGAAGGCATTTATTGCCATCGGGGACCAGTTCTTCACATCGGCACCCTTCCTGGTAAGGGCCGTGAGTGGTGCCACCATCCGGGAGTAATGGGGTATGAACTGGCGATAGAAATTAGCAAAGCTCAGGAAGCATTGTAGGGCCTTGACCCCTACCGGCTGTGGCCAATCCAGAATGGCCACCACTTTATCAGGGTCCATATGGAAGTCCGTGGATGAGACTATATATCCGAGGAAAGGCAAGGATTCCTGCTCGAACTGGTACTTCTCTAACTTGGCAAAGAGACGATTGTCCCAAAGTTTCTGTAGTACTTGCCACACTTGTACATGGTGCATGGACAAATCTTTAGAATACACCAAAACATCGTCGAGGTACACTATGACTGAGGTATGCAACATATCCCTCAAGACCTCATTCATGAGGTTTTGAAAGACCGCAGGGGCGTTGTATAAGCCAAAGGGCATGACCAAATATTCGTATTGCCCGTCCCTAGTATTGAATGCGGTCTTCCATTCGTCGCCGGGTTGTATCCATACCAAATTGTACACACCCTGGAGGTCCAGCTTGGTAAAGACCTTAGCTCCTTGCAACCGGTTCAGTAACTCTGGAATCAGAGGCAAAGGGTACCTGTCCCATCGTGTGATGGCGTTGAGGCCGCGGTAATCGATGCAGGGTCAGAGTGACCCATCCTTCTTGGCCACAAAGAAGAACCCGGCCCCGGCGGGGGAATTAGAGGGCCGAATGAAGTCTCTCTCCAAATTCTCCTGAATGTACGAAGACATGGCCTGAGTTTCCGGGAGCAACAAGGGGTAAACCCGCCCCCTGGGAGGCATAATGCCAGGGACCAGGTTTATGGCACAGTCAAAGGGCCGGTGTTCCAGGAGAAGTTCAGCTTTCTCCTTAGAAAAGACATCTTCAAAATCTTGCTACTGTGGCAGGAGTGCCATGGGCGTGGTCAAAAGAGGCACACTGGGACGAGGAATATCAGTCAGGCAGGAGTCGAAACAAGTCCGGCCCCAAGATGCAATCTGAAGTGTATCCCAGTGTATAACTGGGGAATGTTTCTGCAGCCAGGGCAAGCCCAAGATGACAGAGTGAATGGACTTCTCCAGTATAAGGAAAGAGATTTCTTCCACATGTAGGAGGCCAGTGCGAAGAATCAAGGACTTGGTGCAGGTAGAAATACTCCCTAGGAGGAGAGTACCATGAATGGAAGATACCCGGATAGGAGGAATTCGGGGTTGAACCCCAATCTGCAACTGCTGATTGGGGTTCAAATTGGGGTTGAAATTCCCTCCTGCTCCGGAGTCGACCAAAGCCAGCGTGTCAAACGTACCCCCGGGGTAAACGAGGGGTAGACGAGGAGGCGGAACTTGTATTACCTAGGGTCAGCTCCCCAATGGTGCCTAGGTTCTGGCGTTTCCCGGCCGCTTACCACATCGAGCTAGGAAGTGCCCCTTGCCGCTGCAATATAGGCACAGGCCCTGAGTGCGGCACCGTCTTCTCTCTTCCTGCGAGATTGGACCTCGACCCAATTGCTTAGGCTCAACCCCTTACTCTCCGGGAGAGGTAGAGGAGGAGGGTACCGGTCGGGGAAATGTAGACCCTGAGTTACTGGGTTTACGACCGGACTTCCCTTCACGAAAGCGGCATTGGATTCGGCGGTCAACCCGCCCACCCAGATCAATCAGGCTATTCAGGTCATCTGGAAGGTCCCTCGCCACTAGCTTGTCTTGGAGTCTTGAAGTGATACCTTCCAAGAATATGCCATGGAGGCTGTTGTCCCTCCAGTCTAGCTCGGCTGCCAGGGTACGGAATTCCACTGCATACTTGGCAAGAGACCGATTGCCTTGGCATAGCTGGAGTAGCTCAGAGGCGGCAGTGGGTATACAAGAAGGCTCGTCGAAGATATGTCAAAAGGCCAAGACAAACTGTTCCAGATTCCCAAGAAGGGGGTCTTTACGCTCCCATAGCTGAGAGGCCCAGGCCAGGGATTTCCCATCCAGCAAATAGATAATATAACTGGTTTTGATCTGATCCGTAGAGAACTGGGAGGGCAGCAGATTGAATTGGATATAGCACTGATTGAGGAATCTGCAGCAGTACTTCGCTTCCCCCAAGTACCGTGAAGGTGCCGGGAGCTGTGTGGGCATTGCCGGTCCATGATCGGCCGCGGCAACTCACGCAGGAGGTACCAGTGCAGGTGTTCCATCAATCCGATTGGCCAGTCTTTCTACGGTCACCATCAGAGCATCGAGACAGACTTGCTGTTGCTGCAGACACTGGGCAATTCCGGGGATGGCTTTTAAGCCTGCCACGTCCACGGGGTCCATGGCCTTGCAAACTGTTGGATTCGTGGACCCTTGAGCCGACCTGGACAGATGATGGCGCATTGTGGAGGTACACAGTGGATGTCAAAGCCGGGAGACAGCACAGGCAGGAGACTACGAGGATCTTCACCATTGGAGGCCTGAGGTCCCCCCAGGCGGAGCCAGTGAGGACCTGGGCCGCTTGGACTTACGAGCGGTCTCCTGCGAGTTGGTTTCCCAATGAAGGAGAAGAGCTGGAGCCAGGAGGCCAACTGGAACTTCACCACTGGAAGCCCGCGGTCCCCCCGAGAGGAGCTTGTGAGGACCCAAGCCGCTTGGACTTAGGCGAGACCTACTGGATGAATGCCCAAGTCAGGAACCAGTGGACGAAAGCTGGGGTCAGAAGCCAGTGGACGAAAGCTGGAGTTCAAAGCCAGTGGACGAAAGCCAAAGTCAGGACAGCAACTAGCAACTCTAAACCAGAGTGAACCTCGTCGCAAGGCACTGAGACGCTTGTCAAGCCAGTTTAAATACTGGCAGCGTCTTACGTCACGTCCTGAGGCAGGGCAAGGTATTCCTGCGCTGGTCCCTTTAAATGGCCGAGCCCCTGCGTGTGTGCGCACCTAGGGGCAGGGCCTGCACTGACGTCAGCGGCGACTCCCTTGCTGAGGGAACGCCGCGAAGGAGGCCACGGGCCTGACTAGGCCTCAGCCATGCTGCCGCTGCCGCAAGACGCCCCGGGGTAAGTGGGGGACTGGCCCGCAGACCTCCGCGGGTCAGGCACATAACAGATAGAGACAGAAGAGGTCCAGAGAAAGTCAACTAAAATGAGAGGAGACCGAAGGTTCTCAATATCCTGGGGGAGGTAACTGCCAGGTATGAATGATGTACACTAACTATATTTCATGCAGTTCCTTGGATGGGAGCTGAACTGTATGCAAAGGCTCGGTCTCTTTCGGACTGTTTTGGCAGATGAGAGCCCCTACCATGAGAGCAGAAATCGCTCCCTCCTTTTCAGACTTATGATTCCTAGAACTAGATGGGACTGTAGGATTCCTTTCACTGTCTCGTCATATTACTTCTTTACAGGAGTTGGGTCTGCAGGATTCGTATCTCTTTATCTTTGTCATCAATAAGTGACTCAAGCCTTCTCTTAGCAAGGTTGTTGTCTGTTTCCAGACTCTTTCATTTGAATATTTCTTGTTCCAGTTGGTCTTTCAGCTGCTTATAAGCTATTTTAAGGGCATTTTCCTGGAGGCCTTGCGAGGTGGTCAGAAATTTCCTGTACTCCATATAGGGAAGTACAGATCTTGGAAGGGTGGAAGCCGTGATCACTGGGCAAGATGACCCTTCGGATTTCATACAGGATCTGGTACATCCAGGTCCCCAATGGATGAGTTCCAATGTGGACCATTCAAACTATTACTGATGTCTCCGGACCTATGGCAGGCCTAGTGTAACCGGACCTATGGCCCTGTACAGGATGTGGAACCTAAGGAACTCTGTGTGTGTGAGGGGTGAGATGGATGAGAGTACCAGGGGTGGAATCATGGGAACAGTAGGTATTTATAATTGTTTGACAAGCTCCCCCTGGAGCTGGAGACCATGAATGCCTGGTGGAAAAACATATAGGGAACTGTTCTAACATAACTGGCAGGAGAATCTGGAGAGTTGAGGCAGTGAGTGCTAGGGTCATCTGTCCAACTGACTCTGGGCGTTGTACACTTGCCATTCTCTTGGGGCACTGAGCAACAATGTTGCTTCAGGCCACACAATATAAGCAAAAGCCTAATTGTCTGTGTCGGATCCTTTTTTCCGGAGCCAAGCAACAGCGGCTCAATTGCATGGGCTCTTCTGGTGGAAGGGTCAATGGAGTGGCGTATCAGGCAAAAGCGAGGGTTGGAAGGACAGTGCCCATGTAACACTTCTATTTGCTGAGTGGCTTTCTCAGGCTCTCTCCTCCTGTAGGTGCCGGTCTATTTTCCCTGTGAGGTCAATGAGCATTTCTAGTAAGATGGGAAGGTCCCGGGTGGCAAGCAAATCCTTGATCTTAGGTGATAGACCTTCCAAGAAAATAGCAATCAAGCTGTCTCCCTGCCAATTCAGCTCAGAGTCCAAGGTCCAAAATTCCATGGCATACTCAGCTAGGTTCGGGGCACCTGGTGCAACTGAAGTAGGTCCGAGATCATTGTTGTTGCCTGACCTGGCTGCTTGAATTGCTCTGTAAATTATTGGAGATCAAGGAGACTTGGATACCCTTTCTTCCAGAGAGGAGCGGCCCAAGCAAGCACTGCTCCTTCTAATAGCGAGATAATGAAGGTAGTTTTAGTTTGGTCATCTGGGAATAACGGGGCCTGAAACTGAAAGTGCATACGGCACTGATTAAAAAGTCCCTGACATTTCTTGGGGTCCCCGGCAAACCAGGGTGGAGCTGGCAGCTGGGGAACAGGCCGATTGGGAACTAGAGGAGGTTCTGGCAATGCTGCTGGTGAAAGCGGGGTGATGGGTGCGGTCAGGCATCCAGTTGCATGGTAAGATGGTCAACTGCTGCAGCAAGGAGTTCCAAGGCTGCTTGTTACTATAGCTTGCGAGCTATACCAGGGTTAGTTTGCAGCACACTGAAGTCTGCTGGATCCATGGCCTCAGCAAACTGCTGTTAGTAGACCTGTGGGCTGAGGCAGGATTGGTGTATGCTGCAGGGAGGAGCCCTTCAGGTTCCACCATTGGTAGGTGACCCAGATGAAGCAGAGGCCCAGCTGGATGAGCCTTTGGATGCCGGAGCTGACAGGTTTTAGGTGGGGGCCTCTGCTGATGACATACAAGGTCATTGTAGTATAGCTGGGTAGGCAGATGGAGGTCCGATGTATTCGGGCAGGCAGCAATCAAGTGTATCCAGGATCAGGCCAAGATCAAATCAGGTATCTGTTCAATAGGAAAGGAGAGACGGATAGGCAGGGCAGGAAGGAGTGGAGAAGAACAAGTGGGCAGTGATGGAGAAACTGAAGAATTGAAGACAAGGACACTGGAACTATATGCAGGAAGCAACACGTGCTAGTTAAGAGTAGTGGAACCCTGTTGCTCAGGAATTGAAGCAAAGCCAGCAAGGGCCTTTTATAGGCCACAGCTTCTGATGTCATCTGAAAGCATTGTGGGGCTTTTCCTGCGGTGAGCCATTTTAAGTTGAGCATGGTCGGGCACGCATACACCTAAGGGGAAGCACCAGACAAGTGCAGGAGCGGCAGCATCTGCATCTGCAGCTCGTCAGCGGCACCAGCCATGTAGGATTGCTGGCAGCATTGTGTCGCATGTTGGAGTTCTTTGGCTGGATTAGGGCCCAAAGATGAGAGTAGCGGTCTGAGGGGGCAGCTCCGCAGACTGCCATTTGTAACATTACAGATCACTCCTTATCCAAATGGAACAAGAAAGAGGTATAAGATGACTTTGAGCCTTCCTGTGAATCAGATAACACAATAGGAGGGTCCTCCAGAGTTATCCTACCTTGGAAGATTGTGGGAATGAGATTGGACATGATTTTGTATCATTTTACTCTGCACTGATAAACCAGAATAGTGAATTGATTATTCAACCTGGAGGCCAAAGTGTCTAAAAAAGGAGGCATCTTTTCCAGTGGAAAAGGAGGAGGCAAGTGTGGCATATTTGAAAAAAATACTTTTTCATGAATTCCATCCACATTTTATTAACAAAGGGATGTTATTCAAGGATAAGAATTGGCATAGCTAATGGAATCTTTTGCTTTGAAGGTGAAGCCTTATCCAAATTTGCTTGTTTTGGCTTTTGTGCATTGAAAATTTTGTCACAGCACCAAGACAATTTCAGTGTCAATAAGGCTTCACAGCCTTTGTAGTCGATGGTGCCAAAAGAATATTTGTGCCAAAGAAAGACTTATCTAACAGCAACAGTCTCTGCACCAATCTCTTTTCTGTATCTTGCACCATGCCAGAATTCTTTTGTTTCTCCTCACCGACGGCATGTAGTGACACAGTGTCAGTGTACTTTGGCATTCAAGAGTGCAAATTACTTACTTTTTTACTGGAGGGGTATAGATTTTCCATTGAGAGTGCATCAAATCATGGCACCAAACAAGGGAGAACTTGGCCTTTTTTGCTATAGGTGAATGTACTTCAGCTGGTGATGATTTCCTCTTTCCTGTTCATGAACAGGAGTTCCACAAGGCTCAGCACTCTCGGCAACTCTATTCAACTTCTACCTCCTACCAATATGCACGCTCTTAGAAAATCTGAACATGAAATTTCACATTCCATTTGATAAAACCTTTGAAAGAACTACTTACCAACATACATGAGATCAATCCAACAAGATCTTTCTCTTCTAAAACTTACACTTAACACCAATAAAACTGAAATAATATTTATTTATTTATTTTATAGTTCTTATATACCGACGTTCCTGTATAGTATACACATCACACCGGTTTACATAGAACTGAACAGTCGCCTGGGGGCGATACAAGGAACACGAGATACAAGAAACTTAAAAACTTTGCTAACAGATCAACTTAGCTACAATACGAGATACAAGAAACTTAATAATTTTGCTAACAGATCAACTAAGCTACAAATTCAAGTAGGGTACATTCAATTAATTACAGAGGAGCTAGGAACTGATGAATGCTCGGTGAAAAAGTTCACAATCTAAGCAACCGGATACAAGAGTACATTAGAAAAAACATATGCGATCCGTTAATTTACAGAGTTAATTAAATAGGAACTTGATGCAGTTTAAGTAGTTAAGTACCAGGTCTGATAGACTGGGTAGGGTGAGCTGGGCAAGCTGGAAGGCAGGAGGCCAAGGGGCTTGGGGGAATGCCCATGAGAGAAGAGGGTGGACTAAATCGATAGGGCGGCATGACCTTGCCCGATAAGCGGCTTCAGCGGAATATTATCTTTCCTGCAAGGCTAGGCTGAAAAGCCAGGTTTTAAGCTTTTTTTTGAATGCCAGAGGGCAGGGTTCTTGGCGGAGGTCTGGGGGAAGTGCATTCCAATGGGAGGGACCCGCTGTTGATAAGGCTCGCTTCCTTAAAGAGGTTTTTGCAGGGGGCGCAAACAGTGTGCCTTTGTGGGCACTTCCGATGGGTCTGTCTGATATGTGAGGGCGTGGTTGGATGCTAAGATTGAGGGGGGAGTTGTTGTGAATAGCCTTGTGAATCATCATGAGGACTTTAAAGAGAATCCTGATTTTGATGGGTAACCAATGGAGTTTCTGAAGGATGGGAGTGATGTGCTCTCTTTTGTTCGCATTGGTGAGGATCCTTGCTGCGGCGTTCTGAACCATCTGTAGGGGTTTGGTGGTGATTGCGGGCAGCCCCAGAAGAAGGGAATTACAATAATCGATTTTAGGCAGTATAATAGATTGGAGTACCAGACGGAAGTCTCTGAAGTGGAGGAGGGGTTTCAGTTTTCTAAGTACCTGTAATTTGAAAAAGCATTTAGTGGTATTGTTAACAAATTTTTTTAGGTTTAGCTGTTTGTCAAGCATAAACCCTAGATCTCTTACAAATGGTGAGTGATTAATAAATGATTTAGCAGATTGGGAGGAGCTTGGGGAGTTGAGAAGAACGTTGTTTTCATCCTCAGATATGATGAGAATCTCTGTCTTATTAGTATTGAGCACGACGTTGAGGCTGATGAGAAGAAGGTTGATTTCTTGAAGGCAGCTATTCCAGAAGGACCAAGTCTTGTGAAGGGAGTCTGTGATTGGGATAAGAATCTGGACATCGTCCGCGTAGAGGTAGTGCGTAAGTTTAAGATTTGTGAGTAGCTGGCAAAGTGGGAGAAGGTAGATGTTGAAAAGGGTAGGTGGAAGGGATGAGCCCTGTGGGACTCCCAGGTTGGATCTGATTGGGTGTGATTCTTTGTTGTTGATCCTGACTTTGAAGAACCTGTTGTCAAGGAAGGATTTGAACCAGCTAAGCGCGACTCCCTTGATGCCTAAATCTGCAAGCTGTTCTAAAAGGATTGAATGGTTCACAGTGTCGAAGGCCGCAGATAGATCTAGAAGAGCTAGGAGATAAGGTTGTTTTTTTTCCAGGTTTAAGATGATGGTGTCTGAGAGAGATGTTAGAAGAGATTCTGTGTTAAGGGATTTGCGGAAGAAAAACTGCGATGGGGCTAGAAAGTTATTTTCCTCGAGATATTCCGAAAGTTGCTTGTTCACTATTTTTTCCATAAGTTTGGCAATCAGAGGTAAGTTCGCTATGGGGCCGAAGTTTGCTAGATCCGTTGGCGATAAGTTGGGTTTTTTTAGAAGAGGTTTAAGCATTGCGAGTTTTAGTTGGTCTGGGACTAAACCTTGTGCGAGGGAGCAATTTATGACCTCTGCTATGGGCTTGGCAATGATGTTTGGTATGGAGAAGAGAAGATTAGGAGGGACTAAGTCAGACGGATGTGATGAAGGTTTAAGCTTCTTGAGAATATTTTCAATTTCCAGAGATGAGGTGGACTCAAAGTATTCAAGAGTAGTGTTTCATAGAGGAACAGTTGTGAACGGGATGGGTGAGCTAGAGCTCGCGGTTTTGAGGGGCGTGATGAGTTTGGTGATTTTATTCTCAAAGTAGTAGGCCAATTATGTGGCTTTGCTGAGAGCTAGGTCATCCGGTATGATGGGTGGGGATGGTTTGGTGAGTGCTGAAACGTAGGAGAACAAAGCTTTGGAATAAAAAATGAAGTGATGGATTTTATTAGAGAAAGAAATCTTTCTTAATTCTGAGGATAGCGTTCCTGTAGGTGTTTAGTAGTGATTTGTATGCTGCTAGAGTCGAGGTGGAGGGATTTTTATGCCATGTGTGTTCTTTTCTTCGTAGGTCTTGCTTAAGGGACTTCAGTTCAGGTGTGAACCAGAGTTTCCTGTTGTGCGGAGAGGGGTGTAGTGTTTTGGAAATCGTTGGGTAGGATTGTTCTGCGATTTTGTTGGTGATATTGAACCAGGAGGTAGTCGCTGTATTAGCGTCTGTAAGGTCGAGCTGGGCTAGTTCCGTAGAGAGCTGAGCGCTGAGGTGTCTATGGGACAGGGTTTCCTGAATTGGATTGTGGTTTTCCGGAAGGAATGGGGTGGGTGATCTTTAATCTCCAGCTCTGTGGAGATGATCTGATGGTCTGACCAGGGGACCGGGGAGCAAGTTGGGTTGGTGGATAAGGAGATGCCTTTGTTGATGAATATGAGGTCCAATGTGTGGCCCGCTTTGTGCGTCGGGCTGTTGACAATTTGTCTGAATCCCATGTGGTTGAGTGCGGATAGTAAAGTTTCGCAGTTTGGGGATTGTGGTGAAGTGTCCACGTGTAAGTTAAAGTCTCCCATCATGATGGCTGGTTTGTCTGCGTTGATATGTTTGGCAATCAATTTGATCACGGGGGAGGGGTCCGCATCCAGTCTTCCTGGAGGTGCGTAGATTAGGCCGAGTTGTAGATGCTCAGATTTGAAGAAGGCTAGTTCAAGATTGGTTGTGGAATTTGATAGATGCAAGGTTAATCCCAGACCTTTTTTAGCAGCTAAGAAAAGACCTCCTCCTCTTTTTTTGTGTCTAGGGATTGAGAGTATGTCATATAGCTGAGTGGGGAGCTGGTTCGTTAGAACAGTATCCGTGGGTTTAAACCAGGTTTCTGTGACTGCACAGATGTCTGGTTTAATGTCTGTCAGATAATCATTCAAAATCTGAGGTTTTTTTGGTGAGAGATTGGGCATTGAATAGGGTTAGTGAGAAGAGTGAGAGACCGAGTAATTGAGTGACCGGTGATATCATGATAGGAATAAGCCTCTGCTGTCGAAGGATGGGAAGAGCAGAGGGTTTAGGCCGACTTGTAAATTAGTTGTGGATTATGGGAATAGCGAAGGAGCGCATTGTAGGTAGATGGTAAGTAAGGGTGAGTTGATAGGGAAGGTAGAGCTGCTGAAGGTGTGGGAGGTAAGCCGGATCTGGCCAATGGTGCTGGGAGGTAGCCCAGATTTAGCGGGTAAGACCAAGCTGAGGATAAAGTCGGAACTAAATGCTGCTCTAAGGGGCTGCACGAAGAGGCACACAAAGGGGCAGGCCCCTTTGTTGCGCTCCTTCGGCGCGCAAAGCCCGGTGCGCGACACCGAGAGGAGGGCAGGGGATTTAAATCCCTGCCCGACGCCGCCTGATGATGTCCTGAGTGCACCCTGTCCTGATTGGATGCCTGCGACTGGGCTGAAAGGAAGGGCTATCGAGTCTGCAGGTCGGTGCTCGGCGGGGAGCTGCCTCGTGGTCAGTGGTGGAGCCCTCGGAGGTAAGCGCAGCGATTGGATGGCCTTACCCCAATGGGCTTTGAATATGACTAAGAAGAGACAACAAAAATCTCAAACAACCCACTCTCAACCTTGGAATGCTAACATTACATCCTCAGATGAAGTCTGTGACCTTGGAATATAGATAGATGAAAACATCAACCTGAAAAAACATATAAGTAAAATAATGAAATCTGGGTATTGTAAACTCAGAATCTTACACCGTCTAAAACCATTTCTTACCTTTCAAGACTTCTGCACAGTCCTACAAACTTTAATATTTTCGAACCTGGACTATTGCAACTCAGTTCTGTTGGGCCTTCCCGCAAGCACTATTAAACCACTACAACGTCTCCAAAATGCTTCATCAAGACTCCTTACAGGAACTAGAAAATTTGATCATATTATCCCTTCTCTAATCAACCTTCACTGGCTTCCAATAAACTTCAGAATCCATTACAAAGTATTATCCCTCATCTTTAATATTATAAACAACTATGATCCACCTCCTCCAGGAATAACAATAAAAAGCTACAACCTGCAAAGAGATCTCAGATCTGAAAACAAAAATCTTCTTACAGTTCCTTCAATTCTGAACACTGATCTAACCCAAATTGTTGTGCTTGGAGGTGGACCCTTGTCCTGGAGCAGTGGAGAACAGCTCCCTGGTAGGGACCAGGAAGCACCTGCCCCCAGGGGGCGGAGCATAGGAGGAGACAGAGGCTAGGATGAGCTTCACCACTGGAAGCCCGAGGTCCCCCCGGGTTGAGCCCATAGGACCCGGGCCGCTTGGGCTTAGGTGGGCCTTGCATGGTCTCCCGGAGAGGTAATAGAGAGGCGTGCCCACGATCAGCAAGGGAGCACGGTCAGACTTCACGCTGTTGGCCTGGAGAGGCAAGAAAGGCCCAAACAGCGTAGGCGGTGACAAGGCAAGAGACAGAGCCAGAATCAGAAGACGTGGTCAATGGCAGCCGAGGTCAGAATCAGAGGATCAGTCCGAGGAGTAGTCAACAAGGCAGAGATCAGGATCCGGAGGTCAGACGAGGTCACAAGGCAGGCAGAGGTCAAGATGCAGGCAGCAGACAGGAAGGTCAAGGAACAGGCCGAGGTCAGTACCATAGAGACAGTCCAAAGGGTACTACCTGGGAAGACGGACAGAAGGACGCAGGAATAAGGCTGGAACAAGACTGGAACAAGACTGTGAATGCTGAGGCATACTAGTACACTTACAGTGCCGACCTGATTGCCAAGGCAAGAAAGTGCAGGCAGGGACTTCCTTATATCGTCCCATCAATCAGGGCGCACCGCGGAGCTAGAACCCGCCCCTGGCCCTACAAGAGGCTGGGCGGTCCGTGTGTGCTCAAGGGCGTGGTCAACGCCACTGAAGACGCCGAGGCCTAGAGGAGCTCGTGGCTGCCACTGGGGAGCCCGACCTGTGACCTGCAGAAGAGCTAGTGAGGTGAGTAGGCCCATGCGTGGGCCGGGCGCAGACAGGGCACACAACACAAATAAGAGAACGAATGTTCACAATATCAGGACCCAAACTTTGGAACGAAGTACCCGAATCACTAAGACTGTTAACGGAAAAAAAGAAATTCAAACAAGAACTTAAAACCTGGCTCTTCAGAAAAGCCTATGAAGTTATGTAAAGAAATAGCAAATAATCCACTTAATGAACATTATTATTCCAGAAATATTACTTCTTCTCAGCACAGCAAATAATAGACTATGCAAAACTGAAACAGTAAATATCAATATTAGATTGCTAACTTTGAATGTTTTAATTATTCAATAGTTTTATAATAGATACAATTACTTTAAATAAGAACCTGTTAATGCAATATTATACAATGTAATCTAATGCAATTTGTGAACCGTTGTGATCTTCTGTTAGAACGACGGTATATAAAAAGCATGCATGCATAAATAAATAAAGGTCTAAGGTGACTCCATAAAATCCCAAAATGAATAGCTCCTGCATGTTCTGGCCTTTTGGAAAATGAGAGCACAGGCAGCGCAATTTGGCACATTATGAATAGGGCCTAAACACCTTAGATACAAGTCATGATATACTGTTAGGGATATTTCTCTCCCACTCTGAAGACCTCTTTTATACTGGCAGAGCAAAGAGGATAGAAGCCAAGTCACACTCAGTTCTGAACTAAACAGAAAAATCACCTAACAGATTTCTTTTGAGACTTGCAAATCAAGTTTAAAAACAAAAATAATTTAACTGAGAAAAAAATAGAAAGGGAACTACATACCAAAAAATTTCAACGAATGACTTGAGCGAGAGACTGAGCAAAATAAATCTGTTTGCACAAGAGGATGAAAGAACATAAGCACATAGGGGTAGATTTTCAAATACCGCGAATAGGCGTACTTTTGTTGGCGCTCCAGGCGCAAACAAAAGTACGCTGGATTTTAGTAGATACGCGCGGAGCCGCGCGTATCCGCTAAAATCCGGGATCGGCGCGCGCAAGGCTATAGATTTTGTATAGCCGGCGCGCGCCGAGCCGCGCAGCCTACCCCCATTCCCTCCGAGGCCGCTCTGAAATCGGAGCGGCCTCGGAGGGAATCCTCTAACGCCCTCCCCTCACCTTCCCCTCCCTTCCTCTACCTAACCCACCCGCCCGGCCCTGTCTACACCCCCCCCTTACCTTTCTCCGGGGATTTACGCCTCCCGGAGGGAGAAGTAAATCCCCGCGCGCCAGCGGGCCTGTTGCGCGCCGGGATGCGACCTGGGGGCGGGTACGGAGGGCGCGGCCACGCCCCCGGACCACCCTGGGCCGTAGCCACGCCCCCGTACCCGCCCCCACAACGCTGCTGACACGCCCCCTAAACGCTGCGACGACCGGGCCCACCCCCCGACATGCCCCCAACACGCCCCCCTCGGAGAACCCCGGGACTTACGCGAGTCCCGGGGCTCTGCGCGCACCGGTAGGCCTATGTAAAATAGGCTCATCGGTGCGCAGGGCCCTGCTCGCCTAAATCCGCCCGGTTTTGGGCGGATTTAGGCGAGCAGGGCTCTGAAAATCCGCCCCAAAAGAAATTGCGATGCTGGGTCAGACCAAGGGACCATCAAGCCCAGCATCTTCTTTCCAACAGAGGCCAAACCAGGCCACAAGAACTTGGCAATTACCCAAACACTAAGAAGATCCCATGCTACTGATGCAATTAATAGCAGTGGCTATTCCCTAAGTAAACTTGATTAATAGCAGTTAATGCACTTTCCTCCAAGAACTTATCCAAACCTTTTTTGAACCCAGCTACACTAACTGCACTAACCATATCCTCTGGCAACAAATTCCAGAGCTTTATTGTGCGTTGAGTGGAAAAGAATTTTCTCTGATTAGTCTTAAATGTGCTTCTATTCCTTCTATTATTCAAAAGTGTAAATAACCACTTGACATCTACTCATTCAAGACCTCTCATGATCTTAAAGACCTCTATCATATCCCCTCTCAGCCGTTTCTTCTCCAAGCTGAACAGCCCTAACCTCTTCAGCCTTTCCTCATAGGGGAGCTGTTCCATCCCCTTTATCATTTTGGTTGCCCTTCTCTATACCTTCTCCATCGCAACTATATCATTTTGAAATGCGGCAACCAGGATTATATACAGAATTCAAGGTCCGGTCTCACCACTGAGCGATATAGAGGCATTATGACATTTTCCATTTTATTAACCATTCCCTTCCTAATAATTCCTAACATTCTGCTTGCTTTTTTGACTGCTGCAGCACACTGAGCCAATGATTTTAAAGTATTATCCACTATGATGCCTAGATCTTTTTCCTGGATGGTAGCTCCTAATATGGAACCTAACATCGTGTAAATACAGCAAGGTTTATTTTTACCTATACGCAACACCTTGCACTTGTCCACATCAAATTTCATCTGTCATTTGGATGCCCAATCTTCCAGTCTTGGAAGACCAGCCGGACCCCGTGTCCGGCCGGGCGGCGTAATGTGGGCGCAGGCCCACTTCAGAGGCGAGGCGCGTGTGGTTGGAGAGGGGGGGGGGGGAAGGTGGAATAGACGGAGGTGAAAACAACGTGGGGACACAAGTAGGGCTGCAACGTGAAGTACGTGAAGGGGGGGGAGGGGGGGACTGAAGGCGAGTGTCATAGAGTCGTGGAATGCAGTGATTGGCTTTAGGTGCAAGGGGGGGGGCAGAAGGAGTAAGCATGGAGAGCTGGGATAGGTGGGGAGAAAATTCAAACTGCTGGTTAAGCAGTTTTAGTAACGCGGGCTTCAGTCGGTAGCTGGTGAGCGAGAGAGGGTCAGAAGGTTCGCGCGATCTTAACATACCTTTTTTGTTGCTGGTTTCTGTGTGATTGTTCGTTGGGGACTGTTCGGAGATCGCAGGCATTTTTTGCAGCTGTACACTACAAGTGGCTCGTGTGCTGACTGCAGCATGGATGGCAGGAGGCCCGATTGGGAGGAGGAGGAGCTCGATGGTGGTGTGGCTGCGTTTCTGGAGTCAGAGGAAGCCGCATGGGTGCCGGGGGAGGAGGCAGCAGGCGACGGTGTGCTGATCCCAGAATGGGTGAGCGACTTTGGCGTTGCAGAGCGGGGAGGAGCACGATCGTTAGCTCGGGGGGCGGATAGAGGAGGTGTGGAGATTGAAAGGGAGGGACCGTTGCTGTTAATTGAGAGGTCTGCAGAGCTGGGTGTGGTGAGGGGGAGGGGCGGTAGAGCTGTGAGGCCCCGGGCTAAGGGGAAGTCTGGAAAGGCAGCTTCTAAGAGCTGTGAGCCCATTCTAGCTGCAGAAATGATTTCTGATGCTGCAGAGTGCTTTACTGGCCCTGATGAAGGTTCATTTGGTGAGAGTGCTGTGTCTATGGGAGCTTTATACAAAACTAGGTTTCGTGGTCGGGGGGGTAAGGGAGCGATGGTAGGGCGGTTAAGTGGAGCGGAGGAGCGCAGGGCAAGGGGTGCCTGTAGCATGTTGGGGAGGGGCATGGCTGTGAGAGAGGAGAGGGTGAGTAATACGTTATTGGTTCCAGAACTGGCAAGGGGGATGTTGGGGGGGATAAGCAGGCACTGCATGGGGCAAAGAGGTAATCGTAGATTGACTGGGGGTTCTCGCCGGCGTTTGAATGGAGGGGGGAGAATCGAGAGGGGAAGAGATGACCTTGGTAGAGGGAGGTCTGTGGACAGGGGATGTACGAGCAGTTTTGGGGAGTTTGGGGGGTTGGAGGTGGAGAGAAATTGGGATATTGCGCCGGCTCCTGTTCCGTCTCCTGCTCCTGCTGTTTTTCCACAGGGGAATTTGGCAGAGGATGATGGTGAAATACCTGGCCCATCTCAATGGGAGGCTTGGCGCAATGATGCGCCAGTGACGGCAGGCAGGGGTCGGCGAGAGCAGTTATACATGGATGATGTGCTGCCTGTGGAGCCTGAACAGACTGGTGAGTTTATTATTTTCCCTAGACAGGACAGAGGTGGAGCTGCATGGGTGAGGGGGGCAGAAGAGAGGGAGGGGGGGAAGCAGGATGGCAAGGACGCAGGTGGCAGCGAAGTGTTACCAAGTGTTAAGGAAGGGGGGGTGGATAGGAAACGGGGGTCTTCAAAGTCTGGGAAGTCTAAGAAAAAGAAAAGAGGGGGCGCTCTAGTTCATCGGATTCGTCCTCGTCGTCGTCGTCCTCTTCGTCATCTTCTGATACCTCTTCGGATTCGGGAGCAGCGGTTCAGGGGGGAGCAGTCGGAGGGGCCACAGTACGTGGTGCCCGGCTTTGGTGGCTTTTACGGAGTTATGGGAGGAGGTTCCGCGTTCCATTCGTAGACGAATTAGGCGTAGGCAGTTCATTGATATTTTTCAGCTGCTGGAGGGCAGGCGTGGTAAGCGTAAGGATAAGAAGAAGAGGAATAAGAGAGATCAATTTGTAGGGGCCCCGATTAAGGTGGCACGAAATATTCATAATTGGACAAGGGCTTTTCTGCGGCTAGCAAGTGTAGTGGGGAAGAAAGATCCGTCACAGTATGGGGCGTTGTTATCTTATGCAGATGCAATACTAGCGGCCAGTAAGACTTACGAAGGTTGGTCCTGGCTTAATTATGATGAGCGATTCCGGGATCGTATGGAAGAAAATAAGTTTATCTCCTGGGGTACTCAGGATGTTGGACTCTGGCTAACGCAGATGGCTGCAAAACCGTCCTCAGGTAGTATGGGGCAGGGGTTAGTGGCTGGTACTGGGCCTGGGAGGTCCTTTCGGAGGGACGTGCCCGGCAGTAGTGTTGGAAAGGGGGGCGCGGGGCGCAGTGATGTGTGTTGGAGATTTAATCGCTCCACGTGTATTTTCCCGGACTGTAAGTTCCGGCACGCTTGTTCCGTGTGTGGAGCCGGTCACCCAGTGTCCAAGTGTTCGAAGCGTCAAGGGGACGGACCGGCCACAGCACAACCTGCAAAAGGTGCCAGTAGACCGGGTCTTTGAGCGAGCACATACACCTATCTGTTTAACCGCGATGTTGCCATGGTTACGGCTGTACCCGCGTATAAAGGTGGCGGAGTTGTTAGATCAGGGTTTTCGACAGGGGGAAGTTGGGGGTGGGGTCAATTGCCCGTCGGTTCGGCGTATGATAGCGGTGGTAAGGGAAAAGTTGCTGGGGGAAATAGGACTGGGCCGTATTGCAGGTCCCTTTAATGTGATTCCGTTCCGTGATTTGGTCCTATCGCCTTTAGCTGTGATTCCAAAAAAGGATCCGGGCAAGTTTAGATTAATTCATAATTTGTCTTTCCCCGAAGGGAGGTCTGTGAATGATGGTATCCCGAGGGAATTATGCA
Source organism: Rhinatrema bivittatum (assembly GCF_901001135.1). NCBI lineage: Eukaryota > Metazoa > Chordata > Amphibia > Gymnophiona > Rhinatrematidae > Rhinatrema > Rhinatrema bivittatum. The sequence goes on from NC_042616.1 coordinate 380,839,172, forward strand.
CGGTGCGATACGCATCTTTTGACTCCGCAGTGCGAATAGTTCGGCAGTGTGGCCCAGGGGCTTTAATGGCGAAAGCGGACATAGAAGCGGCATTTCGTTTGTTGCCGGTTCATCCTGATAGTTTTCACCTGTTAGGGTTCCGCTTTCAGCAGCAGTTTTACTTTGATAAGTGTATGCCTATGGGTTGTTCTATAGCATGCTCTTATTTTGAAGCCTTCAGTACATTTGTGCACTGGGTGGTACAGAAGAGGTCGGGATCGAGACTCGTGGTACATTATTTGGATGATTTTCTATTTGTGGGAAGGGCTGGTTCGGGTGATTGTCTCAGTTTGATGAATTGTTTTCAAGAGGTGGCCAATGATTTCGGGATTCCTCTTTCGGTCAGTAAAACAGAAGGACCTAGTACTTCATTGGTATTTTTGGGAATTGAGCTGGATTCGGTGGCTATGGTATCGCGGTTACCGGAGGATAAGGTTCAGCTGTTAAGGGACATGGTGCGTGGGGCTGTTGGTCGGCCTAAGTTGTCTTTACGAGAGTTACAGTCACTCGTTGGTAGTCTAAATTTCGCCTGTCGGGTGATTCCTATGGGCAGAGTGTTTTTGCGCAGGTTATCACATGCTATGTCCGGTTTAAGAAAACCGCATCATCGTGTGCGAAATTCTTGTTTTTTGCGGGAAGATCTGAGACTTTGGGATAGGTTTTTGGAGGATTTTAATGGGGAGGCGTTGTGGCAATCTAATCCGCGGTCAAATCATGATTTGGAGCTGTTCACCGACGCAGCGGGTTCGTTAGGTTTCGGGGCTTATTTTCGAGGGGCTTGGTGCGCAGCAGGTTGGCCGGAGGACTGGATTACGTCTGGAGTTACAAAAAATATAGCTTTCTTGGAATTATTTCCAATTGTAGTGGCAGTGTATATTTGGGGCGCTCAGTTGGCAGGAAAGAGAGTGGTATTTTGGAGCGATAATCAGGGGGTGGTTGAGGTCATAAATAAGAGATCGGCGCGTTGCATCAGAGTGTCAGAGTTATTGCGCGAGCTGATTTTGCGTTGTATGTCCTTAAATGTAACAGTATGGGCTCGACACGTGCCTGGAGTTTCTAACAGTGTGGCTGACTCTCTTTCTCGTTTCAAGTGGGACTTGTTTCGAGAACTCGCCCCAGAAGCGGAGTCGTGCGGAACCCCGGTGCCGTCTTTCCTTTGGAAATTTGGTTCCCAGAGTCCTGGAAAATGCTGCGAGATTCATTAGCGCCCTCCACGTGGACAGGTTATGTAGGGGGGGCCCGACGAGTCTCAGCGTTTTTGTGTTCCTTGGGCTGGGCGGGGGGTCCGATCTCGGATATGGCATTGGTACGTTTCATTGAGCGTGCTCGGGCGAGTGGGTGTTCGCAGGCTGCAGTAGGCCGCCAGCTGGCGGGGTTTTCCTTTTTTATGAAGGCACATGGTTGGGGCTTTCCTTCGGGTCGTTTTATAGTTCGGCGTCTGTTGAGGGGTTGGTCGCGGACAACGCAGAGCAGAATTGATCAGCGTTTGCCCATTACACATGATATCTTGATGCTGTTATGGGAGGCGTTGTCTGCAGTGTGCTTTTCCCCTTATGAGACACTATTGTTTCGAGTTGCTTTCGTATTCGCTTTTTTCGGGGCCTTTAGGATTAGCGAGTTGGTGGCTCGATCAGCCTCCAGTACTGATTACCCAGGGATTTTGGCGCGGAATGTGGTAGTCACGAACAGAGCAGTATTGATAGTAATTCCGCGATCTAAGACGGATCAGAGGGGTCGTGGAGCCTCCGTGTTGTTATCCAGGGTTCCAGGTTTGACGTCCTGCCCGGTTAGAAATGCAGCTGGGTATTGTAGGGTGCGGCCGGAGGTAGCAATGCAATTTCTAGTGCACGAGAACCGGAGGCCATTAACCAAGTATCAATTTGAGACGGTACTGCGCGCAGCATTGTATGCTGTCGGTTTGGAGGGGCGCAGGTTTGGAACACATTCGTTCCGCATTGGGGCCGCTACATCGGCGGCAACGGCGGGTGTGCCTGGAGGGGTCATACAGAGGATAGGCCGGTGGCGTTCCGGGGCCTATAAGAGTTATGTTCGCCCAGATTCTGGGCATGATTGATCTTTGCTAACTCTAGTTTCTTTGCAGGTGCTGCGTCTGAGCCCATGACAGTTTGGATCATTGGTCATTCGTTTACTTACTGGGGTCACAGACACGCCTGCGGCCGTCCTTACGGCCCTCACTTGGACTTACAACGAAGGGGGGTTCGGGTTATCTGGCTTGGCCGGAGGGGTATGCTGTGGGACGAACTTGTTCCTTATGTTAGGAAGGAGCGGGAGCGTCGGGCAGCTCCTCGGGTCTTGGTAGTCCATTTGGGGGGTAACGACTGGGGTAAGATGTCGGGCAAGCACTTCATTAGCAATGTCCGTAAGGACTTAATGACTATATCTATTTTGCTGCCGACGACGATCTTATGCTGGTCTGATATTGTGGTGAGGCCTGCTGAATTGGATAACATCAGATGGAAACGGTGTAGGTCCAAGGCAAACCAACAAATCGGGACTTGGTTGGAGCGCTTGGGTGGTCGGCATATTAAGTATGCCTGGTCATGGGGTAAGGTAACAGGTTTGTTCCGAGATGATGGGGTTCACCTGTCTTTTCTAGGATTAGACTTGTTCCTGAACTCCATTCAGGAGGTCTTAGAGGAGTTATTTCCTCTGTAAAGCGAGGCCGCATCTTTGGGGGTCACAGGGCATTATATGCCTGTGCCTGTGGCGGTTGGTCCGAGCCATAACTGTTCAATTTTGTTGTTCAAGTTATTTGGATTTTGGTAAAGCCGACGGTGGTTGACAACTGAGGGCTGTTGTCAGGGTGTGGCTCCTTGCCGGATGAGGCGGGGGCCGCTTGGCCAGACTCCTTGCAAGTTGGAGGCGGGAGTACACCTGGGTTGGCTCCTTGCAGGAGAGTGTGGCGGGAGTCGGAACCTGGCGTGTTGGGGCCAAAGAGTGTAACAGAGAGGCTGGTTAGGCTATCCTGCCGGAAGGTGGCGGATAGTCTGGTGGGGGGTGGGCAATACCAAAGTCCTAGTTGTTTGTGTTAATGTGTGGATATAAGCTCGGACCACTGAATGATTAAAGCTGCGGCCTTGTTTTACCCACAATGAAATGTGTCTGTGATTATTGGATTGTAAGGGGGTGGTTGCGAGCGAGTGAGGTCCTGCATGCCCACATTATGGAAGACCAGCCGGACCCCGTGTCCGGCCGGGCGGCGTAATGTGGGCGCAGGCCCACTTCAGAGGCGAGGCGCGTGTGGTTGGAGAGGGGGGGGGGGAAGGTGGAATAGACGGAGGTGAAAACAACGTGGGGACACAAGTAGGGCTGCAACGTGAAGTACGTGAAGGGGGGGGAGGGGGGGACTGAAGGCGAGTGTCATAGAGTCGTGGAATGCAGTGATTGGCTTTAGGTGCAAGGGGGGGGGGGCAGAAGGAGTAAGCGTGGAGAGCTGGGATAGGTGGGGAGAAATTCAAACTGCTGGTTAAGCAGTTTTAGTAACGCGGGCTTCAGTCGGTAGCTGGTGAGCGAGAGAGGGTCAGAAGGTTCGCGCGACCCTCCCACCCACCCTTAGTTCTAGGCGATTGTTGTTGGGGAATTGCGGTTTTGTTTGGGGGATTTGTCGCAGCGGGGGCGGTTGGTCCGAGCCATAACTGTTCAATTTTGTTGTTCAAGTTATTTGGATTTTGGTAAAGCCGACGGTGGTTGACAACTGAGGGCTGTTGTCAGGGTGTGGCTCCTTGCCGGATGAGGCGGGGGCCGCTTGGCCAGACTCCTTGCAAGTTGGAGGCGGGAGTACACCTGGGTTGGCTCCTTGCAGGAGAGTGTGGCGGGAGTCGGAACCTGGCGTGTTGGGGCCAAAGAGTGTAACAGAGAGGCTGGTTAGGCTATCCTGCCGGAAGGTGGCGGATAGTCTGGTGGGGGGTGGGCAATACCAAAGTCCTAGTTGTTTGTGTTAATGTGTGGATATAAGCTCGAACCACTGAATGATTAAAGCTGCGGCCTTGTTTTACCCACAATGAAATGTGTCTGTGATTATTGGATTGTAAGGGGGTGGTTGCGAGCGAGTGAGGTCCTGCATGCCCACATTATGCAAGATCCTCCTGATTGTTAAATTACAATCAGCTTGTGATTTAACTAATCTGAATAATTTTGTATCATCCGCAAATTTGATAACCTCGCTCGTCATATTCCTTTCCAGATCATTTATATATTATATATATATATATATATATATATATATATATGTATACAGAGAGAGAGAGAGAGAGAAAAGCACCGGTCCAAGTACAGATCCCTGAGGCACTCCACTGTTTACCCTTTTCCACTGAGAAAATTGACCATTTAATCCTACTCTCTGTTTCCTGTCTTTTAACCAGTTTGTAATCCACGAAAGGACATCCCCTCCTATACCATGACCTTTTAGTTTTCTTAGAAGCCTCTCATGAGGGACTTTGTCAAACCCCTTCTGAAAATCCAAAATTACATCTACCGGTTCACCTTTATCCACATGTTTATTAATCCCTTCAAAAAAATGAAGCAGTTTTGTTAGGCAAGACTTGCCTTTGGTAAATCCATGTTGACTGTGTTCCATTAAACCATATCTTTCTATATGCTCTTTGATTTTGATCTTGAGAATAGTTTCCATTATTTTTCCCAGCATTGAATTCAGGCTCACTGGTCTATAATTACCCGGATTGCTCCTGGAGCCTTTTTTAAATATTGGGGTAATATTCGCCACCCTCCAGTTTTCAGGTACAATGGATGATTTTAATGATAGGTTACAAATTTTAACTAAAAGATCAGAAATTTCATTTTTTAGTTCCTTCAGTACCCTAGGATGCATACCATCTGGTCCAGGTGATTTGCTACTCTTTAGTTTGTCAATCTGGCCTTTTACATTTTCCAGGTTCACAGTGATTTCGTTTAGTTTGTCTGACTCATCACCCCTGAAAACCATCTCCAACATTAGTAACCCAACATTAGAAACCCAACATCCTCATTAGTAAACATGGAAGCAAAGAATTAATTTAGTCTTTCTGCAATGCCCCTTTAACTCCTCAGTCATCTAATGGTCCAACCAACTCCCTCACAAGTTTCTTGCTTCGGATATATTTTAAAAGGTTTTTATTATGAGTTTTTGCCTCTATGGCCAAATTCATCTCAAATTCTCTCTTCGCTTATCTTATCAATGTTTTATACTTAACTTGACAATGCTTATGTTTTATTCTATTTTCTTTAGATGGATCCGTCTTCCAATTTTTGAAGAATGTTTTTTTGGCTAAAACAGCCTCTTTCACCTCACCTTTTAACCATGATGGTAATCGTTTTGCCTTCCTTCCACCTTTCTTAATTTGTGAAATACATATGGACTGCGCCTCTAGGATTGTATTTTTAAACAATGTCCATGCCTGTTGAACACTTTTAACCTTTGCAGCTGTACCTTTCAGTTTTTTCTATTTTCCTCATTTTATCAAAGTTTCCCTTTTGAAAGTTTTTAGTGTTAGAGCTGCAGATTTACTTATTGTCCCCCTTCTAGTTATTAGATAAGCTATGGCAAAGGCTAGAAAGATGCTTGACAGCATACAGGAGGAATGGTCAGCAGAAAAAAGGAAGTGATATTGCCCCTGTATAAATCCCTGGTGAGACCTCATTTGGAATACTGTATACAATCCTGGAGACCACAACTTCAAAAGAATATAAACCAGATTCAGTCCAGAATGTGGCTACTCAAATAGTCAACGGTATTCATTCTAAAGAATATGGAGACAGACTTAAATATCTAAACATGTACAACCTAGAGGAAAGGTGGGATAAGGGAGATATGATAGAGAAATTTAAATACCTCCAAGCTATCAGTTCACAGGAGGCAGTCCTCTTTAATGGAAAAGAGGCTCTGGAAGGAAGAATCATGTGTTGAGGGTTAAAGGGGTAGACTCAGGAGTAAACTAAGCAAATATTTCTTTACAGAGAGGGTGATGGATACATGGAATAGTTTCTTAGTTGAGGTTGTGGAGACAAGTAGAGTATCTGAATTAAAGAAAATATAGGATAAACACAGGAGATCTCTGAAAGAGTGATAGGGACTACAGAGCTGGGTAATTGGTGTGGATAGGCCATATGGTCTTTTTGTGGTGTCATGTTCTATGAGTGTTTGTCTATACTGATGAAGTGATAATGTATAGGAAATCAAAAGAATAGAACATAATAAAAAGCTAGTATAACCTTTCCATAGTGTACGAGTTGGGTACAGAGAGGGACATAAACTTATTTATAAGTTCTTTGGGGCAGGGACTCTGGCTGGCTTTTTCTTCTCTTCCCATCCCAAGGTGTAGGTCCTTTGGACTAGGGGTGCAAAGGAGTCCTCTTCAGTTCCAGTATGCGGTGGCTGAAGTGTTTAACTGATTTTCCCCTCATTGTACTGTAAGATGTGCATTGTGTGCCAAACAAACCACACTTGGACCACGTAGGCAGTGTCCAAAATAAATCTTTATTGGTACAGTTTTGTTGAATGGCACAGTTAAATATGGCAAATCACACAACATCTCTGCTGTACTTTTTCCAATTACAGTTCCTTTCTCCTCTATCTGTGCATTAGTTTTTATTAAGCCAGGAATCCATCTACACTTCTGGATTAGATTGTGCAGTGTTCCTTCTGGGCATAGGCCCCTTGACTGGATGGAAAATCCCTCTCGATGGCAGACAATCTTATCTTTGTACAGAATTCAATGTCTCTATCCCTCAGGGCTTTGTTAGACGCTGGATGGGTATCATCCCTTTACTGTGGATCTTTTACTCACAGTTAGTAGATTCATCTTCTGGTGGGATCCCAGGTGGTAGGAATCCTTGGTGGACTGCAGTCCTTGCCATTCTCCTTGATGGACAGGAAGAGGGACAGAAAAACACTTCCTCCCAGGTGTTGGAAAAAACAAATCTTCTTCCCCAACTTAGATAATCAGGAAATCCTCTGCAACAGGTCAAACCTTTGTTTGTTCCCCAGTCCCTGACATCGGAAAGGCCCAGCCTGCAGCAGGGCTTCTCTAAATAAATATTCAAAATCCCAAAATATTCCCAGAGCAGCCACTCTGCACCTCGTGAGGAGAGTACAGCAGTGTAGACTTTTGACCTGTCCTGGAGGGGTCTTGGAGGGTTTCTGAGGATCCAGGTAGGCCCAAATTCAACTTAGGAAAAATACAAATTCTCCCTCTGACTTCCAAATAATACTGCCCCCAGAGCCTATGACAAAGCTCTGCTGGACCAAGGGTATCCATTAACAGCTCTGCCACTGGGTGGACTGTCCATGAATGGATACTCCCCTAATTATCTCTCTAACCGCATTAGGCTGTTACAGGATCTATTAGTAACCCCAGAATTGTTCTGGGTTAAAAACATAAGAACATAAGAAATTGCCATGCTGGGTCAGACCAAGGGTCCATCAAGCCCAGCATCCTGCTTCCAACAGATGCCAAAACCAGGCCACAAGAACCTGGCAATTACCCAAACACCAAGAAGATCCCATGCTACTGATGAAATTAATAGCAGTGGCTATTCCCTAAGTAAAATTGATTAATAGCTATTAATGGATTTCTCCTCCAAGAGCTTATCCAAACCCTTTTTGAACCCAGCTACACTAACTGCACAAACCACATCCCCTGGCAACAAATTCCAGAGCTTTATTGTGCGTTGAGTGAAAAAGAGTTTTCTCCGATTAGTCCTAAATGTGCTACTTGCTAACTTCATGGAATGCCCCCTAGTTCTTCTATGATTCGAAAGTGTAAATAACCGAGTCACATCTACTCGTTCAAGACCTCTCATGATCTTAAAGACCTCTATCATATCTCCCCTCTATCATATCCCCCCTCGGCCGAGAGAGCAACACTCATAGTTTCAGATCTGAAGAATATAGAAAAGTGAGACATCGGCATCTCTGGCTTAGCCCTCCTATGGTTCAAATCCTACCTGACTAACCGAACTTTCTCTGTTAAAATAGGCAACGCTATGTCCTCCCCCCACTCCCTTTCTCAAGGAGTCCCACAAGGCTCCTCCATCTCCTCAACCCTTTTTAACATTTACCTCATACCTCTCTGCCAGTTACTCTCAGACCTTGGTCTAAAGTTCTAGCTATATGCTGATGATGTTCAAATCTATATGCTGATGATGTTCAAATCGTCATATTGATCCAGGAGTCCATCTCCGACGCCTTAAAGTACTGGGAAACCTGCCTCTCATCCATAAACTCCCTACTCACCAACTTCCACCTCGCCCTAAATACCAACAAAACAGAACTGCTATTTATCTCCCACCACACTACTCCCAAACCCTCTCTGGCAAACGACCTTGTTTTCACTTCCATCACTGCACAACCCTCTGTAAGAGACCTTGGAATCATTTTAGACCAACAACTAAACTTGAAGAAACATGTCAGCTCCATCCTCAAAGAAGGTTTTTTCAAACTCAAGGTACTAAAGAACCTTACTACACTCCCACGATTTCCGTACTGTTATCCAAGCCACCCTTTCCTCGAAACTGGATTATTGCAACTCACTCTTCCTTGGGCTCGCCTACTCCACTATAAAACCACTCCAAATGCTCCAAAATGCAGTAGCAAGAATCATCACAAACGCCCATAAATCTGACCACATCATCCCCATCCTTAAAGACCCTCACCATCATCCACAAATCTCTATACTCTCATGATTCCAATTGGCTCAATTTTCTTTTCAGTATCACAAACCCGATTCAACCCACCAGAACAATCAATAAAGCAACCCTCCATGTGCCCTCCCTCAAAAAAGCACACCTTGCCTCCACAAGGGATTGTGCCTTCTGTATTGCGGGCCCCTCACGATGGAGCTCCTTACCTACAAATCTCCGCCTTGAACCTTGCTCCTTCAAATTTAAAAAGAAACTAAAAACATGGCTATTTAAACTTCCTTACCCTCTCCATCTGAAATCAGCCATGTATATTATACTTAACCCTTGCATATAGTATTTATCCCTCGTATATAGTGTTGTTTTCGTGTTTTGCTTGCTGTTACACACTTGGTTAATTCCTTACAGATATTCTTGTTACTGGCAGTTTTAATGATCTGTTTTTCTATATTTCCACCTTGGCCTCCTCATTCCTTTTGATCCCACCCCAAGCCTTGTTCCATGTATTTTCCATCCTTTTGTTGAATGTGAACCGGTATGATGAGCCCACTAATGCCTGTATAAAAAAATTCTCAAATAAATAAATAAATAAATACAGAAGAGGTCTGGCACCAGCATGCCCCCTCCTTCCCCACCAGCTCCTTGGTTATGCATTTTTAATGTGTAAGAACCTACTTCTCAGGCTTCCCTCCCTTCCCCTCCTATCTCAACCTGAATCCTTGCACTCTCAACGTACCATTCACTGGACTTCCGATTATGCCTTAGTCTGAAAGCTGCTGCTCGGCCGAGCTCCCGCACAGAATCTTAACACATTTGCATTCTGAGATTCCATTGCCTCTGAATTTCAGTAAATATCGTAGGTAAAAGACACCAGCAGTCGATCCTTGCCTTCGATATGGGCTGATCAGGTGTACCTGATAGGTTTATGGGCTGGGTTACAGCAATGTAGAAGAGCAAAATTACTGATGAATGGTTTTTTGTCCTGCACTAATGATATAGAGCGAAGAACATGCCAGATAAGAACATAAGAAAATGCCATACTGGGTCAGACCAAGGGTCCATTAAGCCCAGCATCCTGCTTCCAACAGTGGCCAATCCAGGCCATAAGAACCTGGCAAGTACCCAAAAACTAAGTCTATTCCATGTTACCATTGCTAATAGCAGTGGCTATTCTCTAGGTAAACTTAATAGCAGGTAATGGACTTCTCCTCCAAGAACTTATCCAATCCTTTTTTAAACACAGCTATACTAACTGCACTAACCACATCCTCTGGCAACAAATTCCAGAGTTTAATTGTGCGTTGAGTAAAAAAGAACTTTCTCCGATTAGTTTTAAATGTGCCCCATGCTAACTTCATGGAGTGCCCCCTAGTCTTTCTACTATCCGAAAGAGTAAATAACCGATTCACATCAACCCGTTCTAGACCTCTCATGATTTTAAACACCTCCATCATATCCCCCCTCAGTCGGCTCTTCTCCAAGCTGAAAAGTCCTAACCTCTTTAGTCTTTCCTCATAGGGAAGTTGTTCCATTCCCCTTATCATTTTGGTAGCCCTTCTCTGTACCTTCTCCATCGCAATTATATCTTTTTTGAGATGTGGCGACCAGAATTGAACACAGTATTCAAGGTGCAGTCTCACCATGGAGTGATACAGAGGCATTATGACATTTTCCGTTTTATTCACCATTCCCTTTCTAATAATTCCCAACATTCTGTTTGCTTTTTTGACTGCCGCAGCACACTGAACTGACGATTTCAATGTGTTATCCACTATGACACCTAGATCTCTTTCTTGGGTTGTAGCACCTAATATGGAACCCAACATTGTGTAATTATAGCATGGGTTATTTTTCCCTATATGCATCACCTTGCACTTATCCACATTAAATTTCATCTGCCATTTGGATGCCCAATTTTCCAGTCTCACAAGGTCTTCCTGCAATTTATCACAATCTGCTTGTGATTTAACTACTCTGAACAATTTTGTGTCATCTGCAAATTTGATTCTCACTCGTCGTATTTCTTTCCAGATCATTTATAAATATATTGAAAAGTAAGGGTCCCAATACAGATCCCTTAGGCACTCCACTGTCCACTCCCTTCCACTGAGAAAATTGTCCATTTAATCCCACTCTCTGTTTCCTGTCTTTTAGCCAGTTTGCAATCCACGAAAGGACATCGCCACCTATCCCATGACTTTTACTTTTCCTAGAAGCCTCTCATGAGGAACTTTGTCAAATGCCTTCTGAAAATCCAAGTATACTATATCTACCGGTTCACCTTTATCCACATGTTTATTAACTCCTTCAAAAAAGTGAAGCAAATTTGTGAGGCAAGACTTGCCCTGGGTAAAGCCATGCTGACTTTGTTCCATTAAACTATGTCTTTCTATATGTTTTGTGATTTTGATGTTTAGAACACTTTCCACTATTTTTCCTGGCACTGAAGTCAGGCTAACCGGTCTGTAGTTTCCCGGATCGCCCCTGGAGCCCTTTTTAAATATTGGGGTTACATTTGCTATTCTCCAGTCTTCAGGTACAATGGATGATTTTAATGATAAGTTACAAATTTTTACTAACAGGTCTGAAATTTCATTTTTTAGTTCCTTCAGAACTCTGGGGTGTATACCATCCGGTCCGGGTCATTTACTACTCTTCAGTTTGTCAATCAGGCCTACCACATCTTCTAGGTTCACCGTGATTTGATTCAGTCCATCTGAATCATTACCCATGAAAACCTTCTCCATTACGGGTACCTCCCAAACATCCTCTTCAGTAAACACCGAAGCAAAGAAATCATTTAATCTTTCCGCGATGGCCTTATCTTCTCTAAGTGCCCCTTTAACCCCTCGATCATCTAATGGTCCAACTGACTCCCTCACAGGCTTTCTGCTTTGGATATATTTATAAAAGTTTTTACTGTGAGTTTTTGCCTCTAAAGCCAACTTCTTTTCAAATTCTCTCTTAGCCTGTCTTATCAACGTCTTACATTTAACTTGCCAATGTTTATGCTTTATCCTATTTTCTTCTGTTGGATCCTTCTTCCAATTTTTGAATGGGGATCTTTTGGCTAAAATAGCTTCTTTCACCTCCCCTTTTAACCATGCCGGTAATCGTTTTGCCTTCTTTCCACCTTTCTTAATGTGTGGAATACATCTGGACTGTGCTTCTAGAATGGTATTTTTTAACAATGACCACGCCTCTTGGACATTTTTTACTTTTGTAACTGCTCCTTTCAGTTTTTTTCTAACAATTTTTCTCATTTTCTCAGTTTCCCTTTTGAAAGTTTAGCACGAGATGTGCCCTATTTAACCTCTTCTTTTAGACTTAGCCATTGAACCTCTGGCTATTGCCTTTAGGCAACATCTCGGAATACATAATATTAAATTGGAGAGCCAAGAACATAGAATCTCGCTTTATGCAGATGACGTATTGTATGTCAGCTTTCTAAATCTCTGGTCCAGCACTACTAGATCTCCTTGCAAAATATGGCAGTCTCTCAGGGTATAGAGTAAATCAAGATAAATCCAAAACTTTCCCGCTGGATTGCAAATTGTCTATTCTGAACTGCCTGTCAGAGTTTAGGGTGATTGAAGAAGGTTTTACAAAATTGGGGGTCTACTTTTCCAGAGATGCCCGATGTTTGTTCTTCAAAAATTATGCTGGATTAATTAGAAAGATTAAGAGACAATTGCAATCATGGAGTGATATGCCAATTTCATAGGTGGGCAGAATTAGCTTATTGAAAATAAATATTCTACCAAAGCTGCTTTATCTTTCTCAGCATGTCCCATGCATTATATATCAGCATGTGTTTTCTGATTTACATGATTTAATGGGGAAATTTATTTGGAAACATAAGCCTGCTAGAATTAAAATGAGCTGATTATGGATGGGTATACAAAAAAGGGGATGGCATTACCAAATCTTTGCATTTATTTTGGGGCGGCTAGATTGCTGTGTCTTCAGGCCTGGATTTGTGGTTCAAATGCTTCCTGTTTGTCCCTGGAATGTGAGCAGGTTGATATAATTAACCTTGCTGTGCTTCCATTTAAGACTTCTGATTTGCCACAGTGTCGTAGAGTCAGTAGATGCAGTCCAATTTTGGCTCATACGCTACGAATATGGCAGCAGGTTAATACATTTCTAGGACTAGCATGGGAGGAGCTGTCTCCTAGTTCTCCCATATAATTCATTGCTATCTGGATGTACCTTCTCCTCAGCTTTTAAGGACTCGAGGGGGAAGGGGCTGGTCACCTTAGTCCAGTTGTGGGATGAAGAGGCTGGAATGCAGACTTTCCAATCTTGGTGAAAGACTATATTAGTCCTGATTCACATGCTCAGTATTTCCAACTGCGACAGGCCCCGGGGAGTCAGATGAATGTTGAGAACCCACTGCGGTCTTTAAATGGCATGTAGAAATTTATTACTGATCCTGATGCTCACGTTTGGGGGAATTGCATTAACTTACCATGGTATCTTGGAGGGTAAATGTGGTATGGAACCGCCACAAGCCCTTGTAGATGCTGGAATGCAGGTTTAGAACTGTTTTTGGTCAGCAGAAATTGGAAAAGTATATAGGCTTCAGCCTACCATCTTTCTATTTGTGCAAGGAGGGTGGCCTTGATGATAGGTCTACTGCATAGAACATATACAACTTCAAAATATACCCAGATTGAGATGATACTTGCTGGAGGGTTGTGGAGAAACAGGCACATTTCTCCATATGTGCTGGCATTGTCAAAACATTCGCCATTTTTGGTCTTCAGTTATACAAGAAATTGCTGACATTATGTGTTTTCCCATCTTTACTGGGCCAAAATTGGGATTATTAGGCAGTTGGGTTGGCTCTTCGATACCTGTTAAATATAGGGTTTTAGTGGGTAATTACTACTGGTAGCAAAATTTACCATAGCTACTTTTTGGAAAATGAGTCTGACTTTGGATTATTGGTGCAACCAGATATATGAAATTGTTGATATTGAAAAATTATGGCATGACTTATATAAAACACACTGTAAATACAAGCAAGTCTGGGGCCCATATCTGGAATATTGTCAACAGTAATTGCTACTAAAAAGAGAATTGTAACTCTGTTCTTATTACTGAGATACTGTACTGTGTGTTGCATTGATTGTTTCATTTATCCTGACTTTTATCTTATAACGTATACCAGTAAAGTTTGTTAAATAAAGACTTTTTTTTTTTTAAAGTACCTTTCACTTAGCAAGTCTTCAGGCTGGATTGTGGTACACAGGAGCTATGAACCGGACCCATTGCTTTCTGTTTTGCTATGGGAGCAACACTTAAAGTGTAAGGTACATGCTTCCAGTGTTTCTCCCATAGCAATAAAGCACCGGGCCTGGGTCACAGTCACTATGTACTGTGATCTAGGCTGAAGAATCGCTAAGTGAAAGGTACCGAGAGGGTGGGAGGATTGGAGAAGGGGGGAGGGGGGTAGAAAAGGGATGGAGAAAAGCCCAAGGAGGAATATTTCCACATTATAAACATGAAACTGAGGAGTGGGCAGGGAAGGGTGGCAGGCTGGTGCTACACCTTTTTTTAATGTATTTAAATATTTTTAGAGGGTTGGGGGTGATGCTTGGCTGTGTGCCATAACTTGGGTAGGGGGAGGGATGTCATTTGGACTACTAGGCCCATGAGCTTCTTTTTTCTTTTGAATGCTGCAATGTCGCTAAAGTGGCTACATACTTTTGAATATAGCTGTTTAAGGTTAATGTTATCCAGCCACATGAGGCCAGATAACTGTTATGGTTATGAGATGTTGGAGTGAATTCTTGGGTACTGAGGTGATGGCCACTCCCACGGGGAGAAGCCCCGTGAAGAACCACAGAACTAGGCTACACTCTATACACGTGGACACTGAGATGTTGTATTTAATGTACAGCTGGATGGTACTGCCCGGGGAGCGGGCAGCAGTGAAGGTAACCCAGTGAAGTAGTCCAGGGGTCCTCAGCAGAGAAGACCAGTCTCACACTCAAGTAGGTGATAGGCAGCACGGCGTAGCAAGGACAGGTCCCGGATGTAGACACAGAGCGCTGGAGGTGAAGGTGAGACAGACTGAAAGGGTTAGTACTCTCTGAAGCAGAAAGCTGTATAGTTGAAGGTCCTGGCAGGCAGAAGTTATTCAGTGGCAGGCACTAGATTAGGGAGAGCAGGCCCTCGAGGAGCGAGTACCCGGTATCCCAAGATAGGTACCTGAAATAGAGCAGAAGGGCCACCGAGGAGCGGGTATTCAGGTTAGTGAAGAAATACCCCGAAGGGCAGAGAGAGCTTCCTGCGGTAGCTGGGAAGCAGCAGAGCAGCTTAGACCGGAGGCAATCCAATGCTTGCTAACTCAGTTTCAGGCCGATACAGTAAGGACGCGGTAGAAAGAGTGCGGTAGTGCCGGGCGCACCCTCGTTTGCCGCGCGCACAGTTCGGATCACATACTGCTCGATACAGTATTTAAATGGCATGCAAATGCAAGCTGCGTCCAAGAAGCGTCCATGAAGCGCAATCCATTTTACTGTATAGAGCGCTATACAGCGCCTATACAGTAAAATGGGTGCGCTGGTACCTGTCATTTCAAATGTCATTTCAAATGACATTTCAAATGACATTTGAAATGACAGGTACCAGGAAGTGGATGGTTCTCCTATGCTCGGGCATCGGGGATTGCCAGTCCTCTCTCACCCCCTCCCGAAGCAAGGCGCAGGGCGAAAATCGACTCGACATGTTATTAAGAAAATAGAAATTGTAACTAAAGTAAACTTACTGCATGCTTCCAGCAGCCCCAGTCCTCTCTCGCCTCTTCCCGAGGCGCCCACCGCGGCTTCCTTACCTCCCGGGGGCAGCCGGCGGCGAACGCAGCTTCCAGCAGACCCTCCGGCAAAGGTGCATGAACGCACGTCCAGTTTGGGCACTCAAGGCACCTTCGCTGGCTTGAGCGCCCAAATGGGACGTAAAGGCGGTGCAAGCTCATCATGCCAAAAAATTTCACCGGCAGGCAACTGGAAGATTGCCAGAGCGGCGGAGCCAGGGCCGGCGGGGAAGTGTGTGCGCGGGAGGGGGCGGGGCGGCAGCTCCCCTACCTTTCCTGCATGCAGGGCAGCTCTGGCTCGCCTGCCTGCCTCCCTCCATTCCGCCGCTCACTGCCTCCCCAGCGCCATCTTGCAGCTTGTGATGTCACCCCTGACCCTTGAGCGCCCAAACGCCAGCAAAGGTGCATGAACGCATGTCCAATTTGGGCACTCAAGCAGCGAAGGCGCATGAGCGAACGCCGTGACCTCAGAGGTCCATCCGGGCGCTCAGGTCACGGTGTGACTGGGAGGCAGTGAGTGGCGGAACGGAAGGAGGCAGGCAGGCAGGCGAGCCGGAGCTGCCCCGCATGCAGGAAAGGTAGGGGAGCCGCCTTTCCGCCCCCTCCCGCGCACCCCCCCCCCCCCCCCCCCCCCCCCGGCCCTGGCTCCGCCACTCTGGCAATCTTCCAGTTGTCTGCCGGTGCAATTTTTTTGGCATGATGAGCTCGCACCGCCTGTAGGTCCCATTTGGGCGCTCAAGCCAGCGAAGGTGCCTTGAGCGCCCAAATTGGAAGTTCAGGCGTGCGTTCATGCATCTTCGCCGGCGGGGGTTGCTGGAAGCCGCCTCGTGGAAAGCGCCCGATCCGCCCCGGGCTGCTGAAGCGGGAGAAGGAATGCTGAAAGAGAAAATGAAGGGACAACATGAGCCAAAGCGGAAGAAGGAATGCTGGAGGAGAGAGTAAAGGGTTGTGAGCCAAAGCGGGAGAGGGCAAGCTGAAAGAGAAAGTGAAGGGACATTTGTGTGTCAATGTCCCTGTCCCTGTCAGCACGGGCCCGTACGGGAGACCGGCACCCATGGACGTGGCCAAGGCAGGTGAGCAGGGGCTGGGGGAAAGTTTGCCCGTGAAATTTCACGTGCAAACTTTACCGCCTACCCTCTAACGCAGGGGTAAGGGTAGGTGGTAATTTAGCAGGTTAAAGACGCGGCTAAACTGCAGGTTAAAAAGGCGATAGTCGGGGCGCACATTACTGTATGGGAGGGAATAGCTAATCGGAGCGTTTACATATCATATACATGCCGCGGGCGGAAAGGGTTACCCGTTGATTTAAAGAAGCGGTAAGGATGGGTTAAAAGGGATAGTGAATCACGGGGAGATTGCAGGTACAAAGCGGGTTAGAAACGGGGTAATCGCGGCCGCGCTTTACTGCATCGGCCTGTTTGTTAGCAATTGAAGGGCAGGCTAAATACCAGGATGTGATGACTTCACTCGGAGGGGACACCCCCGAGGTTCCCGCCATGACGTGGATAAAGACGTGGGTGACATGCGCTCCCTAGGAGGCCCTCAGGAAAATCATGGCAAACACCGTCACCATTGCCGATCCGGGGACACCGGAGAGAGTGGCATGAAGACGCAGCAGCAGCCATCTCCCCAAGGCTTGAAGAGAGAGAAAGAAGAAAGGTGAGGCACAGAGGTCGAAGCCATCTGAGACCGACGGACGCATCTTGAGTTAGGAAAATAACTTATTCGGCTAACTCCAAATATCACATTTAGCTGTATAAGTTATTCTGCTAATTCAACCCCATCTTGGAATACCACTAACTTGCCCCTTTCTTATTTGGCTAAATCTTATTCAGATAATAACTTATTAGCTAACTGGATAAGCACAGGGAATATTCAAAACTTGCCATTAAACGGAAACGTGTGAGTTAGTCGGCTAAATGGATTTGAATACTGACATCAGTGAGTTTCCAATATAAGCAAATTTATCTCATGCATAAAAGTTTAGGAGGCAACTGAATTGTAACATGAATTGTATATGCAATCCACATGCACTAATATTTAGTGAATATTTTGTCCAAGTGATGTTCTCCGAAATATAGTACCTGCTGTCTGCACTGATGGTGGGTAGGAGGTACCAGATCCAAGAACATTTTTAACTTGCAATAATAATTCTCATGTTGCTATGCTAACATTGTGTCTATTTATGCTTTAATTCTTCTGCTGGTATGTAGGCAATTATGTAGGCTGCACAATTCAGTGACTGTTTTAAAAGATACAGATTAACTGATCAGATATATTGCAGTATCTGGTCTAAAAAAAAGACATTAATTCAAAGGAATGGGTAGGGTCAGTTCTTTCATTAGATACCAAAAATTGAGGTGGCAGCAAAACACCCAGAATCCTTTGGGAGTTGCCCCCACTTTTAAGGCACAGCATCACAAGCAGTTTTGAAACTTAGGAGATGGCATTTCCTGACTGCTGAACTTGTGCATCAGGACATTAGACATGCCAGCCTAGTGATGTAACCAGAACTGATTTTTTTGGCAGGGCTCAAGGTTAATGTGGGTGGGCTAGAAGTATGCACATGTGAGTGTGCTAGTTAGTTATACACCCCCCATTAGCAGTCAGTCTCTCTCTCAATGCCCCTCTTACCCATGATGAGAGACAAAGAGACTAGTGAGGAGAAGGAAATAGAAAGGCTGCTGAAGATGGTGACTGGGTCTTGAAAGAGACAGCTGGAGAAAAGGTAAGATGCAGGGGATGAGACTCAATCCCCACATCCCACCCTGCCCCGTACAGTGGTCCACTTTCTTTTAATTGCACACAATGAAAAGTCCTTGCAGAGGCACTGCAAGGTAATTAGGATCAAGGCTTGGACCCATAGGGGAAGATATTCAATAAAAGCTAAGCTCCTAAATTTAGGCCTCTAAATTAGGGCCCTAACCTGTTTTCAGCCAAACTTAGGTGCCTAAGCTTTTGACTGAAAATTCACTTAAATTCAGGACCCTAAATTTATGCCTGCTTTTTATTTGTCTAGATTTAGGATCCTAAATTAAGTGCCTAGTTCTGAAAATCATTGCTAAACTCCTAACTTTGTTTCCCTGCCCTAACTCTGCTCCATGGCCACCCACTTTTTAGGCTCCTAAATTTAGGACCCTAATGAAACTAGGAGCCTACATTTAGGGACTCAGCCGTAGTAAATTATTCAAAAGGACTAATTTAGAAGCCTAACTCTAAAAGTTAGGAGCCTAAATTCTTTGAGATTTGGCCCCACAGTGTTCCCGTCAACATTTTGATAACAGAACTAATCATGGCTTTCCCTCATGTGTCCCATACAATGAGCTATAACAATACATATTTATATTTCGCCCATTTGCCATATTCTTGCAGGGTTGGATAACGTATTTTTGCGGATGATATCCAATTCTACATGCTTATTAAAGATTCTTACAAAGACACTGTAGATGGGATCTCAGTGCTTGAAATCTTTAAAAATGTGGCTAGATGAGAACAAACATGTTAAATATGAAGAAAACTGAGATTATAACTTTCTTCTAGGGATGTTCCTAGTTCAATAACAGTGGATGGGGCCTATATCCCAATAGTCACTCAGGCTCTCAAACTGCATGTTAACAAGGTAGTTAAAGGTGCCTTCTATAAGTTACATATGTTGTACAGATTTCGCCCTTTATTTAATGAAAATGATCAAAGAACTATATATAGTACACTCATTAGTTCTTTCTTTGCTGGGCTACTGTAATGCCTTGCTTGTATCTTCTCCAGACAACTATCCGAGCTTTACAATATGTTCAAAATTCAGCTGCACAAATAGTTTCTGGTATCAGAACATAAGAACATGCCATACTGAGTCAGACCAAGGGTCCATCAAGCCCAGCATCCTGTTTCCAACAGTGGCCAATCCAGGCTATAAGTACCTGTGAAGTACCTAAAAACTATCCCATGCCACTGATGCTGGTAATAGCAGTGGCTATATTCTAAATTAACTTGATTAGTAGCAGGTAATGGACTTCTCCTCCAAGAACTTATCCAAACCTTTTAAAACCCAGCTATACTAACTGCACTAACCACATCCCTTGGCAAAAAATTCCAGAGTTTAACTGTGCGTTCAGTGAAAAAGAACTTTCTCTGATAAGTTTTAAATGTGCCCTCTCTTCCTTCTATTCTCCGAAAGAGAAAATAACTGATTCACATTTACCCATTCTAGACCACCCATGATTTTAAACACCTCTATCATATCCCCCCTCAGCCATCTCTTCTCCAGGCTGAACAGTCCTAACTTTTTTAGTCTTTCCTCATAGGGTAGCTGTTCCATTCCCCTTGTCATTTTGGTCACTCTTCTCTGTACCTTCTCCATCCAACTATATTTTTTTTGACATGAGACAACCAGAATTGTACACAGTATTCAAGGAGTGGCCTTACCATGGAGCAATACAGAGGCATTATGACATTTTCCATTTTATTCACATTCCCTTTCTAATAATTCCTAACATTGTTTGCTTTTTTGACTGCCACAGCACACAGAGCTGACGATTTCAATGTATTATCCATTATGATGCCTAGACTTCTTTCCTGGATGATAGCTCCTAATATGGAATCTAACATCGTGTAAGTATAGCATGTGTTATTTTTCCCTATATGCATCACCTTGCACATCCACATTAAATTTCATCTGCCATTTGGATGACCAATTTTCCAGTCCCATGAGGTCCTCCTGCCATTTATCACAATCCGCTTGTGATTTAACTGCTCTGAATAATTTTGCATCATCTGCAAATTTTATTACCTCACTCATTATATTCCTTTCCAGATCATTTATAAATATATTGAAAAGCACGGGACCCAGCACAGATCTTTGAGGCACTCCACTGCCCACCCCCCTCCACTGAGAAAAATTGTCCATTTAATCCTACTCTCTGTTTCCTGTCTTTTAGCTAGTTTGTAATCCACAAAAGGACACCGTCACCTATCCCATGACATTTACTTTTCCTAGAAGCCTCTCATAAGGAACTTTGTCAAATGCCTTCTGAAAATCCAAATACACTACATCTACCGGTTCACCTTTATTTAAATGTTTATTAACTCCTTCAAAAAATGAAGCAGATTTGTGAGGCAAGACTTGCCTTGGGTAAAGCCATGTTGACTTTGTTCCATTAAACCATGTCTTTCTATATGTTTTGTGACATTGATCTTTAGAATACTTTCCACTATTTTTCCTGGCACTGAAGTTAGGCTAACTGGTCTGTAGTTTCCCAGATTGCCCCTGGAGCCCTTTTTAAATATTGGGGTTATATTAACCACCCTCCAGTCTTCAGGTACAATGGATGATTTTAATGATAGGTTACACATTTTTACTAATAGATCTGAAATTTCATTTTTTAGTTCCTTCAGAACCCTGGGGTGTATACTATCTAGTCCAGGTGATTTACTACTCTTCAGTTTGTCAATCAGGCCTACCACATCTTCTAGGCTTACCGTGATTTAGTTCAGTCCATCTGAATCATTACCCATGAAAACCTTCTCCGATATGGGTATCATAACAGGTGCCATGCATAAAGCAGGACATACCCTTGATTTAATGTTCATCAACTTTAAGCTAGATTCTTCCCCTACCATAGAATATACTAAAGTACCGTGGTCAGATCACTTTCTAATTCAAGCTAACCTGACATTAAAAAATGATTTAAGAGCAGCATCTGACCATCAAGAATCTCTCATTGTGGCCACCAATTATGATTAATGACCTCTCTGCTTCAACAGCAGGGGGAATGAAGAAAAGTGGATCTATATACAGACAACAACCAACAAGGACTGAATTATTTAGTCTGGGTAAACAAATAAGTATGGGTATAGCTTGCTTATTGCGGCGGTTACTACCCCTAACTAATTGGGCTAGATATTTCGCTTGGGTGCAGTTCCAACACTGCTCTCTGCATTAACGGGGGGGGTAGAGGGGAAATAGAACCAAAAGGTTACTAAGAGCCAAGAGTAACATAAGTATGAGAAAAAAAAAAGTGCAAGGCTTGCTGGGCAGACTGGATGGGCCATTTGGTCTTCTTCTGCCGTCATTTCTATGTTTCTATATGTTTCTCTAATTTTGTGTAGAGATAATTGTCTCTGAGGCATTAGAGGACTGCTTGAACATGTAAGCGGTGTGACTTCAGGTCTTTGGAAAAGATCAGTATATCGTCTAGATATATCACGACAAATGAATATAGTAAGTCCCGGAAGATCTCATTCATCAAACGCTGAAAGACCGCAGGGGCATTACAAAATCCGAAAGGCATTACTACATACTCGTAGTGGCCGTCCCTAGTATTGAAAGCAGTCTTCAAGATATCCTCTGGCTGAATCCATACCAGATTGTATGCCCTTCGGAGATCTAGCTTTGTAAAGATCTGAGCTCCTTGTAGGCAATCAAAGAGTTTGCTAATGAGTGGCAGAGGGTAGTGATCCTTGCGAGTCATGGCATTCAGCCAATGGTAGTCGACGCAAGGACTTAAACTGCCATCCTGCTGGGGAATCAGAGGGTTTTAAGAAAACTTTACTCAGGTTCTCCTTAATGTACTCAGATATTGCTTTCGTTTCTGGCAGTGAGAGAGGGTAGGATCTGCCCTTGGGAGGCGTGATACCTGGTAGGAACTCAACGGGACAACTGAATTCATGGAGTGGAGGCAGGATATCAGCATTCTGTTTGGAGAACACATCTTGGAAATCTGAATATGGAGCAGGTAACCCGGTAAGGGTTGTAGAGTTCAGAACAGTGACCTCTGGGGCCACCTGTCGCAGACAGCTGATCTGTCTGCGACAGGACCCCAGTTCGACTGATCTGTCTGCGACAGATCAGTCGAACTGGGGTCCGTGAACCTGGAGCCATGGGAGTCCTAGGATTACTGGATGTGTAGAACACTTTAGGATGTACAGGGAGATCTCCTCTTCATGAAGGGTTCCCACGGAGAGGCGGAAGGTCACGGTGCGATGAGTGATGCGTCTGGGGAGGTGTCCTCCCTGGATAGATGCGATGTGGAGGGGTACCTCCAGAGGCTGAAGAGGAATCTGGAGTAGTGTGACGATATTGTCCAGAATGAAGTTGTCACTCGCTCCAGTATCCATGAGCATGGTTGTGGCAAAGGAGTGTGATTCCCTAGAGAGGGACACAGGGAGTAATAATTGGGGGCCAGTAACAGTGGCGCCCAACTCAGGACCCCCGCCGGGCTCAGGTTCTGCAGTTTCCCCAGACGTACAGGGCAGGATTGTCAGAGATGGCTGGAACCAACACAATATAGGCAAAGGCCTTCCGTCTTGCGACGAAGGTGCTCTTCAGGAGACAAGCGCCCGCGATTGATCTGCATCGGCTCTTCTGGTGAAGGAGGAGGTGCCAGTAAGGCCTTCAACTGAGGACTCATAGCACGAACTGGGCATGAGGCAGGTGGCCGGGAGACCTTTACCTCCTGGTATCGCTGACGAAGGCGATGATCAATCTTGCCAACCAGGGGAATCAGGTCATCTAGAGATGTGGGAATCTCACGGGCAGCCAGCTCGTCCTTGAGGGCAGGCAACAAGCCATCCAGATAAATTGCCCGTAGGCAAGTCCTCTTGCCATCCCAGTTCGGTGGCTAGTGTCCTGAATCCACTTTGAATTCGGTGAGTGAATGCGAGCCTTGACGGAGGTGGACAAGCTGATGACCCGCAACCGCCTGTCGGCCAGAATCCTCAAAGTCCGCTTGAAAACGGTCATGAAGTGGGAGAGATGATGGAGGATGATGGAGGATGTAATCAGAATGCCAGGGCTTTCCCTTGAAGTCATGAGAGGATGAAGGTAATCTTGGTGGTCTCACTTGGAAATAATGCAGGCTGCAGTGCAAATTGCATAAAGCACTGATTGATGAAGCCTCGGCAGAGGCGAGGATCCCCATTGAAACAAGGTGGAGCCGGAAGGGCCAGTGATGCCTGTGGAGACTGGGTTGGAGCCGAAGCCCCAGAACTGGCCCTGACAGAGTCCTGTAGCTGAGACCATAGTCTCTTGACGGATGAAGCCAACGCTTCTAGGGTTCGCTGTTGTTCTCGGACATGAGCGTCCAGGCCTGGAATGGCCTGCAAGGCAGGAGACTCCACCAAGCAATGGCCTTTGCAACCTGTTGCGCTGGAGGTGGACCCTTGGCCTGGTGCAGGATTGGTATGGCCCTCCGCTCGGACCCGGAGAGCACCTGCCACCAGGAGGCGGAGCACAGGAGGAGATAGAGGCTAGCTGGACCTTCACCAAAAGCAACCTGGGATTCCCTCAGGTTGAGCCCTTGGTTACCCGGGCCGCCTGGTCTTAGGTGGGCCTCGCAGGATCTCCTAGAGAGGAAGTGCAGGGGAGTGCCCACCATGAACAAGGGTACACAGTTGATGTTCAGAGCAAAATGTCCAAAAATCACAGGAGGTCAGAACAGTGAGTCCGAGTGTATAGCGAGATCAAGGCCAGAGTATCAGTCCAGAATGGTCAGCCGAAGCAGGGGTCAGTACCTGTAGTCAATCCAGAAGTAGTCAGGTCAGGCAGAGGTCGGTTTCAGGCAGCAATCAGGAGTAGTCAGAGAACAGGTTGAGGTCAAGTCCCAGGCAGCGATCAGGAGTAGTCAGTAGTCAGGCAGAGGTCGGTTTCAGGCAGCGATCAGGAGTAGTCAGAGAACAGGCAGAGGTCAGGTCCAGGCAGCAATCAGGAGTAGTCAGAGAATAAGTAATGGTCAGTACCGTGAGATCAGTCCGAAGGGTACTACCAGGGATGGAGAGATGCTGGAACAGGAGACACTGGAACAGGAGACACTGGAAGGAAAACTAGAATCACCAGAGTGTACAACCTGATTGCCAAGGTGGGGAAGTGGTACCTGACCACTTCCTTAAGTATTCCCATCAATCAGGGTGCGCCGCAGAGCTGGGACCCGCCCTTGGCCCTTTAAAAGGCCGGGTGATCCGTGCCCGTGCGCGCCTAGGGGGGGGGGTGCCGAGCCCCGCCATGAGGCCTGGTAGGAGGTAGAAGGCCCGGCGGTCGCCACCGCAGGACGCTGTAGCCGAGCCGAGCTAGCGCGAGCAGTGGGGGAGGACATAAGAACAAAGAAATTGCCATGCTAGGTCAGACCAAGGGTCCATCAAGCCCAGCATCCTGTTTCCAACAGAGGCCAAAACCAGGCCACAAGAACCTGACAATTACCCAAACACTAAGAAGATCCCATGCTACTGATGCAATTAATTCTCCAACATACACCAATACAAGGGAACTCTTGTGCTATGGTGTTGCTTATGTACGGTGGCTCTATTGAAGGACAACCAATTGATAGGTGTCCTTTTCTTTCGCCCCGTCTATTATTCTTTATTATCCAAGTTTTTGTGAAAACATTTTTCTTTCAATTTTTCTATTTCTTAAACTATTTTCTTAAAAAACCCCTTATCTCCCCGTTTTCTGAGGTGACCCGTTGCTTGTGTGTAAATACTTATCAAGGCATCCGTCTCAACTTCTTCTCACGGGTTCGCGTCTGCTTGCCCGACATGGGCCATGTTTCGGCACGTTCGTGCCTGCTTCAGGGGCTACGGGAGGGGTAGTGCTGTGTCCTAACCAGGTACACAGTAGCTGTTATGTCTCCAACTATGAAGATAACACAATTAATTCTCATCTCTATTCCATTCCAACACACATCCTTTTCTACATACCATTTGCACGTTGTAAAACACTTACTTTTGTGATGACCATGCTTCTGCTCGTGGACGACGCCTACCTTCTGTGTCTGAGGCGCGCTTGCCTACTCTGCACTTTTTATACTTACCGCGGGTACCCACCCATTCGCTTCACCAGACCGAGACTAGCTGTGGTGTTTTCAATTAGAGTAATCAGTGACCCTTAGGAACGCCTCTGAGGACCTGATGGGAGACTAAACACTCCCACGTCCGCTCTCTCTCTTCAACCAAGGGGGTGTGTACGTTTTTTACTGGGCGGTGTGATCCCGCCTCAATTAATGCTGCTGCTGCCTACATGCCTCCGTGGATAATCTATGCCTCCACTGATTATATTCGTCTGTTTGAGCTCATGTTACGGCTTGACCGGTGTACTTGACTATTGGGCTGAACCTATATGCCAAAACATGGCCCATGTCGGGCAAGCAGACGCGAACCCGTGAGAAGAAGTTGAGACGGATGCCTTGATAAGTATTTACACACAAGCAGCGGGTCGCCTCAGAAAACGGGGAGATAAGGGTTTTTTTAAGAAAATAGTTTAAGAAATAGAAAAATTGAAAGAAAAATGTTTTCACAAAAACTTGGATAATAAAGAATAATAGACGGGGCGAAAGAAAAGGACACCCATCAATTGGTTGTCCTTCAATAGAGCCACCGTACATAAGCAACACCATAGCACAAGAGTTCCCTTGTATTGGTGTATGTTGGAGAATTATTATTGAAGGGAAGAGGTTGGTTGATGTACACTGATGCAATTAATAGCAGTGGCTATTCCCTAGGTAAAATTGATTAATAGCTATTAATGGACTTCTCCAAGAATTTATCCAAACCTTTTTTGAACCCAGCTACACTAACTGCTGAACCCAGAACCCATCAGAGCAGGGATGAAGTGCGCAGGCCAAGCGCAGACGGGGCACGCAACAGAAGGTAGTTCAGAAACAATTAACAGATCATTTAGAAACAACCAATATTCTTTTCCCCTCCCAATATGGATTTAGAAAGTATCATAGCACTGAAACTCTACTCCTTGCTCTCACAGATACAATACTAAGAGGTTTTGACAGCGGACAAAGTTTTTTACTAATACTGATGGATCTGTCAGCAGCTTTTGACATCGTGAATCACACTATCCTCTTAAACAGATGAACTGAAATATGGTTAACAATACAAAAAAATGGTTTTCATCTTACTTAGAAAATCGTCATTTCCAAGTTAAAATCAACAACACGATCTCTGATAAAATGGAATTAAATACGGGTGTCCCCCAAGGGTCATCCTTATCAGCCACTTTATTTAACATCTACATGATCCCAATTTGTCACTTCTTAAGTGGACTTGGCCTTAAGCATTATATATATTCTGGAGGATAATAAAACTAACCTTGAAGTAGGAAATAGTGCACGGGATTTAGGAGTTATTATTAACTCCGAACTGACTTTAAAAAAGCATATCACTAACAAACTGAAAGAAGGATATAATAAATTGCACACTTTAAAACGCTTAAAACCTTTACTAGATGACAACAAATTAAGAACAGTACTTCAAACGCAACTATTCTCTTAACATCGATTATTGTAACGCTTTACTTTTAGGTCTCCTTCAAGCCACCATTCGCCCACTGCAAGTTCTGCAAAATGTGGCAGCAAGGGTTTTATCAAACACAAAAAAATATGATCATATCACACCTGTACTGATTTCTTTACACTGGTTACCTATAAACTACCGTATGGAGTATAAAACTCTATGTATGTATCATTCACAAAATCTTATACGGGGAAGCAACAGAATGGCTAAATGCCTCCATCAGAGTGCACACACAACAAAGGAATTTACGTTCAAGCAATAAAGGCCTATTTACTATTCCAACAGTGTAATCAGCACTTTTAACGCAGGTGAGAAACAGAGCAATTTCCATTGCTGGACCCAAAATTTGGAATGAACTACCAGAACAACTAAGACTACAGCAAAATATGAAAGTATTCAAAAGAGATCTTAAAACTTGGCTGTTCCGCAGGGCCTATAACGAATATGACTAGGACCAGTAATTACAAAAATGAAGCAGGATAATCAATTTAAAATTGTGAATATCTCTTTTATGTATGCCTTTATGATCTGCTTTGTTTTATTGTATTTTTCATGATTATTTTATACCTTTCCATGTCTTTTTATGATAGGTTTTATTATCTGATTTGATTTATTTTTTATTGTTTCTACAAGATTATTTTATACCATTCAATGTCTTCTTATGAGAAGTTTTTATTATTTTAATCAGTTACCATGTAAACCATTGTGATGGAATTTTTCTAAATGACGGTATATAAAACCTTACAAATAAATAAATAAATAAATAAATCTTACTAACATCCTCTTTAGGAAACACCGAAGCAAAGAAATCATTTAATCTTTCCATGATGGCCTTATCTTCTCTAAGTGCCCCTTTAACCCCTCGATCTTCTATCTGTCCAACTGACTCCCTCTCAGGCTTTCTGCTTCGGATATATTTTAAAAAGTTTTTACTGTGAGTTTTTGCCTCTATGGCCAACTTCTTTTCAAATTCTCTCGAGGCCACAATGTCTTACATTTAACTTGCCAACGTTTATGCTTTATCCTATTTTCTTCTGTTGGATCCTTCTTCCAATTTTTGAATGAAGATCTTTTGGTTAAAATATCCTCTTTCACCTCAGCTTTCAGCCATGCCAGTAATCATTTTGCCTTACTTCCACCTTTCCTAATGTGTGGAATACATCTGCACTGTGCTTCTAGGATGGTATTTTTTAACAATGTCCATGCCTCTTGCACATTTTTTACCTTTGTAGCTGCTCCTTTCAGTTTTCTCTATTTTTCTCATTTTATCAAAGTTTCCCTTTTGAAAGTTTAGCACTAGAGCTGTGGATTTGCTTACTATCCCCCTTCCAGTCATTATTTCAAATTTGATCATATTATGATCACTATTGCCCACCACCATTACCTCTCTCACCAAATCATGTACTCCACTGAGAATTAGATCTAAAATTGCTCCCTCTTTCACTGGTTCCTGAACCAATTGCTCCATAAAACTGTCATTTTTTCCATCCAGGAACTTTATCACTCTAGCATGTCCCGATGTTACATTTACCCAGTCATTATTGGGGTAATTGAAACCTCCCATTATTACTGTACTACCAATTTGGTTAGCTTCCCTAATTTCTCTTAGTTTTTCACTGTCCATCTCATCATTTTGTCCAGGTATACGGTAGTATACTCCTATCACTATACTCTTCCCCAACACACAAGGGATTTCTACCCATAAAGATTCAATTGTACATTTAGGGGTAGATTTTATAATTTAGCGCGAACGCGTACTTTTGTTCGCGCACCAGGCGCGAACAAGAGTACACGGGATTTCAATAGATACGCGTGTATCCATTAAAATCCAGGATTGGCGCGCGCAAGGCTGCCAATTTTGGGCAGCCTGCGTGCGCGGAGCCGCGCAGCCTGCCTCTGTTCCCTCCGAGGCCACTCCAAAATCGGAGCGGCCTCGGAGGGAACTTTCTTTCACCCTCCCCTCACCTTCCCCTCCCCGGCCCTATCTAAACCCCCCCCCTACGTTTATCGCCGGATTTACACCTGCCGGAGGCAGACGTAAATCTGCGCGCACCAGCGGGCTGCTGCCTTGCCATCACCCGACCCGGGGGCTGTTCCAGAGGGAGCGGCCACGCCCCCAGAACACCCCCGAGCCGAAACCACACCCACAGCGCCGCCCCCGAAACGTCGCGTCACCCGCGCCATGCCCCCGAAACGCCGCGTCACGACCGCCACGCCCCCCGCCACGCCCCCCCGCACGCCTCTCCATGCAAGCCCCGGGACTTACGCGCATCCCGGGGCTTGTGCGTGCCGCCGAGCCTATGCAAAATAGGCTCGGCACGCGCAGGGGGGGTGTGGGGTAGGTTTTCGGGTGGTACGCGCGTAGTCTCATGCAAGATCTTTATCCTGTTGGACTCTATGCAACCCGGACATAAAGCACCACCCTCCTCCTAGATGCTCCTCTCTGTCATTGCGATATAATTTGTACCCCGGGTAAAGCACTGTCACATTAGGTATCCTCCTTCCACCATGTCTCTGAGATGCCAGTTAAGTCTATGTCATCATTCACTGTTATACATTCTAATTCTCCCATCTTACTTCTTAGACTTCTGGCATTAGCATACAAACATTTCAAAGTGTGTTTTCTGTTTGTATTTTCATTCTGCTTTTTAATTGATAGGGCTAAACTGGAATTTTTTTTAGCTCAGGTGAGTTTTTAATTACAAGCACTTGGACTACTTTTCTTATTACTGGAACCTAACTGTTGCGATGCCCTAATTCTAATACATCATTAGAATCCTTTGAAGATACCTCCCTCCAAACCATGCACTGCTGAGCGACTGTCAGCTTTCCCCTTTGTTCTAGTTTAAAAGCTGCTCTGGCTCCTTTTTAAAGGTTAGCGCCAGCAGTCTGGTTCCACCCTGGTTAAGGTGGAGCCCATCCCTTCGGAAAAGACTCCCTCTTCCCCAAAAGGTTCTCCAGTTCTTTACAAAACTGAATCCCTCTTCCTTGCATCATCGTCTCATCTACGCATTGAGACTCCAGAGCTCTGCCTGCCTCTGGGAACCTGCGCGTGGAACAGGGAGCATTTCAGAGAATGCTACTCTGGAGGATCTGGATTTCAGCTTTCTACCTAAGATCCTAAATTTGGCTTCCAGAATCTCCCTCCCACATTTTCTTATGTTGTTGGTGCCCACATGTACCAGCACAGCCGGCTCCTCCTCAGCACTGTCTAAAATCCTATCTAGGTGATGCATGAGGTCCGCCATCTTCACACCAGGTAGGCATGTTACCAGGTGATTCTCACGCCCACCAGCCACCCAGCTGTCTACATTCCTAATAATCGAATCACCAACTATGACGGCTGACCTAATCCTTCCCTCCTGGGCAGTAGCCCTGAGAGAGACATCCTCAGTGTGAAAGGACAATGCACCACCTGGAGAGCAGGTCCTTGCTACAGGGTCCTTTCCTGCTGCACCAGGTTGATGCTCTCCAATCATGAGACCTTCTTCCTCCAAGGCAGCACCAGGGCTGCCAGTCTGAAGTTGGGACTTGGCTACTATGTCCCTGAAGGTCTCATCTATATACCTCTCTGTCTGCGTCAGCTCCTCCAAGTCTGCCACTCTAGCCTCCAGAGATCGTACTCGTACTCTGAGAGACAGGAGCTCTTTGCATCGGATGCACACGTACAACTTCTCACCAACAGGTAAAAAATCATCAATGTTTCACTCGATGCAAAAGACTGGGAGGCCCCCCTCTTGCTGCTGGACTGCTGCTCAAATTTGTTCTGTTCCTAGTTAAGTTTTAGGTTGCTATGGGAGTAGGAATGTGTCTAATTAGCGTCCTTTAAATGTATTAGTGTATTCACTATGGGCCAGATTTTAAATGTTGTGCGCGCTACCCGGCATGCACAAATGTACACATCTGGGGTCGGCGCCCGCAAGGGGGTGCACACTTGTGCATCTTGCGCACGCCGAGCCCAAGGGGAGCCCCGATGGCTTTCCCCCTTCCCTCTAATGCCGCTCTGAAATCGGAGAGGCTTTGGAGGGAAGGGGGAAAGCCTTGGAGGGAACTTTTTTTAGCTCCTGTTCCTTGATCATATTATGATCACTATTGCCCACCACCATTACCTCTCTCACCAAATCATGTACTCCACTGAGAATTAGATCTAAAATTGCTCCCTCTTTCATTGGTTCCTGAACCAATTGCTCCATAAAACTTTCATTTATTCCATCCAGGAACTTTATCACTCTAGCATGTCCCGATGTTACATTTACCCAGTCATTATTGGGGTAATTGAACTGTACACATCCAGGGTCGGCGCCCTCCCTTTCCCTATCTAACCCACCCCCCTAGCCCTACCTAAATCCCCCCCTACCTTGTTTCGCCGAGTTACGCCTGCCTCTTGCGCACGCCAGCCAGCTGCCGGCACGCGAACTTCCAGCAAGGCCGCTGTGCCGGAGGACTCGGGACTGCCCCCGGACTGCCACCCGCCCTAGGACCGCCCATTTTTGAAAGTCCCAGGACATACGCGCATCCTGGGGCTTGCGCGCGCCGCCGAGCCTATGCAAAATAGGCTTGGTGCGTGCAGGGTTAGGTTTTCGTGGGTTACGCGTGTAACCCTTTGAAAATCTACACTCATATGCCTGGTCGTGACCTAAAGGGGAATGATCAAACTCTCAATAAGGTGTGGGGAATTCGTGAAATGAAGTTAAAAGGCTGATTATTATTTATTTTTTGTTTAGTGTGAAAGTGGCACCTGCCTATAAATTAAAGGATGAGCTAGGGATGGGTGAGAGAGGGATGGGAGGGTTGGGAAATACACACTAACTTCTGCTTAGCTGCCTTACTGACTGATTATTTAAAAATAAACACACTAACTTCTGTTTATTACTGACTATTAAAAGACAAACACACAAACACACTAAATAATATACCCCAATAGTTTACAATTCTCCAATACTTAAAAAAAAAAATTCCCAAGCAAAACTTACTGATTCCTTTCAGCCACCAACAAGGTGATCCTCTCCTCTCAGTGCTCCATATCAGACAACACATTATTCCAATTTTGATTAAATAACATTGGTTACTAGTTAATTGGCAGATCAAATTTTAAATTCTTATGTTCATTTTTGTTGCGCTCGTGGCTGCTATTCGTCATCGCTCCACCCTTTCTACCTATGTGGTGACTCCCTCCAGGCCTGATGGACGGCTTGCTGCCACGGCATCTCCATGCCACTTCTCCCCGGCGTCCCTGGGCTGGCTCGATGCTGCAGATCCACCATGTTCCTGATGACGTAGGGCACGCGCGCGCGCTCCGAAGTATGTACCAGCAAGGGAGCGAACCTCAGGGACGTCCCCCTGTATTGACGTCATCCGCTTCCAACATAAAAGATCTTCATTTTCGCTAACAGATTGAGTTAGCAAGGACTACGAAGTGGACTCGGACAAGGATACGAATTCGTCCAAGCTACTCTGCCTCCTCAGACTTACCAGGGATACCCACTCCTCGGGGGCCTCGCTCTCTTTTCTCTATTTCAGACTGCAGAAAGGAACCGGTACTCGCTCCTCGAGGGCCCATGTTCCCGA
The DNA here is from genome assembly GCF_901001135.1 of Rhinatrema bivittatum. NCBI lineage: Eukaryota > Metazoa > Chordata > Amphibia > Gymnophiona > Rhinatrematidae > Rhinatrema > Rhinatrema bivittatum. Next base: position 380,871,549 of record NC_042616.1, read on the forward strand.
AGACTCTGAAGATTCTCTACTGCCTGGAAGCTATTACAGATACAGGCTATTGTGAGTTACCACCGCTCTCTCAGAGCTTTCCCTGGAACCAGGTACTCGCTCCTCGAGGGCCTAACCCTTTCCAGCTACTGAGCTTTCTCAAGAACATATGTGAGTTATCATCTAAGTACTGGCTATGTCTAACAGCATACCCTGCTATTCACTATCTACAGTCTCTTTACAGCTCAGCAACCCTGGGATCACAGTTCCAGTATCTGAGGGACTTCAGCCCTGCCGGGCATATCAGCTCACTACTACCACCTCTGGTGGTTCTACTAACCTGTCTAATAAAATAACTATCTGTGTCTGTCTCCATACTCAAGCCTAGCCGGTGGTCTCTCTCAGGATATCCTCCTGGGAGCGCTGTCATCTGCCATCGGCCCAAGGATTCGCCTGTTTACATTCCTGTCCAGCTGAGCACCCTCTCTAGCACTCCGCTGGTACAGATTGCCAACTCAGCAGTCTATATCATAACAGATTGCTAACTCCCTAGCAGATCCATACAGATTGCTAACTCCTCCCCTCTGGAGGAGTAGTTCCTAACAGATTGCTCCTCCTATCTGCTTGCTCCTCCCATCAGCATAGCAGATTACAACAATTTTCAAAGGCGTTAATAGCCTGGTACCTCCCAATTTTAACACAGAATTGCAACTGTATTGACCCGCAAGCCACTAAGACTGGCATCACAGAATCTGCTTGATGTCCCATCTTTCAGAATTGTATGATTGGACGAATCACCTGAATGGCTTTTTTATATACAAGGTACGGAAATATGGAACTCTTTGCCATGAGATTTAAAGGACGAGATCTCTTTTAAAGTTCAGGAAGCTGTTTAAGAGCTTCTTTTTTCAACAGACTTTCAACTAGGAAAGTTTTATTTGGCATGAGGTTGAAGTATTACATATTTCTATTTGTTTTATTTATTTTACATCCAGCCTGTTATGACAGAATGATAATAATAATAAATGGCATGAGGTTATAATTATTTATTTTTACTTATTTTACTGATCAACCAGCAGTGTTATATATGATATGACAGAATAGCATTTTAAATGATCTAACAGGGTCTTGTTTCTTGTTTTATATTTCATTCTATTGTGCTATTGACCAGCAGTTTAATACAATATAACTGATTAGCAATAGTAAACAATTTAGCAGGGACTTACTTTTTAATGTTATAGTAATGTTTTTACTCTTCTATTATGTTTATGAGCTATGTTTTATGTTTTTCTGTTTTATGTATCATGGGTTTCTGAATGTAATTATGGAAACATCTTATATATCAGGGTACAATCAAGCTAGGGCAAGAGAACATTGCAGAAATCTCATCTTTGTGTGATTTTCCTCACTCAAAATCATGTCAGATCTTCACTGAAGTGTACTGTGCTGTTTGTACATCTCACTGTGCATGTAAAACTGGCCCCAAAACCCTAGACCACCACCAAAACCTCACCTCACGTTACTAGCTGGCCCTCCTATAGTGGTATAAATAGTTGACTACTATGCATGCCACCCCAGAGGCACTCTATCTCTCTCTCTCCCTCTCCACTCCCTCTTCCCTCTCTCTTCTTCTTGCCCAAAAAGGAATTCACAGTATTTATAATGAATTCCATTTCAGGCATACCAGGATAAAAGGTGTAGTTATTTCTGGCATTAAAAATGTGCATTATACTATTGCACAGTCCGTTAATGCATTTTCATTGATCCTGTCCAAACCTCTCCCCAATTCCTCCTCAGTAAACTGATCCCTCACCATCAAGTCCCCTGAATAAGCACAGATGGACCACAATGGCTCAATTTCCTCCACCCCCTGCCAGGTATCCCATCCATCACTTACCCCATTAGATGATCCTAAAATGAAGATGGGGTATGAGAAACGAATCCCAAAATGGCTCAGAAACGTCAATAGCTAACATGGTGCAAGCTGATGTGAAACACTCCTTTGCTTTATACACATGTATGTGACATGGCTCACCAACACTATTTTAAATTAGTCCCAACAGAAATGTGGGGTGGAACATTTTCTCGTATTTAAATTTTGCCATGCTTAAGTTATTCATGGAAAAGTTTTAATTGCTAGGAATTGTTTCATAACTTCATTAGTTTCATTGAGTGGACACCAATACAATATTAGGAGAGTATGGCAACTTCAAGCTTTGAATTTGTTTCAGTATAACATTTAAGGCATATCAAGGGGTATATTTATTAAACTGGGTTGTCACACTTTGTTTAGTCATTAATTTCAGTGGGCCCTATTGACTAACAATGTGCATTAAAAGTGTGTTAATGAAAATTAGTAAACATACCCCTTAAGTGTTTTTATTGATTTTTCCTTCTTGATCAAATATTTCAGTTTAATTAGGGTACTTGGAAAACTAGTATATCGTGGTAACTGAATATGGGGTTTGGTTCTGGGGAGGGTGGGGGGTGAAATTAAATATATAAGTCAAATAACATTACAAATCAGGAAATTTTCCATAGTAAGATTTTCTGAGAAAAAAATTTTAGGAAATGAGAAACACAAAATTGCATCTGAAAATATTCCAAATCAAAAATTTCCCAAAAACTCTCATTTCTGAGTCTGCATTAATGTTATGCAGTCTAGCATACTAGTCAGGCCGATACAGAAAGAAACGCGGGGGCGCGCGATCCAGTAAAGAAAAATATGCTAATTAGGGCCAGCGGTAAAACGAGGCGCTAGGGACACTAGCACGTCCCTAGCGCCTCCTTTTTGACGGGTTCAGAAACCGGACGCCAGTGGCAAAATTGAGCATCCGGTTTTCAACCCGCGAGCTGCGGGCTGATTTTAAATTTTTTTTATTTTAATTTTTTTTTACTTTTGGGACCTCCGACTTAATATCGCCATGATATTAAGTCAGAGGGTGTACAGAAAAGCAGTTTTTACTGCTTTTCTGTACACTTTCCCAGTGCCGGCAGACATTAACGCCTACCTTTGGGTAGGCGCTAATTTCTGAAAGTAAAATGTGCGGCTTGGCTGCACATTTTATTTACTGAATCGCGCGGGAATAACTAATAGGGCCATCAACATGCATTTGCATGTTGCAGGCGCTATTAGTTTCGGGGGGGGGGGGGGGGGGCGGTTGGCCACGAGTTTTTGACACGCTATTACCCCTTACTGAATAAGGGGTAAAGCTAGTGCGTCAAAAACGCGTGTCCAAACACGGGTTAACAGTGCACTCGGCTAACTTTAGGATAGCTCTGTGGCCCAACCAGAGTTAGCCAGATAAGTTATTTGGTTAACTCTCAGTATCGGAGTTAGCTAGATAATTTATCCAGCTAACTCAACCCCTCCCCATTATGCCCATTTCCCACCCTTGACATATCCAGCTAAATAATTATCCAGTTAAGTTCCATTTTTAATATTTATTTTATTTATTTAACACTTTTCTATACCGACCTTCATGAAAAGAAATTCATATCAGATCAGTTTACATGTAACAAGGGGTATAACTTAATCAATCGATTAACAAGAGGCGAAAGTTACATATAACAAGGAGGTATTAACTTGGGGGCTAGGTTAACCAGAGGTAAAGGACAGCATAACTGAATAAACTAGATAAGGTAATGAGATAAAGAAACAGAGGCATAAATATAACGCCTAAACTTGGTGGGGCGCTTAAGTCAGGTAAGCGGAGTCCTGTCTGGTAGACAAATGATGGTTTTGAAAGTTAAGGGAAGGCCTGGAGGAAGAGACAGGTCTTCCAAGCCCACCAAAAGTGAAAAAAAAAAGTATCTAAATCGCCGCAACCTTTCCAACACCTATCCGATAGAGGAGGGTAAATTTTATATAAGTGTTCAGGAGTAGGATACCAACGATAAAGAACCTTATTTCCATTCTCAGTTAAGAATGCTGAGATCAAAGCTTTTAACGGTAAGCTGAAAAATCTCTGGCCAAAAATCCTCTGAAAACTCCTCACCCAGATCCGTTTCCCATGCCCAAACGAACAAAGGTTTCAGTTTCAACTCCCAATTTAACAGCATAGAGACCTTTTCTGCGATCTGTACACATATTTACACAGATTCAAACACTGTAACCCCTTTTGACAATTCTTCCCTGAGATCAGAAGTCAGCATAAAATGAAGCAATTGAATATTTATTTTATTTATTTATTTAGGGATTTTATATACCGATTTTCTTGATACAGATCAAATCAACTCGGTTTACATAGAACAATAGTACATTAACAATAACTAGTCAAACCTATATATATATATATATATATATATAGTGGAATAATTCAGTCAGGTAACTTATATTTTACTTGTAGATCCTTGAACTCCATAAGACAGTGAGAGCCCCAAATGTGCTCCAATGCTGCAGAAAGAAAAATGTAGAACTTTTTTTTTTTTTGGGCAAAGAAACAGCAGCCACAGCAAAGGAAGAAATTCAAGCAAAAAAAAAAAAAAAAAAAGGGAATACTTCCCTGCAGCTGGCAACACCTCTGGGAAGGAGCCTTCAGGGGATAAGAGAGAACCAGGACTCTGGGCTGTCAGACCCTGGATCTGCAGGCTAAAGCTGATCAGGGATTACCAACCCCCTGCTTGCCTGGCTCAACCTGAGGGATGACCCATGTAGGAACCTAACACCTCAGGAAGTGTCTTCTCTTTTTCTGTCCCTTCTTTCTTTTTTTCTTAACTGCAGGTTTGCACCTCTACCATCTGCTGGAGACAGAGATATACTGAGGGACTGCAGGTGGCACTTTCTGTTATGTAGCAGTGCCTCTAAGCTTTAGTTTTCTGCCTCTATGTTGTTTTCTAGTCACGCCTTAAGCACATACCTATTTCCTATTTGCCTTTTGTGATATCCCTCTGTTCACAATATATGATACTATATCATAACATAGCCAGACTACTAAGCCACAAGGTTCCCTGGTTGCAGAAATTTTATCATTCCTCAATAAGAATATATTTACTGATCATGTTGGATTACAGTTCATGTCATCATCTGGGAATTATTGTCTATGCACTGTGATATGGGAGAATTTATTTGGCTTTCAAAGTTTTATGAAGAAAGCAACACTAATAAACAGAATCTGGCTAACCATCTAATGCAGTTAAGCTAGGAAAGTCCCATTGTGGCTTTATTGCAATAGGCTTTGAAGAGATATTATCCTACGGTAGGAGTCAAATCATCTACCTGATAAGACTGTCCAAGTCCTTTCCTTCCTATGGAAGCAGAACACACATGACTAGCAAACAGTGGGTGACAGTAGATTGCTCAGAGACTCATGTGAGTGAGTTCAGGCTTAGATAGGCTCTCTCTCTAGCTCTCTAAATTTGGGTATTTCTGTGAATTTAAATGCAGGCATCAAATAAGATGGAGGGTTCAGAACCTTTCTCTTGTAGACAACAGGGAACCTGCAAAGATCTCCATACTGCAAGAGACAAATGTCATGTATTTTAGCTTTACAGAGCAAAGAAAATTTCATGAAGAAATGTTGAGATCCATATTTAAAAGCTAAATTCTAGCTGGCTAATAAGTCAGATGGCTAAAATTTAACCAGATAAGTTAGGGGTATTCTGGGTGCATAACTGGCAGGAGATGAATTAAACAGCTAAGTTAACTGTTTAACTCCAATATTCAGATTTAGCTGGATGACTTAGCCAGCTAACTGGGTCATTCTTTATTGTGCGATGTGCCGGTATTGCATGCGGCACAACCTTATGGCACACGATAAGGTCCTACCGCACACGACATTGGCCACGGTGGTATTATTAAAATTAGGGGAAGGGGAGGAGTGTGGGCAGGGTTTGGGAGGAGTTATCTCCCAGCAGCGCTGCGGGTGATAATGTTTTTCATATTAGCGCTGGCAGCACCACAGGAAATAACTACACCTTTTCCCATGGCGCTATGGGGGCGATAGTGTGCGGTGTGATAAACCACGGCAGGCAAAACTGCACCACTGGTGAACCGGTAGATATAGTATACTTGGATGAACTGGTGAACCGGTAGATATAGTATACTTGGATTTTCAGAAGGCGTTTGACAAAGTTCCTCATGAGAGGCTTCTAGGAAAAGTAAAAAGTCATGGGATAGGTGGTGATGTCCTTTCGTGGATTGCAAACTGGCTAAAAGACAGGAAACAGAGAGTAGGATTAAATGGGCAATTTTCTCAGTGGAAGGGAGTGGACAGTGGAGTGCCTCAGAGATCTGTATTGGGACCCTTACTTTTCAATATATTTATAAATGATCTGGAAAGAAATACGACGAGTGAGATAATCAAATTTGCAGATGACACAAAATTGTTCAGAGTAGTTAAATCACAAGCAGATTGTGATAAATTGCAGGAAGACCTTGTGAGACTGGAAAATTGGACATCCAAATGGCAGATGAAATTTAATGTGGATAAGTGCAAGGTGATGCATATAGGGAAAAATAACTCATGCTATAATTACACAATGGGTTCCATATTAGGTGCTACAACCCAAGAAAGAGATCTAGGTGTCATAGTGGATAACACATTGAAATCGTCAGTACAGTGTGCTGCGGCAGTCAAAAAAGCAAACAGAATGTTGGGAATTATTAGAAAGGGAATGGTGAATAAAACGGAAAATATCATAATGCCTCTGTATCGCTCCATGGTGCGACCGCACCTTGAATACTGTGTACAATTCTGGTCGCCGCATCTCAAAAAAGATATAATTGCGATGGAGAAGGTACAGAGAAAGGCTACCAAAATGATAAGGGGAATGGAACAACTCCCCTATGAGGAAAGACTAAAGAGGTTAGGTCTTTTCAGCTTGGAGAAGAGACGACTGAGGGGGGATATGATAGAGGTGTTTAAAATCATGAGAGGTCTAGAACGGGTAGATGTGAATCAGTTATTTACTCTTTCGGATAGTAGAAAGACTAGGGGGCACTCCATGAAGTTAGCATGGGGCACATTTAAAACTAATCGGAGAAAGTTCTTTTTTACTCAACGCACAATTAAACTCTGGAATTTGTTGCCAGAGGATGTGGTTAGTGCAGTTAGTATAGCTGTGTTTAAAAAAGGATTGGATAAGTTCTTGGAGGAGAAGTCCATTACCTGCTATAAAGTTCACTTAGAGAATAGCCACTGACATTAGCAATGGTAACATGGAAAAGACTTAGTTTTTGGGTACTTGCCAGGTTCTTATGGCCTGGATTGGCCACTGTTGGAAACAGGATGCTGGGCTTGATGGACCCTTGGTCTGACCCAGTATGGCATTTTCTTATGTTCTTATGTTCTTACTGCGAGGCAGCCGGCTGCCCGCTATCACCCTCCTCACCCCTTTTTTTTCGCGATACAAATTCTGCTGTAAATATAGCAGAATGATGAATCTAGGGGTAAGTTTGTTGGGCCAAAGAGCTGTCTATAGTTAGCTGTCTATAGTTAGCCAGTTACCTTTAAGATAGCCATTTATATTCAATAGTGTGACTGCCCTATTGAACATACCTCAAAGGTTAGCTGGGTACATTCATCTGGCTAACCGGCTGATGCATCAAGCCGTATCAGTGCTCTCCATGCGTTAGATCACGTATATCTCAATATCTGCAATATTTTGCATCTCCCTGCCCAGTTTCCCTCCCCTATTACAATGACCTTCTTTGCATGTGATTTATATGAATGAAAACTGCAAATACATTCAAAGAAGGTCATGCATAGGCAACGCTATGGAAATATTATCACTGCTGACTGAGAATATGATCAGCCATGATAAAATGACACCTCTTGGAAAAGCAGTAAATGTGTGGCAGGAGGCCTGGGACCCTAACACTGGTCCCGAGGCTCCTGCTGCACATTTAAAGTGGCAGGGGAAAAAAAAGGTCATGGCAAATGGAGAGATTGAGCAGAGGCAGTGCTGACCCCCATCCCAACCTGGGGCTGCCAGTCGAGGCAGCCACAAATCCCCCCAAAATGTAAAAAACCCAAAAAAACATCCATATGGCAATGGTCCCAGCCAACCCAAATCCCTCCAAATTAAAGAAGGCTCCAGCCCAGCCACCATTTCCCATCCCCTCCCACCACTCTCCTAGTGAAAGAGATGACCCCATCAAGCCCATATCCCCTTCCCCCACCCCCTCTAGTGACACAGGCGACCTGCCAGTGTCCATAGCCCCCTCCCCTTACCCCACTAGTGACACAAATGACCCAAGTCCATACCCCTTCCCCAAACCCCCTAGAGACACAGACGACCCGTGATGTCCATAGCCTCCTCCTTCCACCCTAGTGACACAGATGACCACCCCAAAATCCATACCACCTCCCCCCAATCCCCCTAGTAACACAGATGTTCCCCCGATTTAAAAAAAAAGATCCCAGGCCCCCCCATACCCCCCCTTCCCACCCTCCCATCCGAAAGGAAAACAAATGTAGAGAACCGGCCCCTACTCCCCTTCCCACTCTACCCTATTCCCACCACCCCCACACCTTAAATCGGATCCCAGTAGGAGCTGGGTGCAACCTCGCACCCGGCCCGGTCAGCGCTATTTTCCAAAATGGTGCCAACCTGACCTTGCCCCAGCCATGTGACTGGGGTAACTTCCAGGAATTGTACCCAGTCCATGTGGCCAGCATCTGATCCGCAGACCTTATCCCAGTTGCATGGCTAGGGCAAGGTCAAGTGGGCATTATTTTGGAAAATGGCATTGATCGGGCCAAGAGCAAAGGTGCACCCGGCCCCCGAAGCGGGATCCGATTTAAGGTATGGGGGAGGGCAGGAAGGTGGGGGCCAGGACTCTACTTTTATTTTCCTTTTGGGTGAGAAGGGGGTGCAGTGGGGTGGGGCCCAGGACCATTTTTTAAAATCGCGGGGTCATCTGTGTCACTAGGGCAGTGTGTGGATGGGGCTATGGACATTAGAGGGATGTCTGTGTCACTGGGGGGGAGGAGGAGGGGGTTATGGACATCAGGGGATCATCTTTGTCACTAGGGCAGTGTGAGGAGGGGGCTATGGACATCAGAGGGACGTCTGTGTCACTGGGGGAGGGGGTTATGGACATCAGGGGATCATCTGTGTCACTAGGCATAGGGGTAGGGGTATGGACTTGGGGGGGTTGCCTATATTACTAGGGGATGAGGGAGGGGCTATGGACATTGGGGTGTCATCTGTGTCACTAGGATGATGGGAGAGGGAGTATGAACGTGGAGGTCATCTGTGTCACTAGTATGGTGAGAGAAGGGGGTATATACAGGGGTGTGGAGGGAGGGGATGGGAAGTGGTGGCCTGGGCCAGAGACTTTATTAATTTGGAGGAATCTGATGGGGGAGCCAGGGTCCGAGCCATGCGGGTGCCTTTTGTTTCTTTACATTTTGGGGGGACTCGAAGCTGCCTCCAATGGTGGCCTGGGTTGAGATGGGGATCATTACTGACTCCACTCAACCTCCCCATTTTCCATGACTTTGATGTTTTGGGCCTGCAGCCCTGTAAGGCAATGGCGGTCCCATGAGGTTGGGGCCACCATCACATTATAGGGTGGCTTGCCACGTTCTTTTGTGCTGCTTTTTCGGGGGAGGGCACCACTACTATGCTGGTGACATCTCCCCCCCCCCATGATAGTGGGACCCCTCCTGCGATAAAACATCGCAGCTTAGTGAATCTCAGGGTAGTTTGCTATATGGAGTGTGTTCAAATATGGACCTCATTCTTTTCCAACAAGTCCTTCCAAAGTAGAAACACAATAACTATTTTAATGGCATAACTATAAAATATTTAGTGAAGTTAAATGTTACTCATATCAGTTAACTGATATAATTAATGTAATTTATGTAAAATATTACCAGTCCAAATTACTGACAAGAAGTAAGTGGTGAAAAGAGCTCAGTGAATAGGTGGCATGAAAGCTAGTATTAGGACAGTGGGCAAAGATGGCCCAAAATTGCAGACATGGTACAGAAACAAATAAATCAAAATAGTATGTCAATGACTGAGACATTTGCTTCGTCTGTGACTTATCTATTGCTCAGTACCCCTCTGAACTTTACCTATGAAAGAGATGAAAAGAGATCAGCTGGACCGAGCCCATACTTCTAAACACCTAGCAAAAGAACAAAAACAAAGAACATAATATTTCAAGTACTAAGCATCTCTTTATTCAGAACTGAAAGAAAAGGCGTGCCACTCCTCCCCTGATACACTCAAAAATAAAGATGTGTTAGGGACAGAAGAAAGCTTACCTTGCAATAGCCATTACAAGGTACCATGAGCTAGAATTGCGAGGCAGTTTTCATGTGAGAACCTGCTTAGTATATCTGACACCAAATCCTCTAATTCAAAGTTCTCTTTGAAATGTTTAAGTGGGCTTTGTACTACGGTATTGCTTGCACAGTTCAGTAGACTAATGAAGTACTATTTGATGTCACTAGCACCTAAAGGGAAAATACCTTTCTCTGGCTCTATAAATCATTAACACAGTGAAAAGCAATGATGCCGGTACAGATCCTTTCAGCACTCTACGTTCTATTGTACATTTACTGTTAATCTACTGTTTATTTATTTTATTTTGGATTTACAATTTCCTGTTTTATACTGCTATTGCACTTTTTGTTCAAAATGATGTACAAACACTTCAAATAAAATGATATATAAATGCAGAAAGAAGGAAATAAATCTCACTATTCCCAAATAATAATATATACATTTAAAACTTCCAAAGACATCCATAAAACCAGTAAAATAGCAGCTGAGGGTGCATATCTAAAAACTGCCTACCGTCTTGCATATAGAGCATCACTCAATCACAGCAAATTACTAATAAAAGACTGGTGAGATCCTTTATCTAATTCTCAAAGCTCATTAAAAACAGTAGGAAAAAAACAAGCTATAATTGCCTGGTTTCTTAAAATTCCCTACAATAGATATCATACACATATCCTTGGGGAATAGGTTCCAAACACTTTGAGCTACATAAGATCAGGACTGCTTTCTCATGCATTTATATAATGCTACAAGATGCAGACAGTGCTGTATAGACACATGTAAGAGAGAGTCCCTGGAACTTATTCGAGTCAAGACATATAGTCAAGACACATAAGAGGAACTTTATAGAATCTGATTAAAATGAAGAACATAAGAAATGCCATGATGGTGCTGCAGGATCCCCATCAATGGGCATCCCAACTCTTTGAGCCTACCTGTTTCTGGATCTTGACAATGCAATCAGGGACTTTTGATAGGGGCTGGACTGGTAGCAACTGCAGTTCAGATACTGCAGCCATTGTCTTGGGGGCACAATTAACTTGTCTCACATAAGCAGAAGTTGCCAGAGAGAAGCTGGTTCAATTGTATCTAGGGAACTCCAGCCACTGCAGGCTATCGTCCGAATGGTCAGAAGGTTGCCTGACGTGTAGTCAATTGGAATAAGGAAAACAGAGAGAGAACCCTCAGTAGCCATAAACGGCTAAAATATAAACATTCTGTGGACCCACATCCTGTGGGTTGCCACAAATGAAAAGTACAATTTGTCATTAATGTTTCCCTTGTTGATGTCTGAGCATCTCTTGACTGGAATCCAGTTGGCTGATGAGGCATCTTCTTCAGTTGCATTCAGAAAGATCATGTGAAGAACAAAGTTAGTGAAAAAAAGAAAAGAAAATATACCATGGGGAAAGAGGAAGGAGACATCTGGCAAGGGGGGGCTTAAGGCTGCTCCCATGTGTCCAAGGTGAGATGCTGGCTTGTGGACTAAAACTGGTGAGGCTGCCTACTACCCTAAACAGGCCTCTTCTTTTGGTTGCCCGCTGCCCGTTGGAAGGGAGGGGGTCATAAACATGAAGGGACACAAAAAGTCTAAATGTGTAAAAAAAAAAAAGAATCCTAATTTATCCTAGAGAGGGGAAGTTAAGGGGCAGATTTTCAGAGCCCTGCTCGCCTAAATTCGCTTAAATCCGGGCAGATTTAGACTACCAGGGCCCTGCGCGCCGGTGCGCCTATGTTCAATAGGCCTACCGGCGCGCGCAGACCCCGGGACTCGCGTAAGTCCCGGGGTTTTCCGAGGGGGGCGTGTCGAGGGGGCGGGCCCGATCCACGCGGCGTTTTTGGGGCAGGCCGTAGCGTTTCGGGGGTGGGCCCGGGGGCGTGGCCGCGCCCTCCGTACCCGCCCCCAGGTCGCGTCCCGGCGCGCTAGCGGCCTGCTGGCGCGCGGGGATTTACGTCTCCCTCCGGGTGGCGTAAATCCCTCGTCAAAGGTAAGGGGGGGTTTAGACAGGGCCGGGCGGGTGGGTTAGGTAGGGGAAGGGAGGGGAAGGTGAGGGGAGGGCAAAAGAAAGTTCCCTCCGAGGCCGCTCCGATTTCGGAGCGGCCTCGGAGGGAACGGAGGTAGGCTGCCCGGCTCGGCGCGCGCCGGCTATATGGAATCGATAGCCTTGCGCGCGCCGATCCCGGATTTTAGCGGCTACGCGCGTATCTACTAAAATCCAGCATACTTTTGTTTGCGCCTGATGCGCCAACAAAAGTACGCCAAATCGCGCTATTTGAAAATCTACCCCTAAGTGTGCAAAACTAAACAGTAAGCAGCAGTGGGGAGGGGGGAAGATATGATGGAACAGAATATATCCGGATGGCCCACTTCTTGAAGAAGTCCTTGATGTTCCTGGTGGTCACCTGTAATGTTTGAACTTGATTTTGGCTATTACTTCAACTTTGAAGGTTATTTCACAATCAGTTGGATTTCTCCCAGCCATTGTCTCCTCTCTGATGCACCTGATGGTCTGTCTTGCTGTGGAGGAGGAGTCTTTTAACCCCAAGACTTAAGGAATCAAAAAGTGCAGAGGCAGTTCCATCCAGGTCCAGGAGAAGTTCCTCAGGGCCTTAAAGGTCAGCAGGAAGATGACCCCAAAGTTCATCTTGGTCCTCCTCCCAAATGAAAAGCTGCAAGATATCACAGCTAAAAGGGATGAGAGGATAGCACCCACCAAAAAGATGGGAACAGGAAAAAGGATGAAACCCCAGAAAATCTCCTCCTCTCTTAAAAGCATCCTGAATCCTAGAAGAGGCGAAGAGACAAAACAGGATGAGATCTCTCCTCTTTCATGTCATCAACCTATGACAGGAGAACAAAAAAAGGAAAGAGCAGTGGCAAAAATTGGGGTCCTAGGGAAGGATCCCTTGTAATGCAGATGAGGTGATATTACAGCGATCATCTTCCCTGGGAATCTCACAATTCCAACAGCCGACTTCTGCGTCTTGTTCTCTCCGAGTTCAGAAATAAGAATCAAGCACAGTTGTTTCCAAGCCCAAAAGAAAAGGAGAAAAGATCAAAGAAGTCACACACCGTACAGAAGTCAATGTGGCTCATAACTTCATAGTCTCTTCGGTATATCTATATATAGAAAGTGGGAAAGGAGAGAAACTGAATTTTGAACAAGAACCAGATGGGCTGATTTCACTCTAGCAGAAAGAAGGGTTCTGCTGGGTGGCAAACCCAAGTGCCGAAATTCCCTCCACCTTTAGTCCAGAGTGGTCAACTCCCTCTGCTGAGAAAAAAATATGACTAAAATGAGACCCCAGAGGGAATGAATGGAGCCTTGTGAGGTGGCAAGCAATTCCTCGTCAGTGGAAGAGTCCTCAATCCCTAATTCATGTAAATATCAGATTGATGAGGAAAGGGGAGAGCCTCATGAGTGACAGGGCTAGAGCATCCATTGGTGATGCAGGATGCTCCAACCCTGCCTTACAAAGAGATCAGTGAGATATAGGCATTAACACCTAGGCCCAAATAGAAGGTTGAAAAAAAAACAAGGTATTATTACATCTAACATGCCGCACTGGTGCTTTCGTAAGGAGCACATTAGTAAAAATCATAGCAAGACTCTTATAGTAGCTTAAGGACCAAAAAGAAGATCTCCTAGAAATCCTTGGGATACATTCAGTCATAACATTTTGCATCAGCAACTCCCATACAAACACATTTTCTCTACAAAATTGAAAGAGATAATATTAGTTGGAGTAACTGGGCAGATACACATGCTCCCGGGCCTGGGATGCAGATAACTAATCATGAAGTTCAGCTGCCTGCTCAAGCAAAGTGATCAGTGATGAATCGAATGTCATAAATTAAGTGGAGGGTCAAGGTATAGTCATCAGCAAATAGAAGATCAATGATAAGTAGATCAGACACATGACAGATCTGTAGATTGAATATCTTTCCACTGCTGCAAAACCAAACAATACTTCTCTGTCGATATCATGAAATGCCTCCATCAGCATAACATTAGTTGAAGTATTCAACTAATTGGCAAACTATATATTGTTTTTCTAGTAAATGTATATCCTTTTTGCTTAGATATTGCTCATCCTTATTTGATGAGATCCAGTATTATAATTTCCTCTTGTTGCTAAGCAGTATTATCTTGGTTAGTTCAAAGAGAATGTGTTAACCACTTTAAGTTTATATACCCCCAGTTTTAGAGAGATCTTGCTCTTTCTTTTTTCTACCAATCATGCCTGATATATCAACGCCTGTGTAGCGACTTCTGTGCACACTTGTTATCTCTGACTCAGAAAACTCTTTTATAATATCTATTTGAAGAATCCCAGGGAATTTTACCTAGCTCTATAGAAAAAGCAAAAGCACACGTTTAAAAAAGAAAAGAAAAAAGAAATGCTGGTGACAGTTAGCACAAAATATATTAAAATGTCCCTTTTCCTTTCTGAGTTGTATGTCATAGCAGAAAAGATTTTGTAAACCCTTAATAATTCTTTGAGCATTTTGGCACAATGTTGACGCTTACATTTCTGAAAGCACCTCTCTCCGCTTTAGCCAGGCCTGAATTTGCTTACAGACCTATAAGACTTGTGCTTAGGACAGCAAAATTTTGTGGGGGAGCCAACCCTACAATCCTGCTCTCAATCTCTGAAGGCATCTCATCTGCCAAACCTCAGCTCCAGTGGCAAACTTCATAGGTATGTGAGCACAGGGCCTAGTTTGTGCATACAGATCTCACTCCTTGTTGGCTTCTATGCAATCAGTGAGCGCGGAGATGCCGTTTAGTTTTTGTGCTGCAGGGTGGAGCCGTGAGCGGCCAACTAAATGAGAAGAATCCCCTGAAGCAGGCGAGATAAGCCGCCGAAACATTGCAATGTTGGGAGGTTGAAAAGTTTTTAATAGCCACAAAAACAGACACATTGAATAGGTGTTAATGAGCACATTGGGTTTTGGAGCCATGAGAGGAGGTGACGGAAGTAACTGGAGTTTACATGGAACATTTTCAAAAGATAAGTGATTCAGTAAAGTAATAAGCATTTTTAAAATAATATTAGATAAAAATTGTGTTTCAATGGGAATTGGTAAATGAGGTCAACAAATAAGTGCTGTTTTTACCATGAATATGGTTGCAGCCCTGTAAGGGCAAGAGCCTAAAGCATTGGGCACAAAACATTCTGATACTAATTCCCTGAGTTATAAATGAAACATTGAAGATTTAGTGAGAAATTTGGTATTCCTCATTTGTTTTAATATTGAGTTTAAAAATGGAGAGAACATCTTTGGGTAGTTGTGAATGAAGGTTTAAGGCACCAGAATCCCAGCAGTGGCTTCAAATACTACTACTGTCCTAAGGGGGAAAACATACATGTTTAACAAAACAAAGCTTTTCTTTCACTAATTAAGGGCCTGATTTCCTAAGGCTTTTCTTCCATTCTGTGTCTATGGGTGAAATCTTTTTAGCAATGCAGGACTGTATGAGAAGCCTGTATGAGACTGTATGAGAAGCCAACTATATTTTAGAAATCTTTTCAATCTGAAAGGTCAGACTCTCAACTAACATATGCCTGTGCAAACACATGCAGTGAAGAATAAGCTCCAGTTTTGCATTTGTTCTGTTCACAGATGCTTTGAAAAAATTTGCCAACTATTTTAGGTGATGCCCTCTCCCGAATGTGATACAGCAGAACATTATTGATATGACACTACAAAGATAAGAGGAGACAATTCAAAAGTACAAAATAAGTTCTCAGTGTACTCAACAGATCAGAAAGGAGAAAAGAACTGAAAAAATTATAATTACGACAATGGCCTCACTCCTAATTAATGTCTATTAACCCAGTTTGACAGATAGCTGTACTTAACTTACGTGGACCCTTTGGCTGAGGCAAGATGGAACACCCTTCGAAGACAGCCTCTAAGGTCCTTGATGTCAGCAGGCAGAGAGTCCCTTCGAAGAACAAGGCTTGGTCCAAGGGCTGGCTGATCTCGACAGCAGAGAAGCGTGTCTAAGAACAATCTGAGTCAGGGCAGGCGGCAGGCAACAGAGAATACAAGGCACAGTCCAAGTCAGGGCATGCAGCAAGTAACAGAGAATCCAAAGCACAGTCCAAGTCAGGGCAGGAGCAGGCAACAAGCAAAAGGACGCATCAGACAGGGAAACAGACCTGTAGCTGAGTTAGTGGTTACAAGTCGAGCTGCCCTTAAATAAGGGCAGCTTGATGATGTCCAACCCACGTGCTGCCGGAATTCCCGCTGCAGGCCCTTTAAGTAGAGCCCAGCTGGGGGGAGGAGCAAGATGGCTGCCTGAGTGGACGTCTTTTCTCCTGCTCCGCTTCCAGATTTCCTATTATTTAACTTTACCTGCATTATGCCTCACAAAGGAAAGGGAAAGTTCGGGTTTTTCCATCTGAACCCTGCATTCCCGTCGGACCAGCGATTCATCTCTGAATATGCCGTCCCTACCCCGGGTCTGAGGGCTTCAAGTCCCACTGGCATGGCGGGGAGAGGAGCTTCATTTTTGCCTGGGGAGGTGTCATTGAGCCCGCCGGACCCACAACCACTGCTGCTGGCTTCTCCTATGGGCATCGCTAGCAATGCTGAAACGCCGGGTGATGACCTCACTGAGCAGTCTCAGTTGTATTTATTTTATTTATTTAAAATCTTTTCTATACCATCGTTAAGCTAGTTGTCGTCACAACGGTTCACAATAAGGCACATAATTTCAAACTTAAATGTGTTGAGTTATATTAACTAAACAGGTGCCATCAAATACTGTAACATAGTTTCATATTAAATATTATTTAGTGGTTGTGATAAGTCATGGATTTGCCGGCGTTCGCTCAAATCGGGCACGTACTCCCTTTACTGCTCTACAGCCAGAGGCTCCCAAGGAGAGAGGAATGGTTGGTGGAGACAGCTCCCCGGTTTCATCAGAGGGGAGCAGTTGTGTGGCTGGATTGGGAGTTGAAGTGTTTCGGCCCTCTTTGGAGATTAAAAAACTGGAGGTGGTCACTTTAGTGTCCCTCTGGGACTTAATTGCAGGTATGACACTTACATTCAATGAACAGTCCCTGCGTTTAGAAACTGTCTTTCAAAAGTTGCAAGAAATCACCAGCAGAAACTCCATGAGCATTCCTCTTCCATTCAAGCTTTGAATATTGATATTAAAAGTTTGCAGGATTCTAAAGCCGTAATCATGCGGGAGTGCATATCTTCTTTGAGAAGGCTGGAATCCATGGAAAGTTTTCTGAGGCATTTGAATCTGCAATTGCTGAATTTTCCTAAAGTTCTTGGCAAGTTACCTTTAGAAGTTGTTCCCACTGTAAAGAAGATTCTATTTCTACCTCAGAGACAGAATTCTACCCAGCTTTGTCCTCCTAATAATGTGGTGGATTTTTCTAATTTATCTGAATATTTAGAAAATTCTAATGTGAAGGTAACAGATCTATTTGGTTTGTGTCCTTCTTTTCTGAGCAGGACCTGAGTCTGGTTATGAAATTGTACTTTAAGAGAGTTTAAATGTTTCTTAATTTGGGGGCTTGGTCCAAATTTATCCAGACCTAGCCAGAGCTACTCAATTACATTGCATAGCTTTCCTGTTAATGCGTCCTGAAGTTAATGCTTTAGGTGCAAGTTTCTTGTTACGATATCCTTGTAAATGCATAATCAAGTTATCTGACAATACTTATATTTTCTTTAGCCCAGAACAGTTGTGGGAGTTCTTGAATGCTAGAGCGACAGGTCCTGTAATTAATTTGTAATTGTTATATCAAGGGAGTATGGGGTAGTTCAAGCAGCATTTCCGCATTAATAAGCTCACCTCTTTTTTCTTCTTTCCTCCCACCCACCCCCACTCTGTTTCTATGGGAAAAAAAAAAAGAGATTGGTTTTTCTTTTTCTTAGTTGTTAATCATATTAGAAATTTCTTTAATATTGTCTCTTAATTTATTTTGCAATGTTTATCTTTGCTATTATTTGAAAGACTAATAAATAAAAAATGAGAAAAAAAAAGTAGAGCCCGGCTGCGCATGCGCCCGCCTAAGGGGAGCCACGGCAGGGCGGCATAGCAGCATTCCTAGGTCGGCCGCATCTTCGGGGAGCCAGCATGGGTGAAGTGGTCCAAAGGGGTCGGTCACAACGGAGAAGGATGGGTAACAATAGCTCTGACTTCTGTTCTCGGTTTAGGTGACGTTCAGATTACTAGTGAAGTAGCATTCCTAGTCCTTAATGAAAAATGTAATACAATCTTATTGTGAACTGGTTTGCTGGCATAGAGGTCACTGATTGGAGCATAGATTGTAAGCCTCTAACCATTCATAGGATGACCGTAGAGCAGTGCTTCTCAACCAGTGTGCCAGGGCATACTGGTGTGCCTTGGGAAAGTTCTTCCTGTGCCTCAGTGCTGGCAGCCTCAGCATGACTCTCCTCCCTGGGCTCATGCTGGATTCTGTTAGACAGTGCCCCACATCTCTTGCTTGCTGCTTTAATCCCCCATCCCAGCAGCAGTCAGACAGCACTAAGGAACACTGGGGGGAGGGGCAGGAGCAGGGAGCCAGCACTGCAGCAGTGAAGGGCAAGGAAGAGCCTCTGTTTTCTGCTGCAGCCCCTCACCTCCTGTCAAATCCCCACTACCACCTGCTTCCTGGAGTATAGAGTTCTTCTCTGCTGTGCTCTGTTTACCTGGAGAGTCACTGCTCTAAGACTTAGATGTCTGTGCAGCTGGGACTTGGGACTTAGATGATAGCAAGGTAGAGAGTCACTCAGAGATGCAGCCAGGTGAGAATGATTCGTGGGAAGGGAAGGTGAAAGGGGGGGGGGGGGGGATGCTTAAAGGGAGTGAAGAGAGAAGGGATTAATGCCAGGGAAGGGAGACAGTGTAAAAGGTAGTGAATGCTGAGAGGGGTTAGAAGTGTGAATGCTTGGAGGAGGCACAGGATGTTGACATAGTATGCACTTCTCCTGCTGGGGGGTAGGGAGAGGACTGGAAGAACAAACTGAGCCACACCTTGAGAGGAGCAAAGGGGGATGAGAAGGAAAGGGAGAGAGAGGGAGGATCAGGTATGAAAGAGAAGGGGGAAAAAGCACAAGGGGGGCAGGATAAGGTACAAATGTACAGGAAGATGTATAAGTTGTGATATTCCATTAATGTGCAAAAAAACACCATGTACTTCTTATATTGGTATATTGCAGCAATATTGTGCATTATTTTGGCCCAAAACATAATATTACAAGAGCTGCTTTCCATGTGATTTGTATGCATACATTTTGCAAATGCATGCAAAGCAACTAATGTATAGGTAATTCTGTGCTAATAAAATAACACAACTTGCCAAAAATCTAGTAAGCTGTGTTATTTTATCTACAACTCAGGAGTTGTAGCAACACCCTTCCCCCCTCCCAAACTCTTCCTCTTTAAAAATATATTCCTCCCCTGGGTTCTAACCCCCAAGGAATCCTACCCCCTACCCCACTCCCTCTTTCCAACCCCCCCTTAAAATAAGTCCTTGGTTTCTAGTGGCCCCCTACCATAGCTCACACCCCTTGGATGACTTCATACCTTGAGAAGACATCCCTGATGTCTAGTGGAGCCCAAAGTGCTCCCTTGGCTGAGTTGGTTGACGCCATTTTCCAAAATGACACAGCCTGGCCTTTGCCCCATCACGTGATGGGGCAAAGGCTGGTAGGTGCCATTTTGAAGATAAAAAATGACAGGAGTTGGCATCTTATAGACTAACTAATTTATTGAAGCACGTGCTTCCAAGGACAATGTCCACTTAGTCTATAAGATGCCACCTGACTCCTGTCATTTTTTGTTACACCAGACTAACACGGCTATCCCTCTGAAGATTTTGAAATTGGAATCAACATCTAGAGGAGGATTGGGCGGGGGTCATGCCAGACCCTTGTAGAGATTTTGGCATGGTGGAAGGGGGTTTATTTCTGGGATGTGTCACCCTTTAACACAATGGAGGCTCCAGGTGAAATGGGCCATCATCGCACATTTTACCCATTTCCCTGCGATATATTTTATTGCGGTTTTTTTCTGCCACTGACCCACCAAATACAGAAAAGAGAGGCATGCTAGAAAATCCATATTTTGTCCCAGAAAATAGAGGTTCTGGTGAAAGAATGGTCTCATTCCCACAGCTTGATGAGAATTGCTCTTAGATCACTGAAAATGATACCAAATAGTGGATATAAGTCAAATTCATACTGCTGTAAACAGTATTGTAGTAAGATCCAGGGAGGTGAAGGAACTGAAACAAGAAAGATGTGAGATCACAGAAGATCTATGAGTTCAGATGAATCAGGAGGTACTGGAAGGAATTGCCCATTTTCTTCCAACTCATGCGCCAAGCAGAAAACACCATCCATAAAATAACCATACAGGAGCTGCCTGATAAATATGAAATCAGAGTGTCCCATCCTACAGCTGTAACAAACATATTATTTTCTAGTTAGCAACAGACAAATCTGCAAGGAGACTTGTCCAGGCAGACAATTAGAGAAAAAAGATTCACAATGGAATGTTTGTGGTGTCCAAATATTCTACAGGTGTTGCGGTTTGCACCGCTTCCTCTCCCTTGTGCCTGACCAGTGCCTACCTTCGCGGCTGGAGACACCGCACTCCGTGACCCCAGGATCCCAAGATGCCGATGGCTCCACGTGGCGTCCGCCATTTCCTGCCTGTTTCGCCGCGGTCTCGCGCGTGCGCGAGTGCGCTCACTTTGTGCGTCCAGCACCCGGAAGTCAAGCCCCGCCTGCGATGATGACGTCACGCACCCAAGGCGATTTAACCGGCGCCCGGACGCCATCTCATCGCCTTGCAACGAGGTTCACTACTGCCTTGTAGTTCTGAGTTGCGCATCGTCTTCACAGAGTATCCTGTCGCTGACCTTGGATTGCCTTGACTACGCTTTGCCTGCTGCCTGCCTCTGACCCTGGTTGTTCCTGACTACGCTTTGCCTGCTGCCTGCCCTCTGACCCTGGTTTGTTCATGACTACGCCTTGCCTGCCGCCTGCCCTGATCTTGGCCTGTTCCTGTTTGCCAGCCTGCTGCCTACCACTGATCTCGGCTCGTCTCTGGTCCTGCTGCAGCCTTCAGTTTGCTCCAGTTCCTGCTTGCTACGGAACCCGCTCCAGGTTACAGCGTGCGCCAGCTTCTGCTCATTACAGACTTTGTTTCAGGCTACGCCTTGCTCCTGTCCCGCTGGCCACAGTGACTCTGTTTACTTTCCTCCGCCTGCCTCAGTATCCTGTCTCCTGCCTACCAAGTACCTTTGGACTTCCTTGCTCTCGCCCTGTCACTGGACTCTTCTCTCTATTGCCCAAGTCCCAAGGAGCCAGAACCCTACGGTCTCTGGCTCCTGGGGGGTTCCTGGTTCCCGGGTGAACACCTCGAGCCTCTGGCTCCGCCTCCCGGCCTACCCTATCACTCGAGGTAGGCCGGCCCAAGGGTCCACTACTTCGCTTTCAGTATCAGACTGCAACAACAGGCATGCATTTATGAGACCACCACTACCTTGAATAAGCACTGGATTTATTCCACTCTGCAGACTGGTTGCTGGATGTGGGATGAAGCAGCTGGATTAGGTCCCCTCTGGGATTGAAAAGCAGGAAAGGAGCCTGACCTATCTAGAATATCTGCGGTATTGCATATGACAATTGTTGGCCCTATTTCATTTTTATACACTAACAGCAGCTGTGGCTAGGGAAATGATGTATAATGCTGACTGGAAATTCTACTGATGGGGTAGGCAATTCCAGTCTTTGAGGTTTTCAGGATATCCACAACAAATATGCATGAGATATGTTTGTATACAACTGAGCCATTCTTGGAAAAAAGACAAAATATAAAAATGTTCGTAAATAAAAAAAATTCTTAAAACCAGACCTATTTGTGACACTGGAAGACTAGAGTTGCCTACCTCTAGTTTATGCAATGACATGAGGCACTTATGCCAATCCCACCACTCTAAAGATGGCCATGCCCTGAGGATCCCTCAATGTTTGAAGGAATCCTGGAGATAAATATTTCTTTAAATGTACTCATCTGCTTCAGCTATTTGGAGGGTCAGTCTGACACAGCACTGTGAAAGTAAATGCGCCCCAATAAAGAGGCCCAGGATAGTGGCAAATACTATTAGATAGAAAGCATTTGAATGTTACGAGTGGTGTCTATATAGATGTAACCAGAAGTTAAATTATATAAATAAGGGGGCAAAGATTTTTTTTATTACTGACCTGAAACCTGGACTCTGAGAAAAACATTGCTGGGATGTGGCTTTTTTTTCCAGTTCTCTCACTGGGTATCTTACTGCATGGGGAAAGATGTGCAAGCAGCTATAAGAGCTCCTGCTCCCCTCCCTGTGCTGCTGAGAATCTGATGACTGCAGTGTATGTGCGATAAAGTTGCAGGAGGATTGACATGTGAGTGATCAACCCAGAAGTGACCTGGAGGAGGTACTTCCTGGTTTTACAGAGGTCAGAATAACTTTTAAAAGTTTATAAAATGGATCTGAGCAACGAAAAACATTTTTAAAAAAAAGCAGATTCTAGGTAGGGAAAGCCTGCCTGAGTTCCCACTTGGATTTATAGCCTCGATTGAATTTTTGCCAAAATTGATTAGGGATGGGGGGGGGGGGGGGGGGCAGAGCTCTTTTTAAAGTTTAAATTGTGAAAAAAAATAAATAAACATTTGGGGCCAAGTTGGAGGGGCTTCTCCTGGCAGCCAAAGGCAGTCTGGGGTCTCAGAATGTGTCAAAAATACCCCAGAATGCCCTAAGGAGGGCCTAGTCATCCATATTGGCCCAGTCAGAGATGCCTAACTAAATACATCCTGTGTTTTTGGAGGGATTTTGTGAGGTTTCAGAGGCTATGCTCTGGAGATGAGCTGAAATGGAGAAAGGGGGACCCAAAACAGTGAAACAGGTGAAAGGTCTGGGTCTAAAATGCCAGCAAAGTTTTGAGTGTGAATTTTTAATATATTATGTTGTTATAGGAAGTAGGCTTTACGATAAAGAGGGATCCGAAACACTGTAAAATGCTGTGAATCACTTCAAAATCATTTCCAAATTATTTGGAAGAGAAAAATTTGGATTCCCAAACAAATTTTCTCAGTGAAAGAGAAAAAAAAATCACTGGAATCCTGAGGAAAGTGTCTGAGTCTGTAACAGGGTACAAACAGCAGGTCTGAGTCTGTAACAGGGTACAAACAGCAGGTACAAACAGAAGACTTCAGGCACTTGGTCTGAGAAGGAAAAGTTTTATTTTGCCAGCAAATAGATGCAGCTGAATAGTTCAGTAAAACTGCACACCCTCCCAAGCAGGGAGAAACTTTTTATACATTTCACATTTCTTATCTTACAACACATGCGATCTACACACCCTGCTGAGCAAGCATATCCCGGCTGAGGGCTGACTGACACCCCCCCTCCTTCCCAACCTGGAACTTTCCTGAAACTTCTCCTGTGTTCTGCAGGAGAGGCTGCCTGGTGACAACCATTTTTTGAGCCAGTGCTGGAGGGAAAATTATGTGAAGGGGCTAGTGGGACTGATAAGTATAAGCTTCTCACTGATAAAGAAATTCAGATTCCATCCTCAGCCTCAAACTATGTCTCAAAATTCCCAAATTTTCTTTTCTACAACTTCATACAAAGATGGGGGATTGTCCATCGGTCAAAAGTATATTAAAACTGGTCCTAAATGCCTCTTAGAACTATTTTTTGTGGAGGTCATCACAGAAGCACTGATCTTCCTGAGTATGTCAGTTGGAGATTTCAGTTAGTCTGGGTGTGACTAAGTGAGAGAGCAGAAGGCACCTGGCCAGTTCTCTTCAGAAATTCCTCTGCAATCCCAGAAATACACAACAGTGGAGCACAGAGAGGAAGGCACACACCTCCAGTATGCTTGTTTGAAGTGTGTGTGATTGTGTTAGTGTAATATTTGTTTTAAAAATAAGGTAAATTTCAGGTAAGATTCAAGGTAGGCAGTTTAATTGTTAATATTAAATTAACCTGACTGTATCATAGTGAACTTTCATCAGCCATTGATAGCAATATAAGTGTTGACTGGAAATTTGGCAAATGTAATGTGGATAAAGTGAGTGATCTTGGCTTTCTCTAAGAAGGAGAGGGCTACAGCTCTCATAATATTAAGAATACACATATCTCCTAAAGAAGTATATTCTCTCCAACTGAACTGATCTAGGACAGTGGTCCCCAATTCTGTCCTGGGGGCCCACTAGCCAGTCGGGTTTTCAGGATATCCACAATGAATATGCATGAGAGAAAATGTGCATGCTAGTACATGCTAGTGCATGCAAATTTTCTCTCATGCATATTCAGGACAGGGTTGGGGGTCCACTGATCTAGCAGAAACAGAGTGTGACTCAGGAGAACATCTAGTTCACTGTAGTGGTGTGCTGCAGTGAGAGACAGACTGGATATATGAATCTATAAGCTTTCTTTTAGCAAAGCTGATAAAAGAACCCACTGAGAAAGCTAAAAGAAAAAGGGGTGACAAACAGCAAAGCTGCTTCTAAAGTGAGAGGAACCATTTTGTTATTTATCTTAGGTGGAAACAGCCTGACACTGAGCGTCATCATTGTGCACCAGGTTGAGAATATTGGCAGAGTACGCAGAAGTACGGATAATAGTGCTTTAATACTTTTAACATCCCCAATATGAAAATACTTGGTGGCATCTTCTCAGATGACATATATAAATATACAGCCACTGGTTGTGACTACATGTTGATGAGCACCAGAACCTTTACTCAGTGCACTGTGGTAACAGTGTAAGAGGTGAGTGAAAGAAAGTATGAAAACAATCCTCACCATACATGAGCGAGTATCTGAATTCAATTCCTCTTTGCTAGCTAGAATAAGGATATTTAATTATTTTTTGTTTTCCACAATCAGCTAGCCCAGTTTCTGTTAGTTGCCACGAATAAACACTAAGGGAGCACTCCTAGTACACTCCGGAAGATAAACACGATTAGTATAGTGGAGGAACACACTATTTTGTTATTTAAAGAGTATAAATAGGTTTCTGACTGCTCCAAAGACAACGTACCCAATACAGCACGAGGATCACAGTCGGGGAGCGACATCCAGGACCCTCTGGCCCTCAAGCCATGCCCATGAGCTGCGTTACCGCAAGCCACGCCCCTATCAGTGGCAGATGGTACAAAGGTTCATCTTAAAGAAAGTCAACTAAGTATATACTTGCCACAAAGTCTAGCTAGACTGAAATTTTTCCAACACTACAAAGAAAGAGAGTACAGAAACAATGCAGCAGCTGTCATAAGTAATTTTGCTAGAGACATAAATTAAGAACACGCCATACAAAAGCCTCAAAATTCACTGGGACTGTGTTGTTTGAATCTGTATGTCTATTTAACCCTTTTTTCCTTCCTCTTCCTCCACCTCCTGGCATTATCACCTTCCCTTCCCTCTCCCTCCCCCGGCATCATTACCTTCTCTTATCTCCACCCCCCCCCCCCCCCCCCCCGCATCATCATGACCTTCTCTTCTTTTCGCTCTCCCACCCTCCAGCATCATCATCATTTTCCCTCTCCACCCAACCCGCTCCCTCAACCCCTGGCACCAGCATGTTCCCTTCTATTCTCCCATCCCCTGACATCATCTTCCTCCCTTTCCTCTCCCCATATCCCCTGCACAATCACCTCTTTCCAGAACTCTCCCTCCACCTCCTGGCATCATCACCTTTCCTTCCTTCCCCCTCCACCTTCTCCTACCCCAGAATTATCACCTTCTCTTCGCTTTCCCCCATCCTTGGCATCATCAGCTTCTCTTCCCTTCCCTCTCCCCTATCCCTTGGCATCATCAACTTCCATTCCCTCTCCCCCTACACCCCTTGTCAAATTCAGCTATCCTTTCTTTCTCCTATGTCCTGGAACCAGCGAGCAGCTCTTACCAGATGCTGCTTCTTCCTCCTCTGCCATTGGAACTGCAGGGGGCAAGCAGGTTTCACAGAACTACAGGGCTCCATGCAGTTTCAATTGCAAACGAGAGCCAGTAGAGGAGAAAGCAACAATAACAGATAAATGTTGCGCTCCATTCCCCCTGCTGCTGGGAGGTCATCCTACAGGCTAGGAGTGAAAGACAATGAAGACTGCAGCTGTGGCTCAATTCCTTTTTGTTGTGCTTTTTCACGGCACACCTGCACTGATGCCATGGCACACTAGATTGCCGAGGCATACTGGTAGGGAAATGCTGATCTGGATCAACAAAGGAACTGTTGACCTCTTAAGTAACTGCTCACAAAAATCAGCATCTTTAACTTATAACTATGCCATTCATGTAACTCCTGTGGCAGTCAAGCACCAGACTAACATTTGATTGGCTCAGCAAAATATGGGAGGAACATCTGACATTCAGAAAACAAAATTATATAGCTTTCTACACCCTTTGCAGCAAGACCTTGCATGGAGTTAGTGCCAGTGGACTTGTGCTATGCCCACCAACTAACTCTCCTCTTCTAGAAGACAGGATAGCTCCAGTTTAAGAGGTAAGGTAGCAAATTTATACTTATCAGACACTAGGTAGTATTCAGTGCTTCTCATATTCCTGCATTTTTCCAGGGCCCATATCTTCTCTCTAGGTCCATCCTCCAGCTCCGTGAGCCAGGTGTTCTGGCAGAAAGCCACAACATCCTCTGTAAGAAGAGGCCGACTTTCTCATCCATATGTTTTGCACTTTTCCCCTTTCACCTCCTTTCCTTCCTAGGCCCTCTCCTTCTTCTGCTCTTTGAACTTAGAGCCTCCATACTGTTTTCTCTCCTTATAACCTAGCATTCTGTGTCCTTTGGTGTTACTTGTGTATCCTGAGAGAGAAGCTATACATGTCTTCAGGAGTTATCACGATGCAGGAGCCAAAGTGGTTACCCATGTGAGGATTATACCCACACTGAGAACAATGTTGCCAAGGATGTTTGTTTGGTGATCCAAGTTGGCCAATGAAATCCATAGCTGGCATTTGGAATTAGTTGTCTAGCATGCAGTAGGGAAAGGTGGATATCCTTTATGTGCAGCTTTATGTTGATGCTTGGTATGGGACAAGTGACTTTTCCTTATCTCAGATGAGTGTGCTTTTCATAAAGAGGGTAAATGGCATAGCTCTTCAACCTGTGTTGTTGCCATCAGAAACAGAAAAATTCCTGTAGTGCTGGTGGACGATGTCTAGAAGCCCCTAATATTAGGAAGGACTTGAGGTCAAGACTATACTATGCTGAAGATTTCTCCTATTCCAAAAGAAATATTATACTGGAGGGAACTTGATTTCCCATGCTTTCCTATAGAATTTACTTTTAGGGTTAAATTACATCATTTGTATAATTTGCAAATGAAACTGTGGTATTCAGACTTTTCAACAAACAAAGTTCTGCAGTAATCATGGGAATTCTTTAGAAGTGGAGAGAAAGACCACTGAAATGGGACTATATTTTCCTCAACATTTTTCAGAGCCTTTTTTTATGATGGAAAGAGATAGAGTAACAAACAGTTTGATGGGCCAGCTCTCACGCTTTTCAATGAGAGGAAAATAAAAAAAAAAAAAAAAGAATATTTTCTCTATGGGATAAATAACTATTCAGAAGAAAAGGAAGACTTCCATATTTACTCCTGCCCATAGCTTGGGTAAGTTTATTCAGGGTAGAGGTCTTAGAGAAATGAATAAAATAACCTTATTGGGGCAGATCCAAGATGGCCACCAGATGAATAGCTGTGTTCAGAGTAACTGTTTCTTGCGAAAACTTTGCCTATTATGGGAAGGAAGCGCAAACCAAGGACTCCTTACCCCGTTGAATCCTCGGTGAATGCTCTGTCCGGCCCGATGGACGCCCATGTCACACGCAGTGCTAGAGTGGCGGAAGACCTGCCGCTGCAGAGTGGGGGAGGGGAATCGGAGCTCCCCCCTCTCTGCCTGGCTGTATGTCGCCTTTGAGTCCCGCCATGAGGACTTCCACTGCTTGATCCAGCCGCCGGGGAGGACACCCTGAACCGAAGTGATCAGGATATCTTCTTGGCGGGGGCAGGAGTGTTGCTGACGGTGGCTTCTAGCCCCATAGAAGATCCGCGGCAAGGCGGTGAAGGAGGAGGAGCCTCACCGGGGGAAACCTCTGCAGCTGCTATCTCTTTCTCCACGAGGGAAATACCATCTAGGGTAAGGCCTTTGGTTTTTTCCTTTGAGACTTTGTGGGATGCCATAAATGAAATGAGGACAAATATTTTGCAACAGCTAACCCCAGCAATGGAACAATTGAGAAGACATGAAAAGAAGTTAGAAGTGTTTGAGAAGTCAAATATGGAATCAGAGCAACAGTCTGCAGCTACTCGGACTGAGATAAAAATGATTCAGCAAATGCAAACAATGCTTATAAAAGATAATAAAACTATTGTGCAAAAGATTGAATATTTGGAGAACTGTGCAAAGAACCGGAATGTAAGATATATAACTTTCCACAATTACCATTGAGATCTTCGAGGGAAGTTTTTAACAAATATATGTCTGAAATATTGAAAATTCCATCTGATGATTTTGAAATCATTTACTTATCGAAGCCCAGAGTAGAGACAGAAAATCAAGGAGGTGGATTAGAGATGGAGGTACCAGTGATTGATCAACCTCTCAATATAACAGCATTGCTGGAAACATCGGATATAGAAATGGCTACCCCGGTAACAATGATTGTGACTTTCGCCTCAGAGGCAGACAGGGATAGACTATAAAGATTGAGTATAAAACATAGAAATGAGAGATTTCTTGGTTTGTTGGTTAGAGCCTTCCCTGACCTGTCTCGTGAGACACAGAGGAGAAGGAAGGCTTTTTTGCTTTTGAGACCTCAGGTCTTATTAATTGGGGCAAGATATTTCCTCAAATTTCCATGCAAATGTGTGGTAAAATACATGCAAAATACTTATGGGTTTTTTTTGATCCACCTCAGTTAACACAATTCTTGGTGGGTAAGACACAGTACAGTAGCAACAGATGGAATACCTCGAGAAGGGGTCCCTAGTACCTCATAAGTAATTAGAGGCACTGTTTATCCGGGAATTTCCTGTAATTGTTAAGCTTATATTTGTTTCTTAAGGTTTGGTAAAGATCCGCCCCCCCCCCCCCTTTATGTGGATCTTGGCAGAGAAAACTAATATAGAACATTTTCTTTTATTGAGTAATTATGAGATGATATTGTGAAAAAACAAAATTGTGCTGATTACAATGTTTTCTCTGATTTCTGTACAAGATGTTCTTGAAATAATTGTAAACTTGCATAAATAAAAAAAAATAATAACCTTATTTAGGAGATGGAGCTGAAGGTGTGGGTGAATCAATAACTGTGGGAGGGAATAAAGAGGCAGAACAGAGCACGAGAATGGCAAGTACAGGTGGGCTTCTCCTCCTGCACACTATAGATATCTTTTGGAAAGTTTCAAAACACACCAAATATCAGACAACTACTGTTCATGTTCAGTAAAGCCACTATTTGACCAATATTTGCCAAACAGAGGCCCGCACATGTGAATTATCTTATATAGTGTTATAAATGTTTATGTGAATATATAGTAATGTGATAGATAGCCAAAGAGAACTACTGGTGAACTACTGCTAGAGGAAGCAGATTCAGTAGTTGGTATAAGGGGCATGAAGAAAAGAACATGGAAATAAATGAAGCTGTGAATGTCTTCCTAAGGAGAGCCATATTAAAAAGTTTCAGGAAATAGGGCTTCCAGGAAGACAAAAAAAACCTGTTCTACATACACTGTAATGACTGTACCCAACTGATTGATAGCTTCAGTAATTCTCCTAAAGGAATTTGCTCAGTTCTTTATGACAGCTCTGTGTCTCTACTTACCACTGGAGATCCTTATTCAGAGGCATTTAGCTGGATAACTTATTTTATTTATTTATTTTAATATACTGACATTTGATCTGAGATATCACATCAGTTTACATTCAGGTACTGTAGGTAATTCCTTATCCCCAGAGAGCTTACAATCTAATTTTTTTTGTATCTGAGGCAATGGAGGGTTAAGTGACTTGCCCAAGGTCACAAGGAATGACAGCAGGACTTGAATGCTGGTCTCCTGGTTCATAGCCCACTGCTCTAAACACTAGGCTATCCTCCCCCCTCACATGTTATTGAGCTAAATGCCAACTTCTGAATATTTTGGGCATTTATCGGCTAAACTTTAGCCAGATATCTCATTATCCAGCTAAAATTTAGGCAGATAAGGTAGGGATGTTCTGGGGTGTTTCTGGGAGAAGTAAGGTTAGCCAGATAAGTTATCCAGCTAACTCTGATATCCAAATAACTCTGGTCATGCTGTAGAGATGTCCTAAAGTTAGTCAATAAACTTATCTGGCTCTTTAAGATAGGCAGCCATATTCCATAGTGCGAATGTTATTAAATATTCCTCCAAAGTTTATCCACTAACTTTGTAATCTGGCCAGTGACTGAATATGAACTCCCATAGTTTAATTTCTGTATTCAAAACTCATTCTGCGGATGAATGTCAGTGCTCCAGACTCCAGGCTTTTCTACTTGGAAAATACTATTACCCATGCATTCCACCATAAATTCTATAGCTGTAAAAGAACTGATTTAGAACCGAAGGTGATGACAAGCCTCCGGTCCTTTCATTCAGATTTTTCCCCTGGACCAAACAGGCCTGCCTATGAATTTACAAAAGCTTTAAAATCAAATGTTGGTTTTCTCACCTGATAAGGAAAGTCAGAGTACCCAAACCTGATCCAAGAAAGACCAAAATAGTTCTACTAAAATGACAAGATTGTATTCTCACATCAAAAATACTAAATCTAAAAAATAATATAGTTACAATGCTTGTCATACATATAAAGTCTTGCTGTAGTCAGCCTTAAGTAAATTTGTTGATTAAATCAAAGTGATCAGTGCAGATAATATGCACACTAAGTTAAAGATAAAAGATCACTGCAATAATAAAAACAAATGCACAGGCTGTTAGGAAGCTGGCTTGTTCCATAATGGATTTTTTAAATAGATAGTTGGCAAGTGTATAAGACTAGGTTTATTTATTTATTTATTTATTTAACATTTTTCTATACCGAACTTCATGACAAGCTTCATATCAGGCCGGTTTACATCAAACTTAGGGTTAACTTAACAAAAACCATATAACAGGAAGGCCGAAGCGCAGATACAATAACAGGGAGAATGAACTTGGGGGCTAGGGTAGCCAGGAAATAAAGGACAGAAGAAACTGGAGAAAGAAAACGTATAACTATACATTGGTACCATACTATACATTTAGTACCATCTGCAAATAAACAAACTTTACCTTCTATCCCTTCCTCAATGTCACTCACAAAGATATTGAACAGAACCGGTCCCATTACCAATCCCTTTGGCACTCCACTTAATACTACTCTCTCTTCAGAGTAGGTCCCATTTATACATTACACCTTGTTTCCTGTCAATCAGCCACTTTGTAATCCACACCACCTTGGTGCTCACTTTCAAGCTTCTCATTTTATTCACAAGCCTCCTATGCGGGACCGTATCAAAAGCTTTGCTGAAATCCAAGTAAATCACATTGAGTGCTCTTCCTCGATCCAATTCTCTAGTCCCCCAATCAAAAAATATATTTGTATATTCTCGACATTAAGATTTCTCCAAGGTTTTCTCTAGAAGTATGACTTTTAAAATTACTAACTCCTAACTGGAGAGGCAGAAGTAGGTGAGAGATGTGGGAGACAATTGTTGGTCTATTTCATATAAGGAAGATAACTTTCAAATCTTTTTGTGGTACTGGATTTGTATGTAAGTGAACACATAAAGCATTATCCTAATATTTTACAAATTCTAGAGTGGATTGCTGCAGTTTATAATATACAGCATATTTCATCTCTGAAAGTATGCGTGTATGTTTCAGTATGCACAAATATTTGAAATGCAATGAAAACGTATTTTCTAAACATATGCATACATTTTTACACACAAAAAAATAACATGTATGCATAAAACCCTGATTTATATGCATAGGCAGATATATTTGAAATATGTGCATATACTTGAAATCACTAGTTTGCCAATACCTCTGCCAGTTCACCCAGTCCATCTATAGTTCACCTAGACCTCTAATAATTCTTGAACTCCAACCAGTTTACCCCAAATCTCCCATCCAAAAATAGCAGAAACAACAGATAAGTCAGATTTCACTTGTCCAAATTAAATAGCAGGTGTAAAACTATGTGAATAAACTGCCTAATATATTATTGTAAATCTCTTGTAAAATAGCAACTTCTGCACATATCTCTTAACCCGCCCCAGAATGCCCCAAACTGTTATGGGAACCGGCCGCTGTAGGCCGCAGCCGGCTCCGTCCACCTACCGCAGCGGCTGTCCGCCGCTTGCTAGCCTGGGTTCCTTCTCGGCTGCGGGGCACCATGGTCGCCATGCTCTCCATGCTCTCCCCGCTCCAGGTTCCTGCCAGGCCTCCGACGCTGTTGCTCCTTCTCGGCCATGCGCTCCTTCTGCGCAGGCCTCTGTCAGGCCTCCGATGCTGCTACTCCTTCCCGGCTGCGCACTCCCTTGGTGCAGGGCCTACGTCAGGCCTCTGCATCTGCTGTTCCCTCTCGGTCTAGACGCGCCAGTGCCTTGTCCAGTCCCGCGGGGGTGCCCCGTGTCCCTAGGCATGTGCGCAGGGCCTCTGATGTCATTTATGCGAATTGCCATGGGAGGTGTTAACGCCCCTCCCTCCTGACCAGGACTATTTAAACCGAGGTCTTCCTGTAAGCCCTCACTTGGCTACCCTCCAATTCCGCTTAGCTCGGCTCTGCTTGCGTTCCTGATATCCTGTTCCTGAATCCTTGCTTTGTCCGGCTTGACCTCTGCTTTGTTCCTGACTACCGAGTTACGCTGCCTGCCAAGATCTCTGCTTGTTCCTGACCATCGAGTTGCGCTGCCTGCCAAGACCTCTGCTTTGTTCCTGACCATCGAGCTATGATGCCTGCCCAGACCTCTGGCTTGCTCTTGTCTACTGTGACTCTTTGCCAGCCTAGTCTCCGCTTGTTCCTGTTTGCAAGGTATGCCACCTGTCAAGCTACATCACCTGCTTTGAATTGCCAGCTCTTGCCTCCTATGTCTTCCTGCCTACCAGTGCTACCTCTGTGCTTGAACTCTGTCTCCTGAGGCCCCACGCAAGTCCAGCCGGCCCCAGTACCCTAGGGCTCAACCTGAGGGGAACGTGGGCTGGTAGTGGTGAAGCGTCAATGGGGTTTCAGGCTTCCCAATAGCCTTGGCAGTCAACAGTGGAGACCTGTGGTGCTCCTCCCCACAGGTGGTACCAACTTGGCCAAAGGAACCACACTCCCTAACAGACCACCCTTTTTACACTAATAAATGTGTGAACAAAACCAAAAATATGCACGTACTTTTGATGTTTCTAAAATAGCATATATGTGAATACAGCTACTTAAGTGCATATTTGCTAATTATCCACACGTAACCTCTTTACCTATTATTCAATTATTTTCGGCACTACTCAGTTTCATGTTTGCAGCAACTTTTTTTGAATATATAGTAGTTTATTTGATTTTGATTAGTTCTGTAGAAAGAAAACCCATAAAATCTACAACAAACATAAAAGAAGGCTTATTTTTCAGTGTGAAATTTAAAGGAACATAACTGGCTGGCAAATTGTTTGCTACAATCCCTTTATACAGTTGAAGTGAGATGTCCTTGATTTCTTATGGGATATGGTTCATCAACATTTCACAGCCATCACACCAACAAATAAAGCAGCATTTCCCAACCGATGTGCGCGGCTGCATTCTCCTTTTATTTTTTGCTCCTGACCTGCAGGATGTCCTCCTGCCAGCAGGAGGGCGTGGGAGAGTAGCACTTATTGGCAGCTGCTCCTGCTTTCCCCTCTTCTGGCTCTCCCCTGCAACAGAAACTGCATGGTGCTCTGTAGGCTTGTGAGACTTGCTGACCCCGTACAGTTCAGATTGTAGAGGGAAGTTAGCAAAGGAGGAAGAAGCAGCACTGGGTAAGCTTGTTCCCAGAATTTTGCTATCAAGGATTAGAGGTGGCATGGGGAAAGGGCCAAATGAATATGCCACAGGGTGGGGGGGGAGGGAGAAGAAAGATGATGATTCAAGGGGGTGGGGAGGAAAGTTGGAAGGAGAGGGAAGATGATAATGATGCCAGGGGATGGGTTGAGGGAGATGATGCCAGAGGTGGAAGGAAAGGAAGGTGATGCTAAGGGGTGGGGGAGATTGATTAATCAGTGGGGTGGAGGAGTGAGAGAGGGGTAATGATGCCAGAAAATGAGGGAGCAGGCAAGTGATGCCAGGGGCTGAAGAGAAAGGGAAGAAGTGATTGGCATCGGGAGTGAAGGGAGAGGGAGAGAAAGTGATGATGCCAGGGGATGGAGAGAGAGGGAATTATGCTAGGGGTGAGGGAGAGTAGTGGAGGAAGAGGAAAGGATGATGATGATTGGGGGGGGGGAGAGGGAAGAGAAGAAAAGTGATGATGGGGAAATGGGTGGTGTGCCACAACGAAGTGACCCCTGTGCCATGTGTGCCCCAAAAAAAAGGTTGGGAACCATTGAAATAAAGTGTGTTTTAAAAAATCTGTGCATTTTTTCTCTAACAGACAATGCTGGAGGTGGGGCAAAATCTACTTTTCACTGAAAATGTAGTTTGTGTACTAGGCCTGGTGAAGAGAGCTCTACTTCTGGACATTCACTCTCAGCAGAAGCCAACACCTTCAGAGAGGCAGTTTAGGTATTTACAGATTTCCTTTGGTAGTACCAATCAGATGCAATTGTGCTTTTTGTCATGCTTTACATAGTTGGAGCTAAGTGCTTTCTGGAGATGAGCCAAGACTTCTATATCGGTGACAAAATTCTTAACATGATCTGAGTTGGCTGACAGAATATGCTGGTAGAGCAGATGCTTGAATATGTAGTCTGCTGCTATCATTCTGCAGCGCTAGCTACTGTTCTTCCAATTTCCTGAGACAGAGGGTGTTGCTAGGTACATTGCTTAGCTTAAGGCAGCCAGTAAATCTTTTTAAGCATTCATTTAATATTGTTGATCAATTTTGCATGTTTAGACCTCTTCCATTTAGGACAGTTAACCTAAGTGTACATGCGTTTGCTTCCCATTTATTGTTGGCCAAGAAGTATTATATTATGAGCTTACCTTTGTCCTGATTTTCTAAACATAAACATGTATTTTATTTTAGTTGTTACTTTATATTGTGTGTTTTTAAACTGGGATATAATTGTAAGTGTTATTTTGTTTTATAGTTATTGAAATCTGTCCCGGAAAAATTGATGTAATCTAGCTGGTAAGGGCCCTGTATGTCAAAGATCACTTGAGTATTAGACTAAGAGAGAGGATTTGAAAAGTGGGCCAATTTTAAGCTATGCCAAGTACTGCTAAGTTTTCGCTTTGCTCCTGTTCCTTATGTGGAAGCTACCCACTTGCACCTTAGTTAGATTAGTTAATAGTTGATTTTCCTTGTAGTAAGTAGTTAGGTTTGTTAAGATTGCCATCAGGGTCATTTCAACATAGGTTATCACACAGAAGTTATCCATGTAGATAAAACTTTCAGTATTTGGGTGGATTGCTTGATCTGTAGTAAAAAGTGAAAACATGCTGCTTGTGGAAGGCCAGCACCAAACTTCATATTCCATCTAGTTTTTCAAAGAATCATTGGTCTCTGAGTAGAGTCTGAGCTTATATTTAGCAATTTGATGTGTAACAGTCAATGACTGACAGCACTAAAGGCTGCCAGTAGATCTAAAAATACAGCTCCTGTGGTGCTAGATTAAGCAACTGGAATCTTAAAATGAAATTAAAATATGTATAGTGTTATTACTCGATATTTCCAATGTCCAATGACCCTTATCAGGATTCTGTAGAACAGAATATAAGAATGCTCAAATTCACTTATAGAGAATGAGCTGTGCATCTCAAAATTTGTCCTCAGTCTTTTCAGTTGGCAGTTTAGATGTCTATTTCTTACAAACAAGGCCCAGCTTTGACCTATCAGAAAGCACAAGGGGCCTTCTGTGACTCATGGAAGGAGTCTGCAGTCTGACTGGTATTTGACATAACTGCTCACAGTTAGTAGTGGAAGCAGGCTACTCAGTACTAGCTTGTGCTTTGGGAGAGAGAATAGAACGTGCAGCCCAAGGTTTCCTCAGAAATTTCAATTCACTTTAAGGCCTTCTCTCCCTACCCCACCCACCCACTTCAGATTGTCCTTCTAGACTTTCTCACTTTAGCCACACCTACCTGCCTTTCTATTTCCATTGCTATTCTCTTATTACCCTGATACAATTATAACACCTTACATGGAACACAACTTCTTACAAGGAAGGAGTGGAGAGAAATGAGACGGGAAAGGAAACTGGAAGAGTGGTCGAAGATATGGCAGCTGAGATTCAATGCCAAGAAGTGCAAAGTCATGCATATGGGAGTGGAAATCCGAATGAACTGTATTCGATTGGGGGGGGGGGGGGGGGGGGGGAAGGCTGATGTGCACAGAGCAGGAGAGAGACCTAGGGGTTATAGTGTCTAATGATATGAAGTCTGCGAACAATGCGACAAGGAGATAGCAAAAGCCAGAAGAATGCTGGGCTGCATAGAGGAGAGGAATATCGAGTAAGAAAAGGGAAGTGATTATCCCCTTGTATAGGTCCTTGGTGAGGCCTCACCTGGAGTACTGTGTTCAATTCTGGAGACCGTATCTACAAAGATACAGAGACAAGATGGAAGCGGTACAGAGAAGGGTGACCAGAAAGGTGGAGGGTCTTCATCGATGTCATACGAGGAGAGATTGAAGAATCTAAATATGTACACCCTGGAGGAAAGGAGGAGGCAGGAGTGATATGATTCAGACCTTCAGATACTTGAAAAACTTTAAACAAACCTAAGACACGACAAACCTTTCCGTCAGAAAAAAATCAGCAGAACCAGAGGTCACATGCTGAGGCTCCAGGGAGGAAGACTAAGAACCAATGTCAGGATGTATTTCTCCATGGAGAAATACATCCTGACATTGGTTCTTAGAGGGTGGTGGATGCCTGGAATGCCCTTCCGGAGGAAGTGGTGAAGTCCAAAACTGTGAAGGACTTCAAAGGGGCATGGATAAACATTGTGGATCCATCAGGTCTAGAGGACGTGTATAAAGAGGAGGCAGCAAAACACTGCACGGAGTGGCAGTAGCCACAGAGGCATTCACGGAGTGGGATATCAGTGGCCATGGTTGGTGTTCCACCTTCACGGAGCGGAAGGATGGAGGGCTGCCATCTCCAAATTAAAAAAAAAAAAGCAAACAAACAAAAAAAAAAAACAAGGGTGGGTAAGAGTATGTAAAATTAACGGAGAGTTCATAGGCTATAGGTATTACCAATTATTAGGCTTATTCAATATTTGTTGATAGTTAATGTGGCTTTCAATGCATACTTCACTTTCAATGCATATCCAGCATAGCTCTCTGCTTCAATGGCAGGGGAGAAGAAAAACTAATACTTCACACATATCCAGCATAGCTCTCTGCTTCAACGGCAGGGGAGAAGTAAAACTAATAGTTACACGCTTATCCAGCATAGCTCTCTGCTTCAACGGCAGGGGAGAAAGAAAAAACTGATACTTCACGCATATCCAGCATAGCTCTCTGCTTCAATGGAAGGGGAGAAGAAAAACTAATACTTCACGCATATCCAGCATAGCTCTCTGCTTCAACGGCAAGGGGAGAAGAAAAACAACCAATAAGGGCTGAATAACATAGTCTGGGTAAACAAATAAGTATGGGTGTAGCTTGCTTGTTGCGGCGGTTACTACCCCTAACTAATCAAGCTTGATATTTCACTTGGATGCAGCTCCATCACTGCTCTCTGCATTAATGGTGGGGGTGAAAGGGAAATAGAACCAAGGGTTGCTAAGAGCCAAGGAGAAACAGATAAGTATGAAGGAAAGAGTGTGAAGCTTGCTGGGCAGACTGAATGGGCCGATTGGTCTTCTTCTGCCGTCATTTCTATGTTTCTATATTTCTATGTTTCTAAAAGCTTGTAGGTCACCATATTTATTTAAACAGAATAACTACATGCTTCACTCCTTCCACTTCTAAGCCATAAGCCAGTATTTCTCAATGCCAGCCATAGGATTACCTTGGGCCAACATTCATTCTTTTTTCCTTTTCCCTACTTCCTATGCTCCTCTACTCTACCTTATCCAACCTTATTCCTCATTTGAAAATATTACAAACATCAAGGCAATCTTTACTTTTTCCCCCTCCCCAACCATTCTGTCTTCTGTCTTTTTTGATGCTCTTCAGCATATTATTTGATGCTCTTCAGCATATTATTTGATGCTCTTCAGGCATATTATTTTCAATCATTGCCATCATCAACCTCTCCTTCTCACCATTCCTCTTCCTTCTCTTACAGCTTGGGATATCAATCCCAATTCTGGCCTTCCAGAGACAGTCATCCCATTAATATACTTCAAACCCCCGCCATCATTCCTCCAACCTTATTCCTATGCGCCTCCTTCCTGCCTCTTTTCTCTCCCTTTCTCATGATTCTTCTGGAATGCCCATTCTGTTTCCTGTTTCCATTCTGTTTCCGCCAGATCTTCGACTCGAAACTTGCCATCTAACCTTCAAGAAAAACCTTAAAACATGGCTCTTCCGGCAAGCCTTTCCAGAATCGCAGGAACACTTCGACACAGGTCAAAGAACAAAATAGCGCAATTTAAAAGTCCACCACCAACCTAATACCCTCAGGACCATCAGGACCTTATTGATTGTTCAAAGTAACCCTACACGTTCTCTGTTCAATACTATGTTTATGGTTTAAATGTAATGACCTTACTTATTGTTTAAGGTTACTCTGTTCAATATTATGTTTATTGTTTAATGTAACGCCCCCCGGCGATAGTTGTGTTATTTGGAAACCGACTTATTGAGATATATATATCAGAAAGTCGGTATATAAAAACCCTAAATAAATAAATAAATAAATAAGTTTGCTTTCATTCATGATCTCTTTATTTCTCATTCCCTCCATATTCTTGCTTTGTCTGAGACTTGATTTTCCCCTGAGGACTCTGCTTCTGTTGCTGCTTTCTGTCATGGAGGTATAATTTCTTCCACACTCAGTAGGCCATGGCATTGGTGTCAAAATTGCTACTCTCTTCCTCCTGCAGTTTCAACCCTTTTTTCATTTGAGGCCGACTCCATCCATATTTTCACCCACTTTCACTCCAGGTAGCTGTCATCTTTTGTCTCCCTGATACGTCTCCTTCACTTTCCTTGTTGACTGATTCCTGGCTTTCCTTCTTCCTTGAACCATCTTCTCCTACCCTTATTCTTTAGGACTTCAACCTCCATGTTGATGATCCTTGTGAATAAAAGTTCCTCACCTTAACCTCTTTATTTTATCTCAAATAATGCTTTACTGTTCCCACTTACTGCATTGACCTTGGGCTTTCATCCAACTGTAAATTCTCAAGCTTCTCAACCTCTATTCTTCCCTTCTCTATCTTACCCTACTCCGACGCCACCCATGGTCTCGCCCTATCACCATCAACACCTTCAGGAATATCCAGGCTATTTACTGACCACAGTATCCACTCCAGTACTGTCTCAATGTTGTGGTTGGCTGGCCTGGACTGAGGGGACACAAGCCATTGTGTCACAAGACAGCAGGTCAGGACTAGGGGCTGGTCTTCTGCTTAATCAGCCCCCTCCCCCGTAGGTTGATCCCTGGGATCTGGCGGCCAGTAGGGCTTTGCAGTGGTACTAGTACATCTTGGTGATTGCTGGCAAGGGCAGGAGCTGACACTGGTGCAGAATGCAAGCAAGGACTGGAACAAAGTCTTGAGTGCAGGCAAGGGCTGCAATGGGATCTTGAGTGCAGGCAAGGATTGGCACAGAATCTTGAGTGCAGGCAAGGTCTGGAACTGTGGCTTTGGTACAGGCAAGACAGAATAAGGACAGGACACATAGAATAAAAAACACAGAACATAAAGGCCCAAAGCTCTCTGGGACAAAGAGGCCAAGGTAGGTCATAGAGCAGGGAAGGCCTGGATGATCACAGAGCTAGAGAAGGCCTAGGTAGGCCATGGGGCAAGGTAAGAAGTGATAAGGCTGGATGGCTGCAAGGAAAAGCAAGGCAGAGAGTGAGTAGGTCGGATGGCCACAAGGCAAAGCAAGAGGTCAGGACAAGGAACCAAGGCAGACTTGATGCAAAGACATTGAAGCAGGGAATAGACAGGGTTACGTAGGGCTGAGGCTTGGGTGTGGTATAGGCAAAGAGGAGGAGAAGGAGCTTGGCAAGGGTGGAGAGCAGGCATACTGAGGATTCTGGTGGTGAGGAGGCTGCGCTACTAGCTGAGTAGTGAGAAACTGACATGGCTAACATGGAATGGAGCTCCGAGGAGAACTCTGCTGGTGGGGAGGCTTCATGGTCAGGGTACGATGAGGCTGCATAGCAGCTAAAATCATAACACTCATCCCTCCTCTCCTCTACTTTCCTTGTCTGATTCCATTGATGAGGCCATTTCTTCTTTAATTCTATACTCTCCTCTGCTATAGACACTCTTGCTCCACCTAGCTGCCATCCTATTTGGCATGCCAAATCCTAACCTTGGCTCATCTCCAGATTTCACGTCATACGTTCCTGTGCTCGCTCTGCTGAACATCTCTGGCTAAAGTCTTGTTCCCATGATGACTTAATTCATTTCAATTCATACTCACCCTCCTTCCTGTCTGCTTTTATAATTGCCAAACAAATTTAATCTGTCCATCTGTCAAACACATTTTCCTCCAACCCCCACTCTCTCTTTACCATACTCACCTCCCTCCTCAAACTGCTTCTACCTCCCATCCTCCCTTTGCTCTCCACCCAGATTATGGCTGATTTTTTTTTACATGAAAGACTCACAAGATTAAATGTGAATTCTCCTCTAGACCACTGCCTACACCCTCACTTCATTCATCTTCCCTTCCTTTGGCTGATGCCATGCTTTCTTCTGTTTCTGAAATCACAGAGGAGGAAACCACCCATCTTCTTTCTCCTTCAAACTCACTACTTGTTCCTCTGACCTCATTCTCACTTGACTCCTCAGTTCTATCTTACCTGCAGATAGTCATCTCTTCCATCTGTCATATCCTCAAACTTTCACTTGCCTCTATGGCTGTCCCCTCTTCAAATAACTTTCATCGGCCTGTTATTGTCCCATCTCCCTCCTCCCTTTTTCATTCCAACTTCTTGAACATGCCATTCATTTCTACTGACCTGATTTTCTTTAAACTCAAGTCATTTTGGATCCTCTCCAGTCTGATTTTTACCCTTTATATTCCACAGAAACTGTGCTTGCAAAAGTTTCCAGTGACCACTTTTGTGGCCAAGTCCAAGGGCCTTTACTCAATCCTCATCCTCCTTCTTTTATCTGCTGCTTTTGACATGGCTGATCATTGTCTACTTCTTGATACCCTGTACTCAACTGGATTTTGGGACTCTGCTCTATCCTTACCTCTCTCATCTTACTGCTTCCTCTGGTGGTTCTTCCTGCACCACTATTCTTTCATTTAATATGCCTCAAGTCTATGTCCTAGGCCCCTCTTCTCTGTTGTTCCCTTGGTACTCTGATCTCCTCCCATGGTTTTCAGTAATACTTTTATGTTGATGACTCCCAGATCTACCTTTCTATGCCAGAAATTTCACCACAAATCCAATCTCAAACTTCTGCCTGCTCGACTGACATCACCACTTGGCTGTCCTGCTGCCACTTTACATTTAAAAAAGCCAAGATGGAACTTCTAGTCATCCTTCCAGAACTCACTTCCCCTATTCCATCACTTTCTAACTCTGTGGATGGAACTCTCATCCTCCTGGTTCTCTTGGCCTGTAACCTTGAGGCTCATCTTTGATTCCTCTCCTTCTTCATGTACATTCAAAATACTGTTAAAATGTATTGGTTCATCTTCTATAACATCACACTAAATCTGTTCCTTCCTTTGTGAGCATACTACCAAAACACTATTCCATTCTCTTATCGCCTCCTGCTTAGACTACTACAACTTGTTCTTTGCTGGCTTCTTGCTGAACCATCTTTCTCCACTGCAATCTATTCAAAATTCAGCTGCACGATTTACCTTACTTCTCTGTTGCTATCACCATATAACCCCTTGTCTCAAGTCACTACATTGACTTCCTGTCTGCTTCTGCATACAGTTCAAGCTTCACTTAATCACCTATAAATGCATTCACTCTCCACCCTTCTTTGTGAAGTTGCTGTTATCTGTGTCCTCCTCCATAGCCAACTCCCAACCCTGTGCTGTCCAACTTGCTGTGCCATATCCCTGACATAGATTTAATAAGTCCATGCATCATGCTCCTTCTCTGGGAATATTCCAATCCAGGTTAAAAACTCACCTTTTAGAAATTATTTTTAAATTCTATAATACACTTCTTACAGATGCTTGTTTTTTTATGTAAGCTTGTCTTGACTAGAATGTAATCCTTTGGAGAAGGGACTGTGTCATGAATATTTGTATACCACTGCATATGTCTAGTAGCACTTTAAAATTGATAAATAGTAGTACTCATAGTACTGTTAGATCCAGTCTTTGGATTAGCAGAGATGGGAAACAATGAGAACAGATTTTAAAAAATAAACAAACAGGCAATTAAAACAAGTTTTTATAAAAATGTTTAGCATGTATGCTGAAACTACTTCTTTTGATGGTATACTTTGAATACCCGCTGCACTGCTTCTTTAACTGATGTGCTGTCAACTACATGGTGAATTAAAGAATGAAAAAAAAAGGAAATCTGCAGACTGCTTCATTTTCAATACTCTGCTCACTAACTGTACAGTTAATAGAATTTCTCAAGCTATTTTTGACTGATTAGGGAGGGGAGAGTATGCCTGCTCTCTCAATAAATCTCAGTAAATTGAGTGGCTGAGATGCTTTAAAATTAAATCAAAAGCAAGTGGAAGCAATCATTGTAATCTGTTCAGCGTCTGTCCATGCAGACAATTCCTCCATCTAACAGCCTCAAATCATAATTCCTACCAAATACAGAGGAAAGTAAAAGCTGACTGCTCATTTACAAATTCACCTATAATTTATTTTTGTTAATGAACATTTGCCACTTCTCATTGTAAATGAAAAAATATATATCAAATCAGAAATCTAATTACAGAAAATTGTCTTCTCTAATTCACCTAGCGGTTCCTGTAATTTGGACAAACTGAATATGAATTTAATATCTTCAAATCTGACCCCCTAAAATGATCGGCTTTGATATTCTGAGGCAGTGCTTCTCAAGCTGATACTGCAGTACCCCTTAGCCAGTCTTGTTTTCAGGATATCAACAATGCTCCTACACTGGAATATCTGAAAATCTATCTGAGTGTTATAGGCAAATAGATGCCACACAACCCTTTAATCCGAATTTGGTTAAATTAGAAATTATTTTGTTAACTAGAGCAACAATCACACCGTTCCCTTGTCAGCAACTATTTGAGTCCTTCAAAGCAGTGATAGTCTGGTGTGGCAAAAAAGATAAGAGTTGAGAGGTACCTTATAGAGTAACTAATTTATTAAAGCTATTAATTAAGTTGACTTGAAAAATAGCTACTGCTATTACTAGCAACAGTAACATGGAATAGACTTAGTTTTTGGGTACTTGCCAGGTTCTTATGGCCTGGATTAGCCACTGTTGGAAACAGGATGCTGGGCTTGATGGACCCTTGGTCTGACCCAAGTCTGTTGGATCTGTTCTTATGTTCTTATGTTTTGAGCACAGTGT
The DNA here is from genome assembly GCF_901001135.1 of Rhinatrema bivittatum. Taxonomy (NCBI): domain Eukaryota; kingdom Metazoa; phylum Chordata; class Amphibia; order Gymnophiona; family Rhinatrematidae; genus Rhinatrema; species Rhinatrema bivittatum. Next base: position 380,915,620 of record NC_042616.1, read on the forward strand.
CCACTTTGTCAGATGCATGAAGTGATGTACAAGAGATGGGTAAAATATATACAGAACAAAAAGAAGGCATTAGATTATTTATTTATTTATTTATTTATTTAACATTTTTATATACCGAAATTCATGTAGCAAAAGTTACATATCAATTCGGTTTACATTATAACATTAAACAAGCAAGACAGAGTGCAATTACATCGAACAGGAGGATAAAACTTGGATCAAGTAACTGGGGATTAAAGAAACAAGAAGTTACAATAAATAATGTAGTACTCGAAATGATCTGGCTAAAATATACAGAAGACACGTTACAAGGTGCGCATATTTGGGAAGATTTAGGGTAAAATTATTGGTGTGGATAGAAGGCTTGTTCGAATAGCCAAGTTTTGAGTCTCTTTTTAAAGACGATAGGGCAAGGTTCTTTCCGGAGGTCTGGTGGTAGAGAGTTCCATTGCGCGGGGCCTGCTGTGGATAGAGTGCGTTTCTTTAATGAGGAATTGATGGTTGGGGCGAGGAGAGTATCTTTATAGGCTGTTCTCACCGGTCTGGAGGGTATAAGTGGCTGCAGAGGGGTATTGAGTTCCAGAGGAATGAGCTTGTGTATAGGTTTATGTATGATTGTTAGTACTTTGTAGGAGATTCTGAACTTGATTGGGAGCCAGTGTAGGTTTTTCAAGATGGCGGTAATATGATTTCTTTTGTTAGATTTAGTTAGAATCCTGGCTGAAGCGTTTTGGAGCATTTGTAATGGTTTTATTGTGTTGGTTGGGAGGCCAAGTAGGAGGGAGTTACAGTAGTCAATTTTTGAAAAAATTATTGCTTGGAGAACTGTCCAGTAGTCTTGGAAATGGAGGAGCGGTCTGAGTCGTTTCAGAACTTGCAATTTATAGAATCCGTCCTTAGTGGTATTATTAATGAATCTCTTAAGGTTCAGTTGGCTGTCCATGATTACTCCGAGGTTTCTAACTTGAGGTGAGAAGGATAGTTGACTAGTAGGGGGTAAGTTAGACGTTGCATAGTTACTGTCTTGTGAGACAAGGAGTATTTCAGTTTTGTTGGAATTAAGGATCAGGTTAAGGCTCTTGAGTAGGTTGTTGATGGTTTGGAGGCAGTTGTTCCAGAATTCTAGTGTTTTTTGTAGAGTTTCCGTAACCGGGATGAATATTTGCACATCGTCTGCGTAGATATAGTGGGTTAATTTTAGTTTGGAGAGAAGCTGGCAAAGTGGTAGTAGATAAATGTTGAAGAGGGTGGGGGATAGGGAAGAGCCTTGAGGGACTCCCAAGGATGAGGGATCTGGGTGTGATTCTTCATTGTTGACTCTGACCTTATAAACTCTGTTATGTAGAAAAGATTTGAACCAACTGAGAGCAGTGCCTTTGATGCCGATGTCTGTTAGCCTATCCAGGAGCGTTGTGTGGTTTACCGTGTCAAATGCGGCTGATAGGTCGAGGAGAATGAGTAAGCCAGGTTGTTTTTTTCCTAGATTCAGTAAAATTGTGTCCATCAGGGAGATTAGCAGAGTTTCTGTATTTCGGGTTTTTCGGAAGCCGAACTGAGATGGGGCTAGTATTTTGTTATCTTCTAAGTATTCCGTGAGTTGCTGGTTGACTATTTTTTCTAGGATTTTTGAAATGAAGGGGAGTTTAGCGATCGGGCGATAGTTAGAGGGGTCCTCTGGAGACAGGTTGGGTTTTTTCAGGAGAGGTTTTAGTATTGCGAGTTTCAACTGGTCAGGTACTGAACCTTGCATTAGTGAGCGGTTAATAATGTCGGCAATAGGTTTGGCGACTGTTTTAGAGCTGGCAATGAGTAAGTTGGCGGGTATCGCATCTGTGGGTGAGAGCAGGTTTGAGCTTCTTCAGGATTGTTTCAACCTCTAAGGATGACGTTGGTTTGAACGTTTCAAGACTAGTGTTCTGTTGATAATGAGAGTATTGGGTTGGTGGCGGTAGAGGAGCGTTGTTGGCTTTTAGACGTCTGATCAGATCAATGATTTTTTTCTTGAAATATGTGGCTAACTCTGAGGCTTTGCTGGCCGCTTGATCGTCTGGGATAGTCGTGGGGGTGGATTTAATGAGAGATGAAACAAGGGAGAATAGAGCTTTAGGGTCAAAGATGAAGTGATGTATTTTCTGTGAGAAAAAATCCCTCTTTGTTTGGAGGATGGATATCCGGTAGCGGTGCATGAGAGATTTGTAAGCTTCCAGGTTCGATGTAGAAGGGTTTTTTCGCCATGTATGTTCTAGTCTTCTGATTTCTTGTTTCAGGGTTTTTAGCTGGGGGGTGTACCAGGGTTTCCTGTTGTTCGCATTAGATCGTAGAGCTTTAGTGGTTTAAAGGACATGTTAGGTCTGCTACGTCTTTAGTTATTTTGATCCAGGAGGTTGTGGCTGAATTGGCATCTGTGAGGTCTAGTTTGTCTAATGCAGAGGGATAGATATGGGCTGAGGGTTTCTGGGTTGCATAACTTTCTGAATTGGACTGTGGTTTTTGTAATGGTAAGAGGATGGGTTGGGTGAACTTGAGAGTTGTAGAAATCAGCTTATGGTCTGACCAGGGAACTGGGGAACAGGTTGTAGATGAGGCAGTGTTAAGGCTTTCATTTATGAAAATTAAGTCTAGTGTATGTCCCGCTTTGTGCGTCGGCTCCTTGATAATTTGTTTGAATCCCAGGTACTGAAGTGAAGTGAGAAAGGTTTCACAACTGGAAGATTGAGGGGTTTTGTCCACGTGGAGGTTGAAATCTCCCATTATTATAGCAGGGGTATCTGTGTTGATGTGTTTTGCTAGGAGTTCAATCAAAGGAGACGGGTCCGATTCTAGGCTTCCTGGAGGGGCATATGTAAGGCCGATTTGGAGATGTTTAGATTTGAATAATGCGAATTCGAGAGAGGGTAATGAGGTGGTGGTCTGTAGGGATAGCCCTAGCTCTTTTTTTGTGGCTAATAATGGACCGCCTCCTCTTTTTTTGATTCTGGGGATAGAGAGGATGTCGTAAGTATGAGTAGGGAGTTGGTTGATTAGAGCCGTGTATTCAGGTTTCAGCCATGTTTCGGTGATTGCGCAGCAGTCCGGATTTGATTCTGTTAGATAGTCGTATAGGAGATGAGTTTTTTTCGATAGTGATTGTGCATTGATCAGGGTTAAGGAGAGTAGCGTGAGGACTCTTGCTACTCTCCTCCTATGCAGGACAGTTGTCAGTAGACTATACCAACGCTTCTCAACCGGTGTGTCGCGACACACCAGTGTGTCGCCAAGCACCGGCTGGTGTGTCGCGTGCTCCCGGTCTTTCCCGCTGCTCTTCCTTCCCTGCTGCCGTTGCCACCGGGCTATCAGTACGTTCAGGCCCAGTGGGGAACAGTGGGCAGTGGTAGAAGAAGCAGTGGCACCTGCGGCTGGCCTTTTCTCTCCTCCCCCCCCCCCCCCCCGCGTGACCCGGAACAGGAAGTGATACGTGGTGGCAGGCTGGAAGGAGAAAGAGCCGTGCCGCGTGGAAAAATAGCAGCGGCAGCAGCAGCAATCGGCCCCCGAAACAATCGAAGCAGCCGGTAATCAGGAAAGGAGACAGCAGCATGAGTCTCCCGTGGCCGATAGGATTCTTCTTTCTTGGCCTGCGGGGGCTGGAGGAGGAGGCTGCTGCAGCTACCGTTTGTGCTCAGGTGGGGGGGGGGGGGGGAGTGAGTGAGAGAAAGAGATAGAAGCAGCCAGCCAGCCTGCCTGCCTGCCTATGTGTGATTGAGAGCATGTGTGTGATTGAGAGAAACTGGTCAGAGAGCTGATGTGTGTGTATATGTGAGAGACAATGAAAGTGACTGCTCAGGGAGATGACTGATGTGTATGTGAGAGTGTGAGACATTAGTCAGGGAGGTGACTGATGTGTGTGTGTCTGTGAGAGAGAGAGAAAAAGCATGGAAGTGAGAAATCTGGGTATGTGAGAAAGCATGGGCGTAAGAAGCCTGGTGTTGTGTGTGTGTGGGGGGGGGGGTGAAAGAAAGCATGGGAGTGGGAAGCCTCTGTGTGTGTGTGTGTGTGTGTGTGTGTGCATGAGAGAGACTGGTTGGTAAGGTGACGGTATGTGTGAGAAAGAGACTGGTGTGTGTGAATGTGAGAGAAAGAATGTGATTCAGGGAATGAGAAGCCTGTGCACGTGGAGAGCGAGCATGGAAGTGAGAAACCTGGGTGTGTGTGAGACAGCATGGGAGGGAGAAGCCTGTATATCTGAAAGAGAACATGGGAGTGGGAAGCCCCTGGGTGTGTGTGTGTGTATGCATGTGAGAGATCAGGTGATGTGTGTGTGTGAGAGAGAGAGAGAGAGAAAGAAAGTGATTATGGGAATGAGAAGCCTGAGCATGTGAAGAGTGAGCATGGGAGTGAGAAACCTGGGTGTGTGTGAGACACAGCATGGGAGTGAGAAGCCTGTATATCTGAAAGAGAGCATGGGAGTGGGAAGCCTGTGTGTGTGTGTATGCATGAGAGAGGTCAGGTGACTGGTTTGTGTGTGTGTGTGTGTGTGTGTGTGTGTGTGTGTGTGTGTGTGAGAGAGACAGCGAAAGTGATTATGAGAGTGAGAAGCCCGTATATGTACCAGTAAGTAGAACACGGGAGTGGGAAGCCTGTGTGTGTGTATGGCATGAGAGAAACTGTTCAGGAAGGTGACTGGTATGTGTGTGTCAAAGACTGGGAGATGATTGGTGTGTGAGAGACAGAAACTGGTCATGGGGGCATGACTGGTATGGTGTGTGTGTGAGAGACATGGGCACTAAGGAAGAGGACCATGAGTATAGAGCTTAGCTTCTACTGCTGCTTCTGGTGTGCCACGGTCTGCATGGAAGGGGATTAGGAGAGCTGCTGGAGGGGGTAAGTAAAGGTGGCTTTTAAAGTTTATTTTTCTTGATTGACTGCCATTTTAATTATTTAATATTATGTGATGTCTGCTTTTTTGAAATATTTTATTGGTGTTTGGAGAATGTTTAATAGTTTTTATGAGTTTTTAATTGTTGGATGTTATTCTGTTCATAGCTGTTTTGAAACATTTATTCTGCTTATTAGTATAGTTTTACAATTATTTCTTTGTGGGGATCTATAGCTGCTTGCTAGTTCTGTTTTCTTAATAAGAGGTGTATTGGTTTTTAGGACCTGATTTAATATTTGTAGTGTTGCCTTTTCATAGATAGGGTTACTCCTGTTTGAGTGTATTCCATAATACAGGTGTAACTATGTGCGGATTAGTTTATGTGCATTACTACAGATCCTGGGAGTATGTTAGGTCGGTTCTGTGTCTGTAACCGAGATGAGAGATTTTACTAGCATGTAATCGTTTGTATCAGTCTTATTTGTTGTGTTTTCTCAAGAGGACATGCATTGGTGGTAAACTGCTGTCTTTTCATAAGTAGGGCTATTGAGCCTGGAAGTAGGAGTTTGAGTTGCTGTTACTGAGATGACACCAGAACCAGAATATCTTTTTTTGTAGGGTGAGTTGTATGGGGAATGTCATAATTCTGCTTTACATCCATTATTGGGGGTCCGGGGGGTTCCCGTGGATATAAACTGTACTTTTACATCTAGCCCCGTGACTATCATGGGTCAGTGTGTCACGCATGTGAGAACCATCTGTCAGGTGTGTCCCGACAGAAAAAAGGTTGAGAACCACTGGACAATACCATAATGCTATTAACACTCTCTTCACACTTGATTTTAGTTATTTTGGCCTTACCTCCTCTCCAAAGAAAATGGTTAATTACACTATGTAGATTTTTAAAACATCTTTTCCTGTACCTTTAACATTTGGCCGACTATGGGAAGGCCCTGAGATCAGCTGCACTTATTCTCAGCTCTCCCTGTGGCAAGGACACAATCATCTTGCCTCCTCCATGGCTGCCCCTAGGCATACATGTGCAGCGTGTGCTGAAGGATGTAGTCTCCACAGTGGGAACACCTATTTGGTTGGGGCGGGCAACCAGGCTCCACCCCATCTACACCCTCAACTCCACCCAAATTCTGTCCATGTTCCCACTGCTGTTAAGGATAGTAACTGCTGTTCTGTGCAGGTTATCCCCATGCTTTCTGTTACTGGTAGTATGGCATTCCTACGGGTTGGCCATTAGATATCATCTAGTCCAGTGGTTCTCAACCTTTTTCCCACCGTGACACACCGGACAGGCCACGCTCACATGGGTGATACACTACTCATTACAATTCACGGCGAAAACAAAAAGTAAAGGTCCGGTAATTATTTTTATTGTTTAAAATGACACAAGGAAAAGATACATATTCTGTCTGAACAGAAATTCCATAAATAGTAAACATCCCATACCAAAACAGCACCAATTTCCAGCACTTAAACAGTAACCACCTTACCTAAGAAAAGGCAACACTGAAATATTACACCAGGCCTTAAGACACCAATACATCTCCTATTAGGAAAACGGACCAAGTCAGGCTGCTATAGAGCCCTACACAGAAACTACATGCCAGCAGAAAACCTCACCTGAGTCACATGTACTGACCCTCACCTAACAAAGAATAAAGAGACCAAAACGCATAACTAGAAGCATGCAGAAAAAACTGAATTGGAAACTGCAACAAGCCAGAGTCTCTGTATGCAGTGTAATAAAGGAAAAAAGAAACATCACCCATCCCTATAAAACAAATCAAGAAATATAAAATCAGTAGCAGTAAAACCATACTAACAAAAAGAACAGATTATTTTGAAACAGCTGATGAGTGGAATATCCAATAATTAAAAACTCATATAAAAAATTTCTAGATACCAGTAGCCTAGTGGTTAGAGCAGTGGACTATGAACAGAAGACTAGGGTTCAAGTCCTGCTTTTGCTTCTTGTGACCTTGGGCAAGTCACTTTACCCTCCATTGCCTCAGGTACAAAAAAAACTTAGATTGTAAGCCCTCTGGGGATAGAGAAATACCTACAGTACCTGAATGTAAACCAGTGTGATATCTCAATTGAGATCGAATGTCGATATATAAAAATAATAAATAAATAAGCAATAAAATATTTCAAAATAGCAGACAGAAAGACCCAGTAATGAAAAATAAGGATACAAAAATGTTTTTGCTCTGCATACCTGGAAACGTTTGATATCCAGGTGTCCTGAGATTGTTTTGAATTAGCAGGTGGAGGGGTGGTTTGCTTGGATCTTTCTCCTCTCTCTCAGTCACATACCTGCGCTCTCTCTCACACTGGCTCTCAAGTACACACCTATACACACATGCTCTCAGTCACTCACATATACACATGCTTTTTCTCTCACTTATATAGGCTCTTAATTACACATTTACACACATGCTGTCTATCTTTTCACGCTTACACACACAGGCTTTCAATCACACACATATATGCTGTCTTTTTCTCTCACACACAGACTCTCATTCACATGCTTACAAACATGCTCTCTCTCTCTCATTTACACACAGTCTCTCAATCACATACTCACGTGCTCCTTCACCTAAACCAGCTCTCACTCACACAGACACACATGCTCTCTCTCTTACTTATACACACAGGCTCTTAATCATACATACACATGATCTCTCACACACACAAAGGATCTCAATCATACACACATACTCTTTCACCCAAACAGGTTGCAATCTCAAACTTACACACACAGGCTTTCAATCACACACATACACGCTGTCTTTTTCTCACACACAGACTCTCATTCACATGCTTACAAACATGATTTTTTTTCTCTCTCTCTCTCATTTAAACACAGGCTCTCAATCACATACTCACGTGCTCGCTCACCTAAAACAGCTCGCAATCTCACACAGACACACATGCTCTCTCTCTTACTTATACACACAGGCTCTTAATCAGACATACACATGATCTCTCTCACACACAAATGATCTCAATCATATACACATATTCTTTCACACAAACAGGTTTTCAATCACAAACTTACACATACAGGTTCCCAATTGTAAACTTACATTCATGCTCTCTCTCTCACAGGCAGGCTCTCAATCACAGACATACTCTCTTTCACATATACAGGCTCTCAATCATACACATGCATGCTATCTCACTCACTCACACACATGCTTGCTTGCTCTTTCACTCTCTCTCCTTTCCCTCCCTCCCCGGAACTAGCAGCAGCCTCCTCCCAACTCTAACCTTCATTTTCAGCCCTCGCGGAGGAGGAGTCCCATCGGCCGCGGAGGTTGACATTCTTCTTCCTTTTTCTCTGAGCCATGCTGCTCATTCCTCCGGCCGCTCCTCTCTTCTTCAGGCAGACGCTGAGCACACTAGCATGGTCTTTTCTTCCCGCACACGCACCCGCTGCTCACCACTTCCGCTTCTGGGGCAGGAAGAAGAGACCATGCCGGTGCCGCTGACTCCAGCTGTCCTGCCGCGTTCCGCCCGGGTTGACAGCATTTTAAGTCTAGGCGGAGGAGGACCGGGGAGCAGCTGGGTCAGCGGGGGACCGGGAAGTGTGGCGACACACCTGCGTCTTCTTGGCGACATACTGGTGTGTCGCGACACACTGGTTGAGAATACACGCACGTGCCCCTGCCTCCTTCTGATGCACGTCATGGTGGGAAACTCAGGGGCCTATGTGTATTTAAGCCTACCGGCCTTTCCTACCTACGAGTTAGCAAAGATTCCTTCTTGCTTAATTCCTTCCTCTGAGATGCTTCGCCTCGCTGTTCCTGCGTTCCAGACTAAGTGACTCAGGTACCCGCTCCTCGGGGGCCTTGTTGCACTCAGGGATATCTGCTCCTCGGAGAGCCTTATCTGCCTGTCTCACCTTCTCCAGCTAAGTGAGTTCCTCTTGCTGCTTTCTCGGAATACCCTTCACTATTCCTGCTTCGGGTCTCCGCTGCTGCTACAACGAATTCTCTACTGCAACATCACGGAGAGAGTACAAGACCTGCTTTACATTGCTGTTTCCATCTTGTGTGCGGATCCTTGGGTTACCCCGCTCTACGGACCACAAGAGAATCAACGCTGTCTTGTGCCAGTTGCCAACATCTAACTCCGGCCTACCACGCACTGCGGACCACTACCAGAGCTACCTCGCACAAGGCCTACCTAGAAGCAAGTATTCCCCGGGTTATCCCGCTCTGCGGACCACTTCCGGAGAATCCATCCCAGGTCTTCGTAATCTAGGACTGAGTTTACAAACCCACTCCTCGGGTTTCTCTTTGCTGTATAATTGTTGCGTTCGTGCCTGCTTTTCGCCCTCGCTCCACCCTCTCTACCAATGTGGTGACTCCCTCCGGGCCTGATGGATGGCTTGCTGCCACGGCGTCTCCATACTGCTTCTCCCCAGTGTCCCCGAGCCGGCTCGACGCTGCGGATCCGCCATGTTCCTGATGACGTAGGGTACGCGCGCGCGCGCTCCGAAGTATGTACCAGCAAGGGCGCGAACCTCAGGGGCGTCCCCCTGTATTGACGTCATCCGCTTCCAACATAAAAGGTCTTTACTTTCGCTAACAGATTGAGTTAGCAAGGATTGATTGCGGGGATTCATTTGGACCCGCTTCTCTCTACGCAACTCTGCCTCCTCGGACTTACCAGGGGTACCCGCTCTTCAGGGGCCTCACTCTCTTTTCTCTATTTCAGATTGCAGATAGGAACTGGTACTCGCTCCTCGAGGGCTCATGTTCCTAAACCCTCTGAAGATTCTCTATTGCCTGGAAGCGATCGCAGATACGGACATTGTGAGTTACTATTTCAGATTACAGATAGGAACCGGTACTTGCTCCTCGAGGGCCCATGTTCCTAAACACGCTGAAGATTCTCTACTGTCTAGAAGCTATTACAGATACAGACTATTGTGAGTTACCACCGCTCTCTCAGAGCTTTCCCTGGAACCAGGTACTCGCTCCTTGAGGGCCTAACCCTTTCCAGCTACTGAGCTTTCTCAAGACCTTATGTGGGTTATCATCTAAGTACTGGCTATGTACAACAGCATACCCTGTCTATTCACTATCAACAGTCTCTTTACAGCTCAGCAACCCTGGGATCGCAGTTCCTGTATCTGAGGGACTTCAGCCCTGCTGGGCCTATCAGCTGGGCTGAAGTCCCAGCCTATCAGCTCACTACTGCCACCTACTACCTGTCTAATAAAAGAACTATCTGTGTCTGTCTCCATACTCAAGCCTAGCCGGTGGTCCCTCTCAGGATATCCTCCTGGGGGCGCTGTCATCTGCCATCGGCCCAAGGATTCACCTATTTACATTCCTGTCCAGCTGAGCACCCTCTCTAGTACTCTGCTGGTACAGATTGCCAACTCAGCAGTCTATATCATAACAGATTGCCAACTCCTTAGCAGATCCATAACAGATTGCTAACTCCTCCCCTCTGGAGGAGTAGATCCTATCAGATTGCTACTCACATCTGCTTTCTCCTCCCATCAGCATAGCAGATCATAACAGATTGCTAACTCCAGTGAATCCGGCTTTAAAGATTGGAGAAGCAGTACTCCTGGGAATCCAGCTTAAGGTATTGGATGTCAGTAACCCATGGACCCAGCACACCTCTCCGCTTTGCAGGCTATACCGGGCCTTGCTCAAAGCATCTCAGAACAGCAAGAAACCCTGGAGAAACTTACTGCAGCATTTCATCAGCTTCATACACAGAAGATACAAGGCACAGCTTCTACACAAGAAGGTCAGTTACAGGAGGTAACTCTAAAGACTGCTGTTCCACTGGCAGTGCCTATTCGATTCTCCGGAGAAGTCCAGAAGACTCGGGGCTTTTTGAACTAGTGGAGCTTACATTTCACTTTACAACCTTCATTGTTTCCCATGGGCTTCTCTAAGACCAGCTACATCCTGTCATACTTGGATGGGAGAGCCTTGTCGTGGGCATCTACGTTGTGGGAACGCAAGGACCCTATTTTGCAGGACACAGAAGGATTTATGGACTTATTTAAATCCGTTTTTGATGACCCTGTTCGTATGTCTGTTGCCGGGTTTGCTTTAGTGGATTTGAAGCAAGGCAACAGATCCCTGGCTGAATTTGCCATAGAATTTAAGACTCTTGCAGCGGAACTTCGCTGGGACCCCAAATGTCTTAAGACTCTCTTCTGCAGAGGCCTGGATACCTGTGTGAAAGACGAGCTGGCCGCTCGTCAGACACCTGACTCGCTGGAAGAATTGATAGCCTTAGCTACTCGGATTGACTGTCGGCTCCGAGACAAGGTGAAGGAACTCCGGCCTAAGGTGTAACCTGGGTTGAAACAGGTCAGTGCCACTGCACTATGGATGGGTCCAGCAATTTCTGCTGTGGATAAAAAGGAACCGAAGGAACCTGGTCATGGTCACTTGACCTCCAAGGAGAGAAGATTTCGGAGGAAACACGGCCTGTGCATATACTGTGGTCAGCCAGGTCATGATGTCTCTGCATGCCCTATTCATCCGGGAAACGGACAAGCCTGAGTCCCGCGGGAGGACTGTCTTGGGCCATACAGTGATATCTCCTCTGCTCTCTCGTGCAGTCTCTGTGATCCCTGAACCAGTGACGGTTCGGACCCCTGCCCTGGTGGACTCAGGGGCAGGAGGCAACCTTATTCTCAGACATCTTTTGGAAGACCTGAGGAGTCCATTCATCAAATTTGAAGATCCATTATTGCATCAAAACTTCTCTTGAGGATCTTATCAACGTCCACAGCAGTTCTACTATTGACTGCTGTTATACATAGCGGTTGCTATGCTCGCCATAGCTAGATGGCGCTCTACATCTTCACCGTCTTCACGGACTTTAACTTAGAGATATCTGCTACGATTGTTTACTTGGAAGTTGTGCTGAAGGACTACAGCACTGTTGATTCCGAAGAAGAAGATTCTCTATCATTCGGAAGTCGTGCCCGAAGGCCTACAGCACTGTTGATTCCAAAGACAAAGATATCTCTAGCTACCAGCCTGTTTGATTGCTGGTGCTGCCATCAGTTCCGAAGAAGATATTTCTAGCCACCAGCCTGTTTGTTTTGCTGGTGTTGCCACCATCCCTCTTATCCAGAAGTGAGTTTGGACATACATCAGCTTGCCACTTCTGTTGAAGTTTCATTGACGTCCATAGCAGCTAAGATATTGCGGCTGAATTTCACTACTCATTCAGCAACACCTACTGAAGAGTTATCTTTAGAAGTGGATTTTGGATATTCTTCTATACCACCACTTCCACTGAATCTCTCAGTGACGTCCACAGCAGCACCATCCATTGCTGCTGATATCATCTATACACTCTACATGATTCTTCCACATCTCAAGATCCACCTGTCATCTATACAGTGTACGATATAGAGATTAAGATCAAGAGATTCTTGATGTTTGTTACAGAGGCAAGAATTTTGAATACCTTCTGATTGGAAGGCTTCAGCCCCGATTGGTCACTTGGGAGCCTCAGACCAATATCTTGGATATAGTGATGCTTCATCAGTTCCACCTCACACATCCTTTGTAACTTAAGCCTGGTACCTGAAGAGGAGATCGCCCTTTGAAGGGCAGTTCTGTTGCGTTCGTGCCTGCTTTTTGACCTCGCTTCACCCTCTCTACCAATGTGGCGACTCCCTCCGGGCCTGATGGACGTCTTGCTGCCACAGCGTCTCCATGCTGCTTCTCCCCAGTGTCCCCGGGCCGGCTCGACACTGAGGATCCGCCATGTTCCTGATGACGTAGGGTACGCGCGCTCCAAAGTATGTACCAGCAAGGGCGCGAACCTCAGGGGCGTCCCCCTGTATTGACGTCATCCGCTTCCAACATAAAAGGTCTTTACTTTCGCTAACAGATTGAGTTAGCAAGGATTGATTGCGGGGATTCATTTGGACCCGCTTCTCTCTACGCAACTCTGCCTCCTCGGACTTACCAGGGGTACCCGCTCCTCGGGGGCCTCACTCTCTTTTCTCTATTTCAGATTACAGATAGGAACCGGTACTCGCTCCTCGAGGGCCCATATTCCTGAACACTCTGAAGATTCTCCACTGCCTAGAAGCTATCGCAGGTACAGACATTTGTGAGTTACTATTTTCAGACTGCATATAGGAACCGGCACTCGCTCCTCGAGGGCTCATATTCCTGAACACTCTGAAGATTCTCTACTGCCTAGAAGCTATCACAGGTACAGACATTTGTGAGTTACTATTTTCAGATGGCATATAGGAACTGGTACTCGCTCCTCGAGGGCCTTTGTTCCTAAACACTCTGAAGATTCTCTACTGTCTAGAAGATATTACAGATATAGACTATTGTGAGTTACCAACGCTCTCTAAGAGCTTTCCCTGGAACCAGGTACTCGATCCTTGAGGGCCTAACCCTTTCCAGCTACTGAGCTTTCTCAAGACCTTATGTGAGTTATCATCTAAGTACTGGCTATGTACAACAGCATACCCTGTCTATTCACTATCAACAGTCTCTTTACAGTTCAGCAACCCTGGGATCGCAGTTCCAGTATCTGAGGGACTTCAGCCCTGCTGGGCCTATCAGCTCACTACTGCCACCTCTGGTGGTTCTACTACCTGTCTAATAAAAGAACTATCTGTGTCTGTCTCCATACTCAAGCCTAGCCGGTAGTCCCTCTCAGGATATCCTCCTGGGGGCGCTGTCATCTGCCATCGGCCCAAGGATTCACCTATTTACATTCCTATCCAGCTGAGCACCCTCTCTAGTACTCTGCTGGTACAGATTGCCAACTCAGCAGTCTATATCATAACAGATTGCCAACTCCTTAGCAGATCCGTAACAAATTGCTAACTCCTCCCCTCTGGAGGAGTAGATCCTATCAGATTGCTACTCACATCTGCTTGCTCCTCCCATCACTATAGCAGATCATAACAATAATAAATATTCTCTGTCTCCAGTGTCCATCACTGCTGAGAGTGGAGAGTCCCCACCGGGTTCTTCCCTGTGGGTGGAGTCAGCTCTCTCCACAACCCAAGGGCCCACAACCCAAGTTCAAATGTAACAGTAGTTTCCAGCCTTTTCTCTGCTATTACCCTTGTGAAGCAGGATCACAACCACTCTTCTCCAATTTGAGGCACCATCTCCATTTCCTTTATTCTATTGAACAGGTCTTCATATTGTGACCCCTAGCCCTAGCCCTAACATTTCCTTTCCATTGGAAAAGGTTTGAAGTTTGTGCATCATTAAAACATTTCATGTATGTGAAGGTCTGTATCATATTTCCCGTGCACTTCCTCTCTTCCAGGGTATACATGTTTATATCCTTCAACTTGTCCTCATAAGTATTCTGATACAGACCTCACATAATTTTGGTCGCCCTTCTCTGGACCGCCTCCATCCTGGCTCGATCCTTTTTGAGATAAGGTGTCCAGAACTGAACACAGTGCTCCACGTAAAGCCTCATCAATGGCCTGTAAAAGGTTATCACCTCCATTTTCTTACTGGTTATTCCTTTCTCTATGCAGCCCAGGATCCTTCAGGCTTTAGCTATCTCCTGTTCACATTGCTCCACTGCTTTCAGATCACCAGATACTATTACCCCAAGGTCCCTCTCCTGGTCCATTCACATTAGTCTTTCGGCCCCTATCGCATACAGCTCTTTTGGATTACTACATCCCAGATGCATGATTCTGCTTCTTGGCATTGAATCACAGCTGTCAAAACGTCAACCACTTTTCAAGTTTTCTTAAATCACTTTTCATTCTCTCTAGTCCTTCAGGTGTGTCCACTCTGTTGCAGATATTAGTATCATCTGCAAATAAACAAACTTTAACTTCTATCCCTTTCACTATGTCACTTATGAAAATATTGAAAAGAACTAGTCCCAAAACCAATCCTTGTGGCACTCCACTTAACACTGTTTTCTCTTCAGAGTAGGTTCCATTTACCATTACATGCCGTCTCCTATCAGTCAATCAGTTTGGCGTCTACTCCCAAACTTATTTTAATCACGCCCTCTTATGTGGGACCATATTGTTATGGTTTGTTGGTTTCGTGGACCCTTGGCCCGAGGTGAGAGTTGTTACTGCCTGTGCGGAGCAGCCCCACAAGTCCACACCATCAGGAGGTGAGGTCAGGTACATCTGGAGTTTTGGGAGAGAATCTGTGGGGAGGCCCGAGGAGCGGGTGAGAGACACAGCAGAGAGGGACCCCACAGTAAGCAAGTTGGAGTGGAGAGCAGTACCTGGGTGGAGACCTCTGAGAAGTGGCACTAGGCAGGAGCGAGGCAGGAAGAGCAGGAGGTATACTGCAGAGGGGCGGAGTTGCATAGCGAGGAAGGTACCGATACAATGATGTAGGCTAACCCGCAGAGCAAGGAAGCCCAAGTCTGGTCCCCAGTTAATGACATAGGCAACCCCAAGAAGCGGGGAAGCTCGAACAGACTTTGGAGTAGAATGTAAGCACCGCCCTGAGGAGCGTGGAAGCACAGACAGTCTCTGTTGTAGAACGTGGGCACTGCCCCGAGGAGTAGGGAAGTACAGACAGTCTCTGTTGTAGAACATAGGCACTGCCTCGAGAAGTGGGGAAGCACATAGATAGGTCTCCCAAGTGGTGAAAGCATTCCCAGAGGCAATTCCGAGGAGCAGGGAGCCGGCGAATAGGACTCCTGGGAGGCACAGGGCTAGCCCGAGGAGCGGGGGAATCCAGGAGACCGGGTCTCCGGAGATAGCGCACACAAGCCCCCGAGGAGTGGGTACCTGAGCCAGGGTCCAGAGTCCAAGACTGGTCCGATGCAGTTACCACAGGTCCAAGGAGATGGGAATCAGTAGAGTAGCGATGGAACTTGTTGCCAAGTCGGCTAGTAGGGGGTGAAGGCGGTACTTAAGAACCCTGACCCAGTAATGTCATCAGTCAGGGATGCCCCTGAGGTTCCTGCCGTAGCAACTTCAAAAGAGGGCCCGGTGGTGCGCGCGCTCGTGCCTAGGAAGGTCCGGAGTCAGTGTGGATGGCAGCGGCGTCCCAGCCACCACGAGGAACCAGGAGATACTCAGAGGTGGAGGCTAGCCCCAGCCGCGAGCAGACCCAAAGAGGGAAGCAGGGCAGTACAAGATGTAAGTAGATGTGGTAGCAGCCGTCTGCGACCGACAGTCATAACACATATCAAATGCTTTGCTAAAATCCAAGTAAATCACATCAAATGTTCTTCCTTGATCCAGTTCCTTAATCACCCAATCAAAAAAAACAATCAATCAGATTTGTCAGATAGGACCTTCCCCTGATGAATCCATGGTACCTCAAGTCCAGCAACACTGGATTATAGATAGTTCACCATCCTTTCCTTCTGCAGAGTTTCCATTAACTTTCCCACCATCAAGGTGAGGTTAACAGATTTGTAGTTTCCAGCCTCCTTTTTGCTATCACTCTTGTGAAGATTGACCACAACCACATTTCTCCAATCTTGCGGCATCACTCCCATTTCCAGAGATCTATTAGAGAGGTCTTTCAGTGTCCCACCAGCTCATCTCTGAGCTGCCTTAGCATCCTGGGATGCACCTCATCCAGCCCCATGGCCTTGACCACTTTCAGTTTTCCTAGCTCTTCCCATACAATCTCTTCTGTAAATGGGGTTACGTCTACCCCACTCCCATCCATGGTCTTGTCAGCCATCAACAGTACCTCAGAAAGTCCACATATTTTTCCAAGTTATGCGCATACCTTGGAGAATATGCATGGATGTGCCAAGGTACATAAATATGCTGGTCAGTGGACTGGTGTGGTACACATGCACATCCCATCAGTTCCCAAGAGACACCATCCGGTAAGCCTAACACATTTTATATGAATAATACTCCTGGGGTAATACTGCAGAATTCCCCCACCTGTGCAGCTTTTCCATTTTCTGTGTAGAATCTGGAGTAGGCTCTGGTGACTGTGAGTGCAGCCCACCCTGCTCATGGCGAAGATGGAGCAGGTCCTGGCAGCCATGAGCATTTTTCAAGGCAGGAGTAATTGTTAAAGACCTAGGTTCTTTTTTAAATAGCCCCTAAAAGGAAACATGGGGACAGCACCAAAGACAACTACTCATCATTTATCTGAGTTCAGTAAGTAGATGATCTGTTACTGATGAACTGTGCTGGATTTTGCCAGGAATTAATTCCCTATGTGCAGAGATCTGTTGGGCTGGTAAGGATATTTTGTTTTGCTACTGTCTGCCTACTTTTATTGTGAAAACTTGTGGGAAAGTTAAATTTGTTGAAGACACCCTATTTCAGAACTACCAAGTTACCCAGTTCCAGGTTGGAGACTTTCTGTCTAATCCTGGTTTTGAATTTACAATCCACAGCAGTGTGGTATCAGTAGTCCCTGATTCTAGTCATTGAAATCAGTGCAGTGGGTCCCATAATGCATCAGTATGGGGATGTCAGAAATCCAGGCCTGACTTAAAATCTCCCTCCTGGAACTGGGCAACTTGGCAGCTCTGCTAATTTTGTGTTTAAATAAATATTATTGGACCTACCAATTCAAGTTGTGGAAGTGGATTTGTTTGAGTTGGAGGTTACCAGTGAATGGTTACAAATCAAAATAAGCCAATTAGGTGGAGGGATAAGGGTAGGGTTGCTGTTCATCCCTATAGGGGCAACATGGACTGTCCAGTAAAAAAAACCCAAAAAAAACCCTCTTAGCTAGTCCATCTGCACAAATATTTTCAAAGATCTCCAATGAGCAGTAAAAGGTTTAAACGACCCAGCACTGGTTACACTGTTTGTATCCTAGTAGGGGTTATACTATATTTGTCAATGTAAAAAATATCATCACTGTCTTTGAGCAATAATTAATTTAAATTACAATACAAAACGAATGTTATTTCACACATACGCAATACTTTTTAGTTTTTAGTTCAGACTTCCCACAGTAGTACTCTAATAGTGCACCATAATTTAGAGTTTTAGATTTTGGGGATTTTAGTTTGGCAGGCTGTAGAACTTAAGAGGAAATGTTATGCCTCGCGGCTGCGATCCCCTACCTGATCTGCGGCGTCGGGGCCACCGCAGCAAGGTCAGGGAGGGCACTGGAATACGGGCGGTTCACCCCCGCTCCTCAGCACCGCCTCCCGCGGTGGCTACCGGCAGGGGAGGCGCCCAGGCCTCCCCTCGAGGCGTCTGGCTGCTTTGCTTCACTCCCGGGACCTAAGATGGCCGCCCTTCACTTAGGCACGAGGCCACGCCCCCTTACAGGATTTAAAGGGGCCTCACCCTTCCAATTGACTTCACCTGTGCCTAATGGGCCAGGCACAGGGAAGTATAAAAGCTGACTTCCTCCATTCACTCATCGACTTGACAACTTCGTTGTTCGAGTCTGCTTGCTTCGGTGAGTCCTCCGGTTCCTCGAGTTCCTGATTCCTGCTTCTTCTCGGTGATTCTTCGGTGTGTGACCTCAGACTGGCGAGCGGCGATCCTCTGGTACTCGACCTCGGACTTTCTCCGGACCACCCGTCTTCAAGGGCCCACCTAAGTCCCAGCAGCCCGGGTCCCTACGGGTTCCTCCCTGGGGGACCGCGGGCTTCCAGTGGCGAAGATCCAGTTGGCCCTTGCACCGACCTCACGCCTCCTCGACCTCTCAAAAGTCCACCTAAGTCCCAGCGGCCCAGGTCCCTATGGGCTCCTCCCGGGGGGACTGCGGGCTTCCAGTGGTGAAGATCCAGTTGGCTCTGCTCCGACACCATGCCTCTTTATCCTCCCAACCACCATCTCAGCCTTCAGTGCCAAGGGTCAGCCAGTCCTATCTTCTTTTCCGCCTCACCACCCAATGGGGGAACCTAAGGAGCCACCTCCTAAGGTAATATCATCCTCCCGTCGGTCCAAGGGTTCACGATCCCTCCTGATCCTAACAGGATCTCTGACCTGCTGCAGCTTCTTGTAATATCCATGGTTCTTGCCAATATACCAGCACTTTCAAGAAGTCAGTGCTGTTGGCAACTCAGAGCTCCTCTAAGACTCTGGACATTGCCAAATTAAAATTCACAAAAAACAGAAGCCCTAATCATAAGGCAATAAACCAGTCATCTCCACCCTACTCTCCCTGTCTATCAACCTCCTCACTCACTCACACAGACACACACACACTGCCCGCCCTTCAACACCAGTCAGTTATCCTGCTCCTTCCCCCCCACTCAATCAGTTAGTCTACTCCCAGCTTGCTGTGTGGCTGCAGTCATTCTACACCACCCCCAAACGGTATCTGCTTTAAAGGTTTCAGCATTTCACAGCTCACAGCAAGTTTGAGCTGTGGGGTGGCCGTACCTTTGCACCGGTCTCTCGCTCTTACTCTCCCAAGAACAATGTGAGAATATGGGCATCACGTGGTTCAAATTCTCTGGGGCTGATGCACTATGATGCATGCTGAAAATGGACAGCCATATACCCTGGGTGTCTGATGCAATATTTAAATGAGAGGCAGCATTAAAAAGGGAGTGCTAATGGAGACGTGAACGTCCATAGCACTTGATGTTTTATCGCTTTGGGTGCCCAATTGCAATGATCACTCAATATCAGCATCTGTTTTGATCCTGCTTATTTTTTTGCTATAATTCTCTTCAGCAACCTCAGCAAAATATAAGGTGCCCCTTGCTATGGACATTCAAATTGTGTGGCGATAAGAATAGTGCAAGTTTTATAATGAAGTGAAAATATACAATTATTTTTCTCCACCAAAAGCAGGAAATTAAAGTGTCAGAATGATAGTAAGGGGGAGGACACACTTACCACCAACAGAGAAAATATTTTTTGTTTTTAATGAGCCATTAACTGCAAGCTGACTTTACTCCATCTCTGAGGCTGGAGTTAAATTTTCTGTGTTAAAAGTTGCTGATTATGCCCGGGTTCCATCCCCGGTTTCTCCACCATTACTGAATATACTGATGGTATTTCTGCTAAAGAAAAAATACCAGCTAACACCAGACACATTGAAGGCCAGACTCTGCAGGAAAAAGTTATAAACAACTTTTGCATGACAAGAAAAATCAACAAAGACACAGGATGGAGCAGGAGAAAACTGTTGATGGGTACGAAACAGGCAATCTGCTTTAAGGAATGCAAGAAAGAGAGATAAGGGGGAGACAAAACAAAACAAAGCAATAAAATTTATGGTGTGAAACCTTGCAAGCAGAAAAAAAAAAACCAGATGCTTTGCTGACTTGGCTAGTTTAAGATATTATTAAGCAGGAGGGCTCAAAGAAAAGGTTGTTGGGGTTTTTTCCCAAAGCCAGCGCTGTGCTATACAATATAATGTAAGTATATTGTTTTAATTGTTTTTATTTTCTGTATGTATCGCTCTCTGTTTGTTTATACACAGTATATGGTTTACATTAAAGAATAATAAGATAAAAATTAGAATCAGAGTTGTTCTTTTAAACAATTTTAACTTTGCATTGGGTATTTTCAACAAAGTGTGCGTTGGGCACCCAGCAATTTACTACATTGGGGGTAATAACGAATATCCTCATCTACATGCAATTAACATCTGACGGGTGCTATCAAGTTCGCGTTTGTTAGGGTGCACATTTTGGACACACTAATCTCCTTATTGTATCTGTACTAGTCTAGCGCATCCAAAACACATGCCAACTGCATGTAAACCCATGCGCTAGGCTGGGCGCACTTTATTGCATTGGCTTCTTTGAGAGCACTGCAGTGCCAGAACCTAGAGCATGAGGCACAGAATGACGACATCTGCAGAGCAAGGTGTGAGGAAACTAGCTGACTGCTAGGGATGGGCTTAGGACAGTGGCCAGAGGGAGACATTGGAGAACCCTAGCGACTTGTGTCCCAGTTGACCCAGGCAGCTACCAAAATTTTGCAAGTTGATTGGTAAATTCTATTGGGGGGGCAGAGGAATTTCTGTGCAAATTCTTCATTGCGCAGAATTCCTCCAGGAGAAACTATCCCTCCTCCACTTTTATCCCATTTTTTTCTGTAGTATTAAGCCCAGTCCTCCCACTTTCTTGAAAGGACAGCATTCTTTCCAAAACAGGCTCAGGGAAAACATCATAACCAAACAGGGTTAAACAGTGACTACAGTTCAAGGATATATTTCCAGTAACAAAGACATGGAACTCTGACAAGTTCCACTGCAATTGTGACACAAGCTAATTTCTTATGCAAAAATTATTAATGAAGGAATAAATTTTGGTTTCAGCCATTCCCCAAAAAGAAAAATATCATAAAGAGGAAACCCAGGCACTGATTTCATGAGGATGCTGATGGTCTGCCTCTCAGTTATACTTAGGGAGGTAAACTCCCCTACAATAGATCTTACTTTATTTCATTAACCAAAGCAAACCATCTATGCTCCTTATAATGGACAAAACAATGAATTATGCAGAATGCTGCCTACACGACTGTCTGAGTATAGCACTTAAATGCTACATTACAGCATGTTTAATTAAATGTGGCACTTATGTCTGTATGAAACCCATTAAGACAGAAAAACAAGTTCCTTTATTTTTTGCAAGCAGGATAAACCAGAAGTGTGGTTTAAATGTGAAGTCGCTTAGCGATTGCTCCTCAGAATAACCAGCAGTACAAAATGTTAAAATACTGGTAATTTGACGTTTTCATTCCTGCCAAATTAGACAATTTAGTGATTCAAGGCAACTGAAGTCCACTAATTAAAATATGGACTTAACATTAATAGTAAATTTTCTTTTACTGTTTTAGGTATTAAATAGGAGTTTGTTTTAGACTGACAATACAGAATGTTCTACTCTTGGCCACGAAGCCATAAATGAAGTGCAGTTATTCTTTTAAATAGAAATGCTACTTGGAATGGTGTGCTTCACCCAACCTAAACCCATTCATTGACAACCATGACATCTCCTGTCTTCTCTGCACTATCTTTCCCAATCCTAACTTGCAATTGCATCTGTGCATGTACATCTTAGTGCTGTTGCAGCTTTTCATTTTCCAGAGAATGGATTGCCTATTTCCTTGCATCCCTTAATCTCAAGATTCATGAAAAGTCTACTATATCTGCACCCTCCAGTTTGGAAACCACCAGTGCCTTGGGACATCAACATAGTTCTCACTTCTCTATTTTAGTATATGTGCTGCTAAAGCAAGCACTAGTTCTCACTTCTCTGATAAAAGATGCATTCGAACCCTTGGAAACTGTATCTCTAAAGCACTTAACATGGAAGGTTCTTTCTTATAGCAGTTACTTTTACTCAAAATGTTAGCGAACTGCAAGCGTTCATTCTTCCATGATAAGGTAGTATTCAGAACACATCCAGAATTTTTACCAAAGGTGGTTTCTGCTTGTCATCTAAACCAATCAATACTTTCTTTCCAAAGCTTCATGCACATGAAAGTGAAAAGACATTCGTTGTACTGCAAAAGAGCTTTGACTTAATACAAATGCTGTACACAATACCACAGAAAGCTATCACAACTGTTCGTCTCATATGATCCCAACAGATTAGGTGTAGCCAAAAGAACACTTTCTAATGGGATTACCAGTTGCATTCACAACTGCTATACAGAAGCTGGACTTGATCTTATTGATCCCATCAGAGCTCACCAAGTACGAGCAACACCTTCCATTGCTCATCTCAAAGACGTTCCCATAGAGGACATATGTAAAGCAGCTACTTGATCATCGGTGCATACATTCACTTCCCACTACTGTCTAGATGCTTTGGCTTCTGCGGACAGTGCAGTGGGATAGGCAATCCTGCACCATGTGATACTTAGTCTGTTATCCATGATGGAGTCCAGGTTTCTTATCTATAGATTCTATGCTGCAACCCTCAGCTTGGGGCTCCCCACAGATCATAGCTAATTCAGCCTTGCTTATCGAAAGAACATAAGAAATAAAAAATTGCCATACTGGGTCAGACCAAGGGTCCATCAAGCCCAGCATCCTATTTCCAACAGAGGCCAAACCAGGCCACAAGAACCTGGCAAGTACCAAACACTAAGGAGGTCCCATGCTACTAATGCCAGTAATAACAGAGGCCATTCCCTAAGTCAAATTGATTAATAGCAGTTAATGGACTTCTCCTCAAAAAACTTTTCCAAACCTTTTTAAACCCAGTTACACTAACTGTACTAACCACATCCTCTGGCAACAAATTCCAGAGCTTAATTGTGCATTGAGTGAAAAATATTTTTTCTCCGATTAGTCTTAAATCTTGCTAACTTCATGGTGGATGCCTGGAATGCCCTTCCGGAGGAAGTGGTGAAGACCAGAACTGTGAAGGACTTCAAAAGGGCGTGTGATAAACACTGTGGATCCATAAAGTCTAGAGGACGTGAATGAAGAGTGGGTGGCTCGCGGGAATGACGACTCCTGCCTGGAGATAATACCCTTATTCAATAAACATACACACGGTTAATGTGACTCCAACATTGCTCTAAGCTTCAATGGCAAGAGGAAATGTGGAAAAAAGGATTTCATTCACAAAAAAGCGGGGAGTAGCTTGCTTGTTACGGCGGTTACTACCCCAAACCAAAATAAGCCTGATACTTCACTTTCAATGCATATCCAGCATAGCTCTCTGCTTTAACGGCAGGGGAGAAAGAACGGCAGGGGAGAAAGACCAATACTTCACGCATATCCAGCATAGCTCTCTGCTTCAACGGCAGGGGAGAAAGACCGATACTTCACGCATATCCAGCATAGCTCTCTGCTTCAACGGCAGGGGGAATGAAGAAAAGTGGATCTATATACAGACAACCAACAAAGACTGAATTACATAGTCAGGGTAAACAAATAAGCATGGGTGTAGCTTGCTTATTGCGGCGGTTACTACCCCTAACTAATTAAGCTAGATATTTCACTTAGATGCGGTTCCAACACTGCTCTCTGCATTAATGGTAGGGGTAGAAGGGAAATAGAACCAAAAGGTTACTAAGAGCCAAGAGAAAAAGATAAGTATGAGAAAAAAAAAAGTGCGAAGCTTGCTGGGCAGACTGGATGGGCCGTTTGGTCTTCTTCTGCCATCATTTCTATGTTTCTATGTTTCTATGAGTGCCCCCTAGTCCTTCTATTATCCAAAAGTGTAAATAACCAATTCACATCTACTTGTTCAAGACCTCTCATTAATTTAAAGACCTCTATCATATCCCCCCTCAGTCGTCTCTTCTCCAAGCTGAACAGCCCTAACCTCTTCAGTCTTTCCTCATAGGGGAGCTGTTTCATCCCCTTTATCATTTTGGTCACCCTTCTCTGTACTTTCTCCAATGCAACTATCTTTTTTGAGATGCAGTGACCAGAATTGTACACAGTATTCAAGGTGCAGTATCACCATGGAGCGATACAGAGGCATTATGACATTTTATGTTTTGTTAACCATTCCCTTTCTAATAATTCCTAACATTCTGTTTGCTTTTTTGACTACTGCAGCTTACTGAGCCAACGATTTCAAAGTATTATCCACTATGATGCCTAGATCTTTTTCCTGGATGGTAGCTCCTAATATGGAACCTAACATCGTGTAACTACAGCAAGGATTATTTTTCCCTATATGCAACACCTTGCACTTGTCCACATTAAATTTCATCTGCCATTTGGATGCCCAATCTTCCAGTCTCACAAGTCCTGCAATGTATCACAATCTGCTTGTGTTTTAACTACTCTGAATAATTTTGTATCATCTGCAAATTTGATAACCTCACTCGTCGTATTCCTTTCCAGATCATTTATTATCATTTATTATCATCTGGATTTGAATGATATTTTATACCCCTCCCAATTTGGTTTTAGACGTCATTTTAGCACTGAGACCCTGCTTTTATCCCTCTCAGACACAATACTAAGAGGAATGGATCACGGGAAGGCATACTTATTGATTTTATTGGATTTGTCAGCGGCGTTCGATACCGTGAATCATCAATTTCTAATAACAAGATTAACTGAAATAGGAATGTCAGGAACAGTTTTGAAATGGTTTGAATCTTTTCTATCAAACCGTTTCTTTCAAGTACAAATAAAGAATACATGTTCCAGTAAATTGGACCTGAACACAGGAGTCCCGCAGGGTTCTGCATTATCGCCCCCACTGTTTAACATCTACATGTTGCCAATTTGTAAGGTGTTATCTGGTTTGGGACTAAAATATTTTTTGTATGCAGATGACATACAAATTCTACTACCAATAGAAACTTCAGTTGAGGATACATGTAAACTTCTATCTATATATGTGAAAGCCATTAAACAGGTGCTGGACCAGTTGAGACTTGTACTCAATATGGAAAAAACAGAGGTAATCATACTGGAAAGGAAAATTTCTCCCAGAGATATAAGCCAGATAAAACTTCAGGATAATATTACCTTACAATTTTCAGATTTAATTAGGGATTTAGGTGTCTTAATTGACCCGGAATTTACTTTTAAAAAGCATATTCTTGCAAACGTCAGAAAGGGCTATGCAAAATTGTTGATGTTAAGAAAGTTAAAGCCACTGCTTGAAACCAATGATTTTCGCACAGTTTTGCAGGCCCTTATTTTCGGTGGCTTCGATTACTGTAACTCTCTCTTGTTGGGACTACCGATATCTACTATCCGCCCATTGCAGGTATTGCAGAATGCGGCAGCTAGAGTCCTGACAGGGGTAAGCAAGAATGATCATATTACACCTATACTGGTTAAATTGCACTGGCTGCCGATAGAGTACCGCATTAAATTTAAGGCGATGTGTATTTTACATAAATTAATTTTTGCAGACCAGGTGGACTGGCTGAATGCAGCTATAAAATTACACGTCCCTCAAAGGAATCTGTGCTCGGCAAATAAGGGCTTGCTTTTTTTACCAACAGTCCAGTCAGCACATCTTAATCAAGTTAGAGAAAGAGCGCTATCCTTGGCGGGCCCGGGAATTTGGAACTCACTTCCAACTCCATTGAGATTAGAATCAAACTTTAAGAAGTTTAAGCGGGAACTCAAGACCTGGTTCTTCAATAAAGCCTATACAGTATAATATAATATGCTGATGAAAATATTGGGACCGATTTTAGTCTTTTGAAAGTTGTTGAGCATTTTATAAAACCCATAGTGGATAACAGTTTTAGATATGTTTGATGTTTTGAAGAAGTAGATTGGAAGGATGGGAGTTTTTCTTTTTAAGAATTTATAGGTTCTACACACTGAAGGAGTCCTGGAGTGATGTAGGGCATGATAGGAGCTATATTTTTAGGAATATTTTAGGATTATTAGATATTTTATGTAGAGAATGATAGTTTTAAGTTAAATTTTATGTTAATTTTATAATTTATGATGTTTTATTGATTTTATCTGTTATAAACCGTTTTCGATAGATTTCTGAGCGACGGTATATAAAAAAATGTTAAATAAATAAATAAATAAATACAATTTATAAATATATTGAAAAGCACCGGTCCAAGTACAGATCCCTAGGCACTCCACTTTTTACCCTTTTCCACTGAGAAAATTGACCATTTAATCCTGCTCTCTGTTTCCTGTCTTTTAACCAGTTTGTAATCCATGAAAGGACATCGCCTCCTATCCCATGACTTTTTAGTTTTCTTAGAAGCCTCTCATTAAATAGGAGGATGAACTAGCTGGATGAACTAGCAGGATGAAATAGCCATGAGATGCCTGACCTCCTCCCTGGACAGCAGTCTAACTTTATGCTAGCTTTGAAACAATCTGAGGAAATTCTGAGGCAATGCCCATGCACATGCTGAGTAGAGCTCAAATCTCTACCAGCTTGGAAAGACAGTTCTGTTCAGTGCTGCCTTATGTCGTCACCCATATATCATGGCTAATTCATCCTGCTATCTACAGAAAACACCATTTACGTTAAGCAAACTTGCTTTTACCAGCAAGAATCATGTGTCTGAAAATCTCCCACCCTCGGTGAACCTAAAAGTCCACACTGTAATGCTCCTTACATCTAGACTCTCCTAGCATTTATTTATTTATTTATTTACAGATTTTTATATACCGGGGTACGTAAGTAACATCACCTCGGTTTACATTCAAACAATAATTCAGCATTGCGCTTTACAATATAACATAGTAACTGAACGAATACAATACCATGTATAACTTTGTATTAATAGAATATAATCAATATATATGATAGCATAACTTCCTGCAGCATGCTGCATCCTAAAGCCTAGTTGAAACCACCTGCACTTCTGGTAGCCTTTTTATAGTCCATGCAGCCACCATTTCCTGTGGGCACTGACTGATGATAACATCTCAACTCTGGTATATAAGGAAGCTCAGTTCTTTCACCCAGCACCTCAGCAACAGGTCCCCTGCCGTACTTTCTGCTTGCAGTGCTGGTTGCTTTGTGTCACGCTTTTGCCTTATGTCGTAAATTTCAGGAATTCCAGCTTGAATTCCTTTGTTAGTTATGCAGATACCCATCATAAGGTTTGAGATGCACTGTTTAGCTAGGCAATCATGCAGAAACTGCTTAAGGCTGGACATATGACAAAGTAGGCTAAAGAGCAAGCAAACATACACCAGTAATCTAGAGGGATTCTCTGGTTAGAATCCCATCTGTGTTCATGCGTTATGGCTGACAAGGCCCTGTATATGCAGTTAGAAAAATAAACTTCCTCATTTACTCAAGTAAGACAAGAAAACAAAAGATGATATAGCTACTGTATGCTAGGAAATAAATAATTATTAGATGCTAAAATACTTTATATAGTAATAAGTAAAAAAGTAAGTTGTTTACTGCTTAAGTTTACCAGTAGATCACATAGGTAACACAAGAATTTATGCATAGGTATTAGTTACAGGAATTTAATGAATATTGAAATAGAGTATGAAATACTGAGGG
This sequence comes from Rhinatrema bivittatum, assembly GCF_901001135.1. NCBI lineage: Eukaryota > Metazoa > Chordata > Amphibia > Gymnophiona > Rhinatrematidae > Rhinatrema > Rhinatrema bivittatum. The sequence continues at coordinate 380,943,305 of NC_042616.1, forward strand.
CTGATTGGTTAATTGCTTCTTATCACTAACTCTAGATCATATATATATATAGAGAGAGAGAGAGAGAGAGAGAGTGAATTGTATCTGCGCCACTCAGAAAGCTTAGGGTTTTTGGTTTTTGATGGTAACCTGTTTCATCAGTTTGCATGCTGTTATGCCCATCAGTCGCAGCGGCTGCGACAGCGTGTACTCACTTCCTGCACTACTCTCCTGCCCTCCCTGCGGCTGCTCGCGGCTCAGGCCAGCCTTCACCGCTGTGTTTCCTGGGACTCCTCATGGCCGCCTGGACGCCGCCGTCATCTTCCTTGACTTCCGAAGCACGCATGCGTGCCACCGGGCCCTCCTTTGAACCCTCCTCGGCGGAAAACTCGGGGGCATCTCAGGTTGATGACATCAGACCAGTGTGTTTAAACTTCACTTTCGCCCTCAGCTAGCCGACTTGGCAACAAGTTCCGTATGTCTTTGACTACTTCTATGTGTTCCTGAGACTCGCTTCGTGCCTTGGATTTGGACCCTGTTTGGTACCCGCTCCTCGGGGGCCAGTGCATGCACTGGGGACTCGCTCTCCTTGCCTACCCCGCTCCTCTTGCTGGCTCTGCGTCTTCTGGGTTCTAAACCTGCAAGGCCTCCCGTTCCTTGGGACTACCTCTGGGACATCTCAACTATCCGTGAGTTCTACTGAGGGACTCCCCTGCTCCTCAGGGTTGTGCCCGCATCCTGAACAAGATTGGCTGCGTCTCCCACTCCTCTGGATTGCGCTTACGTATCACAGTGACTGCCAGAGCTTCCCCGCTCCTCGGGGTAGCATTCTCCGGCTTCCCTGGGACTTGCGCGCTTCCCTGCTGCTTGGGGTTGCACCTATGTACTATATTGAGACTGCCTACACTTCCCCGCTCCTTGGGGCGGTGCTACGTCATCACTAGAGGCTCAGCTCGGGATTCCCTGTCCTGTGGGCTGGTCCACGGCGTTACATCATCATCTTACACTGTGCAGCTCCTCCCTTCGGGGTTGCCCTCCAGAGTACCTCCTGATTGGCCAAGCCTCACGCCCCCTGCTCTGCGGTCTGTCTGGCATTCCTTCCCTCGGGGTCCCTGACCAGGTACTGCCTCCAGTCTACTCTCCACAGTGGTTCTCTCCTGGTGCCTCGGGACCTCTATTGCCTCATCCAGAGCTCTCTGCTGTCTCTGACCTTGCCTCCCGATGATGCAGACCTGTGGGGGTTCTTCCCACAGGTAGTAACAACTTGCATCTCGGGCCAAGAGCCCACATACCCATAAATCTTAACACATGCAACCTGATAATAAAATAGGAAGCCTCTAACTATATTCTGCCTGTCACTGTTTCTTAAAGATTTTATTTTGCAAAGAGTTTTGCAGAAATATACAAAGCCTTCCAGGGAATCCCAAAAGGTTTCACCTTAGGATTTTCCTCACTTGCCTATTCCAGTTCTTGTCTTGCCTATCCTTGCCTTGCCTGATCTAGTTCCACTTGAGCATGTCTGCCTGCTGTTGGTGTGGGCCTAGCTGGTTCACCTGCTACAGTGCACCCTTCACGCCACAGCTGAAGGACTTTCACTCCATGACAGATTGTTTTGGCAATAAGTTCGGTGGACACGCCCATGGTTCAAGCTATCGCTGGTCTGGCCCACATTGTCAACCAGCAACAAGCACAACTGAACCAGATAGCGGGACTACTGCAGGGACTGGCCATCCGCATGAATGTCTTATAAGCATGATTACCAGAACTTCCACCAGTTCCACTCTGTGCTCTGTACCTATTAGGGATGTGAATCGTTTTAGGACGATTAAAATTATCGTCCGATAATTTTAATATCGTCTTAAACCGTTATGGAACACAATACAATAGAGATTCTAACGATTTATCGTTATAAATCGTTAGAATCGTGAGCCGGCACACTAAAACCCGCTAAAACCCACCCCCGACCCTTTAAATTAAATCCCCCACCCTCCCGAACCCCCCACCAAATAACTTAAACATTTCCTTGCCAAATCCTACCTCCTTCAATCCCCCACCCAAATGACTTAAATTACCTGGGGGTCCGGAACGGCAGCGTTCCGGAACGGGCTCCTGCTACTGAATCTTGTTGTCTTCGGCCGGCGCCATTTTCCAAAATGGCGCCGAAAAATGGCGGCGGCCATAGACCAACAGGATTCGACAGCAGGAGGTCCTTCCGGACCCCCGCTGGACTTTTGGCAAGTCTTGTGGGGGTCAGGAGGCCCCCCCCCAAGCTGGCCAAAAGTTCCTGGAGGTCCAGCGGGGGTCAGGGAGCGATTTCCCGCCGCGAATCGTTTTCCGTACGGAAAATGGCGCCGGCAGGAGATCGACTGCAGGAGGTCGTTCAGCGAGGCGCCAGAACCCTCGCTGAACGACCTCCTGCAGTCGATCTCCTGCCGGCGCCATTTTCCGTACGGAAAACGATTCGCGGCGGGAAATCGCTCCCTGACCTCCGCTGGACCTCCAGGAACTTTTGGCCAGCTTGGGGGGGGCCTCCTGACCCCCACAAGACTTGCCAAAAGTCCAGCGGGGGTCCGGAAGGACCTCCTGCCGTCGAATCCTGTTGGTCTATGGCCGCCGCCATTTTTCGGCGCCATTTTGGAAAATGGCGCCGGCCGAAGACAACAAGATTCAGTAGCAGGAGCCCGTTCCGGACCGCTGCCGTTCCGGACCGCCGCTGGACCACCAGGTAATTTAAGTCATTGGGGGGGGGTTCGGGAGGGTGGGGGATTTAATTTAAAGGGTCGGGGGTGGGTTTTAGCGGGTTTTAACAATTTTAACGATATATCACGATATTTTACCCCCCCAAACGGCAACAATACGATTCCCTCCCCCTCCCAGCCGAAATCGATCGTTAAGACGATCGAGGACACGATTCACATCTCTAGTACCTATACCACATTTGGCTCTTCCACCTCCATATGACAGGAATCAAATACCTGCCGATGCTTCATTAACCAGTGTTTAATACATTTCAAGTTTACCCTCCAAATGGACTAAGGTAACCTTCATCCTGTCCCTGCTAGCCAGCCTGACCCTACCCTGGGTATCACCCCTCTGGGAATGAAACACACCCCTTACGGGGAATCTAGAACACTTTATTATGCAGTTTTGTCGCACATTCAACGAACCCGGATGCTCCTTCTCCATGGCTGTGAAGCTACTCCACTGAAGCAAGATGAACTCTTGTGTCCGAGCTTCAATAGAATGAGGAGAGCTTAGTGGCCATTTTTTGGCAAGGCCTTAATTACTGCATTATGAGTTAGTGGGAAGGCCTTATTTCTCTCTGCATCATGGTTGATATCCAGTTGTAGGATCGAGTCCAGGAAAGGGATTCTTCTCAATGACAGCTGAAGTTGATTCCCAGATTTCAGGGCTAACCAGTGCTTCCTGCCAAGGAATCCACAGCAGTACCTGCCATGGTGGAACACATGCAGCTTCGAAGAGCTAAGATGCAGAATCCACAACCTCTACCTATATTGTGCCAGACAAGGGCACTATGCCAATAAGTCGAGAAGTCAGGAAACTTCTGAGCCTAGAGTTAGAGAGGCAGCTCTAGGTCATTCTTCCTCATCCTCCTCTCTATAAATACTGATTCCAGTCATCCTGAAAACCAACACAGGAATTCACCACAGAGACCATTTTGAATTCAGGTGCTGCCATAAATTATATTGAGGAGGCCCTGGTAATACATAACAATGTACCTTTGCTTCCCTTAATGCTCCCCGTGAACATTTTCTAGATTGCCCCTACCAGGCAATCTAGCTATGTAGATTGGAGCACTGCATCATGAGCAAATTACCTTCCTTTTCCTACCTAAGGCAGTGAACCCTATTATTCTGGGACTATCTTAGTTGATGATCAAGCACAACCCCATTATTAATTGGGACACTCTCTAAATTTCCCATTAGCGGTCCAATTGCCATCAAGAATGCCTCCTCTCTATAATACCTCTGTTGATCACTGTTCTCGTGGACATCTCAGTTCCACAAGGACTCCCTCAGGCCTATACAGCCTATGCTGATGTGTTTCGTAAATGGCAAGTGAAATCACTACTGCCTCAAATGTCTTACAATTGTGCCATCAACCTCCTGCCAGGCCAGACTCCGCCCACAGGTAGCGTCTATCCTCTGTCTATTACAGAGGCACAAGCCATGTCTGCCTATAAAAGAGAACTTGGAATACGGCTTCATTTGCCCATCCTCTTCCCCAGCAGGAGCTGGATTCTTTTTTGTGGGAAGAAGGACGGGTCCCTACGATCGTGCATTGACCTTGATGCCATCACTAGAAGAAACTGCTATCCCTTGCTGTTAGGAATTGTGGACCCTTGGCCCGAGGTAGGGTTGTTGCTACCTGAAGGGTTGGGACCCACAGGCCCCCACCGTTGGGAGGAGAGGCTGGCTGGGAACAAAGGCAAGCTGGGACTTTGACTGTACTGACCCTCGTTCCCCGCAGGTTGAGCCCTTGGGTGCTGGGACCAGCAGGACTTAGGAGCACCGCTGTGTGACTGATCCTGGAGAGGGTAGGCGAGTGGGTGCAGAGAGTGTCGGGGAGGATAGGCACAGTTTGAGACAGGAGCACTCTCGGAGGGAGGAGGAGAAGGAGTCTCAGGGAGTGTAAGGCCACTGCAGCTCTGAAGGGAGTAGAACAGGACCACGTGAGTGTGACCTTGGGATGAGGAGGTGCAGGTACAGAGACATGAACTGTAGAATGCTGAGTAAAGACTAGAGCGGGGAACCCGCTGATGTCCAGAAAGTAGTAGCGCAGGGGGGGTGCACCGAGGAACGGGGCACCGAGACACAGTCTGATGGAGTACTGCACTGAGTCCAATCTTGAAGAGAATAGGCACTGTAGAAATCCACAAGGAGGAGTGCCGTGGGGGTCCCAAGGTGCAGAGGACACTGCGGATGGGACTCACGATTAAGGTGGCGCTGAGTCTGGCCCTGAGGAGTGGGAAGCTAGAGAGAGTCCAGGTGAGGTAGTGCAGAGCCAGAGCCCGTGGAGCAGGAAGCGCAGAAAGAGAGTCCAGGTGAAGTTGCGCTGAGCCAGGACACGCAGAGTTGGAAGCATTGAGAGAGTGTCCGGGTGACGTGGCGCTAAGCCAGGACCTGCAGTGCAGGAGGCACTGATAGAGATTCCGGGTAAACTGGCGCTGAATCTGGCCCCGAAGAGTGGGAAGCGCTGAGAGAGAGTCCAGGAGAAATAGCACTGAGCCAGGACCAGCGGAGCGGGAAGCGCAGAGGCACGAACCCGGAAGGAGAAGCGCAGTGATCTGAAGGCAGGAACAACTGGTCTGTGGAACAGGAACTAGCACCAAGAAGGAACCAAGGGACTCGTTGCCAAGTCAGTTAGTGGAGGCTGGAGATGAAGCTTAAGTACTCCGGGCCAGTGATGTCATCAGCCGGGAACCAGCCTGGAGTTCCCGCCATTGGCCCTTTAAAGGGTGGACAGATGATGCACGTGCATGCCTAGAGAGGCCCATGGTCGGTACACTGGTCGGCAGCGTCCCAGCCACCACATGGAGTGCAGGGAGTCAGAAGGAATGTGGCAGTAGCAGCTGGCCACCACCGCAAGAGAACCAGAGTTAGAGAACCAAGCATGACATAACATGAGTTGAGCCTGCCGCGGGCAGCCACGGCCGACGGTCAAAACACTTGCCTCTCATCTCATAGTTATTTGATAGACACCAGGGCACCAAGATGTTCATGAAACTGACCTCTGGAGTGCCTATAACCTTATCTGCATACATGAAGGGGATGAGTAGAAGATGGCATTCAATACTCGAGATGGGAACTACAAGTACCTGGTAATGCCCTTTGGGTTGGGCATTCCCCCAGCGGTCTTCCAGTATATGGTCAATGAAATCTTTCTGGATCTCTTCTGTGCTCATCGTATTTTCTCTCGCTCTCTACCCCAGCACCAGGAACATGGGAAAATGTTTTGCAATGTCTCAGAGAGAATCACCTATATGCCAAACTCGAGAAATGTTCATTTGAATATTGTACATAATCTCTCACCAAGGCCTGCAGATGGATCCAGACAAGCTGAGCACCATACAAGAATGACCTAGATTGTAGGCCTCAAAGCTTTCTTGAGGTTCTTAGGATTTACCAAATACTGCCAGCAGTTTATATACAATTATTCTTCCATAGCAGCATCTCTCACCTCCCTCAAAAAGAAAAGCTCCGATACCAGGAATTGTCCAGAAAACATGATTGAAGCCTTTGATCAGCTTAAGTCAGCTTTCCTTGATGTGTCATGTCTACAGTACCCTGATCCCCAAAAACCCTTCATCATGGAAGTAGATGCCACCTCTGCGGGTGTGGGGGCTGTCCTATCGCAACACACCCTGTGCATCTTCTACTCTAAAAAATTCATGCCTCTGGAAAGAAATTACATTATCGGAGACCGAGAGTTACTGGCCATAAAACTTACACTTGATGAGTAGAGACACCTGCTGGAGGGGACTGTCTATCCTATTACCATTTACACAGATCATAAGAGTCTCTAATAATTTCAACAAGCTCAAAGGTTAAATCCCTGGCAAGCAAGTTGGTTGCTAACCCCACTGAGAAAAACCTCTGTGCAGATGCCCTCTTATGCTGCTTTAAAGTATCAGACATACAAGAGCCTTCATATCATGTCCTCAAGCGGATAAGGTCTTCGTTGCCACTGCTGTTCCAATACCCCCAGGAAAGACCATGGTACCTAAACACATGCAAGAGAGGGTTCTCCACTGGGCCCTGATTCCTGGTTGGCAGGAAACCCAGGGGTGCAGAAAACCCTAAACTTATTGTTATGCTCGCCACCTGCAGCAGCCCCTCTATACAAGCTTCAGGCTCCAGCTCCTCGTCGCTGGCGGCGGTGGACTGCCAGTCCCAACCTCGGACTTCCGCCAGCACCTCCGGCCCTGCTCCGCTTCCCGGGACCTCCAGCCAGGATGCCTCCATCTGTCAGGCATCTCCGCGGGGTTTGTGGAGATACGATGCCAGAGGCGCTGCACCCCTCCCTAGTCGCGCGCGCACCAGTGAAACCTTTAAAGGGCCTGCGGCGGGAACCTGGTCGCAGACCCGGATGCTGATGTCAGTTCCCTCAGCACTTAAATGCTCAAGCCTCTCACTGAAGTGTGGCTTTTGCAACAGGTCTCCTTGGTCTCCTCGTACTCGTTGCTTCTCCGTGAACCTTGCTTTGTATTCCTATTTCTCCAAGTTCCTGGCTCCTGTTCCGTGTTCGTCTCATCTGTGTGCTGATTGACTTCCTGGTTCTGACCATAGCTACACCTGACCTTGCCTGCCTTCTCCAAGCATGACCACTGCTATGCCTGACCTCACCTGCCTTCTCCGTCCCTTGACCATTGCTACATCTGACCATGCCTGCCTTCTCCGTGCCGTGACCATTGCTATGTCTGACCACGCTTGCTTTCTCTGTGCCTTGACCATTGCTCCGTTTGACCACGCTTGTTTCTCCATGCCTTGATCATTACTATGTCTGACCATGCCTGCCTTCTCAGTGCCTGGATTATTGCTACGTCTGACCACGCCTGCTAAATCCATGCCTTGATCATTGCTACGTCTGACCATACCTGCCTTCTCCATGCCTTGACCATTGCTACATCTGACCATTCCTGCCTTCTCTGTACCTTGACCATTGCTACGAACGACTTCACCTCAGACTTTCTTGAGTCCAGATTTCCACGTTGCTTGCTACACCTTCCAAGTGCCGCCAGCTTCCATTCAAGCTTGACAGTGACACCTCTGTCCTTATCCTCTGGACACGGACTATTAAGGCTTCGGCCTCCCTTTGCTCAGGCACCTTCAGTTCCTTCTTGTTCCTTGGTGCTTGAGTTCCTGTTCCATATCCTTCCCAGGATAGGACCACACCATCTGCTGGCTGCTGTCTCTGGGCTGAACCATCTACTACCTGTACTTAACCCTGAGGCCTGCCTAAGTCCTGCCGACCCCGGCACCCGAAGGCTCAACCCGAGGAGAACGTGGGCTGGTATAGGTGAAGCTCCAGTAGCCTCCAGCATCAGCCCACTCTGCCTGCTGACGGTGGGGACCCATAGGCTCTCACCTACGAGTTGCGTCAACCCCACTTCAGCCCAAGGATCCACCTCCTATGCAACACTTATTTTCCTGCCATTATTGATAGCACCAGTTAGCTAAAGATGGCCAACGATATTTCGATTCCTGCCCTAACTGTGCATCCACCAAACCTTCTCTCGCTCGACCATATGGCCTTTTGCAGCCACTGCTGGTTCCCGAGAAGCCATAGTCCCACATTTTATTTATTTTTTTTATTTATTTTTAATTTTTATAGACCGAAGTTCTTGTAGGAACTACAAATCAATCCGGTTTACATACAACTTTTAAATGCCCAAAAAGAGTAGTGGGCTTTACATAGAACACATAGCCATTTGGTTTTGTTACTGACCTACCTCCCAGACTAAAAAATATTTTTATGGTCCTAGGGGAAACAGCATACCTGCTGGCAAAGGGTTACAGAAGTTACACAATATTTCGAGCAGGTACAAATTTGTGTATATACAATTCCAAGGGTATTCTGCCAATTAAGGTAGGATTTTCAAAGCAAACTTATTTATGTAAATTCACTTTGAAAATGCTCAGTAAAGTCAGTGTGTACATTGTATATGCAGAATATACTGCTAAGCAGGTGTGACGGATTGCTGTTGGAGATATGATGCCAAAAGCAGGACTGGGCTGGATGCAGACTAGAACAGGAACAAGGATTATTCTTCAGTACTGGGCACCTTCCATTAGGGTTAAGCCCTCAGGTATTGGTGGCTTGTAGGTCTTAGGGCATAGGCTGCAGCAATAGGAAAAGGAACACCAAGAAACTTGAAGGTGCCTCGGGAGCAGGGCAGCTACTGCAGGAATTATGAAGGCACCCACTAGAACAGGAACATAAGAACAAGAACAACTAAAACCAGACAAGTACACAAGGCAAGGCTAAGACCAGATAGGGAACTCTGTCATCAATGTGCCATTGATGACAGAGTTAAGCTAATTGAGATGGATATCTCTGTCATCAATGGCACAACTGCAAAAGGAAAGAGTAAAGTGAATAACAAATCTCAACTAAAGTCTCATAAGGAGTACAGGAAAAGCAATAACCGTAAAGAGAGTACCTGGAAAGCTATGACCACAAATGCTCATAGTTTGGGAAATAAAATCCCAGATCTGCAGGTCCTAATGACAGAGGCAGAACTGGACATCGTTGCTATCACAGAGACATGGTTCACCGAATCTCATGATTGGGATACGGCAATACCAGGCTATAACTTGTTAAGGAAGGACAGAGTGGATAGAAAAGGGGGAGGTGTGGCTCTTTATGTCAGAAATAATATCCAAGCATCTGAGCTGCAAGGAAGTTGGGGCAAGGAAGAAGCACTATGGGTCAACCTAAAAACAGATGATGGAGCATCCATTTATATTGGAGTGGTTTACAGGCCTCCAAACCAAAAGGAAGAGCTGGACAGAGATCTGGTTGAAGACATCCATAAGATAGATAAGAAAGGGGAAGTGGTGATCGTTGGTGACTTTAATATGCCAGATGTAGACTGGAACATCCCATCTGCAGAATCTAAAAACAGTAGAGCAAAAGTTGATGCCATGCAAGTATCTTTGTTCAAACAAATGGTATTGGAACCCACAAGAGAAGGAACTATTCTCGACTTAGTGCTCAATAATGGAGATATCGTCTCTGATGTCAAGGTGGGCGCCCACCTCAGCACCAGTGATCATCAAACGGTATGGTTTAATATCACTAAAAGAATATGGAAAAGAAGCACAAAGACCAGAGTTTTATAGTTCAAAAACACAGACTTTGAGGAAATGGGGAAGTACCTAGAGGAAGAACTAAATGGATGGGAAAATGCGAGAAATGTGGATCAGCAGTGGACCAATCTAAAAGGAGCAATCGCCAAGGCAACTGCTCTATATGTTAGAAATGTAAAGAAAAGCAAAAGAAAAATGAAACCTATCTGGTTCTCAAAGGAGGTGGCTGACAAAATTAAAGCTAAAAGAACTGCATACAAGAAATACAAAAGATCCCAAAGGGAGGAGCACAAAGAAGAATATCTGATTCAACTGAGGGAGACTAAGAAATTAATCAAGTTGGCAAAAAGTCAAGCGGAAGAGAGGATTGCCAAGGAGATAAAATATGGTGACAAAACATTTTTCAAATATATCAGCGAAAAGAGAAAAGTCCAAAGTGGTATAGTGAAATTGAAAGGTGGAAATGATCAATGTGTGGAGAGAGACGAAGAAATGGCAGAAATATTAAACGAATACTTCAGCTCTGTGTTCACTAAAGAAGACCCTGGAGAAGGACCATCTCTACACAACAAGAAACTGGAGGGAAGCGGAACAGAGGAAAATCCATTTACAGTAGATAATGTATGGGAAGAGCTAAAGAATCTGAAAGTGGACAAAGCCATGGGGCCTGATGGGATTCATCCAAGGATACTGAGGGAGCTCAGAGATGTGCTGTGTGACCTGTTCAATAGATCCCTAGAAACGGGAGTGGTGCCGAGTGATTGGAGAAGAGCAGTGGTGGTCCCGCTTCACAAGAGTGGGAACAGAGAGGAGGCTGGTAACTACAGACCGGTTAGCCTCACTTCGGTGGTGGGAAAAGTAATGGAGTCACTGTTGAAAGAGAGAATAGTGAACTATCTACAGTCAGGAGAATTGATGGACCAGAGGCAGCATGGATTCACCAGAGGAAGATCCTGTCAGACAAATCTGATTGACTTTTTTGACTGGGTAACCAAGGAATTGGATCAAGGAAGAGCGCTCGATATCATATACTTGGATTTCAGCAAAGCTTTTGATACGGTTCCGCACAGGAGACTGGTGAATAAAACGAGAAGCTTAGGAGTGAGTGCCGAGGTTGTGATCTGGATTGCAAATTGGTTGACGGACAGAAGACAATGTGTGATGGTAAATGGAACCTTCTCTGAAGAGAGAGCGGTTTTAAGTGGTGTACCGCAAGGATCGGTGTTGGGACCGGTCCTGTTCAATATCTTTGTGAGCGACATTGCGGACGGGATAGAAGGTAAGGTTTGTCTTTTTGCAGATGACACTAAGATCTGCAACAGAGTGGACACGCCGGAAGGAGTGGAGAGAATGAGACGAGATCTAAGGAAACTGGAAGAGTGGTCGAAGATATGGCAGCTGAGATTCAATGCCAAGAAGTGCAAAGTCATGCATATGGGGAGTGGAAATCCGAATGAACTGTATTCGATGGGGGGGGGGGAAGGCTGATGTGCACGGAGCAGGAGAGGGACCTTGGGGTGATAGTGTCTAATGATCTGAAGTCGGCGAAACAATGTGACAAGGCGATAGCTAAAGCCAGAAGAATGCTGGGCTGCATAGAGAGAGGAATATCGAGTAAGAAAAGGGAAGTGATTATTCCCTTGTACAGGTCCTTGGTGAGGCCTCACCTGGAGTACTGTGTTCAGTTCTGGAGACCATATCTTCAAAAAGACAAAGACAAGATGGAGGCGGTACAGAGAAGGGCGACCAGGAAGGTGGAGGATCTTCATCGGATGACGTCCAAGGAGAGATTGAAGAATCTAAATATGTACACCCTGGAGGAAAGGAGGAGCAGAGGTGATATGATACAGACTTTCAGATACTTGAAAGGTGTTAATGATCCATAGACAACGATAAACCTTTTCCGTAGAAAAAAAATCAGCAGAACCAGGGGTCACGATTTGAAGCTCCAGGGAGGAAGATTCAGAACCAATGTCAGGAAGTATTTCTTCACAGAGAGGGTGGTGGATGCCTGGAATGCCCTTCCGGAGGATGTGGTGAAGACCAGAACTGTGAAGGACTTCAAAGGGGCGTGGGATAAACACTCTGGATCCATAAAGTCAAGAGGCCGCCAATGAAGAGTGGGTGACTCGCCAGAATAATGGCTACTGCCTGGAGACAATACCCTTATTAAATAAACATACACATGCTTACTGTGACTCCAACATCGCTCTAAGCTTCAACAGCAAGAGGAAATGTGGAAAAAAGGATTCACACTCACAAAGAGGGGAGTAGCTGGCTTGTTACGGCGGTTACTACCCCAAATCAAATAAGCCTGATACTTCACTTTCAATGCATATACAGCATAGTTCTCTGCTTCAACGGCAGGGGAGAAGAAAAACTGATACTTCACACATCCAGCAGAGCTCTCTGCTTCAACGGCAGGGGAGAAGAAAAGAGGGTTCGCACTCACAAAGCGGGGAGTAGCTGGCTTGTTACCGCGGTTACTACCCCAAACCAAATGTACCTGATACTTCACTTTCGATGCATATCCAGCATGGCTCTCTGCTTCAACAGCATGGGAGAATACTGATACTTCACGCATATCCAGCATAGCTCTCTGCTTCAACGGCAGAGGAGAAAAAAAGAAAACTGATACTTCACACATATCCAGCATAGCTCCCTGCTTCAATGGCAGGGGAGAAGAAAAACAACCAATAAGGGCTGTATAACATAGTCTGGGTAAAACAAATAAGCATGGGTGTAGCTTGCTTATTGGCAGGGGAGAAGCTTGCTTATTGGCAGGGGAGAAGAAAAACAACCGATAAGGGCTGTATAACATAGTCTGGGTAAAACAAATAAGCATGGGTGTAGCTTGCTTATTGCGGCGGCTACTACCCCTAACTAATCAAGCTAGATATTTCACTTGGATGCAGCTCCATCACTGCTCTCTACATTAAAGGTTGGGGTGGAAGGGAAATAGAACCAAGAGCTAAGAGAAACAGATAAGTATGAGAGAAAAAATGTGTGAAGCTTGCTGGGCAGACTGGATGGGCCATTTGGTCTTCTTCTGCCGTCATTTCTATGTTTCTTTGTTTCTATGTTTCTAAAAAAGCAGATTAAATAAAAAAGAACACAAGAGCAGAATACGAGGGCCCCAGAAGATGAACCACAAAAGACCACAAATTAGGGTCAACAAAGCCAGAGACTAAGATCTAGGGCAGAACAACAGAAAAACAGAGGGGCGGATTTTAAATGCCCTGCGCGTGTAAATCCGGCTGGATTTACGCACGCAGGGCCCTCCCGCGCCGGCGCGCCTATTTTGCATAGGCTGCCGGCGCGCGCAGAGCCCCGGGACGCGCGTAAGTCCCGGGGCTTTCTAAAAGGGGCATGTCGGGGCGTGCCGGGGGTGCGTCTAAAATGACGCGGCGTTTCGGGGGCGTGACGCGGCGCTGCGGGGGCGGGCCCGGGGCGTGGCACCAGCCCGGGAGCGTGGTCGAGGCCTCTGGACCAGCCCCCGGGCGCTGGAGTGGCCTCGGAGGGAACAGGCAGCGCGCGCTGGGCTCGGCACGTGCAGGTTGCACAAATGTGCACCCCCTTGTGCGCTCCGACCCCGGATTTTATAAGATACACGCAGCTACGCGCATATCTTATAAAGTCCAGCGTACTTTTACCATTGTTCTTTTTTTGACCGACACTAAGGGACTTGAAGTTTTCTTAGACCATCTTTACAAGTATCCTTCTCCAAAGGCTGGAATTGGTTAGCTTGGCCCTGTATATTGGGGCTGAGCATGTACAGAGAACAGAGGGTGTTGGAGTTGAGACGAAAGGAGGTCTGAGGTGAAATTGGTGAGAAATCACTTTCTAGGACCCCCTGGTTTAGGAAATAAGCAATAACAGGCATTCCCTTAGGCACGCGTGCGCACACGCGCACAGAGGGAACCCTTTTAAAGGGCCTCTGGCACGAAATCGCAACCAGCCCACTTCGTGATGTCAGACGCCGGCGGGGATTTAAACCCGGCGTCTGACTGAAGATCCCTGCCTTGCAACGTGATCAACTCCTAGTGAGTGGTGAGTTGCTGTTCCTGCTTGTTCCTGCTTGTTCCCCGGTTCCTGCCTCGGATCCCGCTCCAGGTCTTCCTTTGTTCCTGCACCCAGTCCCGTGGGTCTCCAGGTCCTAGGATCCGTCTTGCTGCTGCTTCGCTGCCACCTCTGACTGCAGTTCCAGGTACCGGCATACCTCCTTTGGATAGTCTTCGGTTTTGACCTCGGCTTGTCTTCTCGTGTGCTGTTGTCCGCCTGTCCTGATCCTGGTCCGTCTTCTCACCTCTTCGACCTCCCTAGTCCACCTAAGTCCCAGCGGTCCGGATTCTCCCAGGCTCCTCCTGGGGGGATCTCGGGCTTCCAGGGTGAAGTATCCATCAGTCTTCTGCTTCTGATCCGCCTAACGGCCTGCTTCTCTCAGCGGAGATCTATTCCATCCTTTCTCCACCCGGCCGGCCCTAGGATCCACCTCCCTGGTCACAACAGTCCTGCCTGTTTTTCTGAGAAAGCCTCTACCATCTAAGTCAATAGACAGTGAGACAAATGAAAATGTGTCCCCCACCAACCAGAATATAGGGCACTGGAGGTGTATCCTTCTCCCCACTGGAATGGACAGTAGCAGCCCAGAAGCCAGTGTAAATCTGTGTGAAGACAGAAAGAGAAGAGATCTGGGTAGAGAAGTTCCCTGTGGGGAACTGGGTGCCCTGGTATTCTAGGAGTTCCCAAAGGATTACACATAGCACTAGGAGGACTAATCAGAGACCAACTAATCAGAGACCAACTGAGACCCTCTGGTGATAGGTGGACAGAACTGCCCAACAGGACCTCACAGAAGGAAGTGAAAAAATTACCTGTTAATTGGTGGGTTAAAAATATATTAAAAAACAAATCAAACCAGCTGTCAAACATTATGGAAGACTGTTGTGAAGTAATTTACTATAGAAGTGTTATGTCCTGCTGTAGCGGCAAGCCGCGACCGGGGCCCGTCCATTACCGGCGCGGCAGACCGCCGCGTTTCTGATGTTGGTCCAGTCTCCGGGGTCTCGGGTCCGTGGGTGCGCGCCGCGCAACATGGCCGCGGCGTCATCTTCCTCCCGGGTCTTGGCTCCGCCCCTTCCCCGGGGTTTTCGCGGCTGCACAGGATTCATGCAGGAGTTCCTCCTGCTCTGGGATTGGCTCTTCACTCTGAGTGTCAGAGGGCGGGAACTATTTAAAGGCAAGGCCTGCACCTCAAACCTTGCTTTGACTTCCTCTCTGCTCCTGGCTTGTTCCTGTATTTGGTTCCTGTTCCTGACCTTCGGTGTTTGACTCCTGACTGGCTGCGGTGTTTGCTTCTGGCTCCTGATTCCTGACTGGCTTCGGTGTATTCTCTGGCTTTCGACCCCTGGACCGGCTGCAGTGCTCTCCCTGGCTCTCGACCCCTGGACCGGCTGTGGTGTATTCTCTGGCTCTCGACCCCTGGACCGGCTGTGGTGTGTTCTCTGGCTCTCGACCTCTGGACCGGCTGTGGTGTATTCTCTGGCTTCCAACCCCTGGACCGGCTGTGGTGTATTCTCTGGCTTTCGACCCCTGGACCGGCTGTGGAGTTTCTTAAACTCTAATTGTCTGGACTGTTCTACCTTTGATTCCATGACCTGCTGGAGGCGCCAGCTCAGCTTTATCTTCCACGACCTGCTGAGGACATTTACCTTTGATCCCACGACCTGCTGGAGGCGCCAGCTCAGCTTTATCTTCCACGACCTGCTGAGGACATTTACCTTTGATCCCACGACCTGCTGGAGGCGCCAGCTATCTGGACCACACGACCTGCAGGAGGCGCCTGCATCCAGATCTCCCTTTCTTCCATTCCATGAGAGTTCTAGACTAGGCCTCGCCTACCAGCGATTAGACACACATCCTTCGCTGGACCAAGGGTTCACACCCCGAATCGCAACAGTAAGTCAAGGCCATGGACCCGGCAGAGGCCTCAGCACTACGAGCAATTCCCGGCCTGGCACAGAAGATAGTCGAACAACAGAGAATGTTGGAATCCATGGCTGCCTCCATTGAACGACTTAATGCTTGATTAGACGCTGTGGTTGCGACGCACGCTAACCCACCCACAGTCAGTTCACTAACCGCACCTGTTCCGCACCTATTCCGCAAGGACTTCCTCGTCCGGTTAAACCTTTACCGGTTCTACCTCGGTATGCTGGAGATCCAAGTTTATGTTTGGGATTCCTAGACCAATGCAATATGCATTTCTGTCTACAGTCCTCTCTCTTCCCGGACGATATAACTAGAACTACCTATATATTATCGTTGTTAGATGGCAAAGCTCTAGCATGGGGGTCTGCGTTGTGGCAGAACGCTGATCCAGTGTTACAGGACTTTTCTCGTTTCCTGGAATTGTTCCGATTGGTGTTTGAAGAACCAGGGAAAAAAGCAGCCGCGGGGTCCACCCTCCTGCACCTTCGTCAAGTGTGATTTTGTCAGATATTGAGTTTTTTATCTGTACCTGATAGGATCTATTGTTAAGGTAGGAAGTGAACCATTTAATTGTTTTGTTTTGTAATCCAATTTCTTCCAGTCTTTTCAATAGTATGTCATGGTTTACTGTGTCAAATGCTGCTGACAGATCTAGTAGTATCATGATGTAGTGTTTACCACTGTCGAATCCACGCAGTACGGTGTCTGATAGAGAGGTTAGTAATGTTTCGGTGCTATAGTGTTTTTCATCAAAGATTTTTCCAAGCTCGCAGCACCTCTTACTGCGCTCACACGTAAGGGAGCTAATGCTAAGTCCTGGTCAGTTGAAGCTATTGAATCATTCCAAACCCTTAAAGATTCATTTTTACGGCAACCTTGTCTGCATCATCCAGACCCCAGACATCCCTTCATTGTTGAGGTCAATGCTTCCACTGTAGGCGTGGGGGCAGTATTGAGTCAAATTACCGCTTCAGGCACGTCCCCATCCCTGCTCCTACTTTTCTAGAAAGTTCTCACCCGCTGAGCGTAATTATTCTATTGGCAACCGGGAGTTGCTAGCCATTAAACTCGCTTTCAAGGAATTGCGACAATGGCTGGAGGGGGCTCAACATACGATCACAGTTTTCACGGACCATAAAAACCTAATCTATTTACAGCAAGCTCAAAGGCTTAATCCACGCCAAGCCCGCTGGGCACTTTTTTTTACCCGTTTCGATTTTGAAATTCAATATCGACCCGCCAGCAAGAACATTAAGGCTGATGCATTATCACGATCTTTTGTCAGCGAGGACATCATAGAGCCTATACAGAACATCATCGATCCTGCTCGCATTATTCTCTCTGCGACTTTCACGGTTCCTGTTGGCAAGACGGTGGTACCTCGAAGGCTTCGCAACAAAGTCTTGAAGTGGGGACATGATTCCCAAGTGGCTGGGCATTCTGGACAGAAACGAACTCTTGCCCTTCTGCAGCGCCACTATTGGTGGCTGGGAATGCGCAAGGACATTCGCACTTACGTAAATTCTTGTCCTATTTGCACTCAACATAAGGATCCTACAGGGAAGACTTGGGGGCTATTACAACCCCTTCCGGTACCTACTAAACCTTGGTCTTACATTTCAACTGATTTTATTGTCGATCTGCCATCTTCAGAAGGACATATGGTTATATGGGTTGTGATGGATCGATTTTCCAAAATGGCCCATTTTACACCGCTACCCGCCCTTCCATCCGCTCCCCGTTTGGCTCATCTCTTCATGTTACATATTTTTCGTCTCCATGGTATTCCACAGCACATTACCTCTGACCATGAATCACAGTTCACTGCTAAATACTAGCGGAGCCTTTGCACTAAGTTCCACATTACTCTGGATTTCACCACTGCGTTTCATCCCCAAGCCAACGGACAGGCGGAGAGGACCAACCGGTCCTTAAAACAATTTTTACGAACTTATGTTAACTCTCGACAAGATGACTGGGCGGTGTTACTGCCCTGGGCAGTATTTTCCCACAATTTTCATACGTGCACCTCTACGGGGGCTTATTTATTTAACATTTTTTATATACCGAGGTTCTGATAACAAAGTTACCAATCACTTCGGTTTACATATAACTTTGGGATGACATAACACAAGTGTCTTACATAGAACAAGGAAATGTAGAACTGGGTGAATAATTAATTAAATTAAATTAAATTGCATAAAACATTAAGAGAAAGAATATTTTAAATTACTGAAATCTAACATACTAGCGATTCGGATCAGTCATGTAACAAGTAGTCAGTCTTTGGCAGGAGGAGATTGTATTTGTTTCTGGGATTATTAAGTAGTGGGACACATGATGTGCTGACCCAGATGGGAGAGTGTTAGTGAAGTCGAAATCAGGCGTATGCTTGGGTGAAAAGCCAAGTCTTGAGTCTTTTTTTGAAGTTTATTGGGCATTGTTCGAGCCTGAGGTCTGAAGGGAGAGAGTTCCATTGTTTAGGGCCCGCTGTGGAGAAGGCTCTATTGTTTGAGGATATTTTGATTGAAGGGGCTTTTAGCGAGCCTTTTTGTGCCGATCTCAATGGACGGGATGAAGAATGTAGCTGCAATGGGATCCTGAGATCGAGGTGTGAGGTTTTGTAGATAGATTTGTGTATGGTTGCAAGAGATTTGTAGAGTATTCTATATTTTATAGGAAGCCAATGGAGATTCTTTAAGATTGGAGTGATGTGGTCCCTTTTTTTTGCTTTAGTTAGGATCCTAGCAGGGCATTTTGTAGCATTCGTAGAGGTCTTAGGAAGATAGCTGGGAGACCAAGTAAAAGAGAATTGCAGTAATCAATTTTTGAGAATATGATTGCTTGCAAAACTGATCTGAAATCCTGTGGGGTGGAGTAAGGGTCTAAGTCTTTTTAGGACTTGGAGTTTGAAGAAGCATTCTTTCACTGTGTTGCTAAAAAGCGGGATTCAGTTGGTTGTCCATGATAACTCCTAGGTTTCTGACCAGGGGAGATAGAGAGGGGGTTGCCACTGGATGAGAATTAGAGAGCTGGTAGTTGCCATCTTGGGTGATGAGGAGGAATTCGGTTTTGTTGGCATTGAGAATTAGGCAGAGGTCCTCAAGAAGATTGGATATGGAAAAGAAGCAAGAATTCCAAAAATGGAGGGTTTCTTGCAGTGATTTGGTTATTGGAATAAGAATTTGGACATCGTCCGCATATATGTAGTGGGTTAGATTCAAATTAGATAGTAGGTTACAGAGAGGGAGCAAGAAAATGTTGAATAAGGTCGGAGATAAGGAGGAACCTTGAGGGACACCTAACGTTGAGCTGATAGGCTTGGACTCTTTGTGGTTGATCTTAACTTTATAAAACCTATCTCGAAGGAAGGATTTAAACCAGTTGAAAGCGGTGTTTTTGATTCCAATCTCTGCTAGTTGGTTAAGGAGGATCTCATGGTTTACAGTGTCGAATGCCGCTGATAGATCGAGGAGTATGAGAAGGCACGGTTGTTTTTTCTCTAGGTTGAAAAGAATGTTGTCTGTCAGAGAAATTAAAAGGGATTCGGTGCTTCTGGATTTACAGAAGCCAAATTGCGTTGTGGCTAGAATGTTGTTGTCGTCTAAGAATTCGGAGAGTTGATGATTTACAATTCTTTCAAGGATCTTAGCTATGAAAGGGAGATTTGCTATTGGCCGAAAGTTAGCTAGGTTATCCGGAGAGAGATTTGGCTTTTTTAGAAGTGGTTTCAAGATGGCGAGTTTGAGTGAGGTTGGCACTAGGCCCTGGATAAGTGAAGCATTGATGATTTGAGCGATTGGCTTAGCAATAACTTTGGCACTTGCTATGAGAAGATTCGCAGGAATTGAATCAAGAGGGTGGGAAGCAGGTTTAAGTTTCTTTAGTATGTTTTCAATCTCTAAAGAAGATGCTGGTTTGAAGGCTTCCAGGCTTGAGGCATGTGATGGCATTGTTATTGATAGAAGGTGTTGGGGGGAAGGATTTTTATGATTCCGAAGAGGGATCAGTAGGTTGGCTATTTTTTCTTTGAAGAAGATGGCAAGTTCCTCGGCTTTGTTTGCGGCTTTTTCATCCGGAATGACGGTTGTGGGCGGTTTTGTGAGGGATGAGACCAGGGAGAAAAGGGCTTTTGGGTCATAAATGAAGTGATGGATTTTTCTGGAGTAGAAATCTCTTTTTGTCTGGAGAATGGAGATCCTGTATTGGTGCATGCTGGTTTTGAAGGCTGAGATGTTCGCAGACGTAGGGTTTTTTCACCAGATGTGTTCTTTGTTTCTGAGTTCCCGCTTTAAGTGTCTGAGGTCTGGGGTGAACCATGGCTTTTTCTTTTCTTTATTAGAGTTGATGGTTTTGGATACTAGAGGGCATGTCAGATCTGCAACTTTATTTGTTATAGTGGTCCAGAATGCGATGGCTGAGTCCGCGTCTGTTATGTTAATGTGTTTAAGTTCCTCAGAAAGATTTGTGATGAGGGTTTCCTGGTTGCATAATTTTCTGAAATGAATCGCTGTTTTCTATGAGGTTGAAGTGCTAGGATGGTGGATGGCTAAAGAGGTATTGATTAACTTGTGATCAGACCATGGGATTGGCAAGCAGACTATGGAAGAAGAGAGGGTGAGACCTTGATTGATAAAGATTAGGTATAATGTGTGACCTGCTTTGTGGGTGGGTTTGTTTATTAGCTGTTGAAAGCCCATAAGGTTGAGAGTGTTGATGAAAATATCACAGTTGGAGGAACGGGGATTAGCATCCAAGCAGTAAGGCCGGCGAGTCCGTGTTGATGTGCCTAGCAATACTTTCTATTAGAGGAGAAGGGTCTGAGTCGAGACGGCCTGGAGGAGCGTAAATGAGGCCTAGTTGCAGGTGAGGGGATTTGAAGACAGCAAATTCGAGAGAGGGGGAAGAGTTGGTTGTGTGGAGAGATAATCCAAGAATTTTTTTAGAGGCTAATAGCAGGCCACCTCCTCTTTTTTTTGGTCTAGGGATCGAGAAGATATCAAATGATTGGAGAGGAAGTTGGTTGAGCAGGACTGAATCTTCTGGTTTTAGCCAAGATTCGGTGATGGCACATAGATCTGGTTGTTCATCAACGAGATAGTCATAGAGTAGATGTGATTTTTTCGTTAGGGATTGAGCGTTCAGTAGAGTTACTGAGAATAAGGTAAGACCAAGAAGTTGGTTTAGTGGAGAGAGCATAATGGGTAAGAGTCTTTTTTGTCGTGTTTGTGTATCTAAAGGTGTGACTTGTTTAATTGGAGAGTATCTCCTGCTTTTCTATATGATTGGAATAGCGTTGTGTCCCATTATTGTTGAAAGAATAGGTAGACTGGGATGGGGGGTGGCAAGTAAAAGAGAGAGATTAGAAGATGTCCTGAGTCCAAGAATCAGGTAGTTAGAGAGGTGGTTCAGCAGTAAGGCTTCTGTGTGAAAAGGATCAAGGGCTTTTCTTGGGGCACTATGGAGGGGCGTAAACGTGGCAGGCCCCTTTGTTGCGGTAGAGCCTTGACTTTAGAGGGCTCTTACCTGGATTGTTGGGAGTTGTTTCTTGGTTACCCTTTCATAGTTTATTGAAATTGGTGCTGCGAGAGGTGAAAACAGTCCGCAGTCTGGTCGGCGGGGCTGGGATTCCCTCACAAGGTGGCGCCAGCTGGGGGGTCTTGGAGGGTCTGGAGGATAATGGCTTCTCCATTTCAAGTTGTTTATGGACAGCAACCCGCTCCACCGATACCATTACCCTTGCCGGTCGTCTCTCCAGCGGCCCAGTTTACGGCCCTACAACTGAAACAACAATGGAACCATACGCAACAAATGCTACGGAGGGCAGCAAATACTGCCAAGAAATTTGCGGATTGACACAGACGACCGGCGCCACGATTCCTTCCAGGAGACAAAGTGTGGCTAAGTACCAGACGAATTCGTTTACGAGTTGCCTCCATGAGATTGGCTCCCCGGTACATTGGTCCATTTCCGGTGATAAGACAATTGGGCCCTGTGACTTATCAATTACGTCTACCTCCCACACTTCGTATTCATAACTCCTTTCATGTATTTCTCTTAAAACCTGTACTTCTCACCTGGCCCTCTCGTAAGACGCCTGTTTGTCCATTGGTAAGGGCTGAAGAAGAAACTATTTACCAAGTTCGAGAAGTCCTGGATGTGCGCAAACGAGGTCGTAAGTGGGAGTACTTACTTGCATGGGAAGGTTTTGGGCCAGAGGAAAATTCCTGGGAACCAGCTACAAATATCTTGGATAAAGACCTCCTCAAGACTTTTCATACTCGTCATCCCGAAAAACCCAAGCCTTCTAGGGGGAGGCCTAAAGGAGGGGGTACTGTTATGTCCTGCTGTAGCGGCAAGCCGCAACCGGGGCCTATCCCTTACCGGCGCGGCAGACCGCCACGTTTCTGATGTTGGTTCCGGTCTCGGGGGTCTCGGGTCCACGGGTGCGCGCCGCGCAACATGGCCGCAGCGTCATCTTCCTCGCGGGTCTTGGCTCCGCCCCTTCCCCGGGGTTTTCGCGGCTGCACAGGATTCGTGCAGGAGTTCCTCCTGCTCTGGGATTGGCTCTTCACTCTGAGTGTCAGAGGGCGGGAACTATTTAAAGGCAAGGCCTGCACCTCAAACCTTGCCTTGACTTCCTCTCGGTTCCTGGCTTGTTCCTGTATTTGGTTCCTGTTCCTGACCTTCGGTGTTTGACTCCTGACTGGCTGCGGTGTTTGCTTCTGGCTCCTGATTCCTGACTGGCTTCGGTGTATTCTCTGGCTTTCGACCCCTGGACCGGCTGCCCTGGCTCTCGACCCCTGGACCGGCTGTGGTGTATTCTCTGGCTCTCAACCCCTGGACCGGCTGTGGTGTATTCTCTGGCTTCCGACCCCTGGACCGGCTGTGGTGTATTCTCAGGCTCTCGACCCCTGGACCGGCTGTGGAGTTTCTTAAACTCTAAGAGGCGGATTTTCAGAGCACTGCTCGCCTAAATCCGCTCAAAACCGGGCGGATTTAGGCGAGCAGGGCCCTGCACGCCGGTAAGCCTATTTTACATTGGCCTACCGGCGCGCGCAGAGCCCCGGGACTCGCGTAAGTCCCGGGGTTTTCGGAGGGGGCGTGTCGGGGGGCGGGCCGGGGGCGGGCCCGAACCGCGCGGCGTTTTCGGGGCGTGTCGGGAGCGTTCCGGGGGCGGGCCCGGGGGCATGGCTAAGGCCCGGGGCGGCCCGGGGGCGTGGCCGCGCCCTCCGGACCCGCCCCCAGGCCGCGTCCCGGCGCGCAGGAGGCCCGCTGACGCGCGGGGATTTACGCCTCCCTCTGGGAGGCGTAAATCCCCCGAAAAAGGTAAGGGGGGGGTTTAGACAGGGCCGGGCGGGTGGGTTAGGTAGGGGAAGGGAGGGGAAGGTGAGGGGAGGGCAAAGGAAAGTTCCCTCCGAGGCCGCTCCGATTTCGGAGCGGCCTTGGAGGGAACGGGGGTAGGCTGCGCGGCTCGGCGCGCGCCGGCTATACAAAATCCATAGCCTTGCGCCCGCCGATCCAGGTTTTTAGCAGATACGCGCGGCTCCGCGCGTATCTACTAAAATCCAGCGTACTTTTGTTTGCGCCTGGAGCGCAAACAAAAGTAGGCTATTCGCGCTCCTTTTAAAATCCGCCCCTAATTGTCTGGACTGTTCTACCTTTGATTCCACGACCTGCTGGAGGCGCCAGCTCAGCTTTATCTTCCACGACCCGCTGAAGAGGTTTATCTTTGATCCCACGACCTGCTGGAGGCGCCAGCTCAGCTTTATCTTCCACGACCCGCTGAAGACATTCACTTTTGATTCCACGACCTGCTGGAGGCGCCAGCTCAGCTTTATCTTCCACGACCTGCTGAGGACATTTACCTTTGATCCCACGACCTGCTGGAGGCGCCTGCATCCAGATCTCCCTTTCTTCCATTCCGTGAGAGTCCTAGACTAGGCCTCGCCTACCAGCGATTAGACATACATCCTTCGCTGGACCAAGGGTTCACACCCCGAATCGCAACAAGAAATAATGAGAGTAACATCAGTGCAGCTTGCATTCTGGGTCTATTAGACTTAGCTATTCAAATTGTTTAAGTGTAGAATTTTATAACTGGGGAAAAGTTGGGGGAAGAGTGAGATTGTGGATTAAATTAATCTTTAGTTTGTGTGGTTCATTAAAAAAGAAATGTAGATAATTCTAAGTACGGTATATATGCCTGATAAAAAGAAATGAGTTTAACGTATGTGTTCCTGATAGAATTACCTTTCTTTTCTTTGAAAGTGTGTATGCCTGATAACAAAAAAAGAAAGGTAGGAAATTCAAAGTGTGTTTGCCTGATAAAAGGAAGTACTCTGCATGCTGGGGAAGACAGGAAGACAGAAATGGTGGAGGCAAGGGGTAAGAAATGGGAAGGGACAGAAAAAGAGGCATTATAGGGATGAGGGATGATGTGAAGATGGAGTAAGAGAAGGAGGTTGAGGTAATTGGGAGACAAAGAAAAGGAATGGAGGGGATAAGGAGTTGCTAAAACATGCAAGAAATGGGGTGTGAAAAGAGAGGACACTGAAGGGAAGAGAGATGGAAGCAGAAAAAAGAAAGATGACAAGGACAAAAGGAGAACATTGAAGTGAAAATTGGAGAGACCTTTTGGTGGCAGCGATAGGTGGCAGCACTATGACAGAAGAAGCACACAGGGGAGAGAAGAAGAAACAGCATATGGTTGGGACATCACCTTCTCTTCACTGCACAATTGAAAAGTTATGTGCACAACTATACTGCACACATCATAAAATACCCCCATAAAAAATTAGATGAACTTTGGGGAGTGCGAGCACAATAGGGAGAAGCCTACACAGCCTTCCACCCACAGCTGACATTAAGCACCCAATAGTAATGCACAATTGCACACGCTGCCAAAAATTAGAAGGTACATTTTATACAGCATACATATATATGGACACAAAGCATCTTTCTGCTGAGATGCGCACCCAATAGAATGCAACTCCTGTCTCCCTTTCTCCCCAGAATGCAATAGCACCTTCAATTTAAATTTCTGTCTACAAAACAAAAATCCATACCATCTCTTACCTATTTTATATCCCATGCCTGAGATAGTATGAGGGTACAATATTTAGAAATAAGTTGAGCATGTTTTATGTTTTTTTAAAGGTGTATGAATACCACAACAAAAGGTTGAAATTTTGGCAAGATGTTACAGCTAATTTCAAGTTTGCACTAATTAACCAATTTTTCCTTTGTTTCAAAAGAGAAAATATCCAGTGACATACATTGTATGACCTGGTTAAAAGAATACATTCTGGAAGAAAATGAATCATCCTCTCAAAGATGATGGTTATAGTTATTCTATAGAAGGATCCATTTCTGAAGAGAGCTAGGAGAATCACTTCAGCTAAATGAAAAAAAACTGCATATTATTCCTAAGCGGTTCCTTTGTTGGATCACAGAAATAATGTCAACTATGTCAAGCAGATGATCTGCAATAAGGTTTTGGCATCACTATTAAGTTTTTTCTATACTACTCAATCTCTAAAAAAAAAAAGGATAAGAAGAAAAGAAAAACAGCAGAAGTGTGAAAATCTCATTGGACCTTTTTATGTATTTAGAGCAGTGGTTCTCAACCTTTTTCCCATCGTGACACACCAGACAGGCCACGCTCACATGTGTGACACACTGCTCATTACAATTCAAGGTGAAAATAAAAAGTAAAGGTCCGGTAATTATTTTTATTGTTTAAAATGACACAAGGAAAAGATACATATTCTGTCTGAACAGAAATTGCATAAATAGTAAACATCCCATACCAAAACAGCACCAATTTCCAGCACTTAAACAGTAACCACCTTACCTAAGAAAAGGCAACACTGAAATATTACACCAGGTCTTAAGACACCAATACATCTCCTGTTAGGAAAATGGACCAAGTCAGGCTGCTATAGAGCCCTACACAGAAACTACACGCCAGCAGAAAACCTCACCTGAGTCACATGTACTGACCCTCACCTAACAAAGAATAAAGAGACCAAAACACATAACTAGAAGCATGCAGAAAAAACTGAATTGGAAACTGCAAAAAGCCAGAGTCTCTGTATGCAGGGTAATAAAGGAAAAAAGAAACATCACCCATCCTTATAAAACAAATCAAGAAATATAAAATCAGTAGCAGTAAAACCATACTAACAAAAAGAACAGATTATTTCGAAACAGCTGATGAGTGGAATATCCAATAATTAAAAATTCATATAAAAAATTTCTAGATACCAATAAAATATTTCAAAATAGCAGACACAAAGACCCAGTAATGAAAAATAAGGATACAAAAATGTTTTTGCTCTGCATACCTGGAAACGTTTGATATCCAGGTGTCTTGAGATTGTTTTGAATTAGCAGGAGGCGGGGTGGTTTGCTTGGAACTTTCTCCTCTCTCTGTCACATACCAGAGCGCTCTCTCACACTGGCTATCAATTACACACCTATACACACATGCTCTCAGTCACTCACATATACACATGCTTTTTCTCTCACTTATATAGGCTCTTAATTACACATTTACACACATGCTGTGTATCTTTTCACGCTTACACACACAGGCTTTCAATCACACACATATATGCTGTCTTTTTCTCTAACACACAGGCTCTCATTCAAATGCTTACAGATATGCTCTCTCTCATTTACACACAGGCTCTCAATCACATACTCACGTGCTCCCTCACCTAAACCAGCTCTCACTCACGCAGACACACATGCTCTCTCTCTTACTTATACACACAGGCTCTTAATCATACATACACATGATCTCTCACACACACAAAGGATCTCAATCATACACACATACTCTTTCACACAAACAGGTTTTCAATCACAAATTTACACACACAGTCTTTTTCTCTCACACACAGACTCTCATTCACATGCTTACAAACATGCTCTCTCTCTCTCATTTAAACACAGGCTCTCAATCACATACGTGCTCCCTCACCTAAACCAGCTCTCAATCTCACACAGACAAACATGCTCTCTCTCTTACTTATACACACAGGCTCTTAATCAGACACATGATCTCTCTCACACACAAATGATCTCAATCATACACACATACTCTTTCACACAAACAGGTTTTCAATCACAAACTTACACATACAGGTTCCCAATTGTAAACTTACATTCATGCTCTCTCTCTCACAGGCAGGCTCTCAATCACAGACATACTCTCTTTCACATATACAGGCTCTCAATCACACCCATACATGCTATCTCACTCACACACATGCTTACTTGCTCATTCACTCTCTCTCCTTCCCTCCCTCCCCGGAACTAGCAGCAGCTTCCTCCCAACCCTAACCTTCATTTTCAGCCCTTGCGGAGGAGGAGTCCCATCGGCCACGAGGGTTGACGTTCTTCTTCCTTTTTCTCTGAGCCGCGCTGCTCATTCCTCCGGCCGCGCCTCTCTTCTCTTCTTCGGACCGACGCTGAGCACACTAGCATGGTCTCTTCTTCCCGCGCACGCACCCGCTGCTCACCACTTCCGCTTCCGGGGCGGGAAGAAGAGACCATGCCGGTGCCGCTGACTCCAGCTGTCCTACCGCGTTTCGCCCGGGCTGACATCATTTTAAACTCGGGCGGAGGAGGGCCGGGGAGCAGCTGGGTCAGCGGGGGACCGGGAAGTGTGGTGACACACTGGTGTGTCGTGACACACCGGTTGAGAACCACTGATTTAGAGCATTATGAAATATATTGGGACTGGAAATGCAAAAATGATGCGATTGTAAATTCAGACTCACCATATTAATATATCATATTTATTTATTTATATCTGCTTATCATATTATCATCTTCAACTGCCAAACACAATTTATATCTGATTTGATTACAAGATAAAATCATCACATTACCAAATCAGAAAAAAAAAAATACCCACCAAATCCTACATGAAAACAGCCAGCTTTCTGGCCAGCCTTTCCTATCCCAAGCATACTCTATTCCTGTGGGAGAGAGGTCCGTTATCTATTAGACTGAAGTATGCTGATGTAAACACTAAAAATAATAGCCATGTCTTAATGGCTTTCATAAAAACCCTGTACTCTTTATATTGTCATATCTCTCCAGGCAGGGAGAGACAAGTGTGGCACCTTCACTGAAAAGTACTTCTCCTTTGTTCCTACTAGCCTAGCTTCTGCCAAGCCTTTCTTAGGAGGAGCACAGGCAATGTGGGGACTTATAGGGTATGAGCCTCTGCAAATATAATGGATTGTGGTCTTTTATAGCAGTATAAGTTAACATTAGGATCCTAAATTTGGATCTAAATGTTACTGGAAACTAATCAATTTTCCTCAAAACACAGTAAATGTGGTCAGTAAAATGACAGCCAAAATTCTTGCTGCCATGTTTTACACTTATGTCTTCCTCAATTGTCTCTGTGGAAGACCCACATACAAGGCATTGCAGTAACCAGTTCTCAAGATTACCAGGACATGGACCGGTGCAGCTATGTCAGCTATCTGATTATTTGAAAACTTCTGAATGCTGCTTGGGTCACAGAGGCAATTTAAGCCTCCAAACATAGCTTTGGTTCTAAATGGACCCCAAGATCCCACACAGTCTGACTAGCAGCAAGAGATGAGTCCTTTATCAGGACTTCTATACCTTGCTGCATTGAATTCAGAATCTTGATTTATTAGAGATAATCCTAAATTTATTCTCATTTATTGGAGTTAACCCTAAATTTATTCTCTTTTAGCCAATCTGTAACTGCTTCTAGGCAGCAGTTCACTCTAGTCCCTGGGTGTTATCAGTCTTGTAACAGTTTATAATATACTTTACTAAGGGGCCTATTTACTAAACTGTTAGTGCTAATGCAGGCTTTTATGCATGATAAAATAATGATAACTTATGTTAAAAGCACTATTGCAGTTTAATAATCTTATTTTCTAGTTAACATGACAAATAATATGAATTTACATAAAAAATGCAATTAAGCTCATATCAAGTAAGATAATGCAGATGAGCTCACCTACATGGTAACGTCTTACATAAATCATGTTAATGCTGCCATTCAATAAAATGGCAGCATTTCTCTATTCCTTGATTCATACTCTGTGCTGCACCAATACCAGTTTGGATTCTGAAAATCTTATAACACAAAAATATTACTTCTCTCTGCCTTCGATACTATTTGCTGTGGGTTTGATTCTGGAACTAAATATGTACTTTTCCCTCTAGATGTCTCCTCTGCTTTCGACAATATTCTTATTTTTCGCTTGGTATCTTTGGGTTTCACTGGCAATGTGCTCTCCTGGTTTTCATCTTTCTTGACAAACCATAAGCAAGAACTGACTTTTGGTTTTGACCGCTCCACCTTTCGTCTGGTATACCCCAAGTCTCAGCCCTCTCAACGGTACTATTTAACATCTATTTTACTCCTTTATGCAGATTACTTGTGAGCCTTGGGGTGCACTGTAAGCTGTATGCTGATAGCATACAATTTTTCTTTCTGGTACAATCATCCTAATTACTCATTGAGCAATTTATTTCTCTCTGTCTTTCCTCATATCACAAGTGGTTCTATCAGAATAAACTCTCTCTCAATATCAGTAAAACTGAGCTCATAATTCTATCTCATTTCCTTCCTCCAAAATTTCTGATAAATTGTCAATGGACACAATATTCCCATTGTAATTCTCTCATGCCCACCCACCCACTCACTCATTCCCTTCCCTGACACTCGCCACCACCCTCTGTAACTCACCCTGTCCTACCCACTCATTTATATCCCTTCCATAACTGGGAGTTCTCATTGACCCATCTCTATCCATGCACACTCATATGACAGCAGTAACTAAATCCTCTTTCCATAAACTTCACTTATTACGCGATCTGAAGCCCATACTGGAAGCCTAAAACTTCAGAACAATTCTCCAATCACTTATGACATACATCCACTTGAAATGCTTCAAAATTCTGCATCTCGTCTTCTCACTAACACTTCCATTCATGAACACATCACCCCTATTTTCTTTTCCTTACACTGGCTTCCTATTACATACCGAATACAATACAAGCTTGCAGCCATCATACACAACCTGCTCAACAACATTCCATCTACCTGGATTACTGCCACCTTGAAGATCTACACACCAGCACGGACGCTCCAAACCTCAAACCAGAGGCTCCTTGAAATTCCATCTCATAAGCATGCCCATTTAGATGAGACAAGAGAGTGCACCTTCTCAGTTGCTGTACCTAATCTTTGGAACACTCCACCAGCCTTGCTATGATCCATAAAGGAGCCAAAACTGTTTAAGAAGGCACTTAAGACTCATTTTTTCCAGCTTGCCTATAGTGACCTCATCTGAAACTTTTAATGTTTTATTTTACTTTATGTTATGTATAGTTTAATTATTGTGAGTGTTTTCTTGTACCCTGCTCTGAACAGTGGAAGGGCAGGTAACATGTTTGAAAATAAATAAAAAATAAATAAATACAATAAAGTTAACTACAGATCAAGAGCTGACATTGACTTTCTGTAACCAAGTATTGGCATGCTAATGCAAGAACCAAAACTTGGTCCCAATACATCCTGAGTTAGGGCCCTCCTTACAGAGTTAAAAGAACTCCCTCAAAGTATGTCCCTTCTCCCCAAGAGTTAAAAGGACCCCTCTAAAGCACATCTCCCACCACAGAGTTCAAAGCACCCTCAAAACACATTCCTCTTCTCTCCACAGAGTTAACAGTGTTATCGGCATAGACCCTTGGACTGAGGTAGAATTGGTGCAACCTGCAGGGAGGAGCCCTGCAGTTCCCCACCATTGACTGATAGAGTCGAGTGAAACAGAGGCTCAGCTGGAGCTTCGCCTATACAAGCTCACATTTCCCTTGGGTCGAGCCCTCGGGTGCCGGGACTGGCAACTCTTAGGTGGGGGCCTCTGCAGAGGAACAGAAGATCTGTAGGTGAGGTAAGGACGAGCAGGCAAAGTTAAAGACAAGCCAGGGTCAGGACAGGTGGCATTCAAGAATGTCCAGAAGTCAGGCAGTAGTCAATGGCAGGCAGCATACAAGGAAGTGCAGGAAGCAAGCCGAGGTCAAGCCGAAGATCTGTCCAGGGAAAAGCAGGATGGATGGGCCAGGTAGAGGATAAGGAGCAGCACAAGAGGCAAGGCACACAGAAAGAGTGAGAACTGAAGACTGACCACAGGAACTGACAGATGAGATGAAGATCACAAGAACTGAAGACAATGAAAATGACTAGGAATTGAAAACAATGAAGAAGACCAGGAACTTGGGAACACTGAGAGGACGCTGAGGCAACTCACACTACAGAGGCTGTAGGAGACCTATTGCCAATGGACTGGAGGAGTGTCTGCAGGGGCCTTTTACATGGTTAGATGAGTGAGGGCACCTCTAGGCTTTTCCCGCTGCTGGTTCTTTAAAGTTAAGGAGGTTGGGCATGTGCGTGCCTTAGGAGTGGGGCCAAGTGGCGTCGGCAGGGTCCTGCCGCAGGAGTCGGCGGCAGCATCCTGCAGTGTCGTGGTGTGGCTTCCCACTTCGAGGGAAGGAGAGGCAACCCAGCAGCATCAGCGGGCAGCAGCAGAGGCCTGGCCCAAGGGTAAGTGCAGTAGTTCGTGGGTCCCCTCCACAGACCACTGAAAACAAACAGCACGCTCAAACTACATTTTTCTATCACAGATTTAAAAGCACGACCATAAAGTACATCCTCCTCTCTCCCGACTAAAGCACATCACTTAATTTTATCGGCTTCGGTTGTCAAACCTGCTGACAGCCATAGGTTCGGAAAACAGACGCCGTTAAAATTGAGTGTCTGTTTTCCAACCCGAGGGCCACGGGCAGATTTTTTTTTTTTCAAGAAGTTTTGGGGGTTTTTTTTTAATTTTTGGGGCCTCCGACTTAATATCGCTATGATATTAAGTCGGAGGGTGTACAGAAAAGCATTTTTTCTGCTTTTCTGTACACTTGCCCGGTGCAGGCGTTATTTTCTGTATTTTGGGTGACGTAATAGGCTCATCAAAATGCATTTGCATGTGATGAGCGCTATTAGTTTCGGGGGGGGGGGGGGGGGGGGGGGGGTTGGCCACGCGTTTTCCATGCGTTATTACCCCTTACAGTATAAGGGGTAATAATAGCACGTCAAAACCACGCGGCCAAACAAGGGATAAATGGTGCACTCGGCCGAGTGCACTGTTCTGTATTGGCCTGACAGTAAGTTTGGGTCAGTCTCTTATCTTGGTGGGTAAAATACAGACTTTGGAAACTACTGTGGCCCAGCTTCAGAATCATGTACAGAAGCAGGAGAAAAGATTGGATTTGGTAAAAATGGATTTCGACAGACTGGAGATAGTGCAGGATGCTTTAATTAAAGATAATTCCCACTTGAGTATCAAGGTAGAGAACTTGGAAAATCGGTATGGTGACACAATCTATGCTTTATTAAATGTTTCAAAATGCTATCATTATCTCCCCTGGAAATGTTTAAAAGACTCCTTGATGAAGATATTGAATGTGCCTGTGAAAACCGTTCCTCCTCTTTCACATATCTAATCTACTACCTTCCAGTATTTAAGAAAAAGGAATTGTATCAGTCTTTGGCTACTGTTTCACCTATCTGATGATAATTTAAATTTGACTGAATTTCTAGAAATCTCAGATGACAAGATTGTGGTGCCTTCAACACTGATGGTTTTGTTAGCCTTAGACCCAGATAGAGCCTGACTTTTTAAAATGTTTTTCAGATATTGTGAAGATTTATTCTTAAAAATGACAGTTTGTTTCCGAAAGAAGGCTAAAACAATATTGTTTAAAATGGCATTTGAGCAACCTGAATAAATTGCTACCTTTGGGATTGAATCCATCTTTTGTGATGAATTTTTCTTTTTCATAATTGAAGGATATATTACTTACTTCTGGCAACCTTTCAGTAGCCTTTGTCTTAACAGATTATATTCTTTGGTAACAGGTAATACTGTGTACAATTCTGGAGTCTGCAAATACAAACAAGATGGAGTCAGTCCAGAGGGTGGCTACTAAATTGCTCAGTAGTCTTTGTTCTAAAGCATATGGGGATAGATTTAAAGAGATAAATATGTATATCCTAGAGAAAGGCAAGATAGAGGAGATATGATAGAGACATGCAAATATCTCAAAGGTTTCCATGCACAGAAGAGCCTTTTTCAGCAGAAAGGAGGCTCCAGAACAAGGGATCATGAGTTAAGGTTGAAAGAGAGTAAATTTAGGAGTAATCTTAGGAAATATTTCTTTACAGGGAGGGTATTAGATGCATGGAATAGCCAAAGGGTGGAGTTGGTATAGACAAAAACAGTATCTGAATTCAAGAAAGCATGGGATAAATAAGGGGATCTCTAATGAAGTGATTACAAAATGTAATACTAAATTAATTGGATGGATGGACAGACTGCAGACTGGATGGGCCCTATGGTCTGTTTCTGCCGTCATGTTTCTATATTTCTATTATCTGGCTAGAATTTACCAGATAAGTGGCGCGGGGGGGAGGGGGGGAGGTGTTCTCTGGGTGAGCAAGAAGCGTTCTGGGGAAGAGCAGCATTAGCCTGATAAGTTATACACTAATGCTGATATTCATTTAACTTATCTGGTTAGCTCTGGTCTGGCCCACAGACCTGACCTAAAGATAGCGGAATAAACTTATCCGGCTATCTTAATATATCCTGCTAGTTAGCCAGATAAAGTCATCCGGCTAACTAGCTGAGCTGCAGAGCAGCTGAAAATGGACCCCAGTATATTTATTTATTTATTTATTTATTTTTGGTTTTTTTATATACCGATCTTCTTGTATTGGATGCAAATCAAACCGGTTTACAGTAAAACAATTCAACTTGCCAAGTAGCATTACATGGAACAAAGAACATGGAACAATATAATAGTGCTTGCGAGCATTACATAGAATACTAGTAACAAATTAAACATTTAAACCTTTAGAAACCATTGGTGACAATTCTTATAGCGAATTTGATTAAATGTGCCTTAAATGATAAAACAGAAAAAAAAGGGGAAAAGATTGACTGGGTTTACACGAAGAAAGGGATAGGGAGGAGGGGCAAAAGAAAGAAGGTGTAAAATAGGGAAGGATATAGGGTGAATTTATAACAAATAGAATCAATTAAGGATGTCGTGGGTAGTATAAGTTGGGTCTTCAAAGAAATGCCTGACTAAATAGCCATGTTTTCAGTTTTTTCTTGAATAAGATCTGGCAGGAGTCTTGTCTGAGTTCTGGTGGGAGGGTGTTCCAAAGGGTAGGGCCTGCAGTGGATAGTGCCCTGTTACTTCGCGAAGATTTGGCTTGAGGGATGAATAGGGTGCCTTGGTAAGCTTTCCTGATCGGTCTCTTGGATTTGTGGGTGCGTAGCTGAAATGTGATATCCATTGGGGCTGAGTTGTGTAAAGATTTATGCATGATGGTTAGAATTTTGTATAGAATTCTATGTTTGATCGGTAGCCAATGGAGGATGTATAGGATAGGTGTGATGTGGTCTCTTTTTTTAGAGTTGGTCAAGATCTTGGCCGCAGAGTTCTGAAGCATCTGTAGAGGCTTAATGGTGGTAGCTGGAAGACCAAGTAGTAGAGAGTTACAGTAGTCAATTTTTGTAAGGATGATTGATTGTAGAACCAGGCGGAAGTCTTGAAAATGTAGTAGTGGTTTTAGCTTTTTCAGAACTTGTAGTTTGAAGTAGCATTCTTTTGTCGTGTTGTTTACAAATTTTTTCATGTTGATCTGATTATCAATGAGCACTCCTAGGTCTTTTACGAAGGTTGAGTTTTTGAGGTTGTTCGATAAAGTTAATGTGGGGTTGGGGGGAGAGTTGAAGACTATTTGTTGTTGACCATTTACGGGTGAGGCTGTATCTCTAGACAAAAGGTTATCTTCCTGAGAGATGATGAGGTATTCCGTCTTGTCTTTGTTGATTTCTAGATTGAGTTTGGTGAGGAGGGTGCTGATTTCAAGAAAGCAATTCTCCCAGAAGATTAAAGAATTTTGTAGGGATTTCTTAATAGGGATGAGAATTTGGACGTCGTCCGCGTAAATAAAGTGTTTGATTTTCAGCTTAGAAAGGAGGAGGCAGAGCGGTAGCAGATAAATTTTAAATAGGGTAGGGGAGAGGGAAGAGCCTTGAGGGACTCCCAGGTTTGAACTGATAGATTGTGATTCTTTGTTATTGATTTTTACCTTAAATGATCTATTGCTGAGGAAAGAGCGGAACCAGTCTAGGGCTGTGCCTGAGATGCCAATCTCAGCTAATTGGTTGAGAAGGATTGAATGGTTAACCGTGTCGAAAGCCGCCGACAGGTCGAGGAGAATAAGTAAGTGTGGTTGTCTTTTTTCTGAGCTCAGTAGGATGGAATCCATGAATGAAATCAGAAGGGATTCTGTGTTTCGGGATTTACGAAATCCGTATTGCGACTAAGCCAGTATAGTATTATCTTCCAGGTAGTCTGTGAGTTGTTTATTTACTATTTTTTCGATGATCTTGGCGATGAAGGGTAAGTTGGCTATAGGACGGAAGTTGGATGGATCATCTGTAGACAAATTAGATTTTTTTAGTAGAGGTTTCAGTATGGCTTGCTTGAGAGAGTCGGGCACTTGACCTTGAGTTAGTGAGCAGTTGATGATTTCCACGATGGGTTTCGCTATGGTGTTTGGAATTGAGATGAGAAGGTTTGATGGGATGGTGTCTAGTGGGTGAGAGGAGGGTTTGAGTTTCTTTAGGATATTCATAACTTCAAGAGAAGAAGTAGTCTCGAAGGATTCTAGCCTATAGTTCTGATGTGATCTTGTGGTTTGCGAAGTTGGAGTAAGTGGTATGGGGGTGGAGAAGTGTTTGGTGAGATTTATGATTTTTTTCTCGAAGAAGGTGGCGAGTTCTGAGGCTTTGGAGAGAGCTTGATCGTCTGGAATGGAAGGAGGAGAGGGTTTGGTGAGGGCGGAGACGTATGAGAAAAGAGCTTTAGAGTCAAAGATAAAGTGGTGAATTTTTTTAGCGAAAAAGTCTCTCTTTGTTTTGAGGATGGTGTTCCTGTATTTGTTGAGTGTGCCCTTGTAGCTTGCTAGTGTTGTAGTTGAGGGATTTCTGCGCCAGATGTGTTCTTTGTTTCTGAGCTCTGATTTGATGGACTTCAGTTCCGGGGTGAACCAAGGTTTTCTGTTGTCCTGGGCTTTGTGAAGCACCTTGGTAGTTAGTGGGCAGGTTTGGTCTGCGATTTTGTTGGTAATCGCGTGCCAAGACGTGATGGCTGAGTTCACATCAGAGAGGTCGAGCTGTGGTAGTTCCTTATCGAGATGATTGGATATGACTTCAGTGGAGCAGGGTTTCCTGAACCGGATCGAAGTTTTGGGGAATGGAAGGAACAATGAGACAGCTGTCTTAAGGACTGTTGAGATGATTAGGTGGTCCGACCAGGGTACTGGTGTACAGGTTGGACGGGATGAGAGAGAGATGCCTTCGTTCACGAACATCAAATCCAATGTATGGCCTGCTTTGTGAGTTGGGTTATCAATGATCTGATTGAAACCCAAGTGTTTGAGAGCGGATAAGAAGGATTCACAGTTATTGGAACGTTTGTTCAGGTCTACATGTAAGTTAAAAGTCTCCTATGATTAGTGCAGGGGAGTCATAGTTGATGTTTTTAGTTATGTATTCAAAGGAGATGGGTTGGCTTCTAGTTTTCCTGGTGGGGCATAGATCTGGCATATTTGGAGCTGTTTGGATTTGAAGTAAGCAACTTCCAGGTTCGAGATAGAGTGGGATTGTTGAAGGGTTATCTTCAGGTGTTTCTTCGCTGCGAGAAGTAGGCTGCCTCCTCTTTTCTTGGGTCTGGGGATCGAGAAGATATCGTAGGTTGAAGTGGGGAGTTGGTTTATGAGTACTGAGTCCGTGGGTTTTAACCAGGTTTCTGTGATGGCACAAATGTCCGGGCTAGCTTCTGAAAGATAATCATTTAGAATGTGTGCTTTTTTAGAAAGAGATTGGGCGTTGAATAAAGTCAAAGAGAATAGAGAGAGGCCTAGTAGTTGTGTGAGTGGTGAAATGATGATAGGGATTAGTCTCTTCTGTTGGATGACATGACTCTGTGGAGGTTTTTCCTTGTATCTAAAGTGATTGTTAATTATGGGGATGGTATAAGAGTACATTTTGTGAGAGAAAGCCTTAGACCAGCTGATAGAATGCGAGATTGAAGTGTAGTGGGGGCCAGAAGGGAGCGCGGCTGCCCTACCGGGCTGCACTAAGGGGCGCACAAAGGGGCAGGCCCCTTTGTCGCGCGCCTTTGGCGCGCGACGCCCGGTGTGTGGTGCCTGAAGAGAGTGCCTGGGTTTAAAACCCCAGAAGAGGCCTCCTTATTGGTCCCCAGGCTTCCCTCCTCCGATTGGTGGATTCTCGGGGAGGAGGAGGAGCCCGAAGACTGTGGGGAGCGTCAAGACGGTGCAGCAAGCCTCGTGGCCGGTGGGGGAGACGTCGGAGGAGGTAAGGGTATTTTTACAGGCCTTACCCCGACGGGCTCTCGCGCCGGCTGCGCAGGCCGTTGGTCCCCGGGCTTCCCTCCTCCGATTGGTGGATTCTCGGGGAGGAGGAGGAGCCCGAAGACTGTGGGGAGCGTCGAGACGTGCAGCAAGTCTCGTGGCCGGTGGGGGAGACGTCGGAGGAGGTAAGGGTATTTTTACAGGCCTTACCCCGACGGGCTCTCGCGCCGGCTGCGCAGGCCGTTGGTCCCCGGGCTTCCCTCCTCCGATTGGTGGATTTTCAGGGAGGAGGAGGAGCCCAAAGACTGTGGGGAGCATCGAGACGGTGCGGCAAGCCTCGTGGCCGGTGGGGGAGACGTCGGAGGAGGTAAGGGTATTTTTACAGGCCTTACCCCGATGGGCTCTCGCGCCGGCTGCACAGGCCGTGGCTCCAACCCCTTTCCGGTCGCGTTTCCGGGTTTCGCCGGGTCCAGGCGCGCGAAGAAGAGGGCGCCTGAAGAGAGTGCAGGGGTTTAAAACCCCAGAAGAGGCCTCCTTATTGGTCCCCGGGCTTCCCTCCTTCGATTGGTGGATTCTCGGGGAGGAGGAGGAGCCCGAAGACTGTGGGGAGCGTCGAGACGGTGCGGCAAGCCTCGTGGCCGGTGGGGGAGACGTCGGAGGAGGTAAGGGTATTTTTACAGGCCTTACCCCGACGGGCTCTCGCGCCGGCTGCGCAGGCCATGGCTTCCACCCCCTTTCCGGTCGCGTCTCCGGGTTTCGCCGGGTCCAGGCGCGCGAAGAAGAGGGCGCCTGAAGAGAGTGCAGGGGTTTAAAACCCCAGAAGAGGCCTCCTTATTGGTCCCCGGGCTTCCCTCCTCCGATTGGTGGATTCTCGGGGAGGAGGAGGAGCCCGAAGACTGTGGGGAGCGTCGAGACGTTGCGGCAAGCCTCGTGGCCAGTGGGGGAGATGTCGGAGGAGGTAAGGGTATTTTTACAGGCCTTACCCCGACGGGCTCTCGCGCCGGCTGCGCAGGCCGTGGCTCCCACCCCTTTCCGGTCGCGTCTCCGGGTTTCGCCGGGTCCAGGCGCGCGAAGAAGAGGTATAGTTAGACTTCAGCAATGCTTTTGATACTGCCCCACATAGAAGGTTTATAAATAAACAGCAGCCTAAGGTGGGTCCTAAGGCATTTGATTGGGTTAGAAACTTGTTGAGTGGTAAGACAACAGATGGCAGTAGTAAATGGAAATTGTTCTATAGAAGGAAGGTTTATGATTGGAATAGGTCAGGGATTGGTCCTGAAATTGATTCTGTTCAATATTTGCATGAGTGATACTGCAAAAGAGTTATAAGAAAGGTTTGTCTTTTTGCAGATATTAAGATCTGCAACAGGGTGGATATTCCTAATGGTGTAGAACAAATAAGACATGGTTCAGTATTTGGCAGCTAAGATTTCAATGCATAAAAGTATTGAATCGTGCATTTGGCAACAGAAATTTAAAGGAGTAGTACACAGTGGGGAGTGAGATACGGATGTCCACCAGATAGTAGAGCATTCTGGGGATGATCTTATCTTAACTTCAGAAATACCAAGTAATATGGCAAGAGGGAGAATGTTTGCCAGTCTTGGTTTTTTAATTTCCCTTCCAATGGATTATGCTATTTGTAGTCCCTACATCAACCATTGAAATTAGTACTGCAAATTCCTTAATGCATCAGCATGGGGTTGTCAGAAATCGATTTCAGCTTTGAAATTGGTTACTTGGCATCTCTGGAAAAAGTATAATCCTGGTGCACACAGTGAAAAATATAAACAGCATACAAAAGTGATAATACTTCTGTATAAATCAAATGGTAAGATTTGATTTGGAGATTGTATCTTCAGAAGACATTAGAGAAAGTACAGGAAACTAGCTGACAACCATTAAATTCTCCAAAGGCCTCTATGGATTGCCCTCCCCTACAGCTCCAGCACAGCCTACCCTTCTGCTCTTAGTCCCAATACAGCTTACTCAGCCACATCACAGACTGCCCTCCCCCCCCCCCCCTGCAGCCCCAGGAGCAGCACAACCTGCCTCCCCTACCACTTAGCCCAACCCAAGCTACCCTTTCCAGTGTCAGAGCCAGCTGCAGAATAGCCACCCATGAAAATTCCTCAGAAGCTCCTATTTATTGTCCTCCCTCCCAGCCCTGGCAGATGCCCTTCCCCCTCCAGTAACAGCACAGATTGCCTCTACCCCTGCAGCTCCCAGAATAACCTGCCGTCTCCCCCACCAACAGCCTCAGCACAACCTTCACTCCTCCAGGCCCAGCAGAGTCAGCTCCCCTATGCTAAGCATCTCCCCACCCCCACAGCACAGCCTGCACCCCTCAGCAGCCCAAACCTCAGCCACTTTAGCCTTCAGATATCAGAATCATTCTCTGAGACCCTCTTTCACTGCTAGACTACTATCTGCATCTTAATTTAATTCAATTGTTAGAGATTTAAAATGACTGAGGGAGGTGGGATGTGCAAACTAATATAAAATACTTTTAATCTATTGGTTTATTTTATATTTGTCTGTCGGTGATCCTCCAAAGACTATAATAAATCTACTTATAACAACCCAGTTATACTCCTTATTGACATTTGTTTGGAACTAATTCCCTGTATTTGTATCAGATAAATAAGTCTGTCAGTTTTTCAGTGGAAACATAGTTCTAGAAGTAGGGCTCATGTCATAAGAACATAAGAACATAAGAAAATGCCATACTGGATCAGACCAAGGGTCCATCAAGCCCAGCATCCTGTTTCCAACAGTGGCCAATCCAGGCCATAAGAACCTGGCAAGTACCCAAAAACTAAGTCTATTCCATGTAACCATTGCTAATGGCAGTGGCTATTCTCTAAGTGAACTTAATAGCAGGTAATGGACTTCTCCTCCAAGAACTTATCCAATCCTTTTTTAAACACAGCTATACTAACTGCACGAACCACATTCTCTGGCAACAAATTCCAGAGTTTAATTGTGCGTTGAGTAAAAAAGAACTTTCTCCGATTAGTTTTAAATGTGCCCCATGCTAACTTCATGGAGTGTCCCCTAGTCCTTCTACTATCTCGAAAGAGTAAATAACCGATTCACATCTACCCGTTCTAGACCTCTCATGATTTTAAACACCTCTATCATATCCCCCCTCAGTCGTCTCTTCTCCAAGCTGAAAAGTCCTAACCTCTTTAGTCTTTCCTCATAGGGGAGTTGTTCCATTCCCCTTATCATTTTGGTAGCCCTTCTCTGTACCTTCTCCATCGCAATTATATCTTTTTTGAGATGCGGCGACCAGAATTGTACACAGTATTCAAGGTGCGGTCTCACCATGGAGTGATACAGAGGCATTATGACATTTTCCGTTTTATTCATCATTCCTTTTCTAATAATTCCCAACATTCTGTTTGCTTTTTTGACTGCCGCAGCACACTGAACCGACGATTTCAATGTGTTATCCACTATGACACCTAGATCTCTTTCTTGGGTTGTAGCACCTAATATGGAACCCAACATCGTGTAATTATAGCATGGATTATTTTTCCCTATATGCATCACCTTGCACTTATCCACATTAA
Organism: Rhinatrema bivittatum; assembly: GCF_901001135.1. Classification (NCBI taxonomy): domain Eukaryota; kingdom Metazoa; phylum Chordata; class Amphibia; order Gymnophiona; family Rhinatrematidae; genus Rhinatrema; species Rhinatrema bivittatum. The sequence continues at coordinate 380,984,197 of NC_042616.1, forward strand.
ATTTCATCTGCCATTTGGATGCCCAATTTTCCAGTCTCACAAGGTCTTCCTGCAATTTATCACAATCTGCTTGTGATTTAACTACTCTGCACAATTTTGTGTCATCTGCAAATTTGATTATCTCACTCGTCGTATTTCTTTCCAGATCATTTATAAATATATTGAACAGTAAAGGTCCCAACACAGAACCCTGAGGTACTCCACTGTCCACTCCCTTCCACTGAGAAAATTGCCCATTTAATCCTACTCTCTGTTTCCTGTCTTTTAGCCAGTTTGCAATCCACGAAAGGACATCGCCACCTATCCCATGACTTTTTACTTTTCCTAGAAGCCTCTCATGAGGAACTTTGTCAAACGCCTTCTGAAAATCCAAGTATACTATATCTACCGGTTCACCTTTATCCACATGTTTATTAACTCCTTCAAAAAAGTGAAGCAGATTTGTGAGGCAAGACTTGCCCTGGGTAAAGCCATGCTGACTTTGTTCCATTAAACCATGTCTTTCTATATGTTCTGTGATTTTGATGTTTAGAACACTTTCCACTATTTTTCCTGGCACTGAAGTCAGGCTAACCGGTCTGTAGTTTCCCGGATCGCCCCTGGAGCCCTTTTAAATATTGGGGTTACATTTGCTATCCTCCAGTCTTCAGGTACAATGGATGATTTTAATGATAAGTTACAAATTTTTACTAATAGGTCTGAAATTTCATTTTTTAGTTCCTTCAGAACTCTGGGGTGTATACCATCCGGTCCAGGTGATTTACTACTCTTCAGTTTGTCAATCAGGCCTACCACATCTTCTAGGTTCACCGTGATTTGATTCAGTCCATCTGAATCATTACCCATGAAAACCTTCTCCATTACGGGTACCTCCCCAACATCCTCTTCAGTAAACACCGAAGCAAAGAAATCATTTAATCTTTCCGCGATGGCCTTATCTTCTCTAAGTGCCCCTTTAACCCCTTGATCATCTAACGGTCCAACTGACTCCCTCACAGGCTTTCTGCTTCGGATATATTTAAAAAAGTTTTTACTGTGAGTTTTTGCCTCTACAGCCAACTTCTTTTCAAATTCTCTCTTAGCCTGTCTTATCAATGTCTTACATTTAACTTGCCAATGTTTATGCTTTATCATATTTTCTTCTGTTGGATCCTTCTTCCAATTTTTGAATGAAGATCTTTTGGCTAAAATAGCTTCTTTCACCTCCCTTTTAACCATGCCGGTAATCGTTTTGCCTTCTTTCCACCTTTCTTAATGTGTGGAATACATCTGGACTGTGCTTCTAGAATGGTATTTTTTAACAATGACCACGCCTCTTGGACATTTTTTACTTTTGTAGCTGCTCCTTTCAGTTTTTTTCTAACAATTTTTCTCATTTATCAAAGTTTCCCTTTTGAAAGTTAGAGGGGGATAGATATAGGAGGGGATAGATATAGGAGGGATAGATATAGGAGTAATATAGGAGTAATATAGGAGTAATATCAGGAAGCATTTCCTTATGGAAAAGCTTTTGTTGAGATAAGCAGTTTAAAAATTGAAGTAATAAATAAATGCATAAAAAGAGCCTCCTAGAGCAGCGGTTCTCAACCGGTGTGTCGCCAAGCACCGGCAGGGGTGTCGCGTGGCTCCCGGTCCCTCCCGCTGCTCTTTCTTCCCTGCTGCCGTTGCCGCCGGGCTATCAGCACGTTCAAGCCCAGCGGGAACGGCAGCAGTGCAAAAAAAAAAAAAAAAAGCTGTGGCATCCGCGGCTGGCCTTTTCTTCTTCCCGCGCCTGCATTCCCCCCCCCCCCCCCCCCCCCCCCGGACCCGGAACAGGAAGTGATATGCGGTGCGCGGGAAGAAGAAAGGCCGTGCCGCGTGATAAACTAGCAGAGTACCATGATCACTCAGTGTGGACCCTAATATATTGTTAGGTCGTTGGTTTCTCCACCGGGGTTGAGACGAGGGGTCCCTAGTGGAGCACCCCCCCCCCTTTGTATCCGGGCTTAACCCTAACAAGATGATGGTCCATGGGCGTTAGTTACATTAATTGCATTAAAGGTTAGTGTCAAAATATTCATCTTCTGAATCTGATGACTCTGATGAGGGAAATGTTGAGATTGAAGTGTACTGGTTCATCATCATTATTTGGGCTGCTGCTCTCCGATCAGCTATCGTTTCCATCATGGCACGAAAGTTTCTAAGGAAAAGAGGGAAACATAAAAGAAATATAGCACAAGAAATTAAAAAGAATATCAAAGGAATGAAAAGTTCCTTGAGTCCTGGGATGGATGAGATCCAGTTGGGCATTGATGTTGTCCAATCAAAGGCCCCGGACCAGGTCTGCACAGGAACATGAGCTAGTCGCACCATACGATCAGTAATTTCTTCGATGACTTTGCTTTTATCATCAATCTGTAAGCAACAATTGGAAAGATTAAATTTTCCACACACTCCACCTTCCTGAGCTAGAAGGTAGTCCAAGGCTAATCGATTCTGGTATACAGCAGTAATAATTTTTGTGTTTTGCTTGGCCAAAATATTGAGGGCCATTGCAGAGTCATTGGTAAGAAGTTCAAGTACTGCCTGAAGCCTAATGATGCGATTCAGCATGTAGATTGGTGTTCTATATCCATATGAACCATCTTCTGCCCACGTCGCTGGTCCGTAATATTGTACAATACGTTCAGGTGGCCATTCCTTGTCGGACCATCCCCAATAGAAACTTTATCTCTCCTTCGTCGTTTGTTTGGTTTCATCGGGCTGTATATAGGTATACCTAAAGTTTCACCGGCTGTGACTGGTAATAGGAAAAAGCTAGGGCATATTGTTGCTAGGAAACAAGTTCCATACCAGGTGGGAGGCAATTGTTCATAAGCCCTTCGTCCGCATACAAAGTAATATCCATCTGGGGCTATGAATGGTGTTAACGGTTTTTCAGCTGCATCCCATGTGACATTCAACCTTGGTTCAGTCCAAAATGAAGCAGGCATAGTAAGATTCTCTGTCTGCCACCAGGTACGATTGTCCGTTGTGACTGTAAGAACTCCTGTACACGGTGAATTTCCAATTGGTACAGTATATAGTTTTGAGTATTGTCATGATAAACATTGTCTCCCAATAACGTCAGTTTGGAGAGCCCATTCGTATGGACTGTTCTTTCGGTTGTATGTTATAGTGGTATTTAAAGCATTCAGGTCAGATTGGAAGATTTCTTTGGCTTCCCAAGGCCATTGTTCTCCTATATTTGTACCTCCACATACAAAGCAATTTTTCACTTCCAAGGTTAGAGCTATGTTCTCGACCAGATTCACGAACATGTTCATTGCTTGATGTGAAATAGCATGTTTCTTGAGCTCCTCGTCAAGATGAGATACTTCATCGAAGAAGGATTGATAACCAACTATTGTAGTCTGATGAATAATAGGACGTGGCTTATCTCTTCATTGTGTGATTGTAATGTATGTCATAGGGTCTCCTCCTGTTCCGTCGATTCCAAACCCCCATGTATCTTGCCAAGGGGATCCTTCAGTTCTGATTGGCCAGTTTAAAAAGACAGTATTACCAGTTCCTTTCTCTAGTCTACCCACTCCTGGGCAACCAGTGTATCCTCCTCCTGTATAGTCACAAACTAAGCTCCATCCAGAAAGCTTAATATCTCCAGCACATGGTAACCAGCTGGATGGATTATATGCTCGGTTGTATGGACAAAGATATTTGTTGTTGAAAACATATGCTGCTTTCCATGAATCAGATCCACATTTGACTACGTTTGGATGTTTATCAATTGCTTCACATGCATCGAAGGTAAGTGTAATACTGGAATGTCCTCCCATTAAGACCTTTGTAGAATTAATGTAATATAGTATTCCTTTTCCATCTGGTATAATGTCGGATGTGTAACTCTTGGTAGACCAGTCGTGAGTGTTACGTTGTAGAACTTAGGAGTGGTGGGAGAATGACAGATAACCTTGTTGTTGAGTAAACATCGATGAAAAGACTGATATCCTTGGGTAGTGTTTAAGGAACAAGCAGGTTTTATTGTACAGGATGGTGGTGGTTGAGATTGATGTATAATTGTGAAAACAAGCTGAAATCCATCTGGAGTTGTTGTGCGTACTTGTTTGATACATTCAGTGCAATTCTGACTTAATGGAGAGTTGAGAGATCTCGTTGTTGCGCATAAGAGTAACACGAAGAACTGTAGAGCTCGTTGAAAAGAATGAAAATGATCCATAGTAGAGCAGACCCGATGATATAGATAGCGCTGATGAACCATTTCCAGGAACTGTTAGATGGGCATATAATACTCAAAGTGGTGAACAGAAGAGCACAGATGGCCCACTTCCAAAGTGATGAGGTCATGTATTATTATGCCTGTAAAGAAAAGGAGAAAATAGCACATTATTATTCTTCAGTATTTCACTTTTATCATTTACTCAGCGTTGGTTCTTGGTAAACCTCTAGTGAATTTTAATTTGTTGCTCCAGTACTGGAAACCTGCCAGGTGTTGGAAGCAGGTTTAAGTCGTGTCCAATGAATCCATGATGGACACCCAGAGACTTTTACAGCAGTAGGTGTAGTCAGTAGTACGGTGTATGGTCCTTTCCATCGAGGTTTGAGGCAGTCAGAATCGTCCCATTCTTTTACCCATACAGAGTCCTCAACCTGAAATGGATGAGTTGGTGTAATCAGAATTAATGGTTCTGTCTCACATGTATAGTTGCGGATTGCTACTACAGTGTCATATAATCCTTTTAGTTGCTTGCTGATTGACATTTCTCCTTGGATTTGTAGTGATTCAGGGAATGATGGAAGTGGTGGTGGTCTTGCATACATCATCTCATAGGGTGTTAACCCAGATTTTCTTGGAATGCATCGAATATGTAACAGAGCTAATGGTAGGATATCTGGCCATTTGGTTTTTGTTTCTTGACATAATTTGGCTAATTGACTTTTCAAAGTTCTATTTGCTCGTTCAACTGTTCCACTGCTTTGTGGTCTCCAAGTGCAATGCAGATGCCAATTAAGGCCCAAGACCTTGCTTAATTGTTGTGTGACTTCACTGGTGAAAGCTGGTCCATTGTCAGAATTTATTTGTCTTGGCAGCCCATATCGGGGCAAAGATTTGATGTAGAAGTAGAGTAAACACTTCTTTGGCGGTTTCTGTCCGGGTGGGTATAGCTTCAATCCATCCAGTGTAAGTACAGACTGCTACTAACATAGCTTTGTATCCTATTGAAGGAGTCATGTGTGTGAAATCAATTTGACAGACTTGAAATGGTATAGTTCCTCGAAGGACATGCCCAGGGGCAGGACCAGGCCCATTTCGAGGATTGTTCTTTGCACATGTAATACACTGATTAATTGCATGCTTAGTCAATTGAGTGATTCGGTTAATGTAGTATGTTTTTTGCAGTAGTCTTGCCAATGAATCACGGCCAAGGTGTGTATATTATGTGCTTCTTTAACTATTGTCCAAGCAATGGTTTCAGGTATCCATATTCAACCATCTTGTATAATCCACCATCCATTTTGTTGATGAAAATTTTCATATTGTGCCCATTCATTTTCTTCTGTGGTATAGACAGAGATTTCGCTTGGAAACTGTAAGAGAGGGTAAGTTGTTGCGGTGGCTTGAAACGGTTGTTCTCGAGCTACTTCCTTTGCTACTTTGTCAGCTCTTTGATTTCCTTTGGCAATGGGATCTGATTTCCCCGTGTGTGCCTTGCAATGCATTACGGCCACTTTGCGAGGTGACCAAACTGCAGTTAGTAGTTCATGTACTTCTGGTGCATTTGTCAATTGCTTTCCTTCTGCAGTTAGAAATCCGCGTTCTTTGTATAGGGCTCCATGTACTTGAATGGTAAGAAAGGCATATTTAGAGTCTGTATAATATTCACACTTGTCCTTTTGCTAACTGTAGAGCTCGAGTGAGGGCAATTAGTTCAGCCTTTGTGCAGACGTTCCTGGGGAAAGAGGTTCCGCCTCAATAATTTCATCTCAGACACTACAGCATATCCAGCAACACGCACTCCATTGATAACTTGGCTACTTCCATCAGTGAATAAAATCCAAGCTCCTTGCCAAGGTTGATCTCTTAAATCGGGTCGACTAGAGTGTACAGTAGCCATGACTTCCTCACAGCTATGAGTGATTGATTCAGGTGCTGGCATTAGAGTAGCTGGGTTCAAGTTTTTTACTGTCTTGTATTTGGATTTCAGGTGTTTCGCATAGTAAAGCTTGGTACTTACAAGACGTGAATTGGTCATCCATTTAGGTCCATGAGTTTCAAGTAGTCCTTGAATAGTATGAGGGGTTGTTACTTGCAGAGTCTGTCCAAACGTTAATTTTAACTGCTTCGGGTATCATAAGCATGCGGCAGCAATGCTTCGAAGGCACCCAGGCCATCCTTTAGCAACATTGTCCATTCCTTTTGATAATATGCAACAGGTCGTTCCCATGATCCTAGAGTTTGAGTCAATACGCCTATGGCCATTCCTTTTTTCTCATCTATGAACAGATGAAATGGTTTCATTACATCAGGTAATCCCAGAGCAGGGGGTGAAATCAAGGCTTCTTTCAGTTGATGTAGATTTGCTAGTTCGCGTTTCTCCCATTGGAAGGGCTGAGATTCTGCTTCTTTGCCTCGTAGTTTGTCATATAATGGTTGGGCAATAATTGCATAGTTTGCAATCCAAAGTCTACAGTATCCTGCGGCTCCTAGAAATGCACGAAGTTCTTTTTTGCAGGTCGGTACAGGTTGGTTTCTTTTAGAACTTGTACGAGAGATTCCAAGGCGACGAGTGCCTTCACCGAATTTCGAAAGCCCAAATTTCTACTTCTACTTCACAGATTTGCGCTTTCTTTTTGCTTGCACGGTACCCTTTCAAGTACAAAGTCGTAATAAATGGTGGGTTGATAATGCACATTCATGATAAGTTCTTTAAAGAGCAAAAGATCATCCACATATTGCACAACCTGGTCCATACATAACTTGGTACATCTTCAGGTCTTTGCCAGCTGTTCCTCCGAACAGGGTGGGTGAATGTTTTGAATCCTTGAGGTAAACGAGTCCAGGTATACTGCTGTTTTTCTCCAGTTTAGGGCATTTTCCCACGTGAAAGCGAAGATCTTCTGACATTCCTCCGCTATTGGAACGGAGAAGAAAGCATCTTTGAGATCAATGACACTGTACCATTTAGAATTAGAAGAAACTTGAGCCAGGATGGAATACGGATTTGGTACAAGGGCTACCAGGTCCGCTACTTGATTATTTACTTTTCTTAAGTCTTGCACTGGTCGATAATCATTAGTTCCTGGTTTCTTGACTGGTAATAAGGGAGTGTTCCAAGCAGATCGAATTCATCGCAGAATGCCCAAGTCAAATAATCTTTGCAGATGTATTTGTATTCCTTGTCTGGCCATGTATGGAATGGGGTATTGAGGTTGATTGATGACCTGTGCATTTTCTTTCATTTCAATCCATATAGGGGTAGCTTTGTTAGCTATTCCTCCTGGGTTATTTCAGACCATACTTGAGGTACACTGTCCATCAGTTGCCTTCGTTTTTCATTTAGAGGTGTTCTTCTTCATACCGATGTTCAATAGCTTTTTCAATAACAGGAAGATGTAGTCTCCATTCTTCTTGAAGAGGGCAAATTAAAGAAAACTGGATTATCAGCAAAGGAAGCTTTAATCTCACCAGTTGATTCGAACTGTAAATTTGCTCTTAGGGGCGGGATTTTCAGAGCCCTGCTCGCCTAAATCCGCCTAAATCATCCGGGCGGATTTAGGCGAGCAGGGCCCTGCGCGCCGGTGCGCCTATGTTCAATAGGCCTACCGGCGCGCGCAAGACCCCGGGACTCGCGTAAGTCCCGGGGTTTTCTGAGGGGGGGCGTGTCCGGGGGCGTGTCGAGGGGGCGGGGCCCGATTCACGCTGGTTTTCGGGGCAGACCGTAGCGTTTCGGGGGCGGGCCCGGGGGCGTGGTTACGGCCTGGGGCAGTCCGGGGGCATGGCCATGCCCTCCGGACCCGCCCCAGGTCGCGTCCCGGCGTGCTAGCGGCCCGCTGGCGCGCGGGGGATTTACGTCTCCCTCCGGGAGGCGTAAATCCCCTGACAAAGGTAAGGGGGGGGTTTAGACAGGGCCGAGCGGGTGGGTTAGGTAGGGGAAGGGAGGGGGAAGGTGAGGGGAGGGCAAAAGAAGTGGATCAACACCACAACCAAAGATTGTTTCTACAGGCTTCAAGTCCTAAACGGAGGTAGGCTGCGCGGCTCGGCGCGCACCAGCTATACGGAATCGATAGCCTTGCACGCACCGATCCCGGATTTTAGCGGGATACGCGCAGCTACGCGCGTATCTACTAAAATCCAGCGTACTTTTGTTGGCCGCCTGATGCGCCAACAAAAGTACGCCAAATCGCGCTATTTGAAAATCTACCCCTTAGTTTTGCAAAGAAGGTCTCTACCAATTAGTGGCACGGGACATCCTGGAACATAAAGAAATTGGTGAGATACTAATTGTCCTCCAACTCGAACCTGTCGCTTCTGAAGGATAGGAGCTGCTAGTGGTTTTCCAGAGGCTCCTACAATGGAAATACTTTTTGGTCGGCGTGGTTATTGCAGTAGTCATGACTGATCGCTGCGCTCCAGAGTCAATAATCCTTTGAACGTTTTGTTCCCACTCTTATTTTCACTAGAGGGTCAAGGGGCAGTTTTTCCTTGTCTAGTCAGGAATCTTGTCCCATAATATCGTCACCCTCCTCTCCAGACGTCTCATCACACAGCCATTGCCACTCAGCTTCTTGTGATTTAGATGGTTTGTATCCTTCCCCTTTTCGTTGAGGGGTTTCTGGGCAATCAGACTTCCAATGTCCTTCTTGTTTACAATATGCACATTGATTCACTCCTAGAGGCACTCTTCCTCCTCTGAACGGTCCTCCTCTGAACGATCTTCCTCTGAACGGTGCTCTAAACGGCGATCTGCCTCTTCCTCTATACCCAGGATATCTTGGTATATTCTGGCTTGATCTCCAAAATTGGTCTCCTCCATGGCTGCGGCTAACAAGCTAACACTTTCTCTTATCCTTCGACTACTTTCTATTTTATCCTTCTTCTTCCCTCTTCTAGTTCTCGATTTCCATAAACTTTGTCTGCCATGACTTTCACTTGGCTGATAGTCATTCCTTCAAACCCCTCTGTCTTCTGGAGCTTCCGGCGTATGTCGGGACATGACTGTCCTACAAACTCATTACTATAATAGAATGATTCTTCGAATCTTCTGGATCAAACGGACTGAATCTGCGGATGCATCCATCAAACGCTCTAGGAAATCTCCGGGAGTTTCATCTTTTTTCTGCACTACGTCCTGTAACTTGCCCATATTCATGACTTTTCTTTTTCCCGTCTTCAAGGCTTCTAGGAAGGCTTTCTGATAGGCAGCTATGCGCTCTCGACCCGTTGATGTCTGATAGTCCCAGGAGGGGTCTGTAAGTGGGGCAAATTCTCTCATGGCTTCATCCGGGTTTCGGTCTGAACCCGCTCCCTCTCTGGCGGATTCTTCCATGTTCTGTTGTATTTGTCGTCGTTCTTCAGTAGTGAAAAGAAAAGAGGCTAAATGACGAATGTCAGCCCAGTTAGGATTATGAGCTGTAAAAATTCCAGATAAAAAATCAATCATCTGATCTGGTTTTTCGGCATATGAGGGGCCAAGTTGCTTCCAATTAAAAAGATCATTAGATGGAAAAGGTACATATGTAAATAACCTTATAGTTTGCGTAGTGCGGTAATCATTCTCTTCCGTGGGCGACACCGGCACTACCGTTGCGGTCTCTCTAATTGGTAGCTGTAAAACTTGCGGCTTGCGTTTTACTGTGAGTGCCGTCAGAGAACGGAGGTTCCGCATCTTTTTCAATTCTCGCCGCTTCTATTTCTTTCTTCATTTCATGTGCAGGCCCGGGTAAGGGATCGGCTTTTTCATAAGCGGGGGTCGTTGGCAAATCATGCAATGGCGGATAGATGGGAACGTATGGTGGCGGCGAGGGGCTTTCCGATTCATCTGCTAAAATGGGTTTTGCAGTGAACGGCGGCGGTTTAACTTTTTTTTCTTGATTTCCATTATCTCCTTGTACTACAAATATGGCCGCCACAGATGACGTATCTTCTTCTTTATTCAAAATGGCCGTCTTCTCTCTTCTCTTCCGGTTTGGGGACTTCCGGCCTTTCGTTTTTTGTATATGCGCCACCATTACGAGAGCGGCTCCCTCCACTAACTTCTTTGCCCATGACGGTGGATTCAAAATGACTGCAATCCAGGCTTCGATATATGGTCTAATCTTCGGGACATCCTGGATTACCTTCTATTATTTACTATATTTCGGACTTTCGTGGCCGTTTGAAAAATCAAAAGTTCCTATCAGGGGCCAATTAACACATACTAAACTCGGCCATTTATATGCGCATCGCTGGAAATCATTCCGGTTTTCGTGCATTTATGCCTGTCGAACACTTCGCTAAAGTGCTCCGTCATGGTTTTTAATGGAGTAGAGCCTCCCCCTCCCACCTTAGAATAGAATCACATCACAGCAAAGGATGGAAAGGATAGCGGATAGGTAAGGGGTCCGTATCCGCCAGACACAAAAGGATCACAATCACCCTCGACTAGAACAGCGGAGTCGCCCGGCTAGAACTGCGAGGCCATTCACTCTCTTTCACACAACAAGAAACCTGTTCCCAAATTATTCCCAAATCGCTGTGGTCTTCAGAGCTTAATTCCTACTAGCCACTGCCGGCGGGGTGTGATCAAGGCCCCCTCGATCCTTCGTGATAAACGGATCGGCTTGAAACTTATTCTTATCTTATTTCTTATCTTATTCTTATCTTATTTCTTTTTCCCCAAAATACTTGCCTGAAAGTTCTTCCGATCGTCAAGAAAGCCTTCTTCCAGGATCACCAGCCCAGAGGTCCTCAGGAGATTTTCTGTGGAATGGTCCCCCTCAGAAACCTGATCGCTGAACTCAGCGGTGGCCACTCACCAGGTAAGTCCTGGGGGGATCGCTCCGCCACCAAACTACCGGACCCAACTGGGGGGCTAATACAGCGTCCCCGGTACCTCCTGGCTGGCTCGCCAAATGAAACTGTCTCTAAAAGTCAGAAAGGAGGTCCAGACAACTGATCCGTAAAAGATAGACTTTTATGCCAGCAAGATGCAGCTAAGACAAGGGCTTAGTACAACTGCATGCCCCTCCCCTCCGGGAGCAGGCTTATACATTCTACAATTCTTATCTTTTACACATGCGTTTTACATACTGCTGAGCAAGCAATATTCCGGCTGAGGGTTTCAAGTAGGTGTAGCTTATAATCAGACCATTGATATACGTCATATAAGAGACGTGATATGTTTAGACATTTTATAGCAGCAATCGTATTAATACAATACAAATTATATTACAAAATGGTAGTGCGTTTCACTGAATGTCAGTACGTAAATGCGTAGTGCATGCCATTGCCGTCTCAAATGTTAGTACATTCAATATGGCTGTGCGTTGCAATGCATTTCACTGCTGGCGTTGTTAGCTAGAAGTTTTCAGTTTTCTCATTCACCGATTATTCATAAGATTGAACTCCTTCAGGAGGAGGAGGAGCAGCTACCGTTTGTGCTCGGGGGGGGGGGGGGGGGGGGGGGGAGAGGAAGTGGAGTGACAGAAGAGAGAGAAGCAGCCAATCAGCCTGTGTATAAGTGAGAGAATGTGTGTGATTGAGAGCCTGTGTGTAAGTGAGAGAATGTATTTGATCGAGAGTATGTGTGTGATTGAGAGAAAACTGGTCAGAGAGCTGATGTATGTGTATATGTGAGAGACAATGAAAGTGACTGCTCAAGGAGATGACTGATGTGTATGTGAGAGTGTGAGACAGTCAGGGATGTGTGTGTGTGTGTGAGAGAGAGAGAAAAAGCATGGAAGTGAGAAATCTGGGTATGTGAGAAAGCATGGGAGTAAGAAGCCTGTGTTGTGGGGTGTATGTGAAAGAAAGCATGGGAGTGAGAAGCCTGATTATGTGAGAGAGAGCATGGGAGTGGGAAGCCTGTGTGTGTGCATGTATATGAGAGAGAACTGGTTGGTAAGGTGATGGTGTGACTGGTGTGTATGTGAATGTGAGAGAGAGAGAATGTGATTCAGGGAATGAGAAGCCTGTGCACGTGGAGAGCAAGCATGGAAATGAGAGAGAGACTGGGTGTGTGTGTGTGTGTGTGTGTGTAACAGAGAAAGTGATTATGGGAATGAGAAGCCTGTGCATGTGAAGAGAGTGAGCATGGGAGTGAGAACCTGGGTGTGTGTGAGACACAGCATGGGAGGGAGAAGCCTGTGTATGTAAGACAGAACATGGAAATGGGAAGCCTGTGTGTGTGTGTGTGTATGCATGAGAGAGATCAGGTGACGGGGGTGTGTGAGAGAGAGAGAGAGAAAGTGATTATGGGAATGAGAAGCCTGTGCAGGTGAAGAGTGGGCATGGGAGTGAGAAACCTGTGTGTGTGTGTGAGACACAGCATGGGAGTGAGAAGCCTGTATATCTGAAAGAGAACATGGGAGTGGGAAGCCTGTGTGTGTGTATGCATGAGAGAGATCAGGTGACTGGTGTGTGTGTATGTGTGAGAGAAAGAAAGTGATTATGGGAATGAGAAGCCTGTGCATGTGGAGAGAACAAGCATGGGAGTGAGAGAATGGTGAGTGTATGTGAGAAAGAGAAAGTGATTATGAGAGTGAGAAGCCCATATATGTAAGTGGAACACGGGAGTGGGAAGCCTGTGTGTGTGTGTATGGCATGAGAGAAACTGTTCAGGAAGGTGACTCGTGTGTTTGTCAAAGACTGGGAGATGATTGGTGTGTGAGAGACAGAAACTGGTCATGGGGGCATGACTGGTATGGTGTGTATGTGTGAGAGACATGGGCCCTAAGGAAGAGGACCATGAGTATAGAGCTTAGCCACTACTGCTGCTTCTGGTGTGTGCTACAGCCTGCATGGAAGAGGAGTAGGAGAGCTGCTGGAGGGGGTAAGTAAAGGTGGCTTTTTAAGTTTATTTTTCATGATTGACTGCCATTTTAATTATTTAATATTATGTGATGTGTCTGCTTTTTTTGAAATATTTTATTGGTGTTTGGAGAATTTTTAATAGTTTTTAATAGTTTTTAATTGTTGGATGTTATTCTGTTCATAGTTGTTGTGAAACATTTATTCTGCTTATTAGTATAGTTTTACAATTATTTCTGTGTGGGGATCTATAGCTGCTTGCTAGTTCTGTTTTCCTAATAAGAGGTGTATTGGTTTTTAGGGCCTGATTTAATATTTGTAGTGTTGCCTTTTCATAGATAGGGTTGCTCCTGTTTGAGTGTATTCCATAATACAGGTGTAACTGTGTGTGGATTAGTTTATGTGCATTACTACAGATCCTGGGAGTATGTTAGGTCGGTTCTGTGTCTGTTACAGAGATATTTTACTAGCATGTAAGTGTTTTATCAGTCTTATTTGTTGTGTTTTCTCAAGAGGACATGCATTGGTGGTAAACTGCTGTCTTTTCATAAGTAGGGCTATTGAGCCTGAAAGTAGAAGGAGTTTGAGTTGCTGTTACTGAGATGACACCAGAACCAGAATATCTTTTTTGTAGAGTGAGTTGAATGGGGAATGTCATAATTCTGCTTTACATCCATTATTGTGGATCAGGGGGGTTCCCGTGGATGCAAACTGTACATTTACATCTAGCCCTGTGACGATCATGGGTCAGTGTGTCACGCATGTGAGAACCATCTGTCAGGTGTGTCCCGACAGAAAAAAGGTTGAGAACCACTGTCCTAGAGGACCTGTTAGCACAAGAATGATATCTGAATTTAAGAAAGCACAGGACAAGGTCAAAATAGAGCTGGAGTTCCAGCAGTCTACAATATTGCAGTAGTTAAGGAAAATGGATAGGGTAGATTTAACAGGCTTGCTTTCCCTTTTAATTTCTTGCTATACAATTCATTGTTTTCTAATTCTGTGTGTGTATATAAAGAATGGACAATGTAACTATATGACCCTCAAACCCATTTATTTAAAAATAAGATATGGATCTCCAGCGGTGAACTTGGCCTGCGCAATCGGCGCTGAAGCCCGCCGGGGTAAGGCCTCCTGTTCCGCTCACCCCGATCGGGCTCCCTCGCCGATCGCCGGCCTTCCCTCCAACTGTTGACCTACCTGAAAGGCCGCGATCCTCCGCCTCCAGCCGCGCTGAAGCCCGCCGCTCACCCTGATCGGCCCCGAGCGGCCCCAACCCGAACCACGAGTCCTCGCGGCCAGCAGGCCCCAAACCGCCTACAGAAAACGTCGCGGCGGTGACGTCACAGGTGCAACCGGCCCGGTTTTTAAAATCGCCGCTCCGCTCTTCATCCTCCTCTTCTCTCCACGAGGCTCCAGCGGTGAACTTGGCCTGCGCAATCGGCGCTGAAGCCCGCCGGGGTAAGGCCTCCTGTTCCGCTCACCCCGATCGGGCTCCCTCGCCGATCGCCAGCCTTCCCTCCAACTGTTGACCTACCTGAAAGGCCGCGATCCTCCGCCTCCAGCCGCGCTGAAGCCCGCCGCTCACCCTGATCGGCCCCGAGCGGCCCCGACCCGAACCACGAGTCCTCGCGGCCAGCAGGCCCCGAACCGCCCACAGAAAACGTCGCGGTGGTGACGTCACAGGTGCGACCGGCCCGGTTTTTAAAATCGCCGCTCCGCTCTTCATCCTCCTCTTCTCTCCACGAAGCTCCAGCGGTGAACTTGGCCTGCGCAATCGGCGCTGAAGCCCGCCGGGGTAAGGCCTCCTGTTCCGCTCACCCCGATCGGGCTCCCTCGCCGATCGCCGGCCTTCCCTCACAACTGTTGACCTACCTGAAAGGCCGCGATCCTCCGCCTCCAGCCGCGCTGAAGCCCGCCGCTCACCCTGATCGGCCCCGAGCGGCCCCGACCCGAACCACGAGTCCTCGCGGCCAGCAGGCCCCGACCGCCCACAGAAAACGTCGCGCGGTGACGGCACAGGTTGCGACCGGCCCGGGTTTTAAAATCGCAGCTCCGCTCTTCATCCCTCCTCTTCTCTCCACGAGGCTCCAGCGGTGAACTTGGCCTGCGCAATCGGCGCTGAAGCCCGCCGGGGTAAGGCCTCCTGTTTCCGCTCCACCCGATTCGGGCTCCCTCGCCGTGATCGCCAGCCTTCCCTCCAACTGTTGACCTACCTGAAAGGCCGCGATCCTCCGCCTCCAGCCGCGCTGAAGCCCGCCGCTCACCCTGATCGGCCCCGAGCGGCCCCGACCCGAACCACGAGTCCTCGCGGCCAGCAGGCCCCGAACCGCCCACAGAAAACGTCGCGGCGGTGACGTCACAGGTGCGACCGGCCCGGTTTTTAAAATCGCCGCTCCGCTCTTCATCCTCCTCTTCTCTCCACGAAGCTCCAGCGGTGAACTTGGCCTGCGCAATCGGCGCTGAAGCCCGCCGGGGTAAGGCCTCCTGTTCCGCTCACCCCGATCGGGCTCCCTCGCCGATCGCCGGCCTTCCCTCCAACTGTTGACCTACCTGAAAGGCCGCGATCCTCCGCCTCCAGCCGCGCTGAAGCCCGCCGCTCACCCTGATCGGCCCCGAGCGGCCCCGACCTGAACCACGAGTCCTCGCGGCCAGCAGGCCCCGAACCGCCCACAGAAAACGTCGCGGCGGTGACGTCACAGGTGCGACCGGCCCGGTTTTTAAAATCGCCGCTCCGCTCTTCATCCTCCTCTTCTCTCCACGAGGCTCCAGCGGTGAACTTGGCCTGCGCAATCGGCGCTGAAGCCCGCCGGGGTAAGGCCTCCTGTTCCGCTCACCCCGATCGGGCTCCCTCGCCGATCGCCGGCCTTCCCTCCAACTGTTGACCTACCTGAAAGGCCGCGATCCTCCGCCTCCAGCCGCGCTGAAGCCCGCCGCTCACCCTGATCGGCCCCGAGCGGCCCCGACCCGAACCACGAGTCCTCGCGGCCAGCAGGCCCCGAACCGCCCACAGAAAACGTCGCGGCGGTGACGTCACAGGTGCGACCGGCCCGGTTTTTAAAATCGACACGCTCCCTGGCGTCGTGCGCCGGGCGTCGCGCGCACGAAGGAGCGCGACAAAGGGGCCTGCCCCTTTGTTTCGCCCCTTCGTGTCGCCCCATGCTAAGCTCGAGCACCACCCCACATATCCTCCTAAATTGTGCCCAGAAGTCTCACCACAGCAAAGAACTCCCTGACAGAAGCCGCCGCCTATCACCTGGAGACAAGAACCCGTTCCAAGTGAACACCTTCACTAAAGACAGACCAAAGACCTTTCACAGCAAGCTTATCAGACGTAAGTGTGTCCCCGTCTGAACTATATAGCAACTGAATTTACAGTATCTGCATTTCCTAACCGAACGCATCCTAATGCCTGCCTACTATGTCTAACTGTAATTACTTTATTACACTGCATTATACCAATCGATTGATTTAAACGGTGATATTGCTTTTCACCTGTTCAAACTGCATTAATCCAATCAACTTCTTACCTTGTTAAACCACATTAATCTGTTCATCTGTACTTACAGCGCATGCTCCTACATTGATCTGCTACCATTGCTTTAATCTGTCTTACCGCACTACGGTGCCAGAATCTCACAACCTGTCCTTCACCCTTATACACCTCCACTTGCCCCTTACATAATAATGCCCCCACACACTTACTGCTATCCCCCCAATCACCCGCCCGGACACCCCCATAAACTAACCTTCCCCCCCTACAACCAACATAACCCTCAAAAAAGGCGGCTGACCTCTATTCCCATATCTCCCACCTCGCAAGCCCTCACCATTTCTCTCATTTCTCTACTACTCATTAACGCCCAATCCCTAAAACAAAAAACACACCTTTTCCATGATATCCTAACTGACTCCAAACCAGAAATCTTTGCAGTAACTGAAACCTGGTTCAAACCCTGCGACACCCCTCTCATCAACCAACTACCCTCTGAAACCTATGACATTTTCTCCATCCCACGAAAAAAGAAAAGAGGAGGGGGCCTACTCCTCCTAGCAAAAAAAGAACTCAAGCTCACCTCACATACCTGCAATATTCCCAACCAATATGAAGTAGGCCTTTTCAAGTCGCAATCACTACAAATTTGCCTTATATACACCCCCCCTGGGCTACTAGAAAAAGACCCCTCCCCCCTCATCGAACTCCTCACCGTCTCCCTCTCTCCCGACATCCCCACGATTCTCCTTGGCGACTTTAACCTGCATGTTGACTCCTCCCCACAATCCCCATCATGCGAAGCTTTCATTTCATCGTTAGACGCCATGGGCCTTACCCAAATTATCCACTCCCCTACCCACAAAGCAGGTCATACCCTTGACCTCATTTTCACTAATGCACTCATCAATGTCATCCGCCCCCCCACATGCCTCCCCGTCCCCTGGTCCGACCACTCCATCATTAACACTACCCTCTCTCTACAAACCTCACCGACCTCCTCTCCCTCCCAGCCTAAATCCTTCCAATATCGTAAAACCTGCTCTATTGATACCCTCACTTCCGCCTGCTCCAACATCCCAAATCACCTTGACCTGGAGACAGCAGACCGGGCTATATCCTCCTGGACAGAAACAACACAGAAAATCGCCAACAATCTTTGCCCAATCATTCACAAAACAATCACACAAACCAAATCATCCAAAAAACCCTGGTACACCCAGACACTCAAAACCCAAAAAATCCAGCTTAGAGCAGCAGAAAGACACTGGCGCAAATTTCCCACTACCGCCACAAAAACAATCTATTACCAACTCATGCATGCTTATAGAAACGCCATTCAAACAACAAAAAAAGAATACTATGCCAAGAAAATTCACCACCTAAAGCTTTATTCACTCTAGTTTCAAATCTTACCAAACCCAACGTGTCCGCAACCCAAGTCCCCTCCACACAAACCCGGTGCAATGAAATTGCCATGTTCTTTAAGGACAAAATTTCCAACATCACTGCTAAATTTACCCCCAACACCAAAAACTCCCCCCTCACCAGCTACATTACCCCCCCCCACCCCTCATACACCCACCATCCTCTCCTCTTTTGAACCCTCCTCATCTCTAGAAATAGAAAATATTTTAAAAAAGATGAGACCCTCCTCCCACCCCTCAGAAACCATCCCCACTAAACTACTCCTCTCTATCCCCAAAACCATAGCCACCTCACTCTCCAAAATCGTTAACTGCTCCCTGGAACACGGCCTAGTACCCCTATCTCCCTGAAACAAGCCGTGGTCAAACCCATCTTAAAAAAAACCCTCCCTTGACCCCTCCAACCTTTCCAACCTCCGTCCCATCTCCAACCTCCCCTTCCTCTCCAAAATCATTGAAAAACTAGTAAACTCCCGTCTCTCCGACTACCTCGAACAATCCAATATACTCCCACCCTCACAATATGGCTTCCGCAAGCTCCTCAGCACTGAATCCCTACTCCTCTCCCTTACCGACACCATCATCAAAGGAATGGACGCTGGCAACTCCTATCTCCTTGCTATGCTTGATATATCCGCTGCCTTTGACACTGTAGATCACAACATCCTCATCAACACACTCATCGGTATAGGAATATCAGGTACTGCTCTCTCCTGGGTAAAATCCTTCCTCCAAAACCGTACCTACACAGTCCTCACTGACAACTTCACCTCCCCCCCTATTAATCTCAACTGTGGTGTCCCCCAAGGTTCCTCCCTCTCTTCCACCTTGTTTAACATCTACATGCTCCCCCTTACAAACCTCCTCTCCAACCTTGGGATTACACACTTCATCTACGCAGATGATGTGCAGATCCTCATTCCTTTTACTAATTCTGCTCTCACTGCTCTCCAAAAATGGAACACTATTCTCGCTTCCATAAACCAACTCCTCACTGACATGCACCTAGCCCTCAACCCGCACAAAACTGAACTACTCCTCATCTCCTCCAGACATGCCTCCACACCCTCCCCCTCCACCCTCCAACCCTCTAACTTTCTCTCTGATACAAGAAATCTAGGTGTCATACTTGACAACCAACTCACCTTCAAACCATTTATCAAATCCATCCTTAGCAGCTGCTACTTTAAATTACAAACCCTCAAAAAACTCAAACCCCTCCTCTACTTCTCGGACTTCCGTACAGTACTCCAATCTATAATCTTCTCAAAAATTGATTACTGTAACGCACTCCTACTGGGACTCCCTGCTACCTACATCAAACCTCTACAACTCCTTCAAAACGCTACTGCACGCATCCTCACCAATGCCAAAAAGAAAGACCATATCACTCCCACCCTCTTTAACCTCCACTGGCTTCCTATCCACTCACGAATTCTATACAAAACCCTCACCCTCATCCACAAAAGTATAATTAATGAACACTACAACTGGCTAAACCCACCCTTCACCCTTCGTACCTCCACAAGACCCACCCGCTCCTCCCTCCGTGGAACCCTTATCCCTCCCTCCACAAAATCCTCCAGACTCATCTCCACCACGAACAGGGCCCTCTCCCTTGCAGGCCCTTCCCTCTGGAATTCCATGCCTCTTGACCTACGCATTGAAACCTCCACACCCACCTTCAAAAAGAAACTCAAAACCTGGCTCTTCCTCCAAGCTTACCCCCAATCGTCTTCTTTACCTACTAACACCTTAACCCTACCACCTTCCCGTACTAACACCCCCTCCACTGGACCTACTCCCATACCCTCTAATGACTTACAAACCCCACACCTAACCTCTAGCACATAATATGACACATAGCTCTATCGTTCCCATTTTCTCACCTCAATTTCTTATTTACTACATGCTTATACAGTTTTGTATATAACCTATGTATATGTCAATAATATAACCTATGCCAATTTGCCAATGTATATAGATGTCAATAATATAACCTATGTATACGTCAATAATCATTCGACCCCTGTACATTTTACTCCTCTTGTACCTGTACATATTACTCCTTTTTGTACCTGTTTTTCACCCCCCCCCCCCCCCCCCGCCCCCTCCCCTGTCTCGACCACCCCTACCCCTCTTTCCACAAGTTTGCTAGTTTTTGCTCTGTTTTCTGAGCTATGTTAAACACTGTTCCTTGTAAAGGCTTTGCCTATATATCCATTGTTGTAAGTTATCTGTAAACCGGCACGATGTGCAAACGGTTGCCGGTATATAAAATTAAATAAATAAATAAATAACGTTTCAGGCAAAAATTATAAAGAGCTTGTCAAGGGAGTTTTACTTTTAAAAGCCAGTCACTAATGGTAACTTCTTTGCAAACCTTATTTCTGAGCAAGGTAATCATTAAGATATAATAGTCCCTTTGACCACAGAGAGGATATTTTTCAAAATATTTGGTGTGGGTAAACAGGTATTTGGGTAAAAAAAAGTCTTTAAAAATTGCCCCTGCTCCCCTCTCCACTGCAGTTGAAAGTACGTTTTCCCCTGTCTTTCCAAATTTTTAAAGGAAAACTCTTTGGGGAGTTTCCCGTTGAATATTAACTTGCAGGCCCACATGTACAAAATACCCATGGGCTAGGAAGCCACACAGCCAGTTGGAAAATTAACCTGTTATGGGACCAGTTGTTCCTCAGCCTCTTCTGCTGTTTTTCCCAGTGATTTCCTCCATGCAAAAGACTAACTGTGAAAAGCAATTACAAACTGAGCCTTCACTTAAAAAAGAATCATGACACATTCTTGAACTCATTGATAATTACTGTATGTGGCCTTTGCACATGCAGAACACAATATACTGTAACTTGCTTTTCATTGCCAAAGCAGATGGCTAAAAATATATATATTTTTTAAGTATTTCTCTTGGGTGATGGGAAGAAAAGTGCCATGGAATTTACAGGCAATTAAGAAAGCACTTTCTATTATGAAATTACAACCATTTTAAAGTGCAACAGGAAACCTGGTATTCCCAAACACATTATGATCCTTTTTACACATCAGTTGATAACCTTTGCTAGGAAATTCTATAAAAGTTATATCTGCAAATAGGATTTGCTTATCATAACTGAATTTTTATTGTCCACTCTAAATCCTTGTCAGTTGTAGATTGATAATACACATGGAAAGGCTTAGCAGCAATCTTTAATAATCAGTCCTGACTATCATCCCAGTGGTAATGTTGCAGAAGTTATCCCTTGTAACCTCTTTGCCTCATTGGTTTCTCATACATATTAAAGAATGTAGGGAAGTGTTCTGTTTCTGTCTCTTGTGTATTCAAGGACAGTGTATATATGACAGGAGGAGGTTCAGTTAATGTGCAAGAATCAGCATAAATGTCACATATCACACAAATCTAACATAGGGGTGTGAAATAACCTGCTAAAAACAAAAATCCAAATAATCTGTAATACCTTACAGACATTCAGGCAAATAAAGATCTTTAGAACAATGAATCCTATAGCCAATTCCTAAACTACCCTGCACATTCAAGATCATGAAATGTTTATTGTTAAATAACCTGTTAATAAGTGGGTTGTGAATAGGAAATAAAGAGAATTATGCAAATGACAGAAATCTAAAAAAGTAAGGCTAGAAAGCTAGAATGCACAGCATTAAATAAAGATAAAAATGTAATAGACATCTCAGAGACCATTGGACAAAAGGTAACCAATGGGATGCTGTGAAACTGGGGTGCAAAATATATTGAAAATGACAGAGCAGTTAGAACTGATGATGGTGTGGCACTACTGGGCCAGGCTCCTGTGAATCTGTGGCTTCTAGAGAAATTGCATAATTAGCCTGTTGGTATAAACCACAATCTGAAGGTACATAAAGATTCCTCACATTAAACATATACACCTAAAGCAAAAGAGAAACCCCAATTTAATACACTATTATCATCAAATTATATAAAACACTTTATTAATATCTTATCATATACAATCAGTTTAAAAAGGGTATTTATAATCGTTCCCACAATATGTCATAACATAATAACTTTTATGCTTTTACTTGATAAATAGTTGATTTTTATATTTGAAAAATGTTGTAATTGTACATAATTTAAATGTTGTTAAAAACAATGTAAAAGATTTTCATTAAAAATTAGCCTTTTTTGCATAGTAAGAGGTGTTCTTATGTTCTTAAACTTTATGCAAAAATATTCAAATTAGCCACATAATTGCTGTAGAAATTTGAAAAATCTGCCACAGGAAACTATAGGCTGTACATTTTTAGTTAAGAACATAAGAACATAAGAACATAAGAACATAAGAAAATGCCATACTGGGTCAGACCAAGGGTCCATCAAGCCCAGCATCCTGTTTCCAACAGTGGCCAATCCAGGCCATAAGAACCTGGCAAGTACCCAAAAACTAAGTCTATTCCATGTAACCATTGCTAATGGCAGTGGCTATTCTCTAAGTGAACTTAATAGCAGGTAATGGACTTCTCCTCCAAGAACTTATCCAATCCTTTTTTAAACACAGCTATACTAACTGCACGAACCACATTCTCTGGCAACAAATTCCAGAGTTTAATTGTGCGTTGAGTAAAAAAGAACTTTCTCCGATTAGTTTTAAATGTACCCCATGCTAACTTCATGGAGTGTCCCCTAGTCCTTCTACTATCCGAAAGAGTAAATAACCGATTCACATCTACCCGTTCTAGACCTCTCATGATTTTAAACACCTCTATCATATCCCCCCTCAGTCGTCTCTTCTCCAAGCTGAAAAGTCCTAACCTCTTTAGTCTTTCCTCATAGGGGAGTTGTTCCATTCCCCTTATCATTTTGGTAGCCCTTCTCTGTACCTTCTCCATCGCAATTATATCTTTTTTGAGATGCGGCGACCAGAATTGTACACAGTATTCAAGGTGCGGTCTCACCATGGAGCGATACAGAGGCATTATGACATTTTCCGTTTTATTCATCATTCCTTTTCTAATAATTCCAAACATTCTGTTTGCTTTTTTGACTGCCGCAGCACACTGAACCGACGATTTCAATGTGTTATCCACTATGACACCTAGATCTCTTTCTTGGGTTGGATGGCATGGAGTCAAGTATGATAAAAGTTCTTTAGAAAACAGACTGCATTATAGAACCTCTATGGATAGAAATTCCATGCATTGTGGGAAGGAGAATTGCAGTGGAGGTATCCCGCCATTTGCCTGACTAGGAAGTGAAGCGAGAGTGTGAAATGCTAACAGAGATTAGAGAGGCTAGTACAACTGGAAACATATTTGTAGGGCAGAGCGGAGGTAGTCTGGTCCCTGTGGTTTTGATAGGGGCAAGATAGGCTGGCCCCAGAGAGAGTTCCCTTTCCTTTGTGCAGGAAAGAGCTCCCTAGAATGGGTTTGCCCCTAGAGTGGGGTTTATCCATTGGCGTCTAGTGAGCTCTCGCTGGTCTTTTAAAATCTGGTGGACGAAGCAGATATACAAACGAGAATTTTGAAGGCCGAGGCGGAAGAGGTTTCCATGTGAACAGCGCTGGCTACATCCAGGGAGAGTTCCCCTAGAGTGGGGTGTTGGCGTCTAGTGAGCTCTCGCTGGTATTTTAAAATCTGGTGGACGAAGCAGATATACAAACGAGAATTTTGAAGGCCGAGGCGGAGGAGGTTTCCATGTGAACAGCGCTGGCTACACCCGGGGAGAGTTCCCTTTCCTTTGCACAGAAAAGGGCTCCCTGAAATGGGTTGTCCCCTAGAGTGGAGCATGAGCCTTCAAGCATGGCGAGTTGACGTGGAGGAGGTTTCCATGTGAACAGCCTGACCTCTAACGCTGTGCCTGTCTGTCCAGCTTGGAGCTTGGATATTTCATATGCTCAATAGTTTTCATGACCTTCATAATACGGGCCATTTTCCCTAGATGTTTCTTAGGTGCCAACATTAATGTTTCTAGTGCTATAGAAAACTGGCGATAGATGTACTCTAGTTCATCCTCTGTGTTCCCATAGTTTACATAGGCACTGTAGGGTACATAGTCAACATAGGTTGATATTGTAGATTTGGACTTGAGCAGCAGTTTTCTTATTTCTGAGAGCTCTTCAAGTTCCTTTGTCATCAGCTGAAGTGCATAAGTACAGTTCATAGCTTCTGGGTATTCACTAGACACCAACGGAACCACCACACTCTACCCATTTGAACAAATGGGTCAACGGGTGCTAAGAGATAGCCTGGCTACACCCGGGGAGAGTTCCCTTTCCTTTGCACAGGAAAGGGCTCCCTAGAATGGGTTGGCCCCTAGAATGGAGCACGAGCCTTCAAGCGTGGCAAGTCGACGTGGAGGAGGTTTCCATGTAAACAACGGTTCTGGTTCAACATGGGTCAATGGGTACTAAGATATAGGCTGGCTACACCCAGGGAGAGTTTCCTTTCCTTTGCACAGGAAAGGGCTCCCTGCAATGGGTTGGTCCCTAGAGTGGAGCACGAACCTTCAAGCATGGTGAGTCAACGAGGAGGAGGTTTTCATGTGAACAGTAGTTCAACATGGATCAACGGGTTCTAAGAGATAGGCTGGCTACACCCGGGGAGAGTTCCCTTTCCTTTGTGCAGGAAAGGGCTCCCTAGAATGGGTTGGCCCGTAGAGTGTGGTGGTTCCGTTGGCGTCTAGTGAATACCCAGAAGCTATGAACTGTACTTACGCACTTCAGCTGATGACAAAGGAACTTGAAGAGCTCTCAGAAATAAGAAAACTGCTACTCAAGTCCAAATCTACAATATCAACCTATGTTGACTATGTACCTTACAGTGCCTATGTAAACTATGGGAACACAGAGGATGAACTAGAGTACATCTATCACCAGTTTTCTATAGCACTAGAAACATTAATGTTGGCACCTAAGAAACATCTAGGGAAAATGGCCCGTATTATGAAGGTCATGAAAACTATTGAGCATATGAAATATCCAAGCTCCAAGCTGGACAGACAGGCACAGCGTTAGAGGTCAGGCCCTTGTAGGGACATAAGGCCTGGACAGACAGACAGACACAGCATTAGAGGTCAGGCCCTTGTAGGGATGTAAGGCCTGGACAATGGATGGAAAGGCACAGCGTTAAAGCTCAAGCCCTTGTAGGGATGTAAGGCCTGGACAGTGGATGGACAGGCACAGCACTAGAGGTCAATCCCTTGGAAGAACGTAAGGCCTGGACGGACAGCCACAGCATTAGAGGTCAAGCTCTTACTGGGATGTAAGGCCTGGACAGACAGGCACAGCATTTGAGGTCAAGCCCTTGTAGGGACTTAAGGCCTGGACAGATGGGCACAGCATTTAAGGTCAAGCCCTTGTAGGGATGTAAGGCCTGGACAGTGGATGGACAGACACAGCATTAGAGGTCAAGCCCTTGTAGAGACGTAAGGCCTGGATAGACAGGCACAGTGTTAGAGGTCAAGACCTTGTAGGGACGTAAAGCCTGGACAGTGGACGGACAGGCACAGCATTAGAGCTCAAGCCCTTGTAAGGATGAAGGCCTGGACTATGGATGGACAGGCACAGCATTAGAGGTCAAGCCCTTGGAAGGAAGTAAGGCCTGGATGGACAGCCACAGCATTAGAGGTCAAGCCCTTATAGGGATGTACCCTACCCTGAAACCCTACCCTGAAACCAACCCCCCCTAGTCTTTCCCCCCCCCCCCCCCCTGAAGCCTACCCCTAGACACCCCCCCCCCCCTCCCTCCCTACCACTATACCTGCACGCAGCCACGGATCCCCCGCCAGCATGCCACCCAATAACCTGCCTTAAGCCAATTATATCTTTCTCCCTTTCGTTAACAAGTGACAATGTACCACTTGCTGTAAATATGCTATATTGTATCCCCACAAGCCAACTGTATCGTGTTCCTTGCTGTAAATAAATTATAATTGCATAACCTGCTGTAAATAAGTTATATTGTACAACCTGTTCTAAACTCTCTCACCTCTGCAGCCTTGCTGCTGTAAATATCTCCCCTATAAATACCCCCCTACCCTTCTTTAGTTACGCCTCTACTTTCTCAGCTTCTATACTTTCCTCCTACCTATCCCCCCCACTCCCGCCCTTTTTCGCACCTGCTCCCATACCCCCGCCCTGTTTATTGTAACTTTCCGCCTTTTTCAAGTTCTATTGTAAACCGGCGTGATGTGTCCCACGAACACCGGTATATTAAAAGTTGTTAAATAAATAAATAAAATAAATAAATAAATGTAAGGCCTGGACAGACAGGCACAGCATTTGAGGTCAAGCCCTTGTAGGGACGTAAGGCCTGGACAGACAGGCACAGCATTTGAGGTCAAGCCCTTGTAGGGATGTAAGGCCTGGACAGTGGATGGACAGGCACAGCATTAGAGGTCAAGCCCTTGTAGGGACATAAGGCCTGAATGGACAGGCACAGCGTTTGAGGTCAAGCCCTTGTAGGGACATAAGGCCTGGATAGACAGGCACAGTGTTAGAGGTCAAGACCTTGTAGGGACATAAGGCCTGGACAATGGACGGACAGGCACAGCATTAGAGGTCAAGCCCTTGTAAATACCCAGAAGTTATTAACTGTACTTATGCACTTCAGCTGATGACAAAGGAACTTGAAGAGCTCTCAGAAATAAGAAAACCGCTACTCAAGTCCAAATCTACAATATCAACCTATGTTGACTTTGTAGTTTACACAGTGCCTCTGTGTTATTATTTGTGATAATTGTGGGTGGATCCTTGGGCCGGTGACAGATGACCATGCCCACGGGGGAAGATCCCGAGAGGGACCACCGGTCAGGCTCAGAGTTGGGAGACAGACACACACTAGTTCTTTTATTAAACTGTTTTAGAGAACCACCAGAGGTGGCAATAGTGAGCTGGAAGAACTCGGCTGGGCTATAATCCCTCAGGCACTGGAACAGCGATCCCAGGATGGCTGAGCTATAGAGAAACTGAGATAGTGAGTAGGCAGAGTATGCAGAGTTCAGGAACAGAACCTTGATGGTAACACTCATACAATAGTCTCTTGGAACAGCCCAGGAGCTGGAATGAAGTAGGCCCTCGAGGAGCTAGTACCTGGTTCCAGGGTAAGACTGAGAGAGAGATGGTAACTCACTGGTGTTTTAGGCAGCGGTGACTTCCTGGCAGAAATTATATTCAGTAGCAGGTCCGGGAATGTGGGCCCTCGAGGAACCAGACTGCGACCTGAAAACTACCTGAAAATGACTGAAAACTACCTGAAAACTACCAGTTCCAGACTGCGACCTGAAAAGCAAGAGAGAGAGCGAGGCACCCGAGTAGCAGGTACCCCTGGTAAAGTCCGAGGAGGCAGAGAAGCAAGGTATGTGGAGAGCGAATCCCATCCACAGCGATACCTGGAGGCAGCTAGGTAGGAAACCCTTTGCTAACTCGATTAGCTAGCAAAACAAGAGACCTTAAATATCTGGTGATGATGACATCATCTCAGGGGGACGCCCCTGAGATTCGCGGCACAACTGGTACTTAAGTCGGGGCCACTCCGTGCGTGCGCCCTTAGGCCTCAGGAGAACATGGCGGAAGGCAGCGTCTAACCGGTCCGAGGATGCCGGAGGAGGTCGGCAAAATGATGCCATGGCAGCCCAACTTCCATCAACCAAAGAGGGAGTCGCCAAAGAGGTAAGGTGGGCAGAGTGGTGACGTCGGGCAGTGACGGTCGCAACAGTACATCCCTTCAAAGGGCAATCTCCTCTTCGGGTACCAGGCTTAGGTTTTGAAGGATGCACGATGTGGAACTGACGAAGCATCTCTTTGTCCAGAATATTGGTCTGAGGCTCCCAAGAGTTTTCTTCGGTATTCAAAAGTATTCAAAAGTATTGCCTCTTTTTCGAACATCCAGAATCTCTTCGACTTTGAACTCTAAATCGTCTTCTGCATTGATGACAGTTGGGTCTTGAGATTTGGAAGTAAATTCGCTGAGTATGAGCGGATTCAGAAGTGAAACGTGGAAAGCATTATGGATGTTGAGACCAGGTGGTAGCTTCAGACGGTAGGTGACTCTGCCAATACATTGAAGGACTGGGAATGGTCCCACGAAGCAAGGAGCAAACCGAGAGGAGGGTAGTTTAAGTCTGAGGTGCTTGGTTGAAACCAGACCTTGTCTCCTGGCTTGAAGACTGGAGCTTGCGAATGGTGCGCATTGTAGTACTTCTTGGCACGGTCACTCGCTTTGATTAGCATGTCCTTTGTCTGAATCCACAGATTATGGATATCATCAGCAGTGGATTGAGCTGCTGGGGACATCACTGAGAGCTTCAGTGGAAGTGGCGGTGTTGGGGAACGTCCAAAAACCACTTCAAAAGATGACAATCCAGTAGATGTTGCTGAATGAGAGTTGATGGTGAATTCAACCCATGGAAGCAATTCGGCCCAGTTATTCTGTCGGGACGTGACATAAGCTCGAATAAACTGCTTCATGTTTCGATTCATCCGTTTTGTCTGGCCATTCGACTGCGGATGATAGGCTGAGGTGTAGTCTAGATAGATGTCAAACAATTTGCACAAGGCCCTCCAGAATCGTGCCGTGAATTGGGACCGGAGAGCTCCGGTGCAGAGAGTAACTGGTATGGTTTGGCAAGTCACGTCGCCCGGTAAGGGCTCTCCATGAATGGAGGATAACAGTAGTGGATCTTTCAACTGAGGGGAATCCTCAAGTATTCCACTAGATGTCTGAGAATGAAGTTGCCTCCTGCCCCTGAATCCACCAGGGCAGGAGTCTGAACCGTGACTGATCCGTAGGTCAAGGAGACTGGGAGAGAGAGTGGAGGAGAAGGCGTAGTGAGGCCTAAGAACAGTCCTCCTGCAGGACTTAGGCCCGTCCGTTTTCCGGATGAATGGAGCATGTAGAGACATCGTGGCCGGGCTGACCACAGTACATGCAAAGGCTGCGCCTCTTCCGAAGTCTTATCTCTTTGGAAGTCAAGCGTCCATGGCCAAGTTGCATCGGTTCATCTTTATCTGCAGCAGGGATTACTGGAACCATCCGATGTGCAGGTATAGCACTAGCCTGTTTCAACCCAGGTAACACCTTAGGCCGGAGTTCCTTCACCTTGGTGGACATGACAGGTATGTCCATGACAGATATATCCATGACAGGTATGTTGGTGGACATGACAGGTATGTCCATGACAGGTATGTCCACCAACCAGTGTGCCCAGTGAACGTGTATCTTCAATGACAGGGGATATCATGAGCCCTCGCTGCTCAAGGCTGGCACCATACCTGTCATGTCCACCAACCAGTGTGCCCAGTGAATGTGTATCTTCAATGACAGGGGATATCATGAGCCCTCACTGGTCAAGGCTGGCACCAGAGTTGATGGAAATGCTAGTGTTTTTGAAAATAAACATGCATTTGCTTGGGTTTCCAATTTTCCCCTGTGAATGGCAAGATGAATAAAAGCAATTGAAAGCCTTGTAGCAGCTCCAACTGCCTCCTATGCTCCTGATGATATCAGCACATGTACCTGACCTCAAACGCTGTGCCTGTCTGTCCAGCCCTTATGTCACTACAAGGGCCTGACCTCAAACACTGTCCCTGTCTGAGTTTAGTTCTAGAATTTCTAATTTCAGTTTCATGTATTTGTGCATCACTTCTTTCCAGAATATTCTTTTTCCTGTTTTACAACATTCGGAATATAAGAACATAAAAAGCTGACTTAAGATGTTTGGAGCTTGCATATTTCATATGCTCAATAGTTTTCATGACCTTCATAATATGGGCCATTTCCCTAAATCTTTCTAAGGTGCCAAGATTAAGGTTTCTAGTACTATAGAAAACTGGTGGTAGTTGACTTTAGTTCATCCTCTGTGTTCCCATAGTTTACAGAGGCACTGTGTAAACTACAAAGTCAGCATAGGTTGATATTGTAGATTTGGACTTGAGTAGCGGTTTTCTTATTTCTGAGAGCTCTTCAAGTTCCTTTGTCATCAGCTGAAGTGCATAAGTACAGTTAATAGCTTCTGGGTATTTACAAGGGCTTGACCTCTAACGCTGTGCCTGTCTGTCCACTGTCCAGGCCTTACGTCCCTTCAAGGTCTTGACCTCTACCATTGTGCCTTACGTCCCTACAAGGGCTTGACCTCTATTGCTGTGCCTGTCCATCCACTGTCCAGGCCTTATGACCCTACAAGGGCTTGACCTCTACTGCTTTGGCTAGGTGTGGCCAGACAGTGGACTTGTGTGCCCAATAAATATTGGGAATGGTCCCACGAAGCAAGGAGCAAGGAGCAAACCGAGTAGTAGTAGTCCAATCCAATGCAAACCGAGTAGGGTAGTCCAATCCAATGCCAACCGAGAGGAGGGTAGTCCAATCCAATGCCAGCGAATCTGTCTGCATGTCCTCTGTGGGCTCTGAGAGATACCATGTCACTGACATTTGTGCTGGTGTCTCCTTTGCTTGGGTGGGCTGAAAGTCCTTCAGGCCAGCTGCTTCTCTCTAACCCATTCCAGAACAGATGATTTTTTATGGGCAACATGTGGAGGATTTTTTATGGGCAACAAGTGGAGGAGGAAGTACTAGCTGTCGCTGTTTCCTCCTCTGCTTTATGCCTAATCTGTCTCTGCCTATGGCGCTCCTGTTCACGGACATTTACTAACAGCAGGTCCTTCACATATATGAGACAATTGGACTGTAGGGCGAGTTTCCCTTTCACATGGGGATCACAGACTGTGGCGAGCATGTATGTGTGGTCTTCTCTTATAGGTCTTAATCTCGCTTGCACCTGCTTCTGCAAAACATCCAGACAATGCAGCACCTCTGCTGTCATTCCCTCTTCCTGTTTAAAGCCCTCCAAATTTTCCTCCAGAAAATTAACTATTGGGATGATGTCAGCTAAGGTGGCACTTCTGGAACTCAGCTCCTCCGTGGCATCCTTGAAGGACTGCAGGAGTTTTACCAGCTGACTCATGACTAACCAATCATGATGCCCTAGGGGACTATGCACACCTTTCTCCATTTCCAGAGAAAGGTCATAAAGAGATATCTGCTGCTCCACTAACCTCTGCAGTATCATATAGGTAGAATTCCACCGGGTGGCAATGTCTTGAAGGAGACACTTGTGAGGCATCTCCAAATCAGTCTGCTTTTGTCGGAGAACCTGCCCTGCCTTCACACTTCTGTGGAAGTGCACTGCTATGTTCCTGCACTTGTGTATTAAGTCCTGCAGGTATTCATTCTCTTGGTACTTGGACTTCAACCCCAGAGCTGACTTTACTACCAGGTGCAGAGTGTATGCAAAACATCGGATGTTCTGAAAGCCCGTCGGATATTGCCTTTACCATGTTTGCACCATTGTCTGTTACAAAGAACCCTGCCTGAACATTCCTGTACCGCTGGTGTAGCTGCCAGCCTGCCAGCATCTGTCTGATGCATGCTAGAATATTGGCTGAGGTATGGGCCTCGTCCGTCAGGTGGGTGTGCAGTAAAGCCCACCTCCACCCTGATACTTGTTACTAATAGAGCTGCTGCCTGGACCTGCCTCAGCCAGGTGCCACCAGTGTGCTGTCAGGGAGAGGTAAGAGTGCGCAGCATTCAGTGCGGTCCAGATATCGCAGGTGAAATGTACACTCTCCTCTGCCTTAGCTAGCAGCACTTGGATGCGACTGTGACACTGGTTGTACAGGCTAGGGATGACCTTTCTGCTAAATGTGGTTCTGTAGGGGACTTTGTAATTTGGAACTAAGACCTTCAGCAAATGCTTGAAACCCATATTCTCCACTACCTGCAAGGGCTGGTCAACAATCATTTCCCCAATGCTCCTGGTTACAACTTTTGAGGCTGCCTGCCTCCTTCCCCAGAATAGTGTTACCAAACACCACCCCATTTCTCCATGGTGGGTTGTCGCTTCTGACACATGGCAGGGAGCTGCTGGCCTGCCACCTGACTGCTAGAAGGGGCTGAGGGCATGGGCTGACTCTGCTCCATTTCAACCACTCCTGGAAAAAGAGGTCCCCTGTCTGGTACTGCCACCATCCCCAGATGGCAGTAATGTTGGGTGTTGCTTCTGCATATGATGCATCATGCCAAAATTAGTTAGATGTCCCATTTGCTTGCCTCTGCTAATAGCTCTGGCACAGTAATTACACTGAGCAAAACGCAGGTCCGCTCCAGATCGCAGATGTCCAAAACGTGTTACACTGTGTTACACTGTGCGCTAGCTGCTGCAAACGGTATTGCATCAGCCCCTTGCTTTTCAAATCCTCCCATTTGAAGCGGTTGAAATCTCACTTGTTAATCACAAACCTTTACTGTCCACACTGCAGGGACTTCCAATTCAGGTG
This sequence comes from Rhinatrema bivittatum, assembly GCF_901001135.1. Lineage (NCBI taxonomy): Eukaryota > Metazoa > Chordata > Amphibia > Gymnophiona > Rhinatrematidae > Rhinatrema > Rhinatrema bivittatum. Next base: position 381,016,438 of record NC_042616.1, read on the forward strand.
TGCCCTGTTAGTAATTGGTCAGCTAGCATGTCAGCCACAGTTTGTCTTGACCATTACACTGGTAAAACAGATGCTGCGGCCTGTTCATTTTGGCTCTTAGCATATTCACTGTGCAGGTCAGACAAATATGTATCTTTGGAGGACATATTGCAGAATAGCCAGGAACTTGCACAGTCATAACACAAAGTTGATGTTTTTCTGCTATGACATGTATGATAGCTGTGATGTACTGCTTCAATGTTAGAAGAGTGCTAGAAATAAGTAGCGATAGCTTGGTTATGAGTTGCATGCACACATTTGGTAGGAACCCCAGATGCAATTTCCCATTCTGGAAGATTTGACACAGCATAAGCAAGTGCTATAGTGTTCGTATAGTGTCACATAAAAAGGTGGTTAGGGAAATAGCCTTTTAAGGCTCATGCTAAACTAGAGCATAACTTCTACTATCTAATAGCATGTTGTGGGTTGGCAGCAGTATCACAAAGTCACGGTGGTGTGAGTGATGTAGTCATTCTTGCTTTGCTGCAGGAGATTCAGGATACAGTTGCAGGACCTAGATTCTCACCCCTGTTGCTATTCCCAACATGCCGGCGGAGACAAGGTACAACAAGGCCTTATGTTCTAACCACTGGTCATAGAATCCACCTTCAGATTTCTCAAAAGTAGATTTCGCTGTCTGGACAAAACAGGGGGAGCTTTAATGTGTGCCCTACCCAGAATAGCGGAGATGGTGCTGCTCTGCTGTGTATTCCATAATCTCGCTATACGCCATGGTATCCCAAAAGACCTAGTTCCACATCTACCTCAGATTCCCCATGTCCACCCGAAGAAGCTGAGGACACCACACTGACTGGCAACCAGCTTCGGCAAAGCATCATACAACAATATTTGCCTGTTAGCCTCAACTACCCCTTCCTCTTCCATGGAAGAGAGCCCAGCAGAGTGTTTCCAGCTGCTCTCCTCTCCATCTTTCTTTTAATCACTGGTCGTCTGTCTGGGTCAGTGTGTAACAGTAATCACTTAGGCCTAGCTAGGCTACATCTTGACAATGCAGCAATAGACTGTAGTAGAAAAAGTATACTCAAAGTAAAGATTATACCAAAGACATGTGGCTGGCCTTATGTTTTCTGACTGATAGTAAATCTAAAAGAGCTATGTCTCGCAATAGTGTTGGGGTAGGACTGTCAACAATGTCAACATAAATTGGCCTAGCTTGTGCCATCTTGCTTAGCGGGCCTACGTCTTGGACCCTGCCTAAGCCCTCATGTGTGGGTGAGATAGTAGCATTGGTATAATGGAACTCCAGCAGTACCTTGAACATAAAGTCCAACTGCTCGAGTAAACACTGAAGCAAAGAATTAATTTAGTCTTTCTGTGATTACCTTATCTTCCCTACGTACCTCTTTAACCTCTCGATCATCTGTCAAACTGACTCCCTCACAGGCTTCCAGCTTCGGATATATTTTTAAAAGTTTTTATTATGAGGTTTTGCCTCTTCCACCAGCTTCTTTTCAATTCTCTCTTAGCCTCTTATCAGTATTTTACATTTGAATTGCAAATGCCTATACTTTTTCCTATTTTCTTCAGATGGATCCTTTAGAACATAAGAAATTGCCATCCTGGGTCAGACTGAGGGTCCATCCAGCCCAGCATCCTGTTTCAATTAGTAGCCAATCCAGGTTACAAATACCTGGCAAGTACCCAAACATTAAATACATTCCATGCTATTAATGCCAGTAATAGCAGTGGCTATTCCCTAAGTCAACTTGATGGTTGTCTCCTCCAGTAACTTATCCAAACCTTTTGTAAACCCAGATCACTAACTGCTCTATCCACATCTCTTACAGTAATATGGAACCTAATATTATTTAACTACAGCATGGGTTATTTTTCCCTGTATGCATCACCTTGCACTTGTCTACATTAAATTTCATCTGCCATTTGGATGCCAAATATTCCAGTCTTGCAAGTTCCACATGCAAATTATCACAATCTGCAAGTGATTTAACTATTCTGAATAATTTTGTGTCATCTGCAAATTTGATCATCTCACTCATTGTATCCCTCTCCAGATCATTTAAAATATATTGAAAAGCATCAGTCCAAGTATAGATCCCTGAGGCACTCCACTGTTTACCTTTTTCCACTTATAAAACTGACCATTTAAGCCTACTCTCTGTTTCATCTCTCTTAACCAGTGTTGTGACCGTCGCTGCTCGATGCCCTCACTCCGCCCTCTTTACCTCTGTGGCGACATCCTCCGGGTCTGATGGACGGTTAGCTGCCGCGGCATCTTCTTGCCATCTCCTTCCGGCGTCCCCGGACTGGCACGACGCTGCGGATCCGCCATGTTTCCTGATGACGTAGGAGACACCTCTGAGGTTCGCGCCCTTGCTGGTACATCAATCGGAGCGCGCGCAAACCTCGGGGGCGTCCCCCTGAATTGACGTCATCTGCTTCCAATATAAAAGGTCTTAGTATTTGGTAACGTATCGAGTTAGCAAGGACTCGCTTCGGCTGTCTAAGCTACTCTGCCTCCTTGGACTTACCAGGGGTACCCGCTCCTCGGGGGCCTCGCTCTCTTTTCTTTATTTCAGATCGCGGATAGGAACCAGTAATCGCTTCTCAAGGGCCCATGTTCCTGAACACTCTGAAGATTCTCTACTGCCTGGAAGCTATCGCAGATACAGACATTTATGAGTTACCTTCGCTCTCTCAGAGCTTTCCCTGGAACCAGGTACTCACTCCTCGAGGGCCTAACCCTTTCCAGCTACTGAGCTTCTTGAAGCCCTTATGTGAGTTTTGCCATTTAGTTCTGGCTATGAACACAGCATACCCTGTCTATTCACTATCTATAATTTCTCTACAGCTCAGCAACCCTGGGATCGCTGTTCCAGTTCCTGAGGGACTTCAGCCCTGTCGGACATATCAGCTCACTACCGCCACCTCTGGTGGTTCTACTAACCTGTCTAATAAAAGAACTATCTGTGTCTGTCTCCATACCCAAGCCTAGCCGGTGGTCCCTCTCAGGATATCCTCCTGGGGGAGTTGTCATCTGCCATCAGCCCAAGGATCCACCTATCTACATTCCTCTACAGCTGGGTGCCCTCTCCAAGCACTCTGCTGGTAACAGATTGCTACTCCTTCCTTATCAGGAGTCTTCAGCAACAGATTCATTACAGATTGCTATTCCGCAGTCTATACCTTAACAGTTTGTTAACTACTCCCTCCACTGGAGCTATGCATGTCAGATTGTTACTCCTCCTACCACGGGAGCCGATTCCTAACAGATTGCTAACTCCCAGCTCTACACAGAGCTTTCACAACAAAATTGCTAACTCCTCCCTCCTTGGGAGCTGATGCATTACAAGATTGCTAACTCCTCCCTCCTCGGGAGCTGATTCATAACAACCAGATTGCAATCCTCGAAAGGACATCATCTCCTATCCCATGACATTTTTGTTTTCTTAGAAGCCTTTCCTGAGGGACTTTGACAAACACCTTCTGAAAATCCAAATACACAACATCTATTGGTTCTACTTTATCCACATATCTATTAACCCCTTCAAAATAATGTAGCAGATTTATTAGGCATGTGTTCCATTAAATCATATATTTCCATATGTTCTGTGATTTTGTTCTTTAGAATAGTTTATACTATTTTCCCTGGCACTGAAGTCAGGCTCACTAGTCTATAGTTTCCCGGATCACCCCTTGAGCCTTTTTTAAATATTGGGATGACATTGGCAACTCTCCAGGCTTCAGAAACAATGGATGATAGGTTAAAATGGATGATAGGTTACAAACTTTTACTAATAAATCTAAAATTTGATTTTTTTAGTTCTTTCAGAACCCTGGGATGTATACCATCTGGTCCAGGTGATTTGCTACTCTTTTGTTTGTCAATCTGGCCTATTATATCTTCCAGGTTCACTGTGATTTGGTTCATTTCATCCAAATCATCACCCTTGAAAACCATCTCCAGAACCAGTATCTCCCAAACATCTTCATTAATAAACACGAAAGCAAAGAATTCATTTAGTCTTTCCGCAATGGCCTTATTGTTATGCTCAGGCTTGTGAACCCTTGGACCGACAGGAGGATGGTATACCTTAGGAGGTGAATCCGTAGGTTCACCTCCTAAGGTATACCCACCCGTCGGGTGGCGAGGCGGAACAGACGATGCGACCGGCTGACTCTCGGCACTGGAGACTGAGGTGACCGTGGAGGCAGATGAAGAGATGTGACATCGAGGAGAGGAACTGTGTCTTCGCCACTGGAAGCTCGCGGGCCCCCCAGGAGGAGCCCGTAGGGATCCGAGCCGCTGGGACTTAGGTGGACCTTTGAGAGGTCAAGGAGTCATGAGATCGGTGCAAGGGCTAACTGGAGCTTCACCCCTGGAAGCCCGCGGTCTCCCCAGGAGGAGCCCGTAGGGACCCAGGCCACTGGGACTTAGGTGGGCCCTTGGAGACAATGGTCCAGAAGAAGTCCGAGGTCAAGTGCCAGAGGATCGTCGCTTACCAGTCCGAGGTCACACACCAGGAATCACCGCTTGCCAATCCGAAGTCAGGAACCAGGAATCACTAAGACGAGACAGGAACCAAGAAGCAAGGATCCAAAGCACAAGAAGACTCACCGAAGCAAGCAGACTTGAACGACGAAGGACGTTGCCAAGTCAAGGAATGAGCAGAGGAAGTCTCCTTATATACTTCCTCTGCTCTGGCTCATTGGAAACAGGTGCAGGCACTTAAAGGGATGAGGTCCCTTTAAATTCAGAAAAGAGGCAAGGCGTCGCGCCTAAGGATGGCGGCTGTCTGCAGCCGCAGAGCACAACAGTACCCCCCTCTTTAGGGCGCCTCCCTGGAGGCCTGGGCTTAGACGGATGGTCTTTATGGAACTGCTCAAGCAAGCCCCGGTCTAGTATGTTGGCCAACGGCTCCCAAGTGTTTTCTTCGGGGCGAAACCCCTCCCAGGCTAGCAGATACTCCCATTTCTTTCTATGCTTCCGCACTTCCAACACCTCTCGGACCTGTTAGGTGAGGTCGTCTTCGGAGGCGATGGGTTGGGGAGTCGGAGGCATACTGGAAGACCAAGATAACACCAGGGGTTTCAAAAGGGAGGCGTAGAACGTGTTGTGTATCTTGAGTGAAGGCGGTAGTCGAAGTTGATACAATACTGCACCAATCCATCGAAGGATGGGAAATGGCCCAATAAATCGAGGTGCCAGTCGCGCTGATGGCAGCTTCAGGCGAATAAACTGGGTGCTCAGCCATACCTTTTGACCAGGTCTCAGAGGTGGGTACGGCCTCTGTCGCTGATCAGCATACCTTTTTGCCACCTGACTAGCTTTAATCAGTGTGCGCCGTGTGGAGATCCACAGGCGGTGCAGTTCATCCGCTGAGAGTTGGGCTACTGGGGACGTGACGGAAATGGGAACCGGCAGCGACGGGCGTGGCTACTTCCCATAGACTATCTGGAATGGAGAGGATCCGGGAGCAGTGGAAAGGTGTGAATTAAGTGCAAATTCTGCCCATGGCAGTAGACTTGCCCAGTCGTCCTGTTTCTCATTTACGTAGATGCGGAGGAACTGCTTTAGGGTTTGGTTCATTCTCTCCACTAGACCGTTGGTCTACGGGTGGTAAGTAGAAGTATAGTCCAGGGTGACGTCGAACTTCTGGCAGAGGGCCCTCCAGAATCTGGCAGTAAATTGGGGGCCTCGGTCCGAGAGGATACTTCTTGGTAGAGTATGTAGTCTAAAAATGTTCTGGACGAACAGCTGGGCCAGCTGTGGTGTGGACGGCAACCCTGGGAGTGGCACGAAGTGTGCCATTTTACTAAATCAGTCGATGACCACCCATATGACAGTGTTCCCACTGGATGACGGCAGATCGACCACGAAGTCCATCGCAAGATGGGTCCATGGTTCCGAGGGAGCTGGTAGTGGCTGAAGAAAGCCTGGGGTCGAACCTGGGATCCTTTTATGATGGGCACATGACTGGCAGGACTCTACATAGGACCGGACAAACTTGTTGACCTTAGGCCACCAATAATATTGGTGAAGGGGCTGTAAGGTCCGATATTGTCCCGAATGACCGGAGCAACGGGAGTCATGAGCCCACGCAAGGACTTGTTTCCACAGGTGCGGCGGAACCAGAGTTTTCCCGGGAGGGATGGCCGTGGTGGACAGCAGGACACGTGAAGGCTTGATGATAAACCAGGGATCCTCTGATGATTCTGTGGTCTCGAAGACATGGGACAAGGCGTCGGCCTTAAGATTCTTCCCGGCCGGTCTATAGCGTAGGACAAAGTTGAAGCGGTGAAGAATAACGCCCAACGTGCCTGTCGAGGATTGAGCCGCTGTGCCTGATGCAGGTATTCAAGGTTTTTATGGTCCGTGTAGACCGTAAACTGATGTTGTGCCCCCTCTAACCAAGGATGCCATTCTTCTAGGGCCACTATAATGGCTAGGAGCTCTTTATCGCCAATGGCGTAGTTCCGTTCTGCCAGGGAGAACTGGCAAGAGAGGAAGGCACATGGGTGTATCTTATTGTTTTTTTAAGTCTGGCTCATAACAGTCCCTACGCCTTCTGAGGATGCGTCCACTTCAATGACGAACGGCCGTTGCAGATCCGGATGGCGAAGGCACGGCTGTTGCAGGAACGCCTCTTTGAGTTGGAGGAAGGCGGCCTCTGCTCCAGGAGGCCAGTTCTTGGGGTCTGCACCTTTCCGGGTCAAGGCTGTCATAGGGGCAACAATGGACGCATAGTGGGGAATAAAGGATCGGTATTAATTGGCGAAACCCAAAAACCGTTGGAGTGCCTTCAGTCCGGACGGTTGCAGCCATTCCCGAATGGCTTTTAGCTTCTGGGGGTCCATACGGAATCCCTCACTGGAGACAATATACCCCAGGAAGGGTAGGGACTCCCGCTCAAAAAGGCACTTTTCTTGTTTCGCATAGAGTCTGTTTTCCCTTAAGCGTTGTAGTACCTGGACGACGTGCTGACGGTGAGTGGTCAGGGAATCCGAGAAAATCAAAATGTCGTCAAGGTACACGACCACACACCGATACAAGAGATCATGGAGTATCTCGTTCATGGTATTCTGAAACACCGCTGGACCATTACAGAGCCCGAACAGCATCACTAAGTACTCATAGTGGCCATCTCGGGTGTTGAAGGCCATCTTCCATTTGTCACCCTCCTTGAAGCGAATCAAATTATAGGCCCCTCGGAGATCCAACTTGGTGAAAACCCTCGCACCTTGCAGACGATCAAAGAGCTCGGAGATGAGAGGAAAGGGGTACCAGTCCTTGACCGTTATTGCATTCAGGCCCCAGTAGTCGATGCAAGGGCGAAGGGTTCTAGCCTTCTTCCCAACGAAGAAGAACCCAGCCCCCGCTGGGGACGTGGACTTGCGAATGAAGCCCCTTTCCAGATTCTCTTTCATATAATGAGTCATGGCTTGCGTCTCTGCAGGTGAAAAGGCATAGGTGCGCCCCCGAGGAGGCTCAGTGCCAGGGAGGAGGTTGATGGCATAGTCGAATGGTCGATGAGGCAGAAGTATCTCAGGCTTTTGCTTGGAGAAGACATCCGCATACGAAGCATAGGAGGCCGGCAGGCCCTGAAGGCTGGTGAGGGCGGAGGAGCATGAGACTGGAATCAATGATTGGAGGCAATTACCGTGACAATTCGGCCCCCAGTGGGATAATTGCAAGGTTTTCCAGGCGAACTGGGGACCGTGTTCCTGGAGCCAGGGGAGGCCCAAGACGACAGGGTATATGGAATGCTCCAAGATATGGAAGGGCATCTGCTCGCAATGAAGGAGTCCAAGCCTCAACTGGACGGGTTCCATGATGTGTGTCACATGTCCCAGGAGGGGTTTACCTTGTATCGAAGAGATAACCAATGGAACTGGAACACGGACCTGTGGAATCTTCAAGTGCACCACCAGGCTCTTCATAATAAAATTGCCGCCAGCGCCAACGTGTGGAACTCACCAGCTGTAGACGTTAGCGCCACTGGTAGAGTTAGTGGAGGTGCAGGTGAGGTTAGGCCCAGGAAGAGACCTCCTTCAGGTCCTAGGCACGGGAGTTTCCTGGTCGCACCGGGCATGCGGCTATTTGATGGCTCACCACGCCGCAGTAAAAACAGAGTCCTTCCTTCATTCACCGCCGGTGTTCTTGTGTGGAAAGTCTCCCATGGCCCAATTCCATGGGCTCTTCAGCCGGTGTTCGGGAGGCTCCCGATCCACCCTTGGGAGAAGGCGAGCGTCGAGGGCGTCTTGAAGGGGTCGAGGCTTTTGTGATGTTTTGGGCCTCTTGGCGGCGCTCTTGGTGGCGCCTATCGATACGCCCTGCCAGGTCGATAAGGGCGTTCAAGGACCTAGGTAGTTCCCGGCCCGCGAGCTCATCCTTGATCCGGGGGCTAAGCCCTTGAAGGAAAATGGTACGTAGGCAATCGGGGCCCCAGCCAAGCTCCGAAGAAAGGGTCTGGAAATCAATGGCGAATTCGGCCAATGTCCTTGAACCTTGGCGTAGTTGAAGCAGCTTAGGCCCGGCGGAAACCTCCTGAGTGGGATCACCGAAGCTCATCCGGAAGAGCTCCCAGAAGTCTCTTAAATTACTTAGAACAGGATCGTCCCATTCCCACAGGGGGAAGCCCACTCTAGGGCCTTCACTTCGAGGACAGCGAGAATGAAGGTGGTCTTGGTGGTGTTGTCGGGAAAAAGGGCCGACTGCAGGCGAAAGTGCATGTTGCACTGGTTAATGAAACCCCTGCAGGCCCGGGGATCCCCAGAGAAATGTGGCGGTGTAGACAGGCGGATTACTGAATGACCCCTGGAAGCCACAGGCAGGGACGGCAGAGTGGGGTTCATGGGCCCTAACACCTCGAAGCGTTGGTTCAGGCCCTCCACTGCAGAGACAAGGGCATCCAGGGTCTTTTGCTGGTCCATCAGACGCTGGGCCATTCCCGGAATGGCCTGGCGGGCAGATGCCTCCGCCGGGTTCATGGACTTGGCAATCTTTTATGCTCAGGCTTGTGAACCCCTGGACCGATGGGAGGATGGTATACCTTAGGAGGTGGATCCGTAGGTTCTCCCGTCAGGTGGCGAGGCGGAACAGATGATGCAACTGGCTGACCCTTGGCACTGGAGACTGAGGTGACCGTGGAGGCAGACGAAGAGTCGTGACGTCAAGGAGAGGAACTGGGTCTTTGCCACTGGAAGCCCGCGGTCCCCCCGGGAGGAGCCCGTAGGTACCCGGGCCGCTGGGACTTAGGTGGACCTTTGAGAGGTCAAGTAGTCGTGAGATCGGTGCAAGGGCTAACTGGAGCTTCACCCCTGGAAGCCCGCAGTCCCCCCAGGAGGAGCCCGTAGGGACCAGGGCCACTGGGACTTAGATGGGCCCTTGGAGACGATGGTCCAGAAGAAGTCCGAGGTCAAGTGCCAGAGGATCGTCGCTTACCAGTCCGAGGTCACACACTAGGAATCACCGCTTGCCAGTCCGAAGTCACACACCAGGAATCATCACTTGCCAATCCGAATTCAGGAACCAGGAATCACTAAGACGAGACAGGAACCAAGAAGCAAGGATCCAAAGCACAAGAAGACTCACCGAAACAAGCAGACTTGAATGACGAAGGACGTTGCCAAGTCAAGGAATGAGCAGAGGAAGTCTCCTTATATACTTCCTCTGCTCTGGCTCATTGGAAACAGGTGCAGGCACTTATAGGGACGAGGTCCCTTTAAATTCAGAAAGGAGGCGCGGCCTCGTGCCTAAGGATGGCGGTGGCCATCTTGGATTCCCAGCCCACGGGGGAAGCCGCCCGACGCCGCAAGGAGGGACAGGGAAGGCTCCCAAGCCCGGTGACCATCACAGACACCCGCACTTTCACGCGGGAACGACAGGCCTCAGCTTCCCGCGACTTACCCGACACTGCCGCGGCTGCCTGCCGGTCCGGGTCAGGTAGGGGACCGCGACCACGGCCGTCCGTGGAACACAACACTTATCTTCTCTAAGAGCCCTTTTAACCCCTTGATCATCTAATGGTCCAACCAACTTCCCTGCTGGTTTACTGCTTCTGATGTATTTTAAAAAGTTTTTATTATTAATTTTTGCCTCTACGGCCAACTTCATTTCAAATTCTGTCTTAATCTGTCTTATCAATGTTTTAAATTTAACTTGACAATGCTTATGCTTTTTCCTATTTTCTTCAGATGGATCCTTCTTCCAATGTTTGAAGGACAATTTTATCGCTAAAATAGCCTCTTTCATCTTACCTTTTAACCATGTTGGTAATTGTTTGGTCTTCCTTCCAACTTTCTTAATGCATGGAATACATTTGGACTGCGCTTCTAAGATGGGATTTTTAAACAATGTTCACACCTGTTGTACGCTCTTAACCTCTGCAGCTGCACCTTTCAGTTTTTTTTCTATTATTCTCATTTTATAAAAGTTTCCCTTTGGAAAGTTTAGTATTAGAGCTGTAGATTTACATATTGTCCCCCTTCTAGTCATTAGTTCAAATTTGATCATGTTATGATCACTAATGCCAAGAGGCCCCACGACCATTATCTCTCTCACCAAATTCTGCATTTCATTAAGATTTAGATCTAAAATAGCTCCGTCTCTTGTCAATTCCTGAACCAATTGCTCCAAGAAGCAGTCATTTATTTCAGGAACTTTACCTCTCTAGCATGTCCTGATGATACATTTACCAAGTCAATACTGGGGTAATTGAAATCTCCCATTAGTATTGCTCTGTGAAATTGATTAGCTTCCCTGATTTCTCTTACTATTTCATCGTCAGACTCATCATTTTGGCCAGGTAGACAACAATAGGTGAATCACTCCACTCTCCTTAAACGACTTTCGGACATCGGGATAACAGGTACGGCCTTCAAATGGTTCGATTCCTTTCTCACGAACAGAGGCTACAAAGTAAAGATTAATAATAAGGAATCTCCGCTCATCAGCACCACCAGAGATGTTCCACAGGGCTCCTCTTTGTCTCCTACACTATTCAACCTATACCTTCTTCCCCTTTGCCAACTGCTTATGAATCTTAAACTCAAACACTATCTCTACGCCGACGATGTCCAAATCCTGATCCCAATAACCAAATCCCTCACAAAAACACTGAAGTTCTGGGACAACTGCCTCCAAGATATCAACGACCTCCATACCACCTTAAACCTTGTTCTTAACACGTCTAAGACAGAAATGCTCCTTATATCTATAACATACTTTCAAGTCACACAAACACCCTGGTCAGCCAAGCAAGAGACCTCGGAGTTATAATTGATAACCAGCTAAACCTAAAAAAGTTCATCACCAACACAACCAAAGACTGCTTCTTCAAACTTCAGGTACTAAAAAGACTCAAACCGCTACTGTACTTTCAAGACTTCAGATCGGTACTCCAGGCCATTATATTCTCCAAATTAGATTACTGCAATTCCATTCTGCTAGGCCTTCCCGCCTCTTCCACCAAACTGCTTCAGATGCTACAAAATTTGGCCGCTAGAATTTTAACAAACTCCAACAGAAGAGACCACATTACACCCATCCTAAAAAACCTGCATTGGCTCCCAGTAAACTTTAGAATTCTTCACAAGTGTCTCACCATCATCCATAAAACCATTTACAACAGAACACCCATCGATTTACACTACCCACTCATGCTGCACTTCTCTTCTAGACCCATCAGAGAAGCATACAAGGGATCGCTACACCCCCCCCCCCCCCCAGCCAAATCCACACATCTCTCATCCACCAAAGATTGAGCCTTCTCGACAGCGGCTCCAACCATCTGGAACTCCATGCCCCCAGACCTTAGACAAGAACCGTGCATACTGACATTCAGAAAGAAACTCAAGACATGGCTATTTCGACAAGCCTTCCCTGATCTATGACCGCCCCAACTATAATAACTCGCCATTGTTTTCCAGTCGACGTAACCCATCCCTGACTTGGCTTCTGACTATACATTAATTAGTCCCGAGTTTTATGAACTGACACTATTTAGTCAGGAACATATGATATTATTACAGCCCTGAGTATATGATATTTATATATTTGAAATAATCCAGTCCTGAGTACATGTTTTATGATAATCCTGAATATATGACTAGATATTATTTATTTCTGAGTTAGCCACGTCTCTGGCTCTTCCTCCTCCCAGTTCATGTGCCCCTGTTTTATTGTAACTTTTGTTCACTTGTTCTCTCTTCGCCTATTGTTCATGTTGATGTTAATGTTTTTTGCACCATTGTTTCTTGTAAACCGATATGATATGATTGGTATCATGAATGTCGGTATAAAAAAGCCCTAAATAAATAAATAAATAAATAAATAAATAAATAAATAAATAAATAAATAATAGACTCCTATCACTATACTCTTACCCAACACACATGGGATTTCTACCCATAAATATCCTACCATGCATTTAGACTCTTGTATGATCTCTATGCTTTTGGACTCTATGCCCTCCCAACATAAGCACCCCACCACCACCAGCAAAATAATCCTCTCTGTCATTGTGATCTTCCAATTTAAGAAAGAAGATCTTTTGGCTTTAATAGCCTCTTAACCTTGTCAGTAGTTCTTCCACCTTTTTTGATGCATGGAATACATCTGGATTGATCTTCTGAGATGGTATTTTTAAACAATGTCCATGCCTGTCCATGCCTGTTGTATACACTTGTTGCCGGATTTTAAAACACTCACGCGCGCCAAGCCAATTTTCAAAGGCCCAACCACGCACGTAAACCCCCGGGATACATGTATGTCCCGGAGTTGCTAAAAGGGGCGGCCCGGTCTGGGGAAGACTGGGGGCGGGGCAGGGCTAGAGGCACCCGGCACAGCGGCCATTTTCCGCTGTGCCGGGGAATCGCGTGCTGGCAGGGTGTCGGCACGTGCAACCTGCGCCTGTTCAAAGCAGGCGCAAAAGGTAGGTTAAGGATTTTCGGGGGGGTTTAGGATAGGGATAGGGGGCGAGCAGGATAGGGGAAGGGGAAGGGAGGTCAGGCTAGGGGGTTGGAAGCAGACTGAGAGGGAACTGGGGAAGGCCCAGTTCCCTCTCAGTCTGCAAAATGCCCCCCCTTGCACACGCTGACCTAACATTTTATAACATGTTATAAAATCACGTGTCCATTTTTGCGCACCGGTTAGCATGTGCACATGGAAGCACATGGAAGCTTTTAAAATCTACCCCTTAATCTTGTAGCTACACCTTTCAGTATTTTCCTCATTTTATCAAAGTCCCCATTTTGAAAGTGTAATGCTAATATTATAGATTTACCTAATGTTCCCCTTCCAGTCATTAAGTCAGATTTGATCACATTATGATCACTGTTGCTGAGGGGCTCCATCACTATTACTTCTTGCACCAAATACTGCATTCCACTAAAAATTAGATCTAAAATGTCTCACCTTTTATTGGTCCATGAACAACTGCTTCAAGAAACAGTCATTTATTCTATCCAGGAATTAACCTCCCTAGCATGTCCTGATGTCACATTCATCCAGAAAATATTGGAGTAATTAAAATGTCTCATTATTACTGTGCTGCCAAATTATTAGCTTCCCTAATTTCTCTTAGCATATTATCATCCATTTAATCATTTTGGTCAGGTGGATGGTAGATACCTTCAATGCTACACTCTTCCCCATCACACATGGGATTTCTACCCATAAAGATTCTACTGTGCATTTAGTCTCCTGCAGGATCTTTATCCTGTTGGACTTTATGCCAATTATGTTTACCTCTTCATTCAGTGCTATACATCTTTCTTCTTAGACTTCTGGCATTGGCATATAGACATTTCAAAGTATGTTTCTTGTTTGTATTAACAACCTGCTTATCAGTTAACAGGAATGATTTGGAATTTTTTAACATGGGTGGTTATTTACTTATATGTTCATGGACTACTTTTGCATGTATTTGGAATCTCTCTATTGGGATGCTCTAACTCTCCTGTTTCATTGGTATCTTTCCCTGGTGAGGCGGATAAGACTGGATGAGAAGAGGACCTGCTGTGAATCCAAAGATATATATGGAGCTCCTTGATACAAATTATCCTGGAACTTTGGGAGCACAGTGACATCTGTCCACAGGCGTTGCAATTTTTCTGGTCATGCTCCATCCCAAGGCATCAGTAACAGAGATGAATTCATGGCTGTCATCACATTGGTAATAGAGATGAATTCATGGCTGTCATCACTATTCCATAGATTCAGTTTTTCAATCCAGTCACCATCCCCTTCTTCTACTGACTTGACATGCTGAGGAAGCAGGCCTTGAGAAAAAAACTTTTTGTAGCACTGAAAAGTGCTGTTGTGGATGCTGCAGGAGTAGCGAGGAAATTATTAATGAAGAATAAGATCAAATTTGAATTCAAGAAGTTTTATGAGAAATAATCTGTAAGGAGAGACTAAGTACACATCTGTGCTTGTACTCAGACAAAAAATGACTGAGGAGGCTAAGGAGGCAATACCTATGCTGGAACTCTGGCAAATGTTCTGTAGAGCACAAAACTCTACTAACTTGGAGAGAGAAATTTATTCAGTGCTGCCGATGACATCACCCACATGTAATGGCTAGTTCAGCCTGCATATCGACAGAAAGACAAAGTAGAAAGAGTGGGAAGAAAAGATGTGAGAAAGATAAGGATTGTGAACTGCAAGGAATTTTATGAAATAGGTTTTTAAGTCTCAGTATGTTAAATTTCAGGCACCCCACTATGCAGCACTACTACAGTCGCCTTGCAGCACATAGATATCTGAGGCGGAAGAAAAGCAAGCATCTTATTAGCAGGATGAGAAAAATTACAATGAAAATTAACTCCCAACTTTTACCCATTCTAAGGCATTGCATGCTGCAACAGTACACAGTGATCCAGTCAGGATAGTGGCATTACAGCTCTCCATACCACACTTTGAGGATAACATTCTAACAAATGATGTGGCAGCATACATGCACGCATATAGCTGTGAGTAGATAAATACAAGTGTTTTATTACCCACACATATGATATACATGCATTTTATAAAATATGCATATATTATGCATTTTTTCTATGCTTATGCGCGAATATATGCAATGCTTTGAAAGAACATATTTCAGTGCATTGAACACATGTACTTTTCCTACCTGTTTAAAAAATATACACATATATATTTTATGTGTGAAAGCAAAGCAGAACTTACTCATGTAAGTCAGCCAATTTTAAAACTTAAGCACATAAATAAATTAACCAGTTTACCAATTAGTTCTCCAGTTTGCCCAGAGTATAGTAAAAGGAATATACTTCCATCCATCTGGCCAAGATGGTGAGACTAACAGTGAAATGCTAAGAGAAATTAGGGAAGCTAACCAAGTGGATAGTGCGGTAATAATGGGAAATTTTAATTACCCCAATATTGACTGGGTAAGTAAAACATCAGGACAGAATAAATGACAGTTTTATGGACCAATTGTTTCAGGAACTGACGAAAGAGGGAGCAATTTTAGATCTAATTCTCAGAAGAGCAAAGGATCAAATTTGAATTAATGACTGGAAGGGCTCTAGCACTAAACTTTCAAAAGGGAAACTTTGATAAAATGAGAAAAATAGTTTTAAAAAAATCCTGAAGGATGCAGCTACAAAGGTAAAAAGTGTCAAACAGGCGTGGATATTGTTGAAAAATACCATCTTAAAAGTGCAATCCTGATGTATTCCATGCATTAAGAAAGGTGGAAGGAAGTTCAAACGATTGCCAGCATGGCTAAAAAGTGAGGTGAAAGAGGTTATTTTAGCCAAAAGATCTTCATTCAAAAATTGGAAGAAGGATCCATCTGAAGAAAATAGGAATAAGCATAAGCATTGGCAAGTTAAATGTAAAACACTGAAAGACAGGCTATGAGAAAATTTGAAAAGAAGCTGGCCCTAGAGGCAAAAACTCATAAGAAAAACCTTTTTAAATATATCCGAAGCAGAAAGCCTGCGAGGGAGTTGGTTGGACTGTTAGATGATCGAGGGGTTAAAGTTACACTTAGAGAAGATAAGGCCATCATGGAAAGATTAAATAAATTCTTTGCTTCTGTGTTTACTGATGAGGATGATGCCAAGATACCCATTCCAGAGATGGTTTTCAAAAGTGATGATTCAGATGAACTGAATCAAATCACGGTGAACCTGGAATATGTGGTAGGCCAGACTGACAAAATGAAGAGAAGTAAACCACCTGGACCAGATGGTATACACCCCAGGGTTCTGACAGAACTAAAAAATGAAATTTCAGATCTATTTCAATTAATTTGTAACTACCATTGAAATTATCCGTTGTACCTGAAGATTGGAAAATGGCCAATAAAACCCCGATGTTTAAAAAGGGCTCTGGGGTGAGCCAGGAAACTATAGACCAATGAGCCTGACTTCAGTTCTGGGAAAAATCGTGGAAACTGTTATAAAGAATAAAATCACAAAAAGTTTAGATAGACATGGATTAATGGGACACAGCCAGCATGGATTTACCTAAGGGAAGACTTGTCTCAAAAATCTCCTACACTTTTGAAGGGGTGAATAAACATATGGACAAAGGAGTACCGGTAGATGTGGTTTATTTAGATTTTCAGAAGTTGTTTGACAAAGTCCTGCATGAGAGGCTTCTTAGAAAACTAAACAGTCAAGGGCTGTTTTCACTGTGGAAAAAGGTAAACAGTGGAGTGCATCAAGGACCAATGCTTTTTAATATATTTATAAATGATCTGGAAAGGGGTATGACAAGTGAGGTGACCAAATTTACAGATGATTCAAAATTATGCAAAGTAGTTAAATCTCAAGTGGATTGTGATAAATTGCTGGAGGACCTTGCAAAATGGAAGATTGGGCTTCAAATAGCAGATAAAATTTAATGTGGACAAGTGCAAAATGATGCATTTAGGGAAAAATAACCCTTGCTGTAGGTACACAATGTTAGGTTCTATCTTAGGAAAGAGATCTAGGCATCATAGTGGATAATACATTGAAATCATCGGATCAGTGTGCTGAGGTGATCAAAAAAGCAAACAGATTGTTAGGAATTATTAGGAAGGGAATGGCAAATTAAACTATGAATGTCATAATGCCTCTGTATTGCTCCATGGTGAGACTACATCTTGAATACTGTGTGCAATTCTGGTCACTGCATCTAAAAAAAGATATAATTGCACTGCAGAAAATGCAGAAAAGGGAGATCAAAATGATAAGGGGCATGGAACGGCTGCCCTATGAGGAAAGGCTAAAGAAGTTAGGGCTGTTCAGTGTGGAGAAGAGTTGACTAAGGGGGGATATGATAGAGGTCTACAAAATCATGAAAGGACTTGAACAGGTTAATGTAAATCGGTTATTTACTCTCTCAGATAATAGAAGGACTAGGGGGTACTCCATGATGTTAGCAAGATGCTCATTTAAAACATATCAAAGAAAATTCTTTTTCTCTCAGTGCATAGCTAAGCTCTGGAATTCATTGCCAGAGGATGTGGTTACAGCAGTTAGTGTAATTGGGTTTAAAAAAGGTTTGGATAAGTTCCTAGAAGAAAAATCAATAAATTGCTATTAATTAATAAGCATTAGTAGCTTAAGATTTATTTAATATTTGGCTACTTGCCAGGTACTTGTGACTTGGATCGGCCACTGTTAGAAACAGGAGACTGAGCTTGATGGATCCTTGGTCTGACCCAATATGGCATATCTTATATATGTTCTCCAGATCATTGAGATCTTCCTGGTTCTTCAGCCTGAATTCCCCCATTTCAACCAGACCTCCCATCGAGTCAGTACTACATAATAAACATGTTTAATGTCACTTACACCAGATAATTAGCAGGTTAAATAATCTGTGAGTAGCTTCACAAATGTGTCTTTTAAAATCTGTTGGCCCTGCCCCGGAACACCCCTTCTTTATGTGCATATATGTTCATCAAAAATGAAAACAGAAGCATATTTTTAATTTTATAAAATAAGGAATATGTAGATGAGTATGCAAATTTTTATGTATGTAAAGTTTTTAAAATTCACCCCTTTCTTTGTAGGACTAAGCTCTCCTCTGCTTTTTTCCTCTTGTATGTATTCATAAAGATGTTAATGGGGTCGTGTAGTAAAACATAATAAATATTGCTGTATCTATTTAACTGTTATTGCTCAGTATAACTTATTTGCCGCACATTATTCTTCTGGTTGGTTGATTTTTAAAAGATTCCCAGAATTGCCGTTCAGATAATCCCAACTCAATGACAAAACTACACATATACCTCCCTGGCTTAGCAGTCACATTCAGCAAAATGTTTTTATTTCAAACTTCTTTATTAACTAAAATCCAAATACAAAACCTTATTTTGCAACACAATTTTCATTTATATATTTCCTTTTAACTTGAATATTATCTTTTCCCCTATCCTTATCACCTCCCCATCAGTGGGAATAAATATCTCAGGTAAGTATATCAGTGCCTTTCAAATATACTTGACATGAGTATGAGTAAATATATCATGTCCATTTTTCAACTTGTGTGTGGCTGTAAAATCCATTAAAATGCATAATATTCAATATAAGAACCTCATGCGATAGTCATAGGCTATTTAAATCTGAAAATAATTTTCTGGAGGCTCTCTAACACTTTAGAAACATTTAAAGCTTTTCATATTTTATAAAATTTCTAAAAGGAACAGAATATACATTTTATAAGCACGTTCCTGCTTATGTTGATGAACCTGCTAAACTAAAACTAGATATTGTAGTAAACCTTAACATTTTATAGCAGTGTTTCCCAACTAGTGTGCAGCGGCACACTAGTGTGCCGTAGCTGTATCTCTGGTGTGCTGCAGCACACCAGAGATACACCAATTTCTCTTTCCTCTACAACAGCTGGCCTGAAGGATATCCTACCACCAGTACTTATCTGCTGCTTCTTCTGCTTTCCCTTCTGCTGGTTCTCCTCTGCAACTGAAATGGCATGGAGGACCCTGTAGTCTCACAAGTCCTGCTCTCCCCCTGCTGGCCCTTCTGCCTGATTACAGAAGAAATCAGGCAGAGGAGAAAGAAACATCACCATGTAAGTGCTGCTGGAAGGGGAAGCCGAATTTGCTAGGAAACTGGGGGTGTTGGGGGCAAGAAAAGGGAAAATGATGGGGTAGAGGGGCAGAGAAAGGGAAGGAAAGAGAAAGTGCTGATGCCAAGGAGAGGAGAGGATAGGAAAGGAAAGGTGATGAAAGGGGGTGGTGGAATGAGAGGGTAGGAGAGAGAAGAGGCTAGAGATGATGTCAAGGGGTGGAGGGAGAGAGTAGGAAAGTGATGATGCCAGCAGGGGAGAGGGAGAGAGCAGGGAGGGGAAGGTGATGGTGATTATGCAGGGGTGGGGAGTAGGGAGAGAGAAGGGTGGAGAAGGTGATGGTGATGATGCAAGGGAGGGGGAGAGTAGAGAGAGAGAAGGGAGGGGAAGGTGATGGAGAGGGGAGGGGAGAGGCAGGAAGGTGATAATACCAGGGTGCTGAGGGAAAAGAAAAGGGAAGAGAAGGTGATGATGCCAAGGGGTAGAGAGAAAGGGAAGATAAGATGATGATGCTTGAAGTAGGGGGTGAGGGACAGGAGGAGAAGCTGATGATGCCAAGAGTAGTTAGAGGAAAGGGAAAGGAAGAGAAGGTGATGATGCCCAGGGTGGTGGAGAGAAGATGAGGACTGCAGTAGAGTGAAGAGAGAGGGAAGAGAGGGGGAAAAGATTGTGATCATGTGAGAGGGGGAGATGGGGGGGGGGGAGGAAAGGCGGAAGAGAAAAAGTAATGATGCAGGAGGTAGGGAAGAGGGAAGGGAAAGTGATGATACCAGGGTTTGGGGGAGGAGAAGAAAGAATTGAGAGAATGATGGGGCTAGGGAAGGTGATGGTATATCATGTTGAAGTGAGCTAATGGCAGGTGTGCTACGACACAAAAAAGGTTGGGAACCACTGCTTTATAGACTCCTCCACAGACAAAATACCTGGTCTAGAGAAGGAGTTTTGAAAGAACTTGCAAGAAGGTATTACCAGACAGCATCATCCTGGTTGGAACAACAGCCCTTCTCAATTACAGAGATCTACTATGGCCTCTGATTTGTAGGAGCAAGGGAAAGAATTCCAGGTATGCAATACAAGAGGTCACATTTGAAGATATTAGGAGGCTTATCCTCACCCTCCCTTTCCTAAACTATTGTGAGTTGGAAATGCATGCAATCTAGAATGGTTCCACTATGGTACTGGATAAACATTGTTTTGTGGTAAGCAGCAATTGGTCAAACAGAGCAATGTACTGCAATATATATGAAGTTAGGCTGGCAAGCATCTAATAAGATCGGAACTAGAGAGTAAGGAAGGCAACTGAAGAAAAAGCAACAAATCAGAAAATACAGTTTATGGTGACATTGGATTATAATGACTTGCACAAGAAAATGCTTTAGGATGAGAATGCATGCAGTTAGGACTTGGGAGGACAATTTCCAAAGCAAGCTAGATGTGTTAAAATGGATATTGCCCTGTCTAAACTTGCCCTTCTCAACCCTGCTACAAGCACATGCCAGCTTTCACAGCACATATTCTTTTAACAGATTGCAAAGTCATATTTAAGTTGGAGGAGGAAAATGGCACACATAAATGATATTTTCAAAAGTACACGTTTTTTTACATTGGTATTTTTAATACAAGTACTTTTATGCTACAGGAGACTTTAGCCATATGCAGGCTGCTGAAAATTGCCCTCTTCATATCAAAGGGGCAGGACAGGTTCAGCATTAAAATGCAAGGCCAAGATGATAATAAGACAACCTAGAACAAAGGACATAAGAGAAAGCAAAAATAAAAATGAGGAATGCTTGAACAGAAGAAGGGTTACAGTTAAATGGACTGAGAGGAATCAGGAATGGAAAAGCATGAAGCTGGATTCCTTCATACGGAAGAAATGGGAAAATAATCCTGAAGCAAACTGAATGCAATCATCAGGAAAATATGAATGCAAGAGAGCCCTGACACCAGCAAAAGATGGATGAAAACATTGACTATATAAAAGCAGGGCATTTGAACTAAGACCCTAGGTACGGTATGTAACTAATCATTGAAGTAAAAATAAAAGAATGATTAGAGCAGAACAGAGAAAAAATAAGCAGAATTAGACAATTTGAAGTAAGCAAGTAGAGAAATGAAGCAGACCAGTTAAATGAGGTTTAAATGTTAAACTGTTAGGAAGCGCTAGGAGAGCGGTTCCACTTTCCAGGGGATTGTGTGTTCTAGGACCACGGCTCGACCCCAGAGGAACTCCGAAGAGGTGCCGAGGCAGGCGAGGCATGCCCGAGCATGGATTGGGCAGGAGCAAGACTGGACTGAGACAGATGATGGAATCTGGAGCAGGAGTAAGGCTGAAGACAAGGATGACTGAAGGCTCTGACCCTCCATCGGACCTACACCCTCCAGAGAGACCAACAACGCAATGGTGGTCTTTCAACGGTCCTCCAAACGTTCCAAACCCTTTCGGACCTGCCGCTGGGTAATGGCAAGAAACGGCAGGCCGGACGGAGGCCAGGGGCAAACATGGAAGGCTCGGATGAAGACTCAGGCGAAGACGCTTGGACGAGGATTCAGGATCAAAGTGCTGGGTAGAGACGGCGAAGCAGCGTGCCCTACAGAGCCCACCCGCGGGGCTGGTTGCAGACCTCGCTGGATGCAGGGCAGATTCTAGACGAGATAGTGGAGCGAGTGAGAGGAACATGTCCCAGGAAATGTAGAGGCCTGCATCAGGGCGTGCCCTACACAGCTGCCTGTGGCTAGTCATGGACCACGCTGGAGCGGCACAGGTTCATGCAGAGTGTAAAATATGGATGGAGCAGGCACAAGGAAATCCGAGAGACAGGCCAAGATTCAGGAGACCGGACCTAGACAGGATTAGGCTTCAAGCAAGGATGACCCTCCGGAGGCTTGTGCTGCTGGTAAGAAGGCAGGCCTTGTGCCACGAGGCGCCCTACTCAGCCCGCCCTTGGAGCTGGTCGTGGACCACGACATGGCATGCCAGGAAGGGTGGTGATGAGGAACCAAGGGTTCAGGACATCAAGGCTGGATCACGGAACATCAGGACTGGATCACAGAACATCAGGACTGGATCACAGAACATCAGGAAATGGAAGACAGACATCAAGACTGACCATGGACATCAGGAGCAGAAGACGGACATCAGTTCTGGATCATGGACATCAGGAACAGAAGACAGACATCTGGACTGGAACATCAGGAACAAAGGCTCAGACGAAGACACAGGAGCTCCAACAGGAAACACAGGACCTTGAAGAAGCGAAGGAACAGAGAAGACTCCTGGAGCAAAGGACAGGAACATCCAGGAGCATCTAACTCCTTGCGAAGGCCAAGATACTCTGGCAAAGGGCCCTTTTTATAGGGCTGAAGCAAGGCAGGGTGATGACATCACTGATGAGGGCCACGGGACCTTTTCCCACCGCTGGCCCTTTAAAGTAGAGCAGAGGCGCACGCCCGTGCCTAGAGGAAGGTAGGAGAGAGGCAGACACGATGATGGTGTCCTTGCCATGTGAAGGGCCCGAGAGACGGAAGCATTGGAGTGGCAGCCCTGCCGTGAAGCTGGACGGAGAGGGGCAGACTGCAGGAGCGGCTTCCTGCCGCGAAGACGGACGAAGGAGCACAGGCAGTGGCAGAGATGGCCTCTCTGCTGCTCGAGGACCCCAGCAGCAGCACGAGGAAGCAGGAATGGCTGCGGCAGCCTCAGCCGCGAAGGAGGCTTCCGGCGGGGCTCAGCCCTGCTGTGCAGGGCAGAAGACGTCCGCGGAGAAGCCCGGAGGCAGCGACACTGCTTGCCACGAAGAATAGCATCAGCGGCCCGACTGCCCACGCTCAACGCAGGCAGGATCACAACAGTACCCCCTCCTCAAAGACCCCCTCCCCAAGCCTCTTGTCAGCAGCTTGAATAGAAGAAGGTATAACTCATACCGTCAGGGGGCAATTAAGGATCCAAGGGCAGAAGCTGGAGCTTCTTGGCAAGGAACTGTAGCGAGAAGAATACTTGAACAGAAGACAGGACAGAAGTGGTCAAGGTCCAGACAAGACGTACACAGAACACTGAAGGTTGAAGGCGCAGGTCAGGCAAGGTGCGGGGTTGTAGAACCGCAAGATGGCATCTTGGTTCTATAATCAAGGTGGTAGAGGCTTAGGCTCCATCCAGACTAGAAAGACTGGATACAGATGGAAGTCTTTATATAATTTTTTAAGGCTGAAGCTGAAAACATGGAATCTAGGTAACAGTTCAGGATGCGTCGAGAAGTAGTCTTGGTACCTCTAGAAGATGGAAGACATCCCCTAGTTGTTTAAGGTTGAAGTATGGTGAAGCACTTGGAGTTGGTCACCAACCAATGGTTCAAGAGCCAGAGCTTAGGGATTCTGGTGACTAAATGACTAGGCAGTCTCATAGGTGATGGGAAGTTGAGGCAAGCGTGATTCTTAGCATATGGCAATGAAGGGAGCAGGTAATTGGCCTCCATACAGTAGACGTATAATTGTAAGACTCACTGAAACTGGCGGTGTAAGTCAATGGAGGTGAGAGGAATACTTAAAGCAGAGCGGAAGTATTGTAGGCACAGACTCTTTGTAATCCCTTTTCAGGAGTGGACCCTTAGGCAAGGGTAGAATTTTAGCGATGCTTGGCAAGTTGACATTTGAGCTGGAGTGGTCCTTGGCTGACGGTAGCGAGGTCTGATGCCAAGGTTACAGGACAGGATCCAGGCAAGGAAGGCCGACAGAAAAAGGCTGATGGACTTGGTAGAAGATTAACGTCCTCTGGAGTACTTGAGAGCAAGCTAGGAGTAGATGTACTTGGAAAGGCATACTTAGACAAGCACCTTACTTGGATGACAAAGCTTGCAGCAGATTCCAGAGAAGAGGTCTCCAATTGCTCTCCAGTGGGAGGTGTAACATTGCAGAGGGAATGTTGGAAGCAAGGAATCGCAGAGAAGGTCTTGAGCTCAGGATGGTGAGCAAGGCTAGAATGTGGTAGCTGGAAGAACTGAAGAAGCTGAGCGGGACGAGCGAAGAACTCGCTGGTTCAACTGGAGGAAGAGATGCGAGATAATCCAGGCCCCATTCGAAGAATGACAACAGATGGGGTGCAGGCGCCTCCTGCAGGTCGTCTGGAGAGAAGTACCATAAGGCTGGTGAGTTGATAACCAAGAAGAATGTAGGCATCCTTTGCAAGACGGTGAACTTGATGGACAAGATGCAAAGGATTTCCAGCAAGTTAAGCTCTATGGAGCAGGCGTCTCCTGCTGGTAGAACTGAAATGTCCTTAGGGAAAAAAAATAAAAATCTGGACAAGGTGGAAGTGGAGGAAACGAACCAGAGGCTTGCTGCTTGGAGGATGTTGGTGAACCTGGGTGCAGGCCGTACAACAAAAATGTACCCAGGCCATATGAAGATTCCAGGAAGGTACTTGGTGGAAGGAGATGCTAGAGCCTCTAGCGGTGCAGGGGAAAAAAAAATTTTCAAAAACAAACTGGCACCTCCAGCAGGTTCGAGAATTCTCAGAGAAAGCTTGAACAAAAAGTTTTTGAGAACAAAATTTTTAGGAAGCACTAGGAGAGCGGTTCCACTTTCCAGGGGATTGTGTGTTCTAGGACCACGGCTCGACCCCAGAGGAACTCCGAAGAGGTGCCGAGGCAGGTGAGGCATGCCCGAGCATGGGTTGGGCAGGAGCAAGGCTGGACTGAAGACAAGGATGACTGAAGGCACTGACCACCTGCACGCTCCGGGAAGACCAACAATGCAATGGTGGTCTTTCAACGGTCCTCTGACCGTTCCAAGCCCTTTCGGATCTGCTGCTGGGTAACAGCAAGAAGCGGCAGGCCAGACGGAGGCCAGGGGCAAATGAAGGCCTTAGAACATGGAAGGCTCAGATGAAGACACTTGGACGAAGACTCAGGCGAAGACACTTGGATGAGGATTCAGGAGCAAGGTTCTGAAGACGAGGATTTAGGATCAAAGCGCTGGGTAGAGACTGCGACGAGCGCGCCCTACACAGCCCACCCACGGGGCTGGTCACGGACCATGCCGGATGCGGGGCAGACTCTAGTCGAGATAGTGGAGCGAGTGAGAGGAACATGACCCAGGAACTGTAGTGGCCTGCACCTGGGCACACCCTACACAACCGCTTGTGGCTGGTCGCGGACCACGCTGGAGCGGCACAGGTTCATGCAGAGTCTAAAACATGGACGGAGCAGGCACAAGGAGATCCGAGGACCAGGACAAGATTCAGGAGACTGGACCTAGATGGGATTAGGCTTCAAGCAAGGATGACCCTTCAGAGGCTTGTGCTGCTGGTAAGAAGGCAAGCCTCGTGCCACGAGGCACCCTACTCAGCCCGCCCATGGGGCTGGTCGCGGACCACGACATGACACGTCAGGAAGGGTGACGATGAGGAACCAAGGGTTCAGGACATCAAGGCTGGATCACGGAACATCAGGAACTGGAAGACAGACATCAAGGCTGACCATGGACATCAGGAGCAGAAGAAATAGGAGCTCCAACAGGAAACACAGGACCTTGAAGAAGCAATGGAACAGAGAAGACTCCTGGAGCATCTATCTCCTTGCGAAGGCGAAGATTGATTGGCAAAGGGCCCCTTTTATAGGGCTGAAGCAAGGAAGGGCAATGACATCACTGATGAGGGCCACGGGATCTTTCCCGCCAAACTCAAAATATATTGAAAGATAAGGATGAGTTTTTAGGAAATGAAACAGACATGGCTTAACCACAATATCAATATGAACATAGAAAGAGGGGGTTAGAAATTTGTGCTGGACTAAGAATAGAGAGAAAATATGATAGAAACATCAGAAATGTCTACTGGGGATTGTGTAGGAGATTATTAGAAAGGAGAATAAGAGTGGGAGAAACAAATAGCTCAGTCTGGTCCATACTCAGTTTCTAATGATAGCCAGGTGTGGCAACTGTGCTTTGTATAAATTGTGCATGGCAGAGGATGATAATAAAGGGAAAAAGACAAACATTTGAATATAATTAGAAATTTTTGGATTTAATTATGAGAACATAAGAACATGCCATACTGGGGCAGACCAAGGGTCCATCAAGCCCAGCATCCTGTTTATTTATTTAAGGGTTTTTCTATACCGAGGTATGGCTGAGTGCCTTCACCCCGGTTTACATGTACAACAACCATATACAATTGACAGTGGAAATTTAACATTGAAACAGTTTTCAATGTTAATCCCACTGCCCACCCCACTCCATTGAGAAAATTGTCCATTTAATCCTACTCTCTGTTTCCTGTCTTTTAACCAGTTTGTAATCTACGAAAGGACATCACCACCTATCCCATGACTTTTAATTTTTCCTAGAAGCCTCTCATGAGGAACTTTGTCAAATGCCTTCTGAAAATCCAAATACACTACATCTACCGGTTCACATTTATCCACATGTTTATTAACCCCTTCAAAAAAGTGAAGCAGATTTGTGAGGCAAGACTTTGTTTCAATAAACCATGTCTTTCTATATGTTCTATGATTTTGATCTTTAGAACACTTTCCACTATTTTTCCTGGCTCTGAAGTCAGGCTAACTGATCTGTAGTTTCCCGGATCGCCCCTGGAGCCCTTTTTAAATATTGGGGTTACATTAGCCACCCTCCAGTCTTCGGGATGATTTTAATGATAGATTACAAATTTTTACTAATAGATCTGATATTTCATTTTTTAGTTCCTTCAGAACCCTGGGGTGTATACCATCTGGTCCAGGTGATTTACTACTCTTCAATTTGCCTTTCCAAACCCATATTCAAAACGAGTTGCATTCATGTACAGTAGGTATTTCCCAGAGGACTTGAAATCTAAAAGGTGAATTTTCAAAAGGTTATGTGCATAAAATTGAGTATATACACGCAGAAGTAGCCTCTACTCGCATATTCTGTATTTTTTAAAAGTCCAAAATAAGCACATATTTTCACTTTTGTGCATCAATATCTGCACTTAAAAGGGGGAGTCTATGGGCATTATTAGGCAGGGCCTACAGTTTCGTCCATCAGTTGCTATTTTAAAAGATACACACATACATTTTCCAGCTTACACATGAAAATTATCTGAGGTAAGTGATATTAAATGTGTTTATTGTGTAGTACTGACTGGGTGGGAGGTCTGGGTGAAATGTGGGGAGTTCAGGCTGAAGAAGCAGGAGGGTCTCGATGACTTGGAGAAGGACTGGGAAAACTGGTAGACTAATTCGTTAAACTTGTAATTTCATTCACACGTGCTTGTTTTAAAATCAACCGATATATACATGTCTTTATTTTCGCACATAAAATATATGTTCATATATATTTAAAATAAGTGGATAAAGTACATGTGTTCAATGCACATATTCATATGTTGGCCTACATACATACATATGTTGTGGAGTAATCATATTTTATAATATGCACATATGTGATACATGTATTTTATAAAATACTGTGGTAAAATTATGCACAGCCACATATATACATATATGCAGCCGTGTGCTGTTGTTTTAAAGTTATCCTTCCTATGTGTACCTGAGGCAATGGAAGGTGAAGTGACTTTGCCAAAGTCACAAGGAGCATCAATGGGAGAAGAGGGATTTCAGCTCTGGCTTCCTGGTTCTTCGTCTGCTTCTCTAACCTCTAGGCTACTCCTGTACTTAATGTAGTTGATAATAAATATGTAGAATGTGTAACATCTTACATATCCATTGAAATATACAGAAAAACACAATGTGCAAGACGCAGACATTTTATCATTGATGAGCATCCTTTTTCTACTGACCAAGCCCAATAATCTGAACAAAAATTGTGAGACCTCCAAGAATGGGAGGGTGTGATTTACTAAGGCTTTTTTCCCATTCTGTGTCTATAGGAAAATGGCTTAGTAAATAGGAATGACCCAAGCGTTAAAGCTGAGATAGAGTAAGACAACAATAAAATGTTTGATACTGTACATGGTACTGGAAAAAGAGGCATTTCAGCAC
The DNA here is from genome assembly GCF_901001135.1 of Rhinatrema bivittatum. Classification (NCBI taxonomy): domain Eukaryota; kingdom Metazoa; phylum Chordata; class Amphibia; order Gymnophiona; family Rhinatrematidae; genus Rhinatrema; species Rhinatrema bivittatum. Next base: position 381,044,485 of record NC_042616.1, read on the forward strand.
CATTTGTTGGGCTAATTTCAGACTCAGCCAGATAAATGGTGGGATTTGAAAATTCTATCATGCTGACAGACCCCAAGATACCTTGATAACTGTTTATCTGGCTGAAAGTTTATCCTGCTAGCTCAGTGGTAGGCAGGGGCATTTCGGGATGGTGTCATCTATCCAACTAAGGACATGATTTACTAAGGCTTTTCTCCTATTTTGTACATATGGGGAAAATGCTTTGTAAATCAGACCCTAAGTTAGCTGGTTAAACACTGATTTTCAGCATTATGTGGCTAACATAGCCAGATAACTTTAGGGATGGAAGAATTGTCCTAAAGTTAGCTGGATAAACTTATCCAGCTAACTTTGACAAAGCTGGTTATAGACACACAGCTAAATATCCCAGCAAAGTTAGCTGGATAGGTTTATGCGGCTAACTTTGCTAGCCAGCTAGCATCTAAATATGGCTCTCATAAAGTACTAAAGATAAGGAAGAAGGGCAACTAAAATAGATGAAGTGAAGAAGGAAGGAAATAGGATTTTGATAAGCTGATCAAGCTGGGTCATACTTTATGATGACTAAGCAGAGTTTGGCAGCTAAAATTATTTAACGGGTGGAAGAGGTGAAAGAGGATAATGATTATGGGCCAGATTTTAAAAGGTACGCATGGGCGTACATTTGTGCGCACAACCCAGCGTGCACAACTGTACGCCCGATTTTATAACATGCGTGCGCAGCCGCGCGCATGTTATAAAATCCAGGGTCGGCGCATGCAAGGGGGTGCACAATTGTGCAACTTGCGTGCACCGAGCCGCACAGCCTTCCTCCGTTCCCTCCGCCCCCACCACCTTTCCCTCCCTTCCCATACCTAACCTGCTCCCCAGCCCTACCTAAACCCCCCCTTACCTTTATCTTAAAAGTTGCTCCTGCCTCCAGGCAAGTGTAGGTTGCACATGCCGGCCAATGGCCAGCCCCCGATCCCGGGCACAGCGGCAAATGGCCACTGGGCCTGGAGGCTCCGGCCCCGCCCCCGCCCTTTTTTTAAAGCCCTGGGACATACACGCATCCCGGGGCTTGCGTGCGTCGCTGGGTCTATTCAAAATAGGCTTGGCGCGCGCAGGAGCGGGTTTTCGCGGTTACGCACGTAATATACGCGCGTAACCCTTTTAAAATCCGCCCCTATCCTTCTAAAAATAAAAAACACATCTAGGTCTGATGTAGGGAATACAAGCCTATGTAACAAAGCAAGTTTACTTGCCTGTAAACAGGGTTCTCTGTAAAAAGCCAGATGTATTAGCCAGAATATGTGGGTGACATCATCCAACAGTCCTGACACATACCCCTCTCTCAGGTCTTAGAAAAGACTTTATTGAATATGTGTGGGAGTTCCCGCACGTGAGCCCTTCACTTTCTTACAGAGCTTAAGTTTCTGCCATGCAGTTGTTACGCCCGTCGGTCGCACAAGAGGGTGCACAATTTTGCACCTTGTGCACGCCGAGCCCGCTCCGAGCTGCGCTGCCTTCCCCCTTTCCCTCCCAGGCCGCTCCGAAATTGGAGCAGCCTCGGAGGAACCTCCCTACCCCCCCACCCCACCCCACCTTCCCTTCCCCTACCTCCCCCCACCTCCCCCACCCTTTCCCCCTTACCTTTTATTTCTTATTATTTTTATCTGGAAACTTACTTCAGCCCTGGGGCTGAAGTAAGTTGTGTGTGCCGGCTGACTGCCAGCGCACGATCCCCAATACAGCGGCAAATATGGCAGCTATGCCAGGAGCCTGACCCCGCCTCGCCCCCGCCCACGGATTTCCCCGCCACCTCCCCATCCCTTTTTGCAAGCCCCGGAACTTACATGCGTCCCGGGGCTTTACGCGCGTCACCGGGCCTTTTAAAAATATGCCCAGCGTGCGTAGACCCGGTTTACTGGGTAAATCCTCTGGATTTATGCGTGTAACCCTTTTAAAATCCGGCCCATTTAATTTAGTGTGGGCGCATTAAATAAAATGTCTTGTAGATGTGCTCGCACTACAAAATGTCAAAGGGCACAGCAGTTACAGGGCTCCTACCAATAACATATTCATGCTAATTATTGTGGTCACACAACTTTATAGGCATGAGCACAATATTTCATGTATATTTTACAACTAGCAAATAAATGTTTTTGCATGGTTCATTAAGGACCTTTTTAACATGCTCATTAATATTTTTTAGTGCGCCCACATTAAACATTTTTGACATGAGATTTATTGCATAGTTCTCCATATCTATATAAATAAAAATGTTAAATAGTTTGTACGTCGTCGCTAATCTCGCCAACTGCTTAACCAAATGCGTTCAAATTTGCACACAACATTCACTTCCCATACGGGAAGGATCTTATACACTTACGTTACATATAGGTCACACCTGTGACAGGTAATACAACTTTAAAAATTGCTTACACAAAACAGCGACATCTGGTGGCCGTCGGCGCAAGCGCAACCTCTTACACCTTTCACACACACTCACACACCACACCCCACCCCCACACAGGGCTATTGTCTTTCATTCACACTCCCTCATAACACACAGAAATCCACACTCATCACACCACACACCCCCACCCACATGCCTGCCAATGTCACTTACTTCACCCACCCTCCCAAAACACGAATTCCTGGCTGCTACATTGGGAAGCCAAGCATTTCACACACCCTCCGATTTTAAATTAAAGTACCCTCTTCCACCCACCCACCCACATACTGCACTCCGATCACACACTACACCTGAAACAAGTCCATGCTTCTCCGCCGGCACCATAGGAACGGTCCGGGACACATCGCATTCAGTAGGGCCGTCGGATGCCAGCAACTAAAATGGCGCTGGCGAACCTTGCCCTTACTATGCTATACGGAGACAACAATGACGTCGGTACACCATGTGACATAGTAAGGGTAAGAGCCCGTCGGCGCCATATCCTCAGCGGACATTTGCCCTTACTAGGTCAGGAATCCTGACGCACCACTTTCACTGGTGAAGTTTTGCGACATGGCAGCCGGCGGAACAAACCCTAGCACACATCCTCGCCACCGGCTGGCAGTTTACACAGGTAGCCGGGGAGGAGCACGGTGGGGGACTGTTCTCATTTTCCGCCGCACGTTTTTCACAGGGGGGGGCCACTCATTCTCCACATCTCCCGAGAGGGGGGCTGTAACGTGGGTTGCTCTATTTTGCCGGGTTTGGGGGGGGGGGGGAGCCAGGAAGGTGTGCTTGCATATTTAAACTATTCTTTGCTGGTGCTGTTCATTTGGGGTAAAAAACAAAACAAAACACACAAACTATAACCTTTACTGATCTCTGAAAGCTAGCAGATTAGCCCTCCAAAAGAAACTTCTCTACAGACACATTACTAGGTGGATTAGGCACTCCCCTATTTTTATCCCTAAGGATCACAACCTCCCACTGACTGACCACGTTTATACACACCAATTCATTTCTTATCTATCAGCGTCGTAACTGCTTTTTAAGGTCTGGATCCTCTTACCTAAGAAGGCATTAATTTTTGCCCTGTGCATTCCTCTTGCTCTTCGGACATTACAGTCCCATTTCCCTTGATCCTTTTACACACCATTCATACATCTCTTGCAATTCACCAAATTGATGCCTCGCAGAAAATCTAACTTACATCGGCGTACTCGCGCTGTGCTAGCGGCACAACGCCTTAGAACTAAGCGCACGGAGGAGGAACGGGCAGTAAAAAAACAGCACAACAAGGAAAGAATAGCTGTAGGAAGACAGCAGGAAGCGGCCGAGCAATGTGCATCCAGACTGCTAGAGGCACACTTGCGATCACGGAAAGCACGTTCCGCTGCTCACAAACTCCTTCGTTCACAACACCATGCCCATGAAACGCTGACAGTGGCTGAAATCCCTCTAACACCGACAGCACCTCAACGTCAGCCATGGATCCCACATCAACTGGCCAAACATTATAATCGACTTGCTTTCTGATACAACCCACATCAGGATTATACTTTCATACGGCATGTTCTCATTGGCTCTATGACACACGTGTGTCCATACTGCAAGGCTATGAAATTTCTGGGAGAAACAAAGGGGATGTGTTGCTATCAAAAATTTAAGGACCAATATCATAGAAGCTACAATCTTGACAGGACCTTTCAAAGGTGAAGATGTACTCATTCCTCGCATCCCTATCATTCCAACAGATATGCCATTTCAATTTAAAAGATTGCAATTCCCAATTAGATTGGCATTTGCAATAACCATTAACAAAGCTCAAGGACAATCTTTACACCTCTGCGGTTTACATCTACAAACCGATTGCTTCTCACATGGACAATTGTATGTTGTATGTTCACGAGTAGGCAAACCTGACAATTTGTATATCTGCACTAATGATGGAACAATAAAAAATGTCGTATACCCACAAGCATTGCAAAATTAAACATATTACAGATGTCCCCTGGCTCTGTTCTGTTTTTTCAACTTAACCAGGCTTAGCCACAGCAACGCGTGGCAGGGTACAGCTAGTACTGTATAGTTCAAACAGCAGAAAATAAACATATAGAAAGTATATGGATTCACCTCTAGGGAGAACAATTCTTCTAAATTCTTCTAAATCTCTGAGGTCAGCCTCACAAATGCATACAGAAATCCTAGTTGTCTAGTAAAATACAGCCTGTCACATGCTGTAAGATGTATACTCTTAATTTTGCAAAGGGTTTTTATATTCTCTCCAGAATTTAATTAAATCAACTAGTATAACCATAAGCAATGAAGTGGAGGAAAGTTAGGTTCCACTTTTACACTGTGGCTTGACAGTATCTGTTAGAAAAGGATTTTTTTTTCATTACAGAAAACAAAATGCAGTGCCATGTGTCATTAGATGCTGCCTCTAAATCCCACTATAATATATAATCAGTCATACAAAGGCAGGGTTAGAAGGGAGCTCAAGAGGTCATCTACTCCATTCCATTGCTTCTGGGCAAAATATACTAAACTATTCCTGACAAATGTTAATCTAATCTGCTTTTAAAAAACTCTAATGACAGATTCCTCCCTTTCTGCGGTGCTACATTACCCATATACCCATATAGCATATTCCTCCCTTTCTGCGGTGCTACATTACCCATATTGTTAAACAATAGAAAAAGCGTTTAATGATTTTAAGCATGCTAAGGATGATAATTCTATCCACCTTATATCTGAAACTGGCAGATTTTTTTTTAATTACCATAAAAACAGGAATGTTTGTCAATCTATGTTGCATAACATTTCAGTAGTCTTTTCTTTATAAACCCAAACCTCAAAACTATCCAAGAATTAAAGTAAGAAGACTTCAGTTGCTTAAGCAGTGTTTGCTGTAAAAGGGGCTCAATTAATTTTTATATTAAAAAAATTAACCAAAACCTTATAAGCTTTTATGACGTCAATTTTCAGGAAACCAGTGAGCAGTAAATTTATCCAGGGAAAGGTACATGCATGCCATTCCCCAGATATTCAGCAGGACTTGCACACATCAGTCTCCCTGCTGAATATCCTTGTAAAAAGTTAGGTGCATAACAATCTGGATATATTTTGGGCTGGATTCTCTGACCAGATTGACATGCCTAATTTTAGCCTGAGAGTGCTAAATATATACATTCACTGGCTAAAGCTTAGCTTTGCCCCTGAAATGTCTCCATTGCTGCCCCTTTTTCTGTGCAAATAAATGTATGTGGTCAAAGGCGGCTTGAAAAGCTATCCACACAAAAGTTTTCATTGTTGATCTTTATGGGGGTAATTTTCAAAGCCAGGCACATGCATAAAACTGAGTTTTCTACTCATAAACAGCTCCTATATAATTGAGCTTGGCTCAGTGTGAACTGTTTTCATGCATACTTTTAACTGCCCTGCAGAGAGACATTCTGCAGCACAAATATTTATTGATTTTAAAAAGCATGTGTGTAAGTTATCTTGCACAAATTACAGGATAACTTGGAGCAGCTGTAACTTTGTGGGAGGTAATTTTATGCACATACATGGCTAGTTACCTGAGGAATTTCAAAGCAAACTTATGTGCCTATGTTCACTTTGAAATACTCGATAAAGCCTAACAGGGTACCATGCACATGCTGACTTTACTACTCTGTTATGCGCACCGGCCACAGCAGACCCGCTGTTCGGCCCCCTCACCTCTTTCAGAGTAATCCAGTGCCTGGTCCCTTGTCTCTGGCGGCTGTGGGCCGCCGGCTGCATCCTCGGGCCGCGCCTGGTGCCTCCAGCTCTGCTACTGCTCCCAGCGTACCGCGCCAGGCCTCTCCGCATGGCCCACGGAGAGATGCCGTTCTGACCAGTGTCACGCCCCTCCCTAGGTGCGTGCACGCGCACAACCAGACCTTAAGTAGGGTCCGCGGGAACCTAGCCACAGGCCCTGGATGATGATGTCAGTGGAGCTCCAGTATATAAGGCCGGGCCCCACTATTTCAGATTGCCTTTGCAACAGGTTCCCTCGCTTGTCGAGTGCTCATTGCTTCTACTGTTCCTGGTTCCTGATCCTGAGTATCTTCGTTCCTGATCCTGAGTATCTTCGTTCCTGTTTCCTCGTTCCTGTGTTCCTGTTCCTTCATCTCCCCTTCAGACTGCTGACCTGGTTTGCATTGATTGACTATTCCGTTGCCTCTCTCCAGCTCCGGACCTCTGCATTGCCTGACTACTCTGTTGCCTCCCTCCAGCCCTGGACTTCTGCTTCATCTGACCATCCACTTGCTTCTCTCCTCGTCCAGACCTCAGCCTTGCTTGCCACCGCTTCCAGATTGCCATCAGTCCTGAACCCAGCTTGCTCAATGACGCCTCTTCAGCCCTTGTCCTGGACGTGGCTTATTCAGGATTCGACCTGCTCTTGCTCGGGCGCCCCCATCTGACTGTGTTCCTATTGGCGCCATGGTCTCCGGTACTCTGCCTTGTCCAGTACGGACTGATACCCTCACCTGTTGCTGCCTCTGGGCTGACCTCAATCCATCCATCGACAACCACCGACGGAAGCCACCTAAGTACAGCTGGCCCCGGCACCTAAAGGCTCAACCCACGGGGAACGAGGGCTGGTATTGGTGAAGCGCCAGCCGGCCTCCGTCCATCAGCCCTCTCTGCCTGCCAATGGTGGGGACCCATAGGATCCCTCCTATGGGTAGCGTCAACCCCACCTCGGCCCAAGGGTCCACCTCCGGCTCAACATACTCTGCGGGGAGGTATACAATTATCCTCTAAGTTGATGTAGAGAGCTGCATGTTGGCACACAGTTACTCAAAAAGGAAACCAAATATTTCCTAAAGTTTAATATAAAAATTTTGAGTGAAAATGGTGGGTTCATATGCACCTCACAATCACTTGATTTGTGGCAGATGAAATATTTATAATCATTAAACACTGTAAAAACACTCAAACAAAATCCTTGTAAAGATGATCACAATACATTATTTATTTCTTTATTTATTTAACACTTTTCTATACCGACCTTCATGGTAGAGGACCATATCAGATCGGTTTACATCGAATTGGGGAACTGAACCATGAACTGTAACAAAAAAACAATAGTTTGAACAGGAAGAACAAAGTTACATTCAACAGGGAAAGTAAACTTGGAAAGTAAACAATACATGATTCTTCAATAGTGCTATAAAACCAGTTCCACAAACCTGCATCCATGTGAATCTTTGTCCTCATGTTTTTAAATTGGACACATTTATTTATCCAACATTGAAGCTTTCATATAAGTTATCAGACTATTATAACTATAATACGTCTCATTATATGCCATTGTATGTCTATATAATAAAATATATATAGGACAAACTAAACGACAGATTAAGTACCACATAGTGGAACAGAGAAGCTGCATCCATAATTTGAACTGCAAGCTCCCCTGATTTTCCATAGTGTATCAAGGAACCATACATTGAATGATATTACATTTTTTATTGTATGAAAAGTCATTCTGAAGTGAGGAGCTACTTGATAAAAACAGGGGTTTATTTATCCTTGGAACACCTTTAACCCATTTGGATTGAATCAGAATGTCGAATGGCAGATGTTTTTATAAAGTTATTTTATACTTATCCTTTCAGGGATTGGATTAGATGGATCATGTGGTTGCTGTTACATGCAATTTATATGTCCTGCTGGAGAAAGATCCCTGGTGGCACGTTTCTCTGAAGGACAGCCATGTAGGTTTGTGACAGGCAAAATCTATTTTTTCTAAGTTTTCTTTCAAGTTGATTTCTATGCATTTTGAATAGTTTGTAAGGCACATTTTTTTATTTTGTTCTACATTGTTTCAGATGGCAGTACTTGAGCAGCTTTCTAGAGGCTTAAAACTTTTTCAGGTACAAGTTCCTTCTTTGACATGTAATTGTTCCCTAGTGCAGTTTTTCCCAGCCTTTTCAAGGCCAATGCACACTTACATTAGTCAAAATGTTGTGTGGCCCACTAAGCTTCACGGTGCAGGCAGTGCAGACATGGAGAAGATTTGCATGGTCAAAAAAAGAGCTGGGGATACATTGAAAGCTCTGCCAGTCTCTCTTCCAAATATTAAAACAAATGGAGAGGCTCCTGAAAAATCTTTCAAGAGCCTGCCCATCTTGAAACCTTTCTGGCCAATAAAGAATAAGATTGAGGTGTTAAACTGCTAATAAATAGTATAATCTCTTTTTTCTATAATTATATTACAGGTTTCCTTCTGCCTGTATTGGTATTTTGTGAATTATCCTCCCATGATGGGGACTATATTTTTCAGTGTGACTAAGGAATTTAAAGATTTTACTTTATTGTTTTTCTGACACTTAAAATACTTGCCTTGATTTTTTGCAATGTAATTTGTTTAAAATCTTAATAAAGTATAAATAAAAAAAACAACACAAAAGGAGAGAGGACGTGGAGACACAAATGACCAATTCTCTCTATATACAAGTGCAGGAGGATATAGAAGTCAATATGAATTTATGTTTGTGTTTTATTGTAAACTACCCAGATCTTTATATGGGCGGTATATTAAATAAGAATAAATATAAACATAATGTGGGCAGCCATCATAGTTATCTTGACTGCTGCATGTGGCTGCCAGACCTTACTACTCCCACTGGTTGCTACTCCCAATGTTAAGAATAAGTCACATTCAGTGCTCCCTGCACTTAACCTGGGGATAAGACAGAGGCTGGAAAGATTCAAAGGAGGAAGCTCAGGAGGGGGAAAAGAAGGAAGTGCTGTGGGCAATGTGTGTGTTGCACAAAGTGGGATCTGACCATCCACGTCCTGCATGCTGCCCATTAAATACCAAACTCCAAGGCTCACATTGCAGCTAGGAAGAGGAGGCATGAATGATTACACATATTCTCAGAAAGATGTTCCTACAAGTTTAAGAGCCATTGCTGGTGTTTCTTGTTGCTGCAAGGTAATGAAAGCAGAGCCCAAGTGCTAGCCTGGATAAAGCATCAGGCAGTGATGACTTTTCCATGGCCCACCTGATCCAGACTGAAAGCACTTCAGTGTGCCATTACACATTTGTTATGAACCCTGCCCGCAGATGGCCACGAGCAGGACTCTTACCTTTTGCTGCTCCCGACGCGGCCTGACGCCTGAGCCGCGGACTTTGTTTCCTCTTGCGACCCGGAGGCTGCCTATCTTGCCCTGCTTCTTCGCGGCTGAGCCGCCGCCGACGTCTTCATCATCTTCGCGGATGGAGGCCGCAAGCCCCGGTCTGGATTGGCGGCTGAAGCCGCCCTTGGGGCCTCCTGCAGCGGCAGGAGCCGCTGCCGTCGTCGGGGCCTGCGTCTAGGCCCAGCCCTGCTTCTTCGCGACGTCGACGTCGGTGCAGGACCGCTGTCCACGGTCCTGCACAGCTTCCTGCTTCCTCTCTAGGTGCGCGGCCGCACCTCTCTTCAAGATTTAAAGGGCCCACGGCCTGATATGCCCTGGGCCCCACCTTCAGACTGTTTCCTGTGCCAGCCCTATAAAAGGGCTGTTCCTGCATTTCCTCGTCGCCTTGCATCGGAGTTACTTCGCTCCTGGAGGATTCTGCCTTCCAGCGCTCCGTCAGGTCCTTTGTGTTCTTCGTGGAGCTCCTCGTCTCGTCTCGTCTGCTTCTTGCCATGTCTTCGTCACCTGAGGTCCTCGTCCAGGTCTCCTGATGTCTCGCTTCCTGGTGTTCCAGCCCTTCTTGGTGTTTTGCTCTTGTGCTCTTGAGCCTTCCGTTCTACCGACCGTGGATCTCGGGGTGACACGTCTCTGTCTGTGGAGATGCCGGCAGTGGACTTTTGTCCTGTGCTCCTGTCCTGCCAGCCTTTGTGGTGCTCCGGATGACACCGGCTCCGTCGTCGAAGCCCCGCCTCGGCTGGATTCCTTCCTACGCTAGTCCCGCTCTCCGCATGGATTGTGACCAGCCTCCTCGGGCTGTGTAGGGCATGCAGTGGGACAGGGTGGTCCGCGACCAGCCCATTGGGTCTGCCCGTGAAGGTGGGCTGAGTAGGGCGCCCTGAGAGACAGTCCCAATGTCCAACCTTCCCAGCTTCTTGTCTCGTCTGGATTTCATCAAGTTCCTCGTCTCGTCTATGATGCCGTCGCATCAGCCTTGTTGTCATGTCTTCACATCAGCCCTCGTCTGTGAGGCTGTCGCATCAGCCTTGGTGTCATGTCTTCGCATCAGCCCTCGTCTGTGATGCCGTCGCATCAGCCCTCGTCTGTAATGCCGTCGCATCATCCTTCATCTATGATGTCTTCGCCTCAGTCATAGTCTCATGGCTTCGTGTCAAGGTCTCCGTTTGCCCTCTTCCTCAGGCGGCCTGCTGCTCCATGCCGATCCTAAGCGGCAGGTCCAAAAGGGCTTGGAACGGTTGGAGGACTGTTCACCGTCCAACATCATCTTGTTGGCCTTGGGAGCTTGCAGGCCTGGCAGAGGGTAAGACCGTGTTTCTGCCATGCTGGGGTCGGCTGGGGTCAGGCCGAGGCCCAAGGGCACACGAAAACCCGCATGTAACAACATTGGTTAAGAAACACCAGCATTCTGTCTTTTGGAAGTCTAGTCAATATTTTATGCCATTCTGCATTTCAGGAAAATAAAATTGAAAAAGTGCTACAATATTAAAATCTTGCATTACAAAAATTAAAATATAAAGAAGAGAATACCATGCAGGTGAGAAAACAAGTGAAAAAAAAAATAAAGCTCCTTCAGTGCTTGCTATAAATGTACTCTGCTGAAGACACTGGAAAATTAAAAAGAACGAGGTCAGACTGACAACCTAAGGGAAAGTAAATGAATAGTGAGTATATGGTACTTGTTAATTAGTGCATATACAGAGCAACATAACCAGGCTGCTTGGTGGCATGGGGGTTTTGAGCAGTCATGTTTCTTCTCTGCAAATGCTGCGAGACTGAGGTACTCGAGAGCATTAGCTTTCACAGATGCACCTTGCCATTCTTATCATACTTTCAAAAGTACTTTGCATATGGGACCCTCCAGGCTGGCAGTTCTGTGACATGGACGTATGTGTGCTGGATGCGAAGGTTTATGCTACTGTGTTGTGGAAGAGCCTGTCACACATTGGATTCTTCAGGGGGAAGAGCTAAGGGCGCATCTCCTTGACAACAAGAATAAAGATTGCTCTAGTGCACGAGGTGAACACTCCTGATTTAAGAAATGTTGATGCAGAGATTGTTGTGTAGCTGCAGTTCTTATTTCGCTGCAGTTAATATTGATTTTACAAAATAGTTATAAAGAAAGTGCATTTTATCTCCCACATGAAGATCACACTTAAGAAAACAATCCTTACTGGAAAAGTGATATCAGATTGTCTTCTTCATGCAGTTTTTGTTGTTCTTAGAATTCCCAACCTTATCAGTTGATTTTCAAAGGGGTTATGTCTTTATAAGTATCTTGTTTTCCCATATATAATATTTAATAAACATTAAACGTATATGCATATTTTTTGTTCTGCACACACATTTACTGGTGCAAGAAAGAGGTATGCGTGGAAATTTCTATTTTATAATAGATATTCACATATAAATTATTTAACTTATTCTTGCAATTTTACCCCTTAGAATTGACTTATGCAATTGAAATCAGACATCTGTTAGCTGCAGTGTTTGGGTGGGAGGTCTGAGTGAACTGGAGTGCTAGAAGGTATAAGTGACCTAAAGATGGACTGGGTAAACTAGTGGAAGTATTGCTGAGCTAGTGATTTCAAGAAAGTATTTCAAATGGTATGTGCGCATATGTTTTACGCATACTTTTACGTGTGCATGTTGTACTTTTTTATGTACCTAAAATATATGTTTATATGTATATACTGTAAAATAGGTAGGAAAAGTAAGCACTTTCATTGCATTGGAAATATATGCATTCTCTGAAACATACGTGTACTTTTGGAACATAAGTATGCAGTATTTTATAAAATGCACAACTCCCACTGCAGGTCGACATATGTGCACACATGTACTATCGTGAATAGTTTGAAAGTTAGGCTCCCTGTATTTAGGTGATATTACTGGTTCATAAATCTGCAAGAAAATGATCTGTGGATCAAGTATAAATAGTAGGGATGTGAATCGTTTTTGAACGATTAAAATTATCGTCAGATAATTTTAAAATCGTCCTAAATCGTTAGAGTGCACGATACAATACAAATGCCCCCAATTTATCGTCAGGGGCATTTGTATTGTATCGTTAAATAGGGCACGGGAATTATTTGGGGGAGGGCGGGAAAACCGGCACACCAAAACAAACCCTAAACCCACCCCGACCCTTTAAAACCAATTCCTTACCCTCCCCCACCCTCCTGAACTCCCCCCCCCCAAATGTTAAATTACCTGGTGGTCCAGTGGGGGGGGGAGTCCCGGTGCGATCTCCCGCTCTCGGGCCATCGGCGCCATTTTGGCTGCCACTAATTAAAATGGCGCCGATGGCCCGATAAAATAAAAAACCCACCTGACCCTTTAAATCGACCCCCCCTTAGCCTCCCCAACCCTCCCGACCCTTTTTTTTAGGGAGGCCCGTGCCGCTAAAAAAAAAAAACCCACCCGACCCTTTAAATCGACCCCACCCTCCCGACCCTCCCGACCCCCCCAAAACCTTTTAAAATTTGCCTGGTGGTCCAGGGGGGCCTCGGGGGGCCTCGGGGGGCCTCGGGGAGAGATCCAGGGGGGCCTCGGGGAGAGGAGAAATCCAGGGGGGCCTCGGGGACAGATTTCCCGTTCCGGCACTGGCCATCTTTACTCATTAGCCCTATAGTATAATAGGGGCTAATGAGTAAAGATGGCCGGCGCCATCTTTAAAGATGGTGCCGGCCATCCAGTGCTCCTACCATGTGACAGGGGCCGGCCAATGGCACGGATACCCTGTCACATGGTAAGGGCAAAGGGGCATCGGCGCCATTTTTGTTTTAGAACAGGTGATGCCTGGGAAAGGGGAAATCTGTCCCCGAGGCCCCCCTGGATCTCTCCTCTCCCCGAGGCTCCCCTGGATCTCTCCCCGAGGCCCCCCGAGGCCCCCCTGGACCACCAGGTAAATTTTAAAAGGGTTTGGGGGGGTCGGGAGGGTGGGGTCGATTTAAAGGGTCAGGTGGGTTTTTTTTTTTAGAGATGTGAAATTGGCGATGTGAATTGGAATCGGAAACGATTCCAATTCACATATCTTAATGATCAGATTCCCCCCCCCCCCCAGCCGAATCTGATTGTTAAGACAATCTGGCACACGATTCACATCTCTAATAAATAGCATTATTTGTTTTCCAGCAAAAGATCTGATTAGAGAGATTGATGGTCATAGCTGTTGTGAATTTTCAAGGTTTAGTAAGGTAAAACTCTGTATAGTTATTGCAGTACTAAAAATGTTTTTTTTACAAAAAGGTAGAGGAGTGTGATGGTTGTAACATAAATGTACACAATATACTGTTCAAACATTTGGACTTAACAGTTGCCCCAATAACCATAAATCAGTATCCATTTGCACTATCATTACATCAGAAATTGTTTTCTATGTCATTCCATATATGTGAAATACTTAATCATTTATTTCATACCATGTTAACAGGTGTCATATTCTAACAGGTAAATTTTAAAATGAGTGTGCGAGTGTTCATACATGTATGTATCAGTGCATGAGTAGAGATTGAGAAATCGTGCGTGCACTTGCATGCATATGTTTTAAAATTCAATTCCCACATACATTGCATATCTTTCATAGGACTTTGCTGGCTTTTATGTGTGTATGTAGAGCGGATTTTGAAACATCTCATGACAGAGAACCCAGTTTTTCCTATTGGTCCACCAGTTTGCCCAGTTAATATCGAGGTCTTCTTCATCCTGCATGCCCCCCAGTTGACCTAGAGCCCTCACCCTTATCCTGTAAGCCCTAATACTTGAGATCTACAGACTTGCTCCTCATAAGGAGCAGCAGTAAAGTTACGCGGCTAATCAGCCAACAAGCATCAGAATTATATGCGTGTTGGCCCAGCCCTGGAATGCCTATGTCCTGCGCCTTTTCTGCCCCTTATTTTTGAGACATGCACAGGTATAAACGCATGTACTTTGCAGCTTTTTAAAGTCTGCGTTGCTCGTGCGTGGCCCACATATGTGCATATGTATGCATTTTTGCATTAGCAATGCTTTCAAAGTCAACCTCTATTATGGTAACTTTTAAACAGGCACGCATTCATCGACATAAACACATATATGTGCGCATGCTATTAAATAGCTTGGATGTGCATACCTGGGTGCTCAAATTTAAATGGACGTGCACATAAATCCCACTTCTACCGCATAGGTGGGGAAATTTTACAAGGGATGCACGTCGACGCGACTGCTAATTCGTTTTCAGTTCGCCCAGTTAAGATTTATGATGTCCAAACCCCCCTAGTTTAATAGCCTCTCTTCCCCACCATTAGCCATGAACTTTAAAACCCCATTGATCTGTCACTTGTTTTTTGTTTTATTATTTACACATCACGCATAGCATAAGTAAAGTTATGTGGCAGTGGCCCCTGGGTCACCCCAGTGCACGTATGTATGTACACGCAAATTTCAAGTTTGAATCCCAAAATGCCCATGGCTCACCCAGACCATGATCATGCCTCACCCCATTTTGGAAACTTTTTCTTTGTGCGCACAATGGCATGTATGCGCATATCCTGGAAGCTTTTAATATCCGCTCTTTCTTGTTTCCTCTTCTCTTTTGTCCTGCTCCTCCCTTTCCTCCTTTCCTTCTGCTGCTCTGTATTCTACACTTCCCTTCAGCATATTGTGCTCTAACAGCCCCATCTTCTCCCTCAGTAACTCCTAAAGCATTCTGTTAGCTGAGCTCTTGAAATAGCATACAAGCTAAAAAGTTAACACCCTATTCTGAGGCAGATATTTTATTTTAGGCCTTAGCAGGTGTGAGTTAAGTAGCTCATTGAAGAGAGCATACCATACATTAGTGTATATAGCCAAATTGGTACCCTATTTAGCATATGCCCATTAAAAGATTCATTTACATGCAAGTACAATATAATTTTAGTGTGTACATGTTAATATTTTTTCAGACCAGTTTAACATGCAAGCAAAACTTTGGTGCACTGTATGCTATTTATTGTGCATACTAAATGGCTTGAGTATGCACACTAAGCTTTAGTGCTTAGACCTTTTTGTGTTAAATTCATGTCTTCTAATGTTTTCCTTAAATCAACAGTTCATAAAAACAGGGGCTTAACTGTATTATGTACCATTTTCAGGAATTTCCTCAAATAAAAAAGGTATTTTTTTGCATTTTTGTTGTTGCAGTATGGAGGAAATGAGTTTGATTTTTAAATCAGGTCTTCCACTGGCTGAGTCTAAAAATCAGCCTGAAGATCCATGGGAACAAAGTACCCACGGATCTTCAAACTACTCATGAAGTTTTAAACTTGTTCCTTGTGGGTACTCATTTGTATATTTTTCTGAATAAGTGTTATTCAATAGCATTTCATATGAGCAAGGATTCTGGAACATTTTGGTGTTTTGTTCTTCACATATTTTTGCGGTGTTGTCATAGAATATGTCTTTTGGTTCCATTTCCAATGAAACCAGAGTGTTACCAGGTGGAACCAGGCTACTGGCGCTAACCTTCAGCTACAGCAGCTTTTAAACTAGAACACGGGAAAGAAGACAGTCTCTCAGCAGTGCATGGTTTAGAGGGAGGTATATTCAAAGGACAGTAATGAAGCAGGACAGTTAGGGCATCCCAACAGAGAGGTTCCAATAAAAGCAAAAGTAGTCTATGTGCCTATAAGTAAGAATAACCTGAGCTAAAAGATTCCAAATTCTCCCTGTCAACTGAAAAGCCGGCTGTTAATACAACCAAAAAACACATTTGAAAAGTCTGTATGCCAATGCCAGAATTCTAGGAAGTAAGATGGGAGAGTTAGAGTGTATTGTAGTGAATGATGTGAGAGACTTAAATGGCATCTCAGAGACATGGTGGAAGGAGGGTATCCAGTGGGATAGTGCATTACCACAATACAAATTATATCACAATGATAAAGGAGGAGCAACTTGTTGTGTGTGGGGGGTTGTGGGGGGGGGGGTGCTTTATGTTTAGGTTGGCATAAGAGTCCAACAGGATAAGAATCCTGGAAGAGACAAAGGGCCATATTTTCAAAAAGTTACGTGCGTTGGGCCTATTTTCAAAATACCCGGCAACACACATAAAGCCCTGGGACGCGTGTAAGTCCCAGGGCTTGCAAAAAGGGGTGGGGAGGGGGCGGGGTGGTCTGGGGTCAGGGCGGGGGTCAGAGGCTCCCGGCACAGTGGCCATTTGCTGCTGTGCCAGGGATTGTGCGCCGGCAGTTGGCCAGCACACGCAACTTATTTCAGCCCCAGGACTGAAGTAAGTTTTAAAAGAAAAAAGAAAAAGGTAGGGGGGAAAGGGCAGGGGAGGTAGGGTAAGGGAAGGGAAGGTGGGACGGGGGTTAGGGAATGGGAGAAGGCAGCGCGGCTCGGCTCGAGATCGGCATACACAAGGTGCACAATTGTGCACCCCCTTGCGTGCACCAACTCCCGATTTTATGACAGGTGTGTGCCTGCATGCGCATGTTATAAAATCACGTGTCCATGTGTGCACTCCTGGTAGCGCACGCTGGGTAGCTCATGCTGGTACGTGCATGTTATAAAATCCCAGTCAGCGTGCGCAAGGAGGGGTACAATTTTGTGAATTCTCATGATGACGCATCATCGGGCTTCCCCAGTTCCCTACCCCCTACCCTAAGCTCCCTTCCCCTTCCCCTATCCTACCCGCCTCCTATCCCTATCCTATCCCTATCCTAGGCGCCCCCCCCCCCCCATTTTTTTAACTTACTTTTTGCTCCTGTTTTAAATGTGCTACTTGCTAACTTCATGGAGTGCCCCCAGTTCTTCTATTAACTGAGAGAGTACATAACCAATTCACTGTTTAATTTGTGGGTTTTGTGGGCCCTTGGCCCAAGGAGGAAGTTGTTACCACCTGTGGGGAGGAGCCCCACAGGTCCACACTGCCGGGAGGCGAGGTCTGGTACAGCAGGAGCTCTAGGAGAGAATCCATGGGAAGGTCCGAGGAGCAGGGTGAGAGACTCAGCAATGAGGGACCCCCACAGGAAGCTGGTAGACTGGAGAGCAGTACCTGGGAGGAGATCTCCAAGAGGGTGGCGCTAGGCAGGCCTGAGGTGCGGGAAGCGCGAGGCAAGGAGCACCGGAGGTATACTGCTGAGGCAACCCCGGGAGGCGAAGCTGCATAGCAAGGGAGGTACTGATGTGATGACGTAGGCCACCCCATGGAGCGGGAAAGCCCAAGTTGAGTCTCCGAGTGGTGACGTAGATATCCCCGAGAAGCGGGGAAGTACCGGCTGTCACCGGCGTTGAACGTAGGCACTGCCCCGAAGAGCAGGGAAGCACAGACAGTCTCTGGAGTAGAACATAGGCACTGCCCCGAGGAGCAGGGAAGTATGGACAGTTCTTCTTATGTTCTTATGGGTCGGAGTAGACTCTGCCTGTACTATGGCCAGCCCGAACATGCCATCGTCTCATGTCCAGTCTGTCTGGGAAACTCCCAGGCTTAGGTTCTACTGAAGGACTGCTCCTAGGCCTGACTTCCCCATCTCCTCCACTGACTGTCCCCATGTCCATCAAGATGGACAACCAGGAGTTCCACACCTGGGCAATGGTGGACTCTGGGGCTGGTGGGAACTTCATTTTGAAGAAACTCACAGAACATCTGCGGATCCCCACCATCCGTTCTCTGGTGCCCTTACTACTCTCATCAATCCATGAAGAACCTCTCCCTAGTGAGATTACCCACACCATGGCTCCCATTCTACTACGCACCGGGACCTTGCACATGGAAACCATCTCATTCCATATATTGGACAAGGCCATCCATCTTGTAGTATTGGGACTGCCCTGGCTTCAGCAGCACACTCCACAGTTTGACTGGGCTACCCTACAGCTCTCTCATTGGGGCTCTGCCTGCTATAAGAACTGCTTGGAATCCGTCTCTATACTGCCTTGTTTGACAACCGCACCCTTTCTTCCCGGCCTTCCACCGCAATATGCATCTTTTGTCGATGTGTTCTCAAAGAAGGCCGATGATACTCTACCTCTTCACTGCTCTTATGACTGCCAAATAAATTTACTGCCTAACACGGAGCCTCCTCAGAGTAGGATCTATCCCCTCTCGCAGACAGAGACCCAAGCCATGTCTGAGTACATTCATGAGTGTTGTGTTTGAGGCATTTTGGACCCTTGGTCGCAATGGAGATGACTCCGCCTACGGGGAGGAGCCCTGAGGGGAACCACTGCGATAGCCTGACACAGGAGACACAGAATGGATAGAGTCTTTATTGTACTGCTGTAAATAGATGGTAAAGCAGGAAGGTAAGGCACTGATCCACGAGGTGCCGATATGCTCAACAAGCTCAGAAGTATAGTCTCACCCAGTTGTTCATGATAGGCAGGAGCCCGCAGTGTGGGTAATGCCGCAGCTGGTGGGTGGAGTTGGAGCGCCGGTTCGTAGAGGTACTCACAGAGTGAAGACGTCTTTCTGATGGTAGAATTGTAGGACCAAAGGTCCATGGTGCAGGATATGAAGTAGATAGGCCCTCGAGGAGCGAGTACCCAGTAGTCCAATATCCTGGAAATGAATAAGAGAAAAGACCCCCGAGGAGCGGTTGTCTAGGTTAGTGAGGACCCCGAAGGGAAGTTGGAAATGAGAGACCCCCGAGGAGTGGGTGTCTAGAGCTTCTGCTAGAGCGAGGCCCTTAGCGAAAGGAGGCGTCTAAGCTAGTAGCTTAGAGCAGGCAGAGTAACGAAGTGAAGTCTTTGCTAAATCAAATTGGTAGCGGAAGCGGAGGCTAGTTATACCCAGAGGTACTGTCGTCATGCGGTGGGGCCGTCCCCGAGGTTCCCGCCATGATGTGAATTTCAGCGTCAGAGCTGTGCGCGCTCGCGCCCTAGGAGGCCACAGGGAGTGAGCATGGCGGGTGGGGACGCCCATGCTGGTCTGAAAACGCCGAGGCCTGCGGCACTTGGCACCGGAGACAGCCATCTTGCCCAAAGAGAGGGAAAGGGGAGAAAAAGAGGTAAGGCAGAGCGGTCGCAACCCCTCCAAGACCTCTTCCAGGTGGTCTGGGCTTGCGTGGGGGTGCCAGGTGGAATTGTTGTAGCATCTCCTTGTCTGTAATATTGGCCAGTGGTTCCCAGGGGTTTTCCTCTGGGCCATAGTTCTCCCAAGAGATGAGGTACTCCCATGTCTTGCCTCTTTTACGTACATCAAGGAAGTCATCTACGGCATATTCAATGTCATCTTCTGTGTCCAGGCTGGTGGGCTCTGGTTCTTTTCTGGAGAACTTGGAGAATATCACTGGCTTTAGTAGAGATACATGAAATGCATTGTGTATCTTCATTGATGGAGGCAGTTTGAGACTGTATGATAAATTTCCTAATCGCCGAAGGATGGCGAAAGGTCCCACAAAGCATGGAGCAAATCTCGCAAAAGGGAGCTCGAGTCGGAGGTATTTTGTGCTTAACCAGACCTTGTCGCCTGGTTAGAACTGGGGTGCCTTTTGATGATGGGCATCATAGGTCCTCTTTGCCTTTTATCCTGTTTAAAAAGGAGCTCCTTCGTCTTTCTCCAAAGCTGGGATAATTCTACTGCAGTAGCCTGGGCAGCAGGAGAGGCTACTGTCAATGGAATAGGCAGCGGAGGTAAAGGTTGTCTCCCGTAGGCAAGTTGGAAAGGGGAAGACCCTGTTGAAGAAGCAGGATGTGAATTGATGACAAATTCTGCCCAAGGCAGTAATTCAGCCCAGTCGTTCTGTCTAGAGTTGACATAGGATCGCAAAAATTGCTTCAGCGTCCTATTCATCCTCTCGGTCTGACCGTTAGACTGAGGATGGTAGGCAGAGGTTAGATCTAAAGCAATGTCAAACTTCTGACATAATGCTCTCCAAAAATTTGCAGTAAATTGCACTCCTCTGTCGGATAGGATATGTTTGGTCATCCCATGAAGACGGAAGATGTGCTTAATGAAGAGTTTAGCTAATTCAGTAGCAGAGGGTAATCCTGGTAATGCTACAAAGTGTGCCATTTTAGAGAAACGGTCGACCGTAACCCATATGTTGTTGTTGCCGCTGGATGATGGCAGGGCCACTACAAAATCAGTAGCAATATGCGTCTACGGTTCATCCGATGATGGTAGAGGTTGTAATAAACCCCTCGGTCGCCCGGGTGGTGGCTTTTACTTGGCACAGACAGCGCAGGAACCCACATACGCTTGCACGTCCTTCTTCATGGTTGGCCACCAATAGTTTCTTTGCAACATTGCTAAGGTGCGACTCTGTCCAGGATGGCCTGCCAGATGAGAAGGAGCGCAATAGGGCATCAGCTCGGGTATTCTTTTCTCCTGGATGGTATTTCAGAAGGAAATCAAACCTGTTGAAAAACAGGGACCATCTTGCCTGATGGTTGTTGAGTCATTGAGCATGTTGAAGGTACTCTAGATTCTTGTGATCGGTGCATACTACTATTTGGTGTTATGCGCCTTCTAGCCAGGGACAAAACTCTTCTGAAGCCAGTTTGATCGCGAGAAGTTCCTTGTCTCCTCTCCCATAGTTTCTCTCAGCAGGTGAGAATCGCCTAGAAAAGAAGGGGCAAGGATGGAGTACATTGGATTCGCTGTACTGACTTAGAACCGGCCCCACACCAACATCGGATGCGTCAACCTCCATGATGAAAGGACGGTGTGGGTCAGGGTGGCGGAGATACAGCTTCTTTTGAAAAGCCTCTTTGAGCGTCATGAAGGCTGAGATGGCTTCAGGAGACCAATTGGCAGGGTTGGCTCCCTTCTTGGTCATAGCAGTTAGAGGGACTGTCAATGATGAGTAGTTCTTAAAGAAGAATCGGTAGTAATTGGTAAATCCTAAGAAGCGACGTAATGCCTTCAGGCCTGTGGGTTGAGGCCAGTCCCGGATACTCTCAAGTTTCTTGGGGTCCATTTGAAAACCGTTCTTCGAAGCGATATATCCCAGGAAGGGTACAGCTTCTTTGTGAAATTCGCACTTCTCAAGCTTTACGTAAAGGTGGTACTCACGCAGGCATCTTGGGACTTTCTTAACATCCTCCTGATGACTTTGCAGATCCTGAGAAAAGATCAGTATATCATCAAGATATACTACTACGCATTAATATAGCAAGTCCCGTAAGATGTCGTTCATCATATTTTGAAAGACTGCAGGTGCGTTTCTTAAACCGAAGAGCATGACGAGGTATTCAAAGTGTCCATCACGGGTGTTAAAAGCAGTCTTCCATTCGTCTCCTTCTCTTGTAAGCTCCTTTTAGGTCCAATTTGGAAAATATTTTGGGCCCTTGGAGTGTATCAAACAGTTCAGATATTAAGGGCAGGGGGTACCTGCCCTTGATGGTAATCTCATTCAGACCCCTGTAGTCGATGCAGGGGCGTAAGTTGCCATCCTTTTTTCCTACAAAAAAGAAGCCTGCACCAGCAGGGGATTTGGAAGGTCTGATAAATCCCAGAACCAGGGCAGTTCTAAGGTAGCCCAATTAAATTGTGGCATATGGTCTTGAAGCCTCGGCAGACCCAACACCACCGGATGCATGGCTTTTTCCAACACTAGAAAGAAAATTGACTCTGAGTGCAGGGCTCCAGTGCGCAGGCCAATGGACTGGGTGGTCAATGAAACTTCTCCAGGAAATGTACTCCTTGGACGGATGACAACAGCAGAGGCGTATCCATTGGTGTGGTAGGAATCCTCAGATGTTCGACCAAGCGCTTCAGAATAAAATTACTTCCGGCACCAGAGTCTTTGAGATCGAGAGTCTGAAACTCAAGACCTCCGCAAAGCAGAGATACAGGTAAAGATAATGGAGGAGTAAGAGAGGTAAGGCCCAGGAGAAGTCCTCCTGTAGATCCTAGGCCCATCAGTTTCCTAGACAAATGGGACAGGTTTGGACTGCTTGGCCCAATTGACCACAGTACATGCACAGGCCCGTGTGCTTGCGGTAACATCTCTCCTTAGAGTTCAAGTGGCTTCGGACTAGTTGCATAGGCTCTTATTCCTCTAGGGGTGCAGACGGCTGGGGCTCACCGGACATGGACCTGTTCGCCTCTCCCCTCAATCACAAGGTGAGCATATTCAGACTGTTCAATCAATATTGAACAGTCTGAATATGGAAAAAGCTCTATGCAGTGGAAGCAAATGTGTATCCCCAATCTGTCTAAATCATTTAGAGGACAAAATCAGTGCTGCAACCCATTCATGCTCTTAATTGCTGCTATTCATTCTCTGAGGATTGAGCTCTCATCCCTTGTCTCAAAAAAACTAGTGCAACATGCTCATTAAAGATGACAAGCTAAAGTGCTGCAGTTCAGAACTATCTGGGACTGATGCAGCTGTTCTGTGCCACACTGCATTGTCCCTCCTCCGGGCTCCCATCCTCCCTTCCTCCAGATATGCCCTCACAGCTCCTCCCTCCTCTTCCTGCCTTCACCATAGGACTTCACACTTCCTTAGACTCTTTTGTCATGCATGTTTCCTTGCCTAGACAGTAAGCTCCATGCAGTAGGGCCAGTCACTTATACATATCCATACAGCACTATGTACGTCCAGTAGCATTTAGAAATGATAAGTAGCAGTATTAGTCGAATCCCCAAGGGGCCGCTGTACACATGTGCTTCAGGCACAGAACGCACGCTGAGGTGAGTGTACACTCTGTGCCTGCATTGCACATGCACAGCGGCCCTGAAACATAAAAATATACTAACTGGTACAAACTTGGCAGGAAATTGCCTTCTATAGAGAGAGAGATTACATGAGTCCAAAATAGAGATTCAATTGAAGTTACTCATGCAGACAGATGTACTGCAGGGGACAAAATTATGTCCCAGTGCTGCAGCTAGTGTTTTATTATTAAATAAAATGTAGAAGGTTCATGTTACATCTTTGACATCTGTCCAGACAGCTGGTATTAAAGATTTTGTATTAGAAACATGAAAGTTTACATCAGAAAAATACCTCTTGGGCCATCCAATTTACCCTCTTATGCTGTCAAAGGTTTTACTCAATCTGTGGTCTTCTCCCTCTCTTTACCACTAAGGTCTCTTTGTGTCTATCCCTTGCATGCTTGAATTCTGCCACTGTTTAGTCTCCTATAGCCTTCACTGAAAGTCTGTTCCAGGTGTGCACCACCCTCTCAGTGAAAAAGTATTCTCACATTCCTTTTGAACTTTCCTTCCTCCTGCTTCATATGATGACTCTTTGTCCTTGAGCCTTTTATTCTATGGAAAACACTAACGTGCTAGATATTTATTTATTTATTTATTTATTTATTTAAGAACTTTTCTATACCACTATTCATGGGTACATCATATCGGTTTACAGGTAACTTAATGTATTACAGAGAACAAGGGTGGTGGAAACAAGGGAACGAATGTGGAACCAAATAACAAGGGGGGGGGGGGGGGGGAATAGGATAAAAAGAATAACTAATATGAACAAGGAGGCTGGAGGAAGGTAACACGGGAGGAAGAGTACTAAAATAAACAGGGGAAGGGGATTAAGACAAAATGAGGCGTAACTAATAAATAACGGCTAAATGGTACAGAGGTAACAAGGCATAGAAAATACTGAAGAACGGGGCATCAAATATACTGAGATACAAGACGTAAGAAATACTGAAATACAAGGCGTAAAATATACTGAAGTTCAAGGCATAACAAACATATACTGAAATACGAGGCAAAAAATATACTGACATAAACATCCACATAGCTACCCTTTCACTTCTTTCTTCTAGAGGATACATCCCTAGTCCCTGCAGTCTTTCTATGTTTTGCTAATTGTTCATGCCATGTACCATTTTGGTCAGCTTTTTCTGAACCACCTCCTCTTCACCAATGTTCTTTCTGTAGATGTGGCCATCAGAAGTGAGGTCTCACCAGAGAGACTTGTTGAGAGGCAATATTACCTCTATCTTTCTACTGGTGATATGTCTTTATGTACCCAAGTATACTATTCGCTTTTTCAATTGCTTTGTTACACAGATTAGCTACCTTGAAATTATCAGAGGTGATCGCTCCCAGGTTTCTTTGCTGTTCGGTGACTACTAGTTCTTTCCCTTCACAAAGGTATTTTGTTCTTGGATTTCTGCATCTAAAATGCAAAAACCCACATGTATGATTTTGCAGTTTTTCAAATAAAGTGACGTTGTTATACTGTTGACCATGCTTCCAGTTTTTTAAAGCTATTTTTTATCTTATGTACCCCCTCTGGCATGTCTAGTCTGCTGCAAATCTTCATATTTGCAAACAGGCACTCTTTCTCTTGTACAGCATTTCTACAATGTCATTTATCAGTGCTGCATATGTCTAGTAGCACTTTATAAATATAAATAGTAACATAAAGATGTAAACCATCTATGGTGGGGCAAGCACTCCCGGCCCCCTCCTGTTGCTGTATAGCACACTGTAGCAGAGCGGAATTTCATCTAGAGCAATGCCGGATGAATGACCAGGGACTGTGATGCTCTACCCCAGGAGTTTACACAGGAGGGGCTATACTCCTACAACCCCCAAAATCCTACCCCTCTACAGGGTTATTTGGCAATTTGGGGAAATGCACCTGTCAGTGTTTCTCTTGGAGGTTGGGAGGAGTGGATAAAATGGTAAAGTAAAAGAAAGCACAGTTGCTTACTTGTAACAGCTGTTCTCCTAGGACAGCAGGATGTTAGTCCTCACATGTGGGTGACATCATCAGATGGAGCCCGGCATGGAAAACTTTTGTCAAAGTTTCTAGAAACTTTGACTGGCAGACTGTAGCATGCCCAGCCTGCTGCTATCCGCGCATCCATGCAAGGTCCTCCTTCAGTCTCTTCTTTTCCGCGGTACAGTAGCCTCGCGGTTGTGGAGCTCCAAACCCCTGAAAGGGTTTTTTCTATATTTTGGGGGGGTTTTGCTGCATCAGTTCCCCCTTCACATTCGGTTCCTCTGGTAGGAATCCTTTGATTTTTCCATCATTATTCGCAGTCGATTCCCAACTCCCGCTTCTGGGTTCCGTCGGTCATCGACTGCGCGCTGGCCTCTTTTTCAATCCGCATGAGGTGTGTATCTTCTGCCTGGGGGCCTCGCATGACATACAAGGGTGTCATTTGTGCGATCAAATGACCCCGAAAGGGCGTTATGCTCACCTGGATAAAATGGAGAAGCCTTTTGGCTTTCCAAAACCCTCCACTTTGGTGTCAGTATTCTCCATGCCTAAGGATTGGGGGAGACCATTTCCATCCCTTCCCCGGGCGGTCCCACTCTCCAGAACCCCTAAGGATTACGGAGAGCGAGATCGATCCTTGGTGGTCTCTATCCTCCAGCTAAACTCAAGGTTGTCATAGTCCTCGGCGCAGGGGAAAGACTGGGCCGAGCAACGGAAACACAGGAAGCAACAACACCGGTCACCGTCTCGACACAGTTCCAGTTCCAGAGTGGCATAGGCGGCTGCTGAGTCGCCATCGAAGAGGCACCGGCCACCGGAGGCCCCATCCTCTCTGGTGCCCCAGTAGCCCTAGGCATTTCTCCACAGGCCATGGTGCTGGGCTCCTTGCCCCATCTTGATTCCTCTGAGGGTGTGCCAGCTACGCCTTATCCCCCTCCATCAGTCCTTACTACACAGGACTTCCAGGAGGAGTTGGACCGCAGGGTGCTCCTCCCTGGCAGTGCTCAAAGCACTTCAGAGCATCGAGCTGCTGGTGCCACCGGCCCCCATACCAGTGCCTGAGCCTCCGTCTTTCATGTGTATGTGCCTACTGTAGCGTCTGGATGTCCTTCTTGGTGTCCTACCAACACAACCGGTGCCCAAGAGGCCACCGATGCCTTCCCAACCACCGATGCCCTCCACTAGAGCAATCCCGATTCCCAGGTCCTCTGAAGAGGATGAGGCCGAGGGGACCGGGTACCTATGCCCACGGTTCCATGGACCACTGCCACCCCCCCCCCCCCCCCGCTATTCCATGGCCGATATGCCCCCCTTGATGCTCGAGTGCCCATCGATGCCGTCATTGCTCCCATGGCCCTCGATGCCTTTGGGACCCAGGCCTAGCATCCCTCCTGGTCCCAGCCCTCGGCATCTAGACCCTAGTGAGGAGGAGGGTCCCTATGACCCGTGGGGTGATGATTCCTCGGATGCATCATCTGAGTTCTCCGATGAC
The DNA here is from genome assembly GCF_901001135.1 of Rhinatrema bivittatum. Lineage (NCBI taxonomy): Eukaryota > Metazoa > Chordata > Amphibia > Gymnophiona > Rhinatrematidae > Rhinatrema > Rhinatrema bivittatum. The sequence continues at coordinate 381,071,195 of NC_042616.1, forward strand.
CCCTCTTGGAGCCTTCCCCTCCAGAGGAGCGGTGTCGCTCCCCACCCAAAGACCTGTCATTCGCCAGCTTTGTAAGGGCCATGGCTGAAGCCATCCTCTTCCAGCTCCTGTAGGAGGAGGTTACCCATCATAAGATGCTGGAGGTCTTCCAGTTCATTGACACCCCAAAAGAGATTGTGGCAGTGCTGGTCCATGACATCTGTAAGGAGCTCCTCCTCTGCATGTGGGAATACCGGGTATCGGTCACCCCGTGACTTATCTGGTTCAACAGGCCATGGGCTTTGAACGGTGGCACTTATCACACCATTCTGCGGTGGTGGAGTCTGCACTCAAAAAGGCCAGATGCTCCCAGACACATGTGTCTGCTCCTCTGGGGTGCGAACACAGGGAGCTTGATGGCATTGTCTTATGAGAAAATTGTTTTCTACTCCAGGTAGGATGGAGGATTTCTGAAAAGATCAGTATAAAGAGCAGTACTGCTTAAAGAGCCAGGCTTTAGATGAGTGCAATAAATTTTGTTTATTCTCTTCTGTTAAGAAAGTAGAGAGACTGGTTATCAGAATGATGGAATTCGCTAAGTAAAGTCTCAAATTATATACAAATGAAACCCACTTTCCAAAGGAAATGGAGGTAAAAGAGCATGCTACCATTTAAGTGAACAGCAGAGGAAAAAAAAAAGAGGACAATGCAGCTATGTAACATGAGCCACCAGCCCAGGAAACCCAGAATGAGATTGAAAAGGTTGCCGGAATCTTACTGTGAAGGTGCTTAAATTACCATTGAATAAATGAGTCAGAGATTCAGGTAGGGGATTTGCATGTCACAGTCCCCTGGACTACTGTTGGTAACTTGCAGTGAAATATCACTTTAAATCAAAGGATAGCAAAATCCTAAATCACAGAACTATGACTAGAAAAGTCTTACATTGGAGAATTCTGAATGAGAGAGGGATCTATGAGAGAAATGTATTGAAAAACAGTTCTAGGAAGCAGATTCTCACCCTGACTAACAAGGGGAGTCTGACCCTTGGGTACCCAGTTCTCAGACAACAGAAAAAAAAAAAGCCAGGCAGGATAGAAAGGTATGCACATATTCTCTTTCCATGGTCCTGCCTGGGTTTTTGCCTTTTGGCTGAGAGAAAGTGACCCATCCAGGCTGGGTAAGAGCAAATGACTGGCGATAAGCTTAGCAGAGCTAAAATCACTGAAAGCTGAGACTGTGAAGGACCTGAATCACTGAATGCTAAACAAGCGATAGGCCTAGTAGAGCCATAAACCCAAGCCAAGAAAAAACCCTCCTACCAAGGGAGGTGACTCCAGCGGCAGATCAAGTAGTCCCTCATAATGGTGTGGACCCCAGCAACAGATCAAGTGGTCCCCCAGGAGGGTGTGGACCCCAGCAGCAGATCAAGTGATTCCCCAGGAGCAAGTAGACCCCAGCGGCAGATCAAGCAGTCCCCCAGAAGAGTGTGGACCCAGCAGCAGATTAAGTGGTCCCCCAGGAAGAAGGGGACCCCGGCGACAGGTCCAGAAGTGTAGTTGGTTTCCCCAGGACGGCGTGGACCCCAGTAGCATTTCAGGAGTTGGAATATGGTCCCCCAGGAGGGTGTGGACCCTAGCATTGGCATGGACCCTTTCAGCGTAGCGGAAGTAGCGCTGAGGAGATGGTAGCAATTAAGATACAATTGACCCCCCAGGGCAACAGTGCCCACCAGTCTAGTTGCATCTTTTCACATGGGTGAGACTTGGGAAAAAGTGGGAGGATAATAATAACTCTTGATTAAGCGAGAACTCAAGAGGTCCCTTCCATTCTATATGGTGGTATACTGTGGGGGCCAATAACCCCAAATTGCCAAATATTAAATATTCTTGATACCTTGTAAAAATGTATATAATTGTGTGGCCTGTTTCTATTAACCACAAGTAGATAAGTGTGCTGTTTGACATCCTATTAGCAATAGTCATGTAGAAATGTATATACTTATATAGTCTAATAAACCTGTGTATATTTGTACATACTTGTTCACTGTTCCATTTGTTTTCCTGATGTGAAGGAAGGGAAATCCCACCCATTAACACCTTCTTCCCCAGGTGGAGGCACCAGTTGCCAAGACCATGAGGACCAACGGAGTCTGCCTTAGGGGAGTGGTCCCACCAGGTTGGTCCCGGACCCAGGAAAGCCCCATGAGGTAAACAGTCAAGGGGGAATTACACAAACATAATATTAAACAGGTGGTATAAAGCAGTGTTTCCCAATCATTTCAAGCCCAAGGTACACCTACATTAATAAAAACATTGTGTGGACATAGAGAGGACTTTTATGGCTAAAAGAGGAGTGAGGGAAGCCCCACCAGTCTCTCTTCCAAATTTTTAAACAGAGATGGAGGCAGAGACATACATGAACTCATCATGATGGACTAGGAGAAAGGAGAAGTCAGTATGGTGCAGACAGCCAGCTCAGTTGCAAGAGGCTACTAGTGATGTGCATTTGTTTAAAATGAAAGTGCAAAAGGTGACAAATAAGGCTAATTCATTTCATTCAGAGCCACCCAAATGAAATGAACTTTATTAGTTCATTTCATTTTAAACAAATGCATCGGGCCTAAGACTAGGCCCAAAGCTGGGGCCTTGCCTATGGCATAGGCCAAGGCCCAAATCAGGGACCGTAGCATATGCCCTAAGCTATGCTCCGGCTTTGAGGCGCCAGCGTCACACTTGGGCATAGGCCAAGGCTCAAAGTAAGTACACGGCCTAGGCCCAAGCACGATGCCAGGGTTCTGGCAGTAGCTGTAAGCCAGGGCCTCGGCCGAGAATCTCTAAAATTAAAAAAAAACAAACAAAAACAAAACCTTTCCTGATCCCTGTAGGAGAAAGCTAGGGGCTACCTTATGGCTCACTGGCCCTGTGCTGATTTTAAATTTTTTAAGAATTGCTGCTGCCACTGCAGAAAGATCTACAGCATTGCAGCCCGAGGAGCGAAGGAGGGGTGAGAGACAAGGAAGGAAAGGGAAGGGAGCTGCCACTTGACAAGTGAGAGATCAAAAGAAGGGTCTGCAATTGTGTATTAGATTGGGGGGGCAAAAAGAGAGGGAGGAGCTGCTGCTGCTGCTGCTGGGTAGGGGGTGGGTGAAGGTGAAAGGAGGATGCAGTGTGGGTGGGGAAAAAGAGGAAGACCTAGGGCAAGTGGTAGGAGGGGATGCAGTTCAAGGAATGGGGAGAAAGAGGGGGACTTAGGGCACAGAGTGGATTGGGAGGAATTCATGGCATGGAGTGGAGGAGAAATAGGAGGATTCCTGGCATAGAGTATAGTAGGGAGAGAGGGGGATACAGGGGATATAGGGGAAGGAGGAAAGGGGAAGAGAAAGGGATTGCCTGGCATGGGGTGAGGGAAGAGAAAGAGAGGGATGCTAGGTAGGAGAAAAGAGAGAAAGGGAGAAAGAGAGAGCTTTGCTGAAGCTCCTAAAGGTGAAAGCACTGATTCAGAGCAGATACTGGTAAGTAGAAGGGGAGGAGCTTAATTCTGTATATCTGCCCCAAGTATCCGAAGTGCAGAAAAAGCTGATGCCCGCTCTGGGGTGCTGTGTGCAATGTGTATGCTGCACAAAGTAGTACCCAGTGGTCAGTGCCATGCATGCTGCCCATTAATTACTATACTCCAGGGCTCATGCTATAGCTATGAAAAGAGGCATACATGATTATCCATTTCAGAGATACTGCTGGTGTCTTTTATTGCTGTGAGGTGCTGAGAACACAGCCCATAGGCTGGCCAGGATCTGAGCATCAGGTAGTAGCATATCTGACCAAGTCTGAATGTACACCAGTGTCTCTTGGCACTTGATACTTTATTACAAAAAGCTACTTTGGAATACATTTTTTAAAACGTAAAGATACATAAATAATTACATTAAAAAAACATAATGCAAAATTAAACACAAAAAAAAAGTCATTGAAAGACAGAAAAACAGGAAACAATAAAAAAGTGGAACTCTTAGTATCAACAAAAAAACTCATCAAACTGTTCATTCGGGGTTTTTTTGTTGTTCTTTCAAGAAGTTCAAAGGAATTCCACATTCCCAGAGCGATAGAGTCTCAAAACTGATGGTAACAAACTTCCCACAAGTAGTCTTCAGATCAAAGAGAACCATCATGGCTGAGGATCCATATCAAATAAAATGCATTGATATCAAACAAGATGTAGTAAACAAATAAATCCCTACAACTATGTTTCCAAAATGAATGAAGGCCCATTCAGCAAAAATGCCAGAGCCTCCCAGATGATTAGGCCAGGCTCGCTCAGAAATGCATATGAGGTCTAGAGCAACAACAGAAGAGGCTTACAAAGGTTACAGGCAATCCTCACTGCCATTAAAGATCCAAAATCCGAGGTATAATTAACTTTTATACTTAAACTCCCAACATGGCCCATGTTTTGCACATTCAAGGAGGAAATAATCCAAACTCAGTACAACCTCCGAACACTTAATCGCAGAAGATAGCTAGAACCTGGTAACTGTAAGGGTATGACCCAAGAATCTCTTGATGATAAAAGGGATCATTAATGAGAGAAGCTGGGGTATGAGCTACTACTCAAAATCTCCTGGACATCTTCAGTAGTGTTTTGGATATGAAGTATAGGAGGGATGATAGTACCCTGGAATTCCAATTTATCAATGGAGTAACAAATTATTTTAAAATAAGGGGATATTATATTCTTGTACATAATGTAACACAGATGAAAGTGCTATGCTGTGGAAGAAGTATGAAAATTATTTTATAAATGAATTCTGTTCTGAACATTTTGTAAATAAAGACAACTAAACTGGGAGCATCATTGTTGTGTTGGGGAAAATCTAACAGGATTTTGATATCATTTCTTCCAGAGGAAGATATATTTCACTTGTTTTCCTGATACCTGACATCCACTACATCACCTGATTGACCTGATCCTTAAAGAACTCAGATAGCCATGTAAGGACTCGCCAGGTAAGGACTAAGAGCCGGCTACACAAGAATGCATATTCAGTTTATGCAGTCTGAGGTCAAAATTCAGTAAACCAGTGAACAACAAAAACATCTGGGTAAGTTATACATACAACTTTCTCTTCATATTCATAAAGACTTACACTTACAAGTCTGCTGCTGAAAATATTTGAATGTAATTAGGATGGTTATTTTTCTGATCAGACTTGTGCATGAATCTTTAGCCAGAGAGTGGTCAGTAGGTGCAAACACTGGCTAAAAATTTGCCCTGCTGTGGTATGCCTCCATTGATGCCCCTTTTTGTCCAGATAATTTTTAAGAGCATAAGAAATTGCCATGCTGGGTCAGACTAAGGGTCCATCAAGCCCAGCATCCTGTTTCCAACAGAAGCCAAACCAGGCCACAAGAACCTGGCAAGTACCCAAACACCAAGAAGATCCCATGCTACTGATGCAATTAATAGCAGTGGCTATTCCCTAAGTAAACTTGATTAATAGCAGTTAATGGACTTCTCCTCCAAGAACTTTTCCAAACCTTTTTTGAGCCCAGCTACACTAAGGACCAGATCTTAAAATCTACGCGAGGGCGTAGATTTGTTCGCGCCACCGGGGCTCCCCTCGCGCCGAGCCCGAGGGGAGCCCCGATGGCTTTCCCTGTTCCTTCCAAGGCCGCTCCAAAATCGGAGCGGCCTTGGAGGGAACTTTTTTTCCGGCCTCCCTCCACCTTCCCCTCCCTTCCCCTATCTAACCCACTCCCCATCCCTAACTAAATCCCCCCATTACCTTTGCTCCAAAAGTTACGCCTGCCTGAGGCAGGCGTAATTTACGCACACTGCACCATGCCCCAGCACAGGCCGCTGTACCAGAGCACTCAACCCCACCCCCAGACCACCCCTGGACCACCACCAGACCCCTGCCACGCCCCTCAACCGCCGTCACACCCCCAGCCATGCCCCCGGTCAGCCCCTTTTTTGAAGCCCCGGGACATACGCATGTCGCGGGGCTTGTGCACACCGCCGAGGCTATGCAAAATAGGTTCGGCGCGCACAAGGGTAGGTTTTCAGGGGTTACGCGCGTATCTTACGCACGTAACCCTTTCAATATCTACCCATAACTGCACTAACCACATCCTTTGGCAACAAATTCCAGAGCTTAATTGTGCATCAGCAGAGGTAACATTTCAAACTCAGCTCTTGTGCACTTAACTCAAAAAGTTACACACTCAAAGGCATTCAATAGCAACCTCTGAAGAAAAAGTGGTATAAACCTGAGTAGAGATCTCAATGCATCTCTATCAAATGAAATGTTCCAACTAATGAATGAAACAGTGTTTAGTGTGGGTCTGTAGCTCCCCCATATGGGAGATGGAAAATGGTGTGGTCTTATGCTATATAAACCTTACCCAACATTTTACTGTGTGGAATCTTGAGTTGACTCTTCCAAGGAAAGCATGTCCATAGCTGCTTCCTGGTTTTGTTTATTTTTAAGGAGGAAGACTCTAGAGTTGAGACCTGGGTTTAGAGAGGAGACAGAGAGCCTTTACTCATTTAAAGACCATGTATTGAAAACTTTATTTTGTCTTGAAAGGATCGTTTTCTATCCTCCTCATCTCATATTTGTGGTTCCTCGATGTGTGTACTGTTTTCTTTGCTTTTGCTGAGTGTCCTGTTACTTAGGGACTCAGGTTTTTGAGTTCATATCCAAAAATGGGTACCTTTCACTAAGAGGGGACAAAAGGAACATCAGTATCCTCAGGAGGGATGACAGTGGAGTCATCCAAGGGGCAAAGAAATGAATTAGGGAAGAAGGAGATTTTGTGGATCTATTCTGCAGTTCACTATTGTCTCAAGGAGATAATGAGAGGAGAAAAAACTATGGGAGAGGTAGGAGAAATGGAACTTTGTCAGGAGCACAATTAAATGGACTAAAGAGAAGCTACTTATCAACTGGGAGAGAGGTAACCCCTCCACCTGGTTGGACTGAAGAATTATTAAATTTGGATAATTGGCATGTAAGGAATATCAGAAGCAATTAAAGTAAACCTAAGGGTCCCAAAGTTATTACAAGAGAACTTTGGAATTATACATCATGTTCTGAGAACATGAACATTCGTCAGTTTCACCATTCATCAGTAAAAGTCATGTTGGAAACTATAGCAGCTTCCAGCTTGATTATTGCTGCTGTCCACACTTAAGTGATCAGCAGTGGGATTTGAGTAAATGCAATACACTGGCCTAGAAGATTATTCTTACCACTGCTCAGCAAATCTTGGGAAAATTTAACCTTTAAGAGATTGTGTTTGAGGTGTGGTTCCTGGGACCTTACCTGGGATTATCAACCCAAGGGTTATATTTTTAAGACCTATGGAATGAGTTTGAACACCAAGATGATAAAAATCATAGTAATCAAAAGGAATTCTCATTCTAAAGAACAAGGGTCAGCAACCCATGACATACACTTGCCTTTCTCCCAGCATGCTGGCTCAATGATATTTTTCAAAACTTGCGGACCAGCTATGATAACCTCGTGATGCATGAAATTATGCACAGCCAGTGAGTCTTGAACATCTTGTTCTCCTGGCATTAGGGAGTGAGTGGTGGGCCAAGAATAAGTAGATTGCTAGGCAGAGAAGTCAAGATGCTCAAGAGATGATTTTGTCCCAAAAGGACTCAACACACTAACATGTCTAAAGGAGATGTTATGAAAGGAGAACGAAGGAGAAGGGAGAAGGTCCGCTCCTTCTCAGCGAGACTGTGCCGGTAAAGACAACAGCTGAGGCGGAAGGCTGCGGTTGCAGTGTTGTGACGTCAGTCGGATGTCCCCCAAGCCTTCCAACTACTATAACCGCGGAGGGGCGGCACTGAGTGAGAGGAGAAGCGAAGGAGAAGGGAGAAGGTCCGCTCCTTCTCAGCGAGACTGTGCCGGTAAAGACAACAGCTGAGGCAGAAAGCTGTGGGCGCAGCGCAGTGATGTCAGTCAGACATCCCCCAAGCCCTCCGACAACAAAAACCGCGAAGGGGCGCGCCCCGCTGCTGCCGGCGCCACGCCTAAGCCATGTGTGCCGAAGGGGCGTGCGGCTTGGGCCGGCTTAGGCAGGAGAAGGCCAGGAGCCGGCAAGAACTTTTTGTTTGCGGATAATTCCTTTTTCATAAATGGGTAGAAAGAGGAAGGCTCGGATCATGACCTCTTCTCCTAGCCAACAACATTGTACGGGATCCATGAACCATCACGTGGTAAGAATGGTGGAACCACGTAAAGAGGACAGTTTGGGAGCAGCTTTCTTTGCTTCCTTAAGTCCTGGCGAAGGCCCAAAGTCTCCCCTGCAGCCAGCTGGAATAACATCATTGGACTCAGCTGGAAACCCAGTAGGAGAAGTCCAAAAGGACATTAGCCTGAGTAACCAGGCTGAAGCCCATTGGACTGAGAATATAATTACTTCTGTAATCGATGAGATAAATCCTCTGGGTAATATAGGTAGCCTTACCCCTGGAAGTATTCAGGGGAATGTTACCTTAGAAGATTTGGGGAAAATTATATTGAAGTTAGATGGAAATATTATTAAGATGAATGATTCACTATTAACTATAATTAAGGCAAATAAGATGTCTATTGAAGTACAGGAAAAGAAAATTGAGAAATGTGAGAAAGATATAGTGATGGTTGCTAATAAAATGCAATTAATACAAAATTCCGAGAATGCTTTTATTAGGGATAGCTTGTCCATCCATAAAGATTTAGAATATATGGAAAATCTATTCAGAGCAAAGAATTTGAGAATTATTAATTTTTCTGTAACACGACTTCTCTCACTCGGGAATTACTTAAACAATTTCTTAGGGAAAACCTATTAAAGGAATAAGGGGTAAAGCTAGCGTGTCGAAAACGCGCGTCCAAATGTGGGTTAACAGTGCGCTCCGGTGGAGCGCACTGTACTGTATTGGCCTATGTACTGTATTGGCCTATGTGAAAGCTAAAACTGAGTTTTGGGATTGTAATGAGTTACTTAGAAGAAACTTAGATTTAAAGTTAAAGAAAAGGTTACTCACAAAAGAATACTGAAGTGAAACATGAACTTATAGAAAAGAGACTGTAAAACAAAATTCATACATTTAATATGTGATGGAACAGAAGAAGTCTGAAGATTATTCGGAAGGACATAATTTCAAATGAAATGTACTCTAGATGGTGGGAGGTAGCAGATCCCTGAAAGAAAATCTGGTCATAAGGAAAATTAGATTTTCTGGTCAGACAGAAATAGATTCTAGTGACAAGCTAGCTAAATTAGTATTAGGGGGCAAGACAGGGCAAGAGAGAAGAAAACAGAGCAGTCAAGCAGAATGATATTTACAAATGGTCAAGATATGAGAACATAGATGAAGCAAGCTGTGCACAGAGAAATCTGGCACTCCAGGTCGACATCATATAAAAGATGACACTTTATGTTGAAAACGAAAAGCTTCTTTCTATAAAGCAAAATCAAAATCACACAAGCCTTTTCAAAAAGTGAATTAATAGCTAATGTAACTCATCAAAATTTCAGAGAATATACACTTTTCAGACTAGTACCACAGATGTTAAGTGACTGGCATCAAAACAGAGACCAGCTGCATCAGTTATAAGAACATAAGAACACAAGGTAATATCATACTGGGTCAGAGCAAGGGTCCATCATTCCCAGTATCTTGTCTCCAACAGTGGCCAATCCAATTCACAAATACCTGCTAAGTACACAAATATTAAATAGATCCCATGCTACTAATGCCATTAACAAGCAGTGACTATTCCCTACTGATTAATAGCAGGTTATGGACTTCTCCTCCAGGAACTTATCCAAACCTTTTTAAACCAAGCTACACATTCTCTGGCAACAAATTCCAGAGCTTAATTATGCATTAAGTGAAAAAGTGATTTGTTTTACACGTGTTACTTGCTAACTTCATGGAGTTGTTGTGGTTTTCTGAAAATAAGAATGCTTCAAGCCACTAGCTATAGAGAAAAACTTTTAATTAAATGCTATAAAATCATAGAAACATTAAGAACATAAGAACATAAGAAAATGCCATACTGGGTCAGACCAAGGGTCCATCAAGCCCAGCATCCTGTTTCCAACAGTGGCCAATCCAGGCCATAAGAACCTGGCAAGCACCCAAAAACTAAGTCTATTCCATGTTACCATTGCTAATGGCAGTGGCTATTCTCTATGGGGCGGATTTTAAAAGGAACGCGAATAGCCTACTTTTGTTTGCGCTCCAGGCGCAAACAAAAGTACGCTGGATTTTAGTAGATACGCGCGGAGCCGCGCGTATCTGCTAAAAACCTGGATCGGCGCGCGCCAAGGCTATGGATTTTGTATAGCCGGCGCGCGCCGAGCCGCGCAGCCTACCCCCATTCCCTCCAAGGCCGCTCCGAAATCGGAGCGGCCTCGGAGGGAACTTTCCTTTGCCCTCCCCTCACCTTCCCCTCCCTTCCCCTACCTAACCCTCCCGCCCGGCCCTATCTAAACCCCCCCCTTACCTTTGTCGGGGAGGCGTAAATCCCCGCGCGTCAGCGGGCCTCCTGCACGCCGGGCCGCAACCTGGGGGCAGGTCCGGAGGGCGCGGCCACGCCCCCAGGCCGCCCCGGGCCGTAACCACGCCTCCGGGTCCGCCCCCGAAACGCTCCCGGCACGCCCCCTAAACGCCGCGCGGTTCGGGCCCGCCCCCGACACGCCCCCCTCGGAGAACCCCGGACTTACGCGAGTCCCGGGGCTCTGCGCGCGCCGGTAGGCCTATGTAAAATAGGCTCACCGGCGCGCAGGGCCCTGCTCGCCTAAATCCGCCCGGTTTTGGGCGGATTTAGGCGAGCAGGGCTCTGAAAATCCGCCCCTAAGTGAACTTAATAGCAGGTAATGGACTTCTCCTCCAAGAACTTATCCAATCCTTTTTTAAACACAGCTATACTAACTGCACTAACCACATCCTCTGGCAACAAATTCCAGAGTTTAATTGTGCGTTGAGTAAAAAAGAACGTTCTCAGATTAGTTTTAAATGTGCCCCATGCTAACTTCATGGAGTGCCCCCTAGTCTTTCTACTATCCGAAAGAGTAAATAACTGATTCACATCTACCCGTTCTAGACCTCTCATGATTTTAAACATCTCTATCATATCCCCCCTCAGCCGTCTCTTCTCCAAGCTGAAAAGTCCTAACCTCTTTAGTCTTTCCTCATAGGGGAGCTGTTCCATTCCCCTTATCATTTTGGTAGCCCTTCTCTGTACCTTCTCCATCGCAATTATATCTTTTTTGAGATGCGGCGACCAGAATTGTACACAGTATTCAAGGTGCGGTCTCACCATGGAGCGATACAGAGGCATTATGATATTTTCCGTTTTATTCACCATTCCCTTTCTAATAATTCCCAACATTCTGTTTGCTTTTTCGACTGCCGCAGCACACTGAACTGATGATTTCAATGTGTTATCCACTATGACGCCTAGATCTCTTGGGTTGTAGCACCTAATATGGAACCCAACATTGTGTAATTATAGCATAGGTTATTTTTCCCTATATGCATCACCTTGCACTTATCCACAATAAATTTCATCTTCCATTTGGATGCCCAATTTTCCAGTCTCACAAGGTCTTCCTGCAATTTATCACAATCTGCTTGTGATTTAACTACTCTGAACAATTTTGTGTCATCTGCAAATTTGATTATCTTACTCGTTGTATTTCTTTTAATAAGGTACTTTATGGAGAGGCAGAATGCCTTCTAGTCCTTATATTATCTGAAAGAATAAATAACCATTTCACATTTACCAGTTCAAGTCCCTTCATGATTCTGTAGACCTCTAGCTACTCAACCATCTCTTCTCCAAGCTGAATAGCCCTAACCTCTTGAACCTTTCTTTATAGGGGAGCTATAACATTCTCTTTATAATTTTGGTTGCTCTTCTCTGTACGTTCTCCAGTGCAACTATATCTTTTTTGAGATGCGGCACCCAGAATTAGACACAGCATTCAAGGTGCAGTCTAACCATTCAGCGATACAGAGGAATTATAGCATCCTCTGTGTTGCGTGTCCCTTCTGCACTCAGCCCGCGCCCTGCCCTGCTCATCTCACTAAGACCTCTGCAGGTCTCGGGTTGGCCTCCCCAGGAGCAGCAGTGAATCCTGCTAGACCTCGGTGTCCCGCGTCGGCAGTCGCCGGGCCTTCCACCTCCAGCCAGGCCTCACGGCAGGATTCGGCATCCTCCGTGGTGTCGGCCCTGCCCTTAGGCATGCGAGTGCGGACCGCCCAGCTCTTAAAGGGTCAGGGACGGACCCAGCTCCGCGGCGCTCCCCGATTAGTTCCTGCATAAAAGGAAGCTCCACTGTGACTTCCTTGCCTTGGCAATCGGGTCGATCACCTACTGATTTCTAGTTTGCCTACACGTTCCAGTCTGTGTTCCAGTCTTGTTCCAGTCCTGTTCCAGTCTCATTCCAGTCCTGTTCCAGTGTCCTTCTGTTCCTCTGTCTCCTCGTCTCCCCAGGTAGTACCTCTCGGACTGTCTTCTTGGTACTGACCTCAGCCTGCCCCTGACTAAATTGATCGCTGCCTGCCTCTGACCTTCTGCCTGTTTCATCGACCACATCTACTCGCTGCCTGGAACTGACCTCTGCCTGAACTCGACCATTTCTGACTGTCTCCTGGAACCTGACCTCTGCTTTGCCTGACTATCCACGGACTGATTACTGGCTTTGACCCTTGCATTGGCTGACCACGCTTCCTAGACTCTGGCCTTAATCCTTGTCTTGCACTCTGAGTCACTCTTCTAGCCTTCCCAGGCATCCCGGACTTCTGGTTTGGGATGGTGGGCACACCTTTGACTTTCTCTCAAGGAGACCCTGCGAGGCCCACCTAAGACCAGGCGGCCCGTAACCAAGGGCTCAACACAAGGGAACCCCGGGTTGCTAGTTGTGAAGCTCCAGCTAGCCTGTTTCCTCTTGTGCTCCGCCTTCTGGTGGCAGGCGCACTCTGGGTCTGACCAGGGAGCCTACCAATCCTGCACTAGGCCAAGGGTCCACCTCCTGGCGCAACACTCTGTTTGATTTGTCATTCCTGTCCTAATAATTCCTAAAATTCTGTTTGGTTGTTTGACTGCCACAGCACACTGAGCCAACAATTTCAATGTAATATCAACTATGACAACAATATCTTTTTCCTAGGTGGTAACTCCTAAAATGGAACCTAACATCATATAACTACAGCTTGGGTTATTTTTTCCTATTTGCATCACCATGCACTTGTCCACATTAAATTTCATCTGCCATATGGATGCCCAATCTTCCAGCCTCACAAGGTCCTCCTGCAAAATATTACAATTCGCTTGTGATTTAACCACTCTGAATAATTTTGTGTCATCTGCAAATTTGATCAACCCATTCATCGTACCTCTTTCCATATCATTTATAAATATATTAAAAAGCATCAATCCAAGTACAGATCCCTGAGGCACTCCCCTGTTTACCTTTTTCCACTGTGAAAACTGACCATTTAATCCCATCCTGAGACTCCTGTCTTTTAATCAGTTTGCAATCCACAAAAGGACATCTTCTCCTATCCCATGACATCTTAGTTTTCTTAGAAACCTCTCATGAGGGACTTTGTGAAATACCTTCTGAAAGTTCAAATACAAAACATCCACTGGTTCACTTTTATCCACATGCTTATTCACTCCTTCAAAAAAATGTAGCAGATTTGTAAGGCAAGACTTCCCTTGAGTAAATCCATGCTGGCTATCTCCCATTAAATCATGTCTATCTATATGTTCTGTGATTTTATTCTTTATAATAGTTTCCATGATTTTTCAAGGACTAAAGTCAGGCTCGCCTTCCTATAGTTTCCTGTATCACCTCTGGAGCCCTTTTTAAATATCTGGGTTACATTTGGTTTTAATGATAGCTTACAAATTACTTGTAATAGGTCTGAAATTTCATTTTTGAATTCAAGACCCCTGGGGTGTTCCCCATCCAATCTAGGTGATATGCTACTCTTCAGTTTGTCAATCTGGCCTACTACATCTTTCAGGTTCACCACCATTTGGTTCAGTTTATCTGAATCATCACACTTGAAAACCGTCCTCGGAACAAGTATCTCCCCAACATACTCCTCAGTAAACCCAGGAGCAAAGAGTTTGTTTAGTCTTTCCGCGATGGCCTTATCTTCCCTAAGTACCCCTTTAACCCCTCAATCATCTATTGGTTCAAGTGACTCCCTCGCAGACTTCCTGCTTCAGATATATTTTTTAAAGTTTTTATTATGAATTTTTGCCTCTACAGCTAACTTCTTTTCAAATTCTCTTTTAGCCTATCGTATCAATGTTTTACATTTAATTTGCCAGTGCTTATGCCTTTTCCTATTTTCATCAGATGGATCCTTCTTTCAATTTTTGAAGGAAGATCTTTTGACTACAATAGCCTCTTTCACCTCACCTTTTAACCATACCGACAATCGTTTGGCCTTCCTTCCACCTTTTTTAATACATGGAACATATCTGGACTGTGCTTCTAAGATGGTATTTTGTAACAATTTCTACACTTAGGGGTAGATTTTTAAAGAAGCGCGCATGTGTCCATGTGTGCGTGCTTCCTGGTGCACACACATGGACACACCAATTATATAACATATGGCGCTAGTGCGTGCATGTCATAAAATCCGGTGGCCGCGTGCACATGCGCGCTGGATTTTATAATCTGCATGCGCATAAGCGGGCGGTGCACACAAGGGGGGGGGGGGGGTGAATTATGCCATGTCCACGCAGCGGCGCATCTTGGCCTTCCCCTTTTTCCTCACAGTCTGCTCCAATTAAAGAGTGGACTAGGAGGCAACTTCCCTACCCCCTACCCTAAACTCCTTTCCCCTTCCTCTTCCCCTCTCCTCCTCAACCACTAAGTCCTACAGTAGAGGAGGACCGGAAGGATCATCTGCATACTGCTCCCAGCATCACCCGGGAAAGGAGTCCAGAGGTCACCGCAAACGATCCAGGGATTGACTTCCACAGCCCCAGCTTCCAGAGGCCCCGCACCCTTTGCAGTAGAGGAGGACCGGAAGGCTCATCTGCATACTGCTCCCAGCATCCCCCGGGAGAGGAGTCCAGAGGTCACCGCAAACGATCCAGGGATTGACTTCCACAGCCCCAGCTTCCAGAGGCCCCATACCCTTTGCAGTAGAGGAGGACCGGAAGCGCGCGCATAACGGCAAATCTCAAACCCTTCCATTAACTGAGTGAAGCTTAATTTAACGGTGGTTAAAGAGTATAGCTTTCAGAAATTTTTGGGCTTATAAAAGTTTGAGTTTCTGTGTGTCTGAGGTAATAAGCAAGCCAGAGATAGTTAATACTAGTGTCTGTCTTTCCCACCCACTCAACTCTTGATTTTTAGGCACGAGACACTTTCTCATTAAAAATAAATCAGGGTCTTATCTAAATCATACTATTGTACCAGCCCTTACTGAAAGTTTAATCATCCTCTTTTAGGACACTAGCTGATTAATTAGTAAATTCACCTGTAAATTTAAAGTACTCTCATTCCAACTCCCTTAGTATCCTAAACTCAACTAGGAACTCAATAAAACTAAGATGAAGGCAGCAGTCCAGCAGCAAGAAGGGGGCTTTCCATTCTTTTGCATTGAGTGTCACATGTATGAGTTTTTACCCGCCGGTGAGCGATTGTATGTGTGCACTAGGTGCAAAGAGCTCCTGGCTCTCAGGGAACGAGTCCAATCTCTGGAGGCTAGAGTAGCAGACGTGGAGGAGCTGAGGGAGACAGAGAGGTACATTGATGAGACCTTCAGGGACATAGTAGTCAAATCCCAAATCCAGTCTGGCAGCCCCAGTGCTGCCTTGGATCAGAAAGGTCTCCCAGTAGGAGAACATCACCCTGGTGTAGCAGGAAGTGATCCTGTAGCAAGGACCTGCTCTCCAGGTGATGTATTGTCCTCTCGCACTGAGGACAAGTCTCCCAGGGCTACTGCCCAGAAGGGAAGGGTTAGGCCGGCCATCATATCTGGGGATTCGATTATTAGAAATGTAGATAGCAGGGTGGCTGGTTGATATGAGGACCTCCTGGTAACTTGCCTGCCTGTTGCGAAGGTGGCAGACCTAATGCGCCACCTAGATAGGATTATAGACAGTGCTGGGGATGAGCCGGCTGTCGTGGTACATGTGGGCACCAACGACATAGGAAAATGTGGGAAAGAGGTTCTGGAAGCCAAATTTAAGATTTTAGGTAGGAAGCTGAAATCCAGAACCTCCAGGGTGGCATTCTCTGAAATGCTTCCTGTTCCACGTGCAGGTGCCCAGAGGCAGGCAGAGCTCCAGAGTTTCAATGCATGGATGAGACAATGGTGCAGGGAAGAGGGATTCAGCTTTGTAACGAACTGGGGAAACTTTTGGGGAAAGGGAAGACTTTTCCGAAAGGATGGGCTCCACCTTAACCAGAGTGGAACCAAGCTGCAGGCACTAACTTTCAAAAAGGAGATAGAGCAGCTTTTAAACTAGAACAACGGGGAAAGCCGACAGTCACTCAGCAGTGCATGATTCGGAGAAATGTATCCTTGAAGGATACTAATGAAAGAGGAGAGTTAGGGCATCCCAACAGAGATGTTCCATTAAAAGCAAACATAGTCCATATGCCTATATGTAAAAAATCACCGAAGCTAATGATTTCCGAATTATCCCAAACAACTGAAAAGCAGGTTGTTAAAACAAATAAAAAACACACTTTGAAATGTCTGTATGCCAAAGCCAGAAGTCTACGAAGTAAGATGGGAGAGTTAGAGTGTATAGCAGCAAATGATGAGATTGACATAATTGGCATCACAGAGACTTGGTGGAAGGAGGATAACCAATGGGACAGTGCTATATCAGGGTACAAATTATATCGCAATGATAGGGAGGATCAACTTGGTGGGGGTGTGGCACTTTATGTCCAGGAGGGTATAGAGTCCAACAGGACTCTATGATCATACAAGAGACTAAATGCTCAGTAGAATCTATATGGGTAGAAATCCCATGGGTGTTGGGTAAGAGTATAGTGATAGGAGTATACTACCGTCCACCTGGACAAAATGGTCAGACAGATGATGAAATGCTCAGAGAAATCAGGGAAGCAAACCAATTTGGCAGTGCAATAATAATGGGAGATTTCAATTACCAGCAAAACAACAGTGCAAGAACAAACTTCAACGATCCACCTTCAATATTCAAAATACTATTTTGAATATTGAAGGTGGATCGTTGGATCGTTGGATCGTTGAAGTCCACCTTCAATATTCAAAATAGTATTTTGAATATTGAAGGTGGATCGTTGAAGTTTGTTCTTGCACTGTTGTTTTGCTGATACTTGCTTGTGTGCAAGGTTTGCTTCGTGGTTTGGAAGATTTCAATTAACCCAATATTGACTGATAAATGTAACATCAGGACTTGCTAGAAACATAAAGTTCCCGGATGTAATAAATAAGAACATAAGAACATAAGAAATTGCCATACTGGGTCAGACCAAGGGTCCATCAAGCCCAGCATCCTGTTTCCAACAGTGGCCAATCCAGGCCATAAGAACCTGGCAAGTACCCAAAAACTTGCTTCATGGAGCAATTGGTTCAGGAACCAACAAGAGAGGGAGCTATTTTAGATTTAATTCTTAGTAGAACACAGGATTTGGTGACAGAGGTAACGGTGGTGGGGCCACTTGGCAACAGTGATCATAACATGATCAAATTTAAACTAATAACTGGAAGGGGGACAATAAGTAAATCTGCAGCCCTAACACTAAACTTTCAAAAGGGAAACTTTGATAAAATGAGGAAATTAGTTAGAAAAAAACTGAAAGGTACAGATGCAAAGGTTAAAAGTGTTCAACAGACTTGGACTTTGTTTAAAAATACAATCCTAGAGGCGCACTCCATATGTATTCCACACATTAAGAAAGGTGGAAAGAAGGCAAAACCATTACCGTCATGGTTAAAAGGTGAGGTGAAAGAGGCTATTTTAGCCAAAAAAACATCCTTCAAAAACTGGAAGAAGGATCCATCTGAAGAAAATAGGATAAAACATAAGCATAAAACATAAGCAATGTCAAGTTACGTGTAAAACATTGATAAGACAGAGAGAATTTGAATTGAAGTTGGCCATAGAGGCAAAAACTCATAATAAAAACTTTTAAAAATATATCCGAATCAAGAAACCTGTGAGGGAGTCGGCTGGACCATTAGATGACCGAGGGCTTAAAGGGGATCTTGGGGAAGATAAGGCCATTGCAGAAAGACTAAATGAATTCTTTCCTCCCGTGTTTACTAATGAGGATGTTGTGGAGATACCAGTTCCGGAGATGGTTTTCAGGGGTGATGAGTCAGATGAACTGAATGAAATCACTGTGAACCTGGAAGATGTAGTAGGCCAGATTGCCAAACTAAAGAGTAGCAAATCACCTGGACTGTATGGTACGCATCCTAGGGTACTGAAGGAACTCAAAAATGAAATTTCTGATCTATTAGTTAAAATTTGTAACCTATCATTAAAATCATCCATTGTACCTGAAGACTGAAGGGTGGCCAATGTAACCCCAATATTTAAAAAAGGCTCCAGGGATGATCCGGGCAAATATAGACCAGTGAGCCTGATTTCAGTGCCAGGAAAAATAGTGGAAACTATTCTCAAGATCAAAATCGTAGAGCATATAGAAAGACATGATTTAATGGAACACAGTCAACATGGATTTACCCAAGGGAAGTCTTGCCTAACAAATCTTCTTCATTTTTTTGAAGGGGTTAATAAACATGTGGATAAAGGTGAACTGGTAGATGTAATATATTTGGATTTTCAGAAGGCGTTTGACAAAGTCCCTCTTGAGAGGCTTCTAAGAAAACTAAAGAGTAATGGGATAGGAGGCGATGTCCTTTCGTGGATTACAAACTGGTTAAAAGACAGGAAACAGAGAGTAGGATTAAATGGTCAATTTTCTCAGTGGAAAAGGGTAAACAGTGGAGTGACTCAGGGATCTGTATTTGGACCGGTGCTTTTCAAAATATATATAAATGATCTGGAAAGGAATACGTCGAGTATGGTTATCAAATTTGCGGATGATACAAAATTATTCAGAGTAGTTAAATCACAAGCGGACTGTGATACATTACAGGAGGACCTTGCAAGACTGGAAGATTGGGCATCCAAATGGCAGATGAAATTTAATGTGGACAAGTGCAAGGTGTTGCATATAGGGAAAAATAACTATTGCTGTAGTTACACGATGTTAGGTTCTATATTAGGAGCTACCACCCAGGAAAAGGATATAGGCATCATAGTGGATTATACTTTAAAATCATCAGCTCAGTGTGCTGCAGCAGGCAAAAAAGCAAACAGAATGTTAGGAATTATTAGGAAGGGAATGGTTAATAAAACGGAAAATGTCATAATGCCTCTATATTGCTCCATGGTGAGACCGCATCTTGAATACTGTGTACAATTCTGGTCGCCGCATCTCAAAAAAGATATAGTTGCGATGGAGAAGGTATAGAGAAGGGCAACCAAAATGATAAAGGGGATGGAACAGCTCCCCTATGAGGAAAGGCTGAAGAGGTTAGGGCTGTTCAGCTTGGAGAAGAGACGGCTGAGGGGGGATATGATAGAGGTCTTTAAGATCATGGGAGGTCTTGAACGAGTAGATGTGACTCGGTTATTTACACTTTCGAATAATAGAAGGACTAGGGGGCATTCCATGAAGTTAACAAGTAGCACATTTAAGACTAATCGGAGAAAATTCTTTTTCACTCAACGCACAATAAAGCTCTGGAATTTGTTGCCAGAGGATGTGGTTAGTGCAGTTAGTGTAGCTGGGTTCAAAAAAGGTTTGGATAAGATCTTGGAGACAAAGTCCATTAACGGCTATTAATCAAGTTTAGTTAGGGAATAGCCACTGCTATTAATTGCATCAGTAGCATGGGATCTTCTGTGTTTGGGTAATTGCCAGGTTCTTGTGGCCTGGTTTGGCCTCTGTTGGAAAGAGGATGCTGGGTTTGATGGACCCTTGGTCTGACCCAGCATGGCAATTTCTTATGTTCTTATGTTCTTACCTTTTTCCTTTTTTTTTTTTTTGTCTTTGAACTTATTTCACAGCCCGCCCCCCTCCCCCGCCCCTCCTCACCCATAACACACCATCCCAGCCCGCCCCTTCCAAGAGGCCCGGCACTTAAGTGCGTACCAGCCTTTACGGGCGCTGGGCATTTAAAATCTTCCCGTTATTGTAGACTCTTAACCTTTGTAGCTGCACCTTTCAGTTTTTTATCTATTTTTCTCATTTTATCAAATTTTCCCTTCTGAAAGTTTAGTGCTAGAGCTGTGCATTTACTTATTGTCCCCCTTTCAGTCATTAATTCAAATTTGATCATGTTATGATCTCTATAGCCAAGCAGCCCCACCACCATTACCTCTCTCACCAAATCCTACACTCCACTAAAAATTAAATCTAAAAAAGTGTTATGCATGCCGCCCGCGGCAGCCCCGCAGTGCGGCCCTCTCACCTTTTCACACAGACTCCAGCTCCTGGCTCCTCGTCACTGGTGGTGGTGGGCCATCAGTTCCGACCTCGGCTTCCCTCCAGTGCCTCCGGCCCTGCCACACTACTCAGTGTTACCAGCCAAGATGTCCCTGTTCGTCAGGCCTCTCCGCATGGCCTGCAGAGAGGCGCCGCCATCAGCGCCGCGCCCCTTCCTAGGCGCGCAAATCATTAGTTCTTTTAAAGGGCCCGCTGCAGGAACCTGGCCGCGGACTCGGATGCTGACATTAGACTCTTCAGCATATAAAAGCTCAGGCCTCACTCCATAGCGTTGCCTTTGCAACAGGTCTCCTTGTACTCCGAGTACTCGTTGTTGATCCTAGAATCATCACTTCGTTGTGTTCCTGTTTTCCTGTGCTTCCCGTTTCCTGTTCTCCTTGTTCCTGTTTCGTCTATGTGTTGGACTGACTCTTTGGATTTGCCCTCCGCTACGCTTGACTACTCTTCAGCTTCTCTCCAGCCCCAGACCTCCGCTACGCCTGACTACTCTTCAGCTACTCTCCAGCTTCGAACCCCCGCTATGCCTGACTACTCTTCAGCTTCTCTCCAGCCCCGGACCTCTGCTACACCTGACTACACTCCAGCATCTCTCCAGCCCCGGATCTCTGCTATACCTGACCATACCTGCCTTCTCCGTGCTCTGACCATTGCCTTCATTGATTACGCTTGCCTTCTCCATGCTCTGACCATTGCCTTGATTGACTACGCCTGCCTTCTCCATCCCCTGACCCTTGCTTTGAACGACTACGCTATAGACTTTCCTGTGTCCAGAGTTCTACTTTGCTTGCCACAACTTCCACTTGCTACCAGCTCTGATCCTAGCCTGCAGTGATGCCTCCTCTCGCCTATCCTCTGGACGTGGACTTACAAGGCATAGGCCTTCCTTTGCTTGAGTGCCTCCAGTTACTCATTGTTCCTTTGGCGCCTGCATTCCAGTACCGAATCCAGTCCAGGGTAGGACTATGCCATCTAACGGCTGCTGTCTTTGGGCTGAATCACTTTTCATCTCTAGCTAACCTCAAGGCCCACCTAAGTCCTGCCGGCCCCAGCACCCAAAAGCTCAACCCGAGGGGTACGAGGGCTGGTATAGGTAAAGCTCCAGCATCCTCTAGCTTCAGCCCACTCCACCTGCTGATGGTGGGGACCCATAGGTCCTTGCCTACGGGTTGCATCAACCCCACCTCAGCCCAAGAGTCCACCTCCGATGCAACAAAAAGTTCCCTCTCTTGTCGGTTCATGAATCAATTGCTCCATAGAGCTGTCATTTATCACATCCAGGAACTTTATCTATCTAACATGTCCTGAAGTTACATTTACCCAGTCAATATTGAGGTAATTGAAATCTCATATTATTACTGCACTACCAATTTCGTTATCTTCCCTAATTTGTCTTATCATTTCATCATCGGTCTCACCATTTTGACCATGTGGATAGTAGTATACTCCTATCGCTATACTCTTCCCTGACACACATGGGATTTCTACCCATAAAAATTCCAATGTGTATTTAGTCTCTTGCAGAATCCTTATCCTGTTGGACTCTATGCCATCCTGGACAAAAAGCACCCTCCCCCCCTCCAAGTTTTTCTCTATCATTGCAATATAGATTATTCCTGGTATGGCACTATTCCAATGGTTATCTTTGTTCTACCATGTCTCTGAAATGCCAATTAAGTCTATCTTATCATTCACTGCTATACACTGTAACTCTCCTTCGACTTCTGCCATTGGCATACAGACTTTTCAAAGTGTGTTTTTTGTTTGTATTATCAGACTGCTTTTCAGTTGACAAGGTTAATTTGGCATCTTTTAGCTCAAGTAATTCTTTTTTTTCTGTTTATTGATTTATTCAAATTATACAAAGAATATCCTCTTCGCACAGAAACAAAGAAACAATCACTTATGCAAAAATCACAGTATATACTGCTTAACAAGAAGAAAGAAAACATTTCTTTATGCTTGACCTCCAATATAAATTAAATGGGGGCTTATGCCAGAATTCTGGCTCAAGTAATTCTTTACTTATAGGCACATGGACTACTTTTGCTTTTATTGAAACCTCTCTTTTGGGATGCCCTAACTGTCCTGCTTCATTAGTATCCTTCAAAGATACCTCCCTCTGAACCATGTGCTGCTGAGTGATTTTGTTCTAGTTTAAAAGCTGCTCTAATTCCTTTTTAAAGGTTAGCACCAGTTTCCTGGTTCCACTCTGGTTAAGGTTGAGCCCATCCTTTTCATAAAAGTCTCCCCATTCCCCAAAAGGTTCCCCAGTTCCTTACAAAACTGAAACCCTCTTCCTTGCACCAGTGGCATAGCTACGGGTGGGCCTGGGTGGGCAGTGGCCCACCCACTTTCCATTCAGGTCCACCCAAATTTCTTTGCAAGACACTGCAGCCAATAAAAGCAGGCAGCATCAGCAGGCACCCAAGGGAGAAAAAAATAAAATCAGCTGGTGTGTTGCGGCTCCCGGTGTCCCACAGCCCCAGTAATACTTACCTTTACATTCTTCCTGCCCCCGCGGGCCAATGGGAAACCTCCTATCTTCTTCCTGCCCCCGTGGGCCAATGGGAAACCTCCTCCCTTCTTCCTGCCCCCGTGGGCCAATAGGAAACCTCCTCCCTTCTACCTGCCCCCGCGGGCCAATCGGAAGCCTTCTTCCTGCCAGTGGAAGGAGGAAGCCTCTGATTGGCTGGTGGGGCAGGAAGAAGGGGGTCATCAGGGTGGGAGGAGTGGCAGTGTTCAAGCCACGGGCTGGAAATGCAGGGCAGGGAGGTGACTGGGGTGTATAAGACAGAGACTGGGCAGGGAGGGTGACTGGGGTGTGTGAGACAGAGACTGGGCAGGGAGGGTGACTGGGGTGTGTGAGACAGAGACTGGGCAAGGAGGGTGACTGGGGTGTGTGAGAGACAGAGACTGGGCAGGGAGGGTGACTGGGGTGTGTGAGACAGAGACTGGGCAGGGAGGGTGACTGGGGTGTGTGTGAGACAGAGACTGGGCAGGGAGGGTGAATGGGGTGTGTGTGGGGTGTGACTGGGGTGTGTGTGAGACAGAGACTGGGCAGGGAGGGTGACTGGGGTGTGTGTGAGACAGAGACTGGGCAGGGAGGGTGACTGGGGTGTGTGAGAGACAGAGACTGGGCAGGGAGGGTGACTGGGGTGTGTGAGAGACAGAGACTGGGCAGGGAGGGTGACTGGGGTGTGTGTGAGACAGAGACTGGGCAGGGAGGGTGACTGGGGTGTGTGAGAGACAGAGACTGGGCAGGGAGGGTGACTGGGGTGTGTGAGAGACAGAGACTGGGCAGGGAGGGTGACTGGGGTGTGTGTGAGACAGAGACTGGGCAGGCAGGGTGACTAGGGTGTGTGTGGGGTGTGACTGGGGTGTGTGTGAGACAGAGACTGGGCAGGGAGGGTGACTGGGGTGTGTGAGAGACAGAGACTGGGCAGGGAGGGTGACTGGGGTGTGTGTGAGACAGAGACTGGGCAGGGAGGGTGACTGGGGTGTGTGAGAGACAGAGACTGGGCAAGGAGGGTGACTGGGGTGTGTGAGAGACAGAGACTGGGCAGGGAGGGTGACTGGGGTGTGTGTGAGACAGAGACTGGGCAGGGAGGGTGACTGGGGTGTGTGAGAGACAGAGACTGGGCAGGGAGGGTGACTGGGGTGTGTGAGAGACAGAGACTGGGCAGGGAGGGTGACTGGGGTGTGTGTGGGGTGTGACTGGGGTGTGTGTGAGACAGAGACTGGGCAGGGAGGGTGACTGGGGTGTGTGTGAGACAGAGACTGGGCAGGGAGGGTGACTGGGGTGTGTGAGAGACAGAGACTGGGCAGGGAGGGTGACTGGGGTGTGTGTGAGACAGAAACTGGGCAGGGAGGGTGACTGGGTGTGTGTGGGGTGTGTGAGAGACAGAGACTGGGCAGGGAGGTGACTGGGGTGTGTGTGAGACAAAGACTGGGCAGGGAGGGTGACTGGGGTGTGTGAGAGACAGAGCCTGGGCAGGGAGGGTGACTGGGGTGTGTGAGAGACAGAGCCTGGGCAGGGAGGGTGACTGGGGTGTGTGTGAGACAGAGACTGGGCAGGGAGGGTGACTGGGGTGTGTGTGAGACAGAGCCTGGGCAGGGAGGTGACTGGGGTGTGTGAGAGACAGAGACTGGGCAGGGAGGGTGACTGGGGTGTGTGAGAGACAGAGACTGGGCAGGGAGAGTGACTGGGGTGTGTGTGAGACAGAGACTGGGCAGGGAGGGAGACTGGGGTGTGTGTGAGACAGAGACTGGGCAGGGAGGGTGACTGGGGTGTGTGTGAGACAGAGCCTGGGCAGGGAGGGTGACTGGTGTGTGTGAGAGACAGAGACTGGGCAGGGAGGGTGACTGGGGTGTGTGTGAGACAGAGACTGGGCAGGGAGGGTGACTGGGGTGTGTGTGAGACAGAGACTGGGCAGGGAGGGTGACTGGGGTGTGTGTGAGACAGAGACTGGGCAGGGAGGTGACTGGGGTGTGTGAGAGACAGAGCCTGGGCAGGGAGGTGACTGGGGTGTGTGAGAGACAGAGACTGGGCAGGGAGGGTGACTGGGGTGTGTGAGAGATAGAGCCTGGGCAGGGAGGTGACTGGGGTGTGTGAGAGACAGAGACTGGGCAGGGAGGGTGACTGGGGTGTGTGTGAGACAGAGACTGGGCAGGGAGGGTGACTGGGGTGTGTGAGAGACAGAGCCAGGGCAGGGAGGTGACTGGGGTGTGTGAGAGACAGAGACTGGGCAGGGAGGGTGACTGGGGTGTGTGTGAGACAGAGACTGGGCAGGGAGGTGACTGGGGTGTGTGTGAGACAGAGACTGGGCAGGGAGGGTGACTGGGGTGTGTGTGGGGTGTGTGAGAGACAGAGACTGGGCAGGGAGGGTGACTGGGGCGTGTGAGAGACAGAGCCTGGGCAGGGAGGGTGACTGGGGTGTGTGTGGGGTGTGTGTGAGACAGAGCCTGGGCAGGGAGGTGACTGGGTTGTGTGTGAGACAGAGACTGGGCAGGGAGGGTGACTGGGGGGTGTGTGGGGTGTGTGTGAGACAGAGACTGGGCAGGGAGGTGACTGGGATGTGTGTGAGACAGAGACTGGGCAGGGAGGTGACTGGGGTGTGTTTGTGAGAGACAGAGCTGCTGCTCCTGGTATGTGCTTGTAAGGGAAAGGAGTAGGAGAGTTGCTGGAGATGGTAAGTAAAAGTGGCATTTTAAGTGTATTTTTCTTGATTGACTGCCATTTTAATTATTGAGTATTATGTGATGTGTCTGCTGTTTTGAAATATTTTATTGATATTTGGACAATGTTTAATAATTTTTATGAGTTTTGTTGGATGTTATTCTGTTCATCAGCTGTTTTGAAACATTTATTAATATAGTTTTACAGTTATTTCTGTGTGGGGCTCTATAGCAGCTTGGCTTGTTCTGTTTTCCTAATAGGAGGTGTATTAGTGTTTAGGACCTGGTTTAATATTTGTAGTGTTGCCTTTTCATAGATAGGGTTGTTATATGTTCCATAATGCAGGTGTAACTTTGTGCGGCTTAGTTTGTGTGCATTATTGCAGATCCTGGGACTGTTAGGTGCTATATTTCTCTTTCCATTTCTCCAGGTTTGCACTGCATGCAGAGTGGCTTTTTTTGGTTTCCCATTCCAGTTTCTATCTCCATATTTATAATGTGTGGTCTTTCTGTACTTTGGTGAAGGTCGGTTCTGTGTGTGTGCCTGAGGTGAGGTATTTTACTAGCATGTAGGCAATTGTATCAATATTATTTGTGGATGCAGAGTGTATGTTTACATGATGATAGCTTAGTAAATGACAGGGCTGGATAGCCTTTTTCTCCTGTCTACCCAGTTATCCTCTCCACACTGCTAAGGATACATCCCAGCTGTCAGCCAAAGGGTGTGACCACCTTCAAGACATCTCTTTATCCAGAACAGTCTTTTTTTCTGTTCTTCCTTTGCAAAGAAATGGGGATGAATGTCAGGAGCCCCTGGACTCGATTCAGCAAATGTCAGCATCAGAGGAAGACTAAAACTAAATAGTTGAGCCATAGGAAAGGAAAAGAAATCTTCAAAGATATTTATCTGTTTTATTGATACAGATTAATAAGGCATTTGCTCAATTATGGTAAATATTTTGGTACAAATTCAATGATGAAGGAACCCTCTTTCCTATTTTCTTAAACTTATCAAACACAGTAATTCATGACCATCATAATAGGCATCATTGTGTGGTAAAGTATACCTTTGTCACTCTGCCTTATGCTTAATCATAGGTCAGTCCATATTTTTAGGTGTTTTTGTTGCTTAATTCACCCCAGTGATATACTCCAAATTTCTAGCAATAATCTTGTGTTACATCAATTCAAGGTTACTTTTGTTGAAAATTATGAACCAAACTTATCTGGATAATACAATGTTATTACTTCTTCTTAACCACCATCGACTTTGAGCTTGATGCCCTCAAATTGTCAGCAATATGAGAAAGCAAATGTTGCTTACCTGATGTAACAGGTGTTCTCACAGGACAGCAGGATGTTAGTCCTCACAAATGGGTGACATCGAGGATGGAGCCCACCACGGAAAACTTCTGTCAAAGTTTAATAGAACTTTGACTGGCCCCTACTGGGCATGCCCAGCAAGGCACTGACCCTGCAGCCAGCAGGGGTCTCCCTTCAGTCTGATTTTCAAAGCTACAGGCAGTGCCTAAAAAAGTAAAAACTAAAACGAACCCAACACCGCGGGGTGGCGGGTGGGTTTCGTGAGGACTAACATCCTGCTGTCCTGTGAGAACACCTGTTACATCAGGTAAGCAACATTTGCTTTCTCACAGGACAAGCAGGATGGTTGTCCTCACAAATGGGTGAGTACCGAGCTGAGGATGTCCTGGCTTGCACCAAATGCACCCAACGACGTGCAACAGGCACAACAACTGGGGTGGAATTTGGGAAAGGGCATCCGCACCCTACCGGGAAGGTGGAAGGGTGTTGGTACATCATGTTGGAAAAAGGTTACGCAAGACAGATTGGCCGAAGATGGAGTCCTGTCTTCCAGCTTTGTCCAAACAATAATGGGCTGCAAAGGTATGGAGAGAACTCCAGGTTGCAGCTTTACAAATGTCAGGAAGCGGCACCGATCGAAGGTGTGCCACTGAAGTCGCCATGGCCCTCACAGAGTGTGCTTTAACACGGTCTTGGAAAGGAATGCCAGCTTGCTGATAGCAAAAAGAAATGCAGTCCGCCAACCAGGAGGAAAGAGCCTGCTTACCCACAGGTTGTCCCAACTTGTTAGGATGGAAGGAGACAAACAATTGAGTGCTCTTCCTGTGAGCAACTGTACGGTCTAGATAAAACGCTAGAGCTCGTTTACAGTCTAGGGTATGCAGAGTCTGTTCCCCAGAGTTGGAATGGGGCCTGGGAAAAAAGATAGGTAGTATGATGGATTGATTGATATGAAATACAGAAACTACCTTAGGTAAAAATTTAGGGTGAGTGCGGAGCACCGCCCTGTCTTGCAGGAGTTTAGTGTAAGGCGGATAGGTGACTAAGGCCTGTAACTCACTAACCCTGCGAGCTGAAGTGATAGCCAATAGGAATAATACTTTCCATGTGAGATACTTCAATTCACAGGAGTGCAGAGGTTCGAAAGGTGGTTTCATTAGACGACCAAGAACCAGATTAAGGTCCCAAGATGGGGCCGGAGGATGTAAGGGTGGCTTCAGATGGAGCAAGCCTTTAAGAAAGCGTGTCACCAGGGGTTGTACTGAAATAGGGACACCTTCTATACCTTTATGGAAGGCGGCTACCGCACTGACATGCATCCTAATGGAAGAGGTCTTTAGACCGGATTCTGATAGGTGCCATAAATAGTCCAAGAACTTAGAGATTGGACAGGAAAGGGGATCAAGGGACTGAGAAGTGCACCATGATGTGTACCTTTTCCATTTATATGAATAGGATCTTCTGGTGGAGGGCTTTCGTGAAGCTATCAGGACACGAGAAACCGAATCCGAAAGGTTAAAAGGCTGAAGGACTAACCTTTCAACATCCATGCCGTCAGGGACAAGGCTTGGAGGTTGGGATGGAGGAGGCATCCGTCGTTTTGAGTGAGCAGATGCGGATCCGTTCCCAGAGGGATGTGCCTGCGGATGGAGAGATCCTGGAGTATGGGAAACCACACTTGGCGTGGCCAGTGGGGAGCTATCAGGATCATGGTTCCCCTGTCCTGGCGTAGCTTCACGAGAGTCCTTGACAGAAGAGGTAGTGGAGGGAATGCATAAAGCAGACCTGTCGTCCACTTGAGGGAGAAGGCATCCCTCGGCTGAGAGTGTTGGCTCCGAATGAGAGAGCAGTAATCGTCCACTTTGTGGTTCTGAGGGGACGCAAAGAGGTCTATGCGGGGAAAACCCCACTTGTGAAACAGAGAGGTCACTACCAGAGGATCGAGTGACCACTCGTGTGGCTTGAAGACACGGCTCAGCTGGTCTGCCAATACATTGTCTACTCCCGGCAAGTAAGTGGCCTTGAGGTACATGGAATGGGAGAGGGCTTCTGCCCAAATCTGCGCAGCTTCCTGACACAGAAGGAAGGAGCCTGTGCCTCCCTGCTTGTTTATGTACCACATGGCCACTTGGTTGTCTGTCTGGATTAAGATTATCTGATCTGATAGATGATCTTTGAAAGTTCTGAGCGCGTAGCGAATTGCTCGAAGTTCCAAGAAATTTATCTGGTGTTCGGCTTCCTCTGGCGACCACAACCCTTGGGTTTGTAATTCGTCCACATGGGCCCCCCAACCGATGTGGGAAGCATCGGTGGTTAGGATTACCTGTGGATCTGGTAGGAGAAAGGGTAAGCCCTGAAGGAGATTGACTTGAGTCGTCCACCAGGTTAAAGACAGGCGTAGCGCTTGTGTAACTGTGACGATGTAGGACAGAGGCTGGAAAGCTTGAAGCCATTGGTGTCGCAGAGTCCATTGCGTTACTCTCATGGCTAGTCGGGTCAAGGGAGTAACTTGAACCGAGGATGCCATGTGTCCTAGGAGGATGAGGAATTGGCGAGCTGTGGCAGTGTATTGAGACTGGAGCTGGCGAGCTAGAGACATGAGAGTTTGGACTCGTTGAAGTGGAAGATAGGCTTTTGCCTGTAAGGTGTCCAAGTCTGCTCCAATGAAGGATAAGGTCTGAGATGGGACCAAGCAAGATTTCTCGTAATTGACAAGAAACCCTAAGGAGAGGAGTGTGTGAATTGTCAACTTTAGGGAGGATTGCGCAATTTGAGGGGTGGAGGCCCTGATTAGCCAATCGTCCAGATAGGGGTAGACGTGGACACCTTCCTTCCTGAGAAATGCTGCTACTACAACGAGACATTTGGTAAAGACTCGTGGAGCAGATGCCAGCCCGAAAGGTAGTACCTGGTATTGATAATGGTCGTGGCCTATCAGAAAACGCAGATACTTGCGATGAGATTGTGTTATCGCAATGTGGGTATAAGCGTCCTTGAGGTCGAGAGAGCACAGCCAATCCCCCTTTTGCAACAGAGGGAGCAAGGCGCCCAGGGTTACCATCTTGAACTTCTCTTTTTGCAGATACTTGTTGAGGGCCCGAAGGTCCAGAATTGGACGTAACCCCCCTGATTTCTTTGGTATTAGGAAGTATCTGGAATAGAATCCTTTCCCTTGTTGACAAGGAGGGACGGGTTCTATAGCATTTGATTGTAGAAGAAGGGATACTTCTTGATGTAATTGAGTCAAATGGCTGGTTAGACTCCATGCCTGAAGGGGCGGGGAGTCTGGCGGAAGTGTTATGAAGTTGAGGTGGTAACCCTGTGCGATAATTGCTAGCACCCACTGATCTGAGGTGATCTGTTTCCAACGGGGTAAGAAGTGGTACAGCCGACCTCCCACAGGGATGTGTGGAAGAGGGAGTTGGCATGTGCTCAATACAGGGAAGTCAAAGGCCCGCCGCAGGCCCAGGAAGTGGGGCTACAGTAGGTCTTTGCTTTCTCGGCTGACGAGGCTGAGGCCTGTTAGAGGACCGTGCAGGACGAGCCCTAGTTGACGGAGGGTAGTAGCGGCGTGGTCGAAAGAACGACTTCTTAGAGTCCTTCTTTTGCGGTTGCTTGGAGGTCACCTCAGGTGGGACAGATGAGAGTTGTTTCAACGTCTCATGGTGGTCTTTTAACTCCGCCACAATCTGTTGAATTTGCTCTCCAAACAAATTGTCGCCTAAGCAGGGCAAATCAGCAAGACGATCTTGGACCTCTGGGCGAAGGTTGGATGACTTTAACCAAGCCCAACGTCTGGCTGAGATGGCTGTGGCTGAAACCTTCGTGGAAGCATCGAATATGTCGTAGGCAGTCCTAATCTCGTGCTTCCCTGCCTCAAATCCCTTGTGAAGAAGGGCTTGAAGCTGCGGTTGGTATTGATCCGGCAACGTGTCAGCATAGTCTTGCATCTGCTTAAGGATGGCTCTGTTGTATTGAGTCATGTAAAGTTGATATGAAGCTATGCGTGAAATCAACATAGCTCCATGATACACTTTCCGTCCCACACTATCCAGGAACTTGTTGTCCCTGGTAGGTGGGGTAGAAGAGTGCGGCTTAAGACGCTTGGCCTTCTTCTGCGCGGACTCAACCACAACAGAGCGATGATCCAGTTGAGGTTTTTGGAAACCTGGTGCTGACTGGACAAGGTATGTGGAGTCAGCTTTCTTGTTAACTGGTGACACCGATGAAGGAGATTCCCAGTTTTTCTTGAGCAGATCCAAAAACACCTGGTGTATAGGGATGGAAGCGATGATTTTTGGAGCATCCAGAAATTGAAGTAGTTCCATCATCTGGTGTCTGTCATCAGCTTCAGATTGTAGTTGAAAAGGTACAA
Source organism: Rhinatrema bivittatum (assembly GCF_901001135.1). Classification (NCBI taxonomy): domain Eukaryota; kingdom Metazoa; phylum Chordata; class Amphibia; order Gymnophiona; family Rhinatrematidae; genus Rhinatrema; species Rhinatrema bivittatum. The sequence continues at coordinate 381,102,614 of NC_042616.1, forward strand.
CTTCTGACATCTCTTTCACAAAATTAATGAAAGATAGATCCTCAGGAGGAGATCTTTTTCTACTCTCTGTAGGAGATGGTGGCGAAGGCAAATCTGTGTCAGAAGAGGTATCATCATCATCACCCCAGGTATCGTAGGGATCATGTGGGGCTTGTAGCCCTGATGGACCTGGCTGAGGCTCTGAAGGCATCGATGGAAACCGAGGTGGAATCGGTGCGGTAGGTGGAACCAGAAATGGCATCGAGGGCTTCGGTGCTGCCGATGGAATCGGTGCCGGACGCGGAATCGATGGAGCCGAAGGATAAATCGGTGGAGATATACCAGAAGGTACCGATGGAACTACCCCGGAAGGGGGAATTCGAAACGGTGTTTCTCCTGCCGATGAGAAACCAGTCGGAGACGGTGGTGTTGTCGATGGCACTGGAATCACCGATGGAAGGGCCGTCATGAGTGCCTCCATGCGGCTCAGTAGCGGTGCTAGCGCTTGTATCAACGGCTCGGTGGTCGGTTCCCTCCTCGGTGGCGAAGCCGGTGCCGGCGTCGGTGCCGGGGGCGGCACTGGAACCGGTGCCGGAGACGGTGCCGATGGAGGTTGTAATTTCTTCATCGCTTTCTCGATGGCCTCCTGGACCAGCCGGTCCAGTTCTGCCCGGAGACCAGGGGTAACCATACCCGGCTCGACGGGAGAGGGAGGCTGAGGCAGGGCCGGAGGGACCACCGTAACCGGTGGGATCACGGCCCCCACACCCCGAGAGGGTGAGGGTTTCCTCGATGCCGGCGAACGAGACATGGAGGGCGTCCGGTCTGTTCGCGGCTTCTTTGTCGGTGGCTCGGCTTGAGCAGAGGTCGATGGCTGTGGATCCTCGACAGGCCGAGACTTGTGCCGTCGATGGCGGTGCTTTTCCTTCCGATCCCCTCGCCCATCCGGGGAAGGGACGGGAGTCGACGGCCGAGAAGCGATCGATGGCGGACGGTCACCGGAGGGTTGACGATGATGGTACAACTTCGACGGTGCCGGTTCCGATGACGTCAATGCTATCGATGGCGTTGGGGTGGGTGCATGGAAGAGGAGCCCCATCTTCTCCATCCTGGCTTTGCGACCCTTGGGTGTCATTAAGGCACATTTGGTGCAAGTCAGGACATCATGCTCACTACCCAAACACATTACACAAACCCTGTGGGGGTCTGTGATGGACATAGTCCGGGTACAATCCGGACAACGACGGAACCCCGTTGCCATGGCTGGAAGCCAAAATTTAGGCTGGGGATCGGTAAGTGCCAACAGGCCTCGAGGGCCAAAATCGACGGCAGTCGATGGAAGAAGGCAAAAAACTTACCGGGTTCCGTAAGATGACTAAAAAATTTGTCGAAGGGAGACCCCTGAGGGGCAAATTTTCTTAGGAAATTAATTTCCAAATTCCTGTCAGGAACGTGGTTAGAGAGCTCCTTTCACCGCGTGGCAACTGCTGCGCGGAAAAAAGAAGACTGAAGGGAGACCCCTGCTGGCTGCAGGGTCAGTGCCTTGCTGGGCATGCCCAGTAGGGGCCAGTCAAAGTTCTATTAAACTTTGACAGAAGTTTTCCGTGGTGGGCTCCATCCTCGATGTCACCCATTTGTGAGGACAACCATCCTGCTTGTCCTGTGAGAATTCACTATATTGCTGTTCTATGCCCGACATTGCACAATGTTTCGGACTAGCATCGAGTCCTTCTTCAAGGGCGTAATATATTCCACAGCATGGCGTATCTTGGCGTGGCATCAAGCTCAAAGTCGATGGTGGTTAAGAAGAAGTAATAACATCGTATTATCCAGATAAGTTTGGTTCATAATTTTCAACAAAAGTAACCTCGAATTGATGTAACAAGATTATTGCTAGAAATTTGGAGTATATCACTGTGGTGAATTAAGCAACAAAAACACTTAAAAATATGTACTGACCTATGATTAAGCATAAGGCAGAGTGACAAAGGTATACTTTACCACACAATGATGCCTATTATGATGGTCATGAATTACTGCGTTTGATAAGTTTAAGGAAAGAGGGTTCCTTCATCATTGAATTTGTAATTAGTTTGAACCTAGTTCCATCTTAAAAGTACATTGCCTTTCTGAGCTTTTTTCAAGTAGAAATATTTTGGTACAACATTCCAGAGGGTTTTAAAACATCTCACAGAATACTGTGATGTATGATGAGATATCTGTCTTTATAGTAGACTAGTATATGGTTCTTTGTAAGTTATGAGATACTGCCACTTGAGATCTCTTTAAGTATAACTGAAATGCTTTCATAACTATATATTAGGTTTAGCATTGGTAGCTGCTTGAAGTAATTGAGTTTAAAATATTAAAAGTATAACAGCTGTAGCAGATTATTTAGAAATCTATTGTCAGGTGTGTGTGTGTGAAAGTATTTATCAATAAGAATATGAATTCCATGGCTCAGACTTTTAGTGCCCACCCATGTTAACCTTGGGCCCAGCCAAAAATTCATTTCTGGCTACGCCACTGCCTTGCACCATGATCTCATCTACTCCAGAACTCTGCCTGCCTCAGGGTACCTGTGCATAGAACAGTGAGCATTTTAGAGAATGGTACTCTGGAGGTTCTGGATTTCAGCTTTCTACCTAAGAATATAAGTTTTGCTTCCAGAACCTCACTCCCAAATTTTCCTATGTCATTGATGCCCACAGTCGGCTTCTCTACAACACTGCCTAAAATCTTATCTAGGTGACATGGGAGGTCCGCCACATTTGCACCAGGTAGGCATTTTACCAGGCAATCCTCATGCCCACCAGCCACCCAGCTATGTACATTCCTAATGATCAAATCACCCACTATGATGGTCAACAAACACATCTGAACTTTAAGCATTTTCCTACCTTTGCCTAGCTTTTTATAACAAATACACAAACTCTAAGCTTTTCCCTACCTTTGGCTAGCTTTTTTTTTTTTTTTTTTAACAAAAACACACTAAAGAATATACCCCAATAGTTTACATCCCCCCAAAACTTTTTTTAAGTTTGAAAATTTCCCAAAACAATATATACCGATCCTTTTCATCCAGCAGCAAGATGATGCTCTCCTATGTCTTTTTCTTTGCAATCTTTTATTGTGATTATTAATTTACTCATAGTATTCATAAAGGGTAAACATATGCTCGCCACTCCACATAAACCTACCCTGTGTCCCTTAGTGCCAAGAGTGTCAGATCTTTTATTATATATTCTGGTGTCAAGGGCTTTATAATTCACTTGGAATTAATGGCTTGGCCATCAGTAGATGTGTACATCGTCCTGCTGGACTGGCACCATTGCAATGAGTGTAGGGCCCTTTTATGCTGGCACTCCACTGAAAAAGTCCCAATCCTGCAAAAATACTTAAACATAAAATATATATAAATGCAGCAGCCAGCATAGCACAATTCTCCATGAGAGAATGGGTCAGGGGATGGGAGCCCTGAAAATCAGGGGAAGCAGAAGAAATGAAGGAAAGAAAAAGCATGGTCAAAGAGGACCAGGAAGGGCTAGTCATTATAGGTATCCTGAATTGCAGGACAGCAGCATGGGTTCTGGGAAGTAGGGCAATAGAAAGTGAGAGATGAATGGATGGAGTTATTAAGAAGGAGAATAACATTGAGAGGAGAGAAGCAGAGGAAGCAGGGGTAAGGAATTATAGGGAAAGATCAAAGAACAAAACAAAGCATGTGTAAGTACATAGGAGAATGAATCGGGATGGGATGAGAAATGAAATAAAGTGGCAAAGAGAAGAAGAAAGATCAGACAGAAGGACAGAAGATACCAGGAGAGATAAAGCATATTTTATTCATTTATTTTAAACATTTTTATGATGCACTATCTAAAATCCTAGGTGGTCTACAATGGAACGTATACCCTAAAATATTTCTGTGCACATAAATACACTCATAGTTAAAAGTCTATTCTTGTCAGCATCCATCAAAATTTGATTAATCAATTCATTCTGACAAAAATACACGAGCACCTTTTGCAACCATTTGGTATGTGATGGTGTGGTCAAGAAGGAGTCAGATGCAACAGGACTAGTACTTTTGAATGGCCCCTCAGCACCTTTTACACACTCATACCCTGGGAACATTAAAAGTTACCAAGCTCCATATTACAACCCTTGAAAAACAGACCAAATGTTTTTTTCCCTGAAGTTCGGGGAAAATCTGTTTCGTGGTTCAGGTCCCACTACGAATTAGGCAGTTTCGTTGAAATTGCCTAATTCATGATAAACGAATGCACATCTCTAGTATGCAAGGACTTCCTATGGCCTCCCTTCTATAACACCATCAGCTGATAAAAACTTGTGCAGTTGAGGAATTGTCAGCATAGAAAAGGCAAAAAACAGAGCAGAGAATCCAAAGCAGGGAGGGGAGGGGTGTGAGAATTCTAGGGTCTGTGGTGTTTTTCCAGTATTTATTCAATAAACATTTTTTCCCCATCAGGAGTATTTTATTTAGTGCAAAGGTAAACACATAGCGGCTAATATTCAGTGCCACTTTGCAGGATAAGTTTGGACTTATCAGACACTGTTCAGCAGCCGCCACTTAGCCAGATAAATAGTGGGGCAGAAGGGTGGCATTCTGGGGCATAAGAACATAAGAAAATGCCATACTGGGTCAGAACAAGGGTCCATAAAGCCCAGCATCCTGCTTCCAACAGTGGCCAATCCAGGCCATAAGAACCTGGCAAGTACCCAAAAAACTAAGTCTATTCCATGTTACCATTGCTAATGGCAGTGGCTATTCTCTAGGTGAACTTAATAGCAGGTAATGGACTTCTCCTCCAAGAACTTATCCAATCCTTTTTTAAACACAGCTATACTAACTGCACTAACCACATCCTCTGGCAACAAATTCCAGAGTTTAATTGTGCGTTGAGTAAAAAAGAACTTTCTCCGATTAGTTTTAAATGTGCCCCATGCTAACTTCATGGAGTGCCCCCTAGTCTTTCTACTATCCGAAAGAGTAAATAACCAATTCACATCTACCTGTTCTAGACCTCTCATGATTTTAAACACCTCTATCATATCCCTCCTCAGTCGTCTCTTCTCCAAGCTGAAAAGTCCTAACCTCTTTAGTCTTTCCTCATAGGGGAGTTGTTCCATTCCCCTTATCATTTTGGTAGCCCTTCTCTGTACCTTCTCCATCGCAATTATATCTTTTTTGAGATGCGGCGACCAGAATTGTATACAGTATTCAAGGTGCGGTCTCACCATGGAGCGATACAGAGGCATTATGACATTTTCCGTTTTATTCACCATTCCCTTTCTAATAATTCCCAACATTCTGTTTGCTTTTTTGACTGCCGCAGCACACTGAACCGATGATTTCAATGTGTTATCACAATCTGCTTGTGATTTAACTACTCTGAACAATTTTGTGTCATCTGCAAATTTGATTATCTCACTCGTCGTATTTCTTTCCAGATCATTTATAAATATGTTGAAAAGTAAGAGTCCCAATACAGATCCCTGAGGCACTCCACTGTCAACTCCCTTCCACTGAGAAAATTGTCCATTTAATCCTACTCTCTGTTATCCAGCTAACCTTATCTGGCTATGCTAGCCAGAGAAGTTAAACCTGCTATTTCAGCAAGTCTAAAGTTGTCCAGCTAACTACTGGATAGCCGGGTATGGATATGTTTATCCAGCTAACTTGTGGCTGAATATGGACCTCATAGTTTTCATCCTGTAGAATCCCAACCAACCTTTAAACATAGGGGGCCTAATATTCAAAGTGCATTGAAAGCTATTTTGCCAGATAAGCAGGGATTATGCGGCTAAGTATCGGACACTGAATATGTGCCTACATAACTTAAATGGTTAACCACCAATGGGCTAGATTCATCAAACAATCACATGCAATAGGAAGAGGGGCGTGTTTTATGGTAATAGCTTATTTATCACATAGATATTTATCGCATAGATATTACCACAGATAACGTTTTCGCACTTTGCGGTAAGTGCCACAATTGTTGTAATTTCTACCTGCCTGGGGGAGAGAGAGAGAGAGGGGGAGAGAGAGAGAGAGAGAGAGAGAGAGAGAGAGAGAGAGAGAGAGAGAGAGAGAGAGAGAGAGAGAGAGAGACTAGCTATAAAGTCCTCATAGTAGTTAGGTATTTATACCTCTATAGGAGGCCCACCTAGTTACTCGAGGTGAGCTTTAGGTATTAGTGTAGGGGTTAGGGCCACTTTGCCATTCAGAGTGAGTCGTATGAAGAGAACAGTGCATTCTTGTGAAGATTTGATGTCCTTTGGAGTGAGAAACTCAACCAGAGATGAGATTTGTAAGATGTTCTCTCTCTCTCTCCCCCCCCCCCCCTAAAAACACTGAGGCGGATTTTCAGAGCCCTGCTCGCCTAAATCCGCCCAAATCCGGGCAGATTTAGGCGAGCAGGGCCCTGCGCGCCGGTGAGCCTATTTTACATAGGCCTACCGGCGCGCACAGAGCCCCGGGACTCGCGTAAGTCCTGGGGTTCTCCGAGGGGGGCATGTCGGGGGCGTGTCGGGGGTGGGCCCGGTCGTCGCGGCGTTTAGGGGGCGTGTCGGCAGCGTTTTGGGGGCGGGGTTCGGGGCGTGGCTACAGCCCAGGGCGGTCCGGGGGCGTGGCCGCGCCCTCCGTACCCGCCCCCGGGTCGCGTCCCGGCGCGCAAGAGGCCCGCTGGCGCGCGGGGATTTACGCCTCCCAGAGGGAGGCGTAAATCCCCCGACAAAGGTAAGGGGGGGGGGCTTAGACAGGGCCGGGTGGGTGGGTTAGGTAGGGGAAGGGAGGGGAAGGTGAGGGGAGGCAAAAGGAAGTTCCCTCCGAGGCCGCTCCGATTTCGGAGCGGCCTCGGAGGGAACGGGGTTAGGCTGCGCGGCTCGGCGCGTGCCGGCTATACAAAATCAATAGCCTTGCGCGCGCCGATCCAGGTTTTTAGCAGATACGCGCGGCTCCGCGCGTATCTTCTAAAATCCAGCTTACTTTTGCTTGCGCCTGATGCGCCAGCAAAAGTAGGCCAATTTGCGCTATTTGAAAATCTACCCCACTATGTGCAAAAACATCGCAAAGTGCAATAAAGCCATGTTGCACAGCTAAATGAAAAATGTGTAGTTATTTGCTGTGTTAAAACTGTGTGATATGACTTCGTAAATTGCAAAGCCAGCCATCTTGGACAGAAATTCCACCCCTTTTCTAAATTAGCACCGCACCATGCATTAAGGTGTTTTTCGCATGCGAAAAGCCCATAAAGCAGCTTGGAAAATAATCCCCAGTATTTGGAATTAGCCACTAAGTATACATGTAAGTTTAGATGCACCACAGAGCAGGTCTAAACTTAGCTAGGTAGACTTATCTGGCTAAGTGCCTATATATAAGCATATATTCAGCGGCTTTGCCGTGCTGCTGAAAATACATCATAACTTAGCCAGATAAGTTAACCCCTAGATTCATCAAAATGCTATAATAAGACATGTATTACGCCCATGCTAAGAAAAAGGGGCATGTTTATGGAAATTGTGCTTCACATTGGTAGTATCACATGGTGCAGTAAATTTTTTGAACCCCATGATAATTTAAAAGAGAGAGAGAGAGAGACACTGAATATCTATAAGGCCCTCATAGTAGTCAATAATTTATATCTCTAGGGGGGGTGCAGCTATTAGCTCGAGTTGAGGTGTTGGTGGTGGTTTAGGATTTAGGGGCCAGTTTTACATGCAGAGTGAGATGTACGAACAGCATAGTACACCTCAGTGAAGATTTGACATCATTTGGAGTGAGGAAAGTCTCACAAAAATGACATTTCTAATATGTTCTCTCGCCCTAGCTTGTTGGACTGTATAACAGTCTTATTATCATATATGTGATTAAATTAATAAATTATAATTCCAACCAGTTGGAAAATGATATGCAATCAAAGTAACCCATTGGTGTGTCCGTTTTGGGGCAGTGATGAATTTAACTGACTAGAACAGCTTGGGAACTCTAAGCTCTACATTCTGTAAGAACATAAGAACATAAGAAAATGCCATATTGGGTCAGACCAAGGATCCATCAAGCCCAGCATCCTGTTTCCAACAGTGGCCAATCCAGGCCATAAGAACCTGGCAAGTACCCAAAAACTAAGTCTATTCCATGTTACCATTGCTAATGGCAATGGCTGTTCTCTGAGCTTAATAGCAGGTAATGGACTTCTCCTCCAAGAACTTATCCAATCCTTTTTTAAACACAGCTATACTAACTGCACTAACCACATCCTCTGGCAACAAATTCCAGAGTTTAATTGTGCGTTGAGTAAAAAAGAACTTTCTCCGATTAGTTTTAAATGTGCCCCATGCTAACTTCATGGAGTGTCCCCTAGTCTTTCTACTATCCGAAAGAGTAAATAACCGATTCACATCTACCCGTTCTAGACCTCTCATGATTTTAAACATCTCTATCATATCCCCCTCAGTCGTCTCTTCTCCAAGTTGAAAAGTTCTAACCTCTTTAGTCTTTCCTCATAGGGGAGTTGTTCCATTCCCCTTATCATTTTGGTAGCCCTTCTCTGTACCTTCTCCATCGCAATTATATCTTTTTTGAGATGCGGCGACCAGAATTGTACACAGTATTCAAGGTGCGGTCTCACCATGGAGCGATACAGAGGCATTATGACATTTTCTGTTTTATTTACCATTCCTTTTCTCATAATTCCCAACATTCTGTTTGCTTTTTTGACTGCCGCAGCACACTGAACCGACTATTTCAATGTGTTATCCACTATGACACCTAGATCTCTTTCTTGGGTTGTAGCACCTAATATGGAACCCAACATTGTAAAATTATAGCATGGGTTATTTTTCCCTATATGCATCACCTTGCACTTATCCACATTAAATTTCATCTGCCATTTGGATGCCCAATTTTCCAGTCTCACAAGGTCTTCCTGCTATTTATCACAATCTGCTTGTGATTTAACTACTCTAAACAATTTTGTGTCATCTGCAAATTTGATTATCTCACTCGTCGTATTTCTTTCCAGATCATTTATAAATATATTGAAAAGTAAGGGTCCCAATAAAGATCCCTGAGGCATTCCACTGTCCACTCCCTTCCACTGAGAAAATTCTCCATTTAATCCTTCTCTCTGTTTCCTGTCTTTTAGCCAGTTTGCAATCCACGAAAGGACATCGCCACCTATCCCATGACTTTTTACTTTTCCTAGAAGCCTCTCATGAGGAACTTTGTCAAACGCCTTCTGAAAATCCAAGTATACTATATCTACCGGTTCACCTTTATCCACATGTTTATTAACTCCTTCAAAAAAGTGAAGCAGATTTGTGAGGCAAGACTTGCCCTGGGAAAGCCATGCTGACTTTGCTCCATTAAACCATGTCTTTCTATATGTTCTGTGATTTTGATGTTTAGAACACTTTCCACTATTTTTCCTGGCACTGAAGTCAGGCTAACCGGTCTGTAGTTTCCCGGATCGCCCCTAGAGCCCTTTTTAAATATTGGGCTTACATTTGCTATCCTCCAGTCTTCAGGTACAATGGATGATTTTAATGATAAGTTACAAATTTTTACTAATAGGTCTGAAATTTCATTTTTTAGTTCCTTCAGAACTCTGGGGTGTATACCATCCGGTCCAGGTGATTTACTACTCTTCAGTTTGTCCATCAGGCCTACCACATCTTCTAGGTTCACCGTGATTTGTTTCAGTCCATCTGAATCATTACTCATGAAAACCTTCTCCATTACAGGTACCTCCCCAACATCCTCTTCAGTAAACACCGAAGCAAAGAAATCATTTAATCTTTCCGCGATGGCCTTATCTTCTCTAAGTGCCCCTTTAACCCCTCGATCATCTAACGGTCCAACTGACTCCCTCACAGGCTTTCTGCTTTGGATATATTTATAAAAGTTTTTACTGTGAGTTTTTGCATCTACAGCCAACTTCTTTTCAAATTCTCTCTTAGCCTGTCTTATCAATGTCTTACATTTAACTTGCCAACATTTATGCTTTATCCTAATTTCTTCTCTTGGATCCTTCTTCCAATTTTTGAATGAAGATCTTTTGGCTAAAATAGCTTCTTTCACCTCCCCTTTTAACCATGCCGATAATCGTTTTCCCTTCTTTCCACCTTTCTTAATGTGTGGAATACATCTGGACTGTGCTTCTAGAATGGTATTTTTTAACAATGACCACGCCTCTTGGACATTTTTTACTTTTGTAGCTGCTCCTTTCAGTTTTTTTCTAACAATTTTTCTCATTTTATCAAAGTTTCCCTTTTGAAAGTTTAGCACGAGAGCCTTGGATTTGCACACTGTTCCTCTTCCAGTCATTAATTCAAATTTGATCATATTATGATCACTATTGCCAAGTGTCCCCACCACCATTACCTCTCTCACCAAGTCCTGTGCTCCACTGAGAATTAGATCTAAAATTGCTCCCTGTCTCGTCGGTTCCTGAACCAATTGCTCCATAACGCTATCATTTATTCCATCCAGGAAAGTTATCTCTCTAGCGTGACCCGATGATACATTTACCCAGTCAATATTGGGGTAATTGAAGTCTCCCATTATTACTGCACTACCAATTTGGTTAGCTTCCCTAATTTCTCTTAGCATTTCACTGTTCGTCTCACCATCTTGACCAGGTGGACGGTAGTATACACCTATCACTATAGTCTATAGCCTATCACTATTATAGATCGTCTGTCAGACATTGGTATTAGAGATGAGGCCCTCAACTGGTTCAAATCCTTCCTACAGAACAGACAGTATAAGGTCAAGGTCAACAAGGAAGAATCTCAACCAGTCACCTGCAACTTAGGAGTCCCACAAGGATCGTCACTCTCTCCAACCTTATTCAATATTTACCTTCTACCACTCTGCCAGCTCCTCATAAACCTAAATCTCATCCACTACTTATACGCAGACGATGTTCAGATACTGATTCCAATTACTGAATCTCTTCAAAAAACTCTGGACTTCTGGAACTCTTGCCAACAAGCCATCAACAACTTACTTACTAGCCTCAACCTAATCCTTAATCAAAACAAAACAGAATATCTCCTCATCTCCCAAAACGGAACCCACACACTTCCAAGTACCATCATCTCTACTCAATTAACAATGACCCCACAAGTCAGAAATCTAGGAGTTATACTTGACAACCATATGAATTACAGATCACTCATTAATAACATCGTAAAGGATGGATTCTTCAAATTACAAGTCCTAAAAAGACTGAGACCTCTCCTACATTTTAAAGACTTCCGATTAGTTCTACAAGCAATCATTCTCACGAAAATAGATTACTGCAACTCACTTCTACTGGGTCTCCCTGCCAACGCCATAAAACCGCTACAGATGCTGCAAAACGCTGCAGCGAGGATCTTAACCAAGTCCAACAAAAGAGACCACATCTCACCCATCTTAAAAAGCCTACATTGGCTTCCCGTCAAATTCAGAATACTTTTCAAAGTGCTCTCAATAACCCACAAGGCACTACACAACCTAGCACCAATTGAGCTCAAATTCCCTCTCCAACTCCACACCTCTACCAGACCAGTGAGACAAGCCTACAAAAACAACCTTCAAATCCCACCGATGAAGTCAGCATTAAGTAAAAGAGCTTTCTCCACTGCTGGTCCTAAACTCTGGAACACTCTCCCGTCAGATCTCAGATCAATGCAATGCTCCACAACATTTAAAAAAAGACTCAAGACTTGGTTATTCAACCAAGCTTTCCCATAACATCAACTTGCGGAATATCCCTGCCAATGATCCCCTCAGTGGTAACACGCTAGAGAACTTTATAGATCTTCTCTAGAAATCACATGATCTTTGGCAGTCTAATATCATAACCTAACTTTATACCTACCACCTGTGTAACTAGCCTACATTAGGCACCGTACCTTTTAATTATGTTATTTACCCCATATATCTTAATCCAAGTTAATTCGACCTGTTCATTGTAAGACATTTACCTGTCATTGTTATTGTTTGAAATGTAAACCGAATTGATCAATAATTCTGTTATTGGAAAGTCGGTATAGAAAAATGCTAAATAAATAAATAAATAAATAAATAGTCTTCCCCGATACACAAGGGATTTCTACCCATAAAGATTCAATTTTGTATTTAGTCTCATGCAGGATGTTTATCCTGTTGGACTCTATGCCATCCCGGACATAAAGCGCCACACCTCCTCCCGAGTGCTCCTCTCTGTCATTGTGATATAATTTGTACCCCGGTATAGCACTGTCCCATTGGTTATCCTCTTTCCACCATGTCTCTGAGATGCCAATTAAGTCTATGTCATAATTCACTGCTATACATTCTAATTCTCCCATCATACTTCTTAGACTTCTGGCATTAGCATACAAACATTTCAAAGTTTGTTTTTTGTTTGTATTTTCATTCTGCTTTTTAATTGATAGGGATAAGTTAGAATTTTTTAGCTCAGGTGAGTTTTTAGTTACAGGCACTTGGACTACTTTTCGAATTATTGGAACCTCACTGTCAGGATGCCCTAATTCTAATGCATCATTAGTATCCTTTGAAGATACCTCTCTCCGAACCATGCGCTGCTGAGCGACTGTCGGCTTTCCCCTTTGTTCTAGTTTAAAAGCTGCTCTATCTCCTTTTTAAAGGTTAGCGCCAGAAGTCTGGTTCCACCCTGGTTAAGGTGGAGCCCATCCCTTCGGAAGAGACTCCCCCTTCCCCAAAATGTTCCCCAGTTCCTAACAAAACTGAATCCCTCTTCCTTGCACCATCGTCTCATCCACGCATTGAGAATCCGGAGCTCTGCCTGCCTCTGGTGACTTGTGCGTGGAACAGGGAGCATTTCAGAGAATGCTACCCTGGAGGTTCTGGATTTAAGCTTTCTACCTAAGAGCCTAAATTTGGCTTCCAGAATCTCCCTCCCACATTTTCCTATGTCGTTGGTGCCCACATGTACCACGACAGCCGGCTCCTCCCCAGCAGTGTCTAAAATCCTATCTAGGTGACGCGTGAGGTCCGCCACCTTCGCACCAGGTAGGCATGTTACCAGGTGATCCTCCCGCCCACCAGCCACCCAGCTATCTACATTCGTAATAATAGAATCACCAACTATGACGGCCGACCTAACCCTTCCCTCCTGGGCAGTAGGCCTTGGGGAGATATCCTCAGTGCGGAAGGACAATGCATCACCTGGAGAGCAGGTCCTTGCTACAGGATCCTTTCCTGCTGCTCCTGGTTGGTGCTCTCCCATCATGAGACCTTCTTCCTCCAAGGCAGCACCAGGGCTGCCAGTCTGAAGTTGGGACTTGACTAATATGTCCCTGAAGGTCTCATCTATATACCTCTCTGTCTGCCTCAGCTCCTCCAGGTCTGCCACACTTGCCTCCAGAGATCGGACTCGTTCTCTGAGAGCCAGGAGCTCTTTGCATCGCATGCACATGTACAACTTCTCACCGGTGGGTAAAAAATCATACATGTGACACTTGATGCAAAAGACTGGGAAGGTCCCCTCTTGCTGCTGGACTGCTGCCTTCATCTCATTGTTTGGTAAGCAGTGCTCCTTATAAGAAGTCTTATAAACTAATGATTTATTTTTCTCTTACTAACTGTTGGTATTCAGTGTTTACTGGTGCTCACTACCTGGGAAAGGTAACATAATTCTGTCCACAAAGTTATAAAATCTCTTATTGAACTTTGACTGACAAAAATTGATTCAAAAGCTCTCAGCTCCATAGAAGAGAGCAGAAGAATGCAGGCCACACTCTAAGAAAGACGAAAATATAATGAAACCAGCTTTTTATTAAAGGGTCATTAAAAGACATATCACCCTGTTGAAAGTGCACATTTCACTTATGCTCAATAGGATAAGTAGACTGTTGAAGCATAAGTGAACATTGTGCTGCTCTAAGTTGTGCTGCTTCCAACAGGATCTCACATTTTATTAACAAAGAAAAAAATGATTCCTATGACATTAGGGCCTTGCAGGAAGAGCACCTATGTTTGCAACTTTGAACATCTAAAATCTGCATAACCTTTAGAGCCACTGAGAAGGTCCATTTCTGAATTCTCACATGGCATGCCACTTTGACAATGAACTGAAAGCAGCAATAGTTTGAGAAACTGGTTCCGCTACAGACACCATTACAAATGGACATATAATTAAGCTCTTCCCTGTGGTCTCACCAACAACTTCTAAAGGTAATATGCCAAATTTTGTTTATTGAGAAAAGATTGAAAGCATATAACTCAATATCTAAAGGAAAAAGGCCAGACTTTAATCTTTTTTGGGGGTGGAAATTTCTAATTATTTTGGCATAACATTTTTATGTACCAGGCTTATACTTCAATAAATGTGCAGTCCTGTGTCTAAATGCCCAGAGCCTGTGAGTGACCTGGGGCCGGGCCATGCATGCATTCACACAGCCGTTGCCTTTCTCAGACATCATCAGGGACGGCTGGCTCCCCGGCCAAACCTGTTGACGGTGGCACCTAGTTGGGGGGGCACCAGCCCGGGGCCGGCCTCTTTTGGGCGGGTTTCCGCCGGCACGTCCTCGGGAGCGGCCAGCCCCCCAGCCGTTTCTGATGATGTATCGGTGGTGTTTAAAGGGCTCAGCACCGCCTGGGGTGGCCCCATTTCACCAGCGAACATTTTACCAGCGGACCATCAATGAGCCACTCCTTGCCTCCTAAAATGAGGCATCGGCTGCTGTCACATTCCGTGGGAGTTGTTTTTCTTGCTGTTGCAGAATTTAAAAAAAAAGAGGGGAAGTGCGATTTTGCGGCCCACAGCAGTTGGGACGGCCATCACCCCCTCCCCCCATTGTCGACGGAGGAGGGCTTTTTTCATGTACTTCCCAGCGTGGATCCCAATTAAAAGAAAAAGAAAAGGAGAGAAGAGGACAAGAAGAGGAAAGCAAGCAGGAAGGAGTCCGGCAGCCATGTGGAGCGGTCAGCCATCTTGGAGACACATGGAGGGGACAGCAGAGAGGTTCCTGATCCATAGTGAGTAACAGAGTGGGAAAAGGACACGAGGGGGAGGTTTTTCCACACGTAGGGAGGGGGGCCGATCTGAGGGCCAGCGGGACTGGAAGACTTCCCAAAGAAGGGGGAAGAGCAAGGCTCAGAAGGGGACAAGCCGGCACAAGATGGACTATGCAATGCAGGAGAGGGACAGACAAGAGGGACCATTGACGCTCGAGCCTACCAACAAAGACAACCTGTGAGAGACTCTCGCCACGCCAGTCATAGCAATCCCACAAGGGCAGGAGCAGCCACAGCCACAAGCGGAGTCGGAACCCCTGCAGCACGGCAATCAAGCAAGTGGATACATGCCAACTTTCTCTCAGCTTCAGGTCTCCTCGGCATGGCCCTCCTTTCAGCGAGACTTCCCCCATGATGCTAGTTTCTCCTCCAGAGTAGGATTTCTTAGCGCATTGCCATGCGGGCCATGGTATCCTCCCAGTATTTAGAGCATCAACCCGCACTCTGAGAATGATGTGTTGTTACCCTGGATGATCCATCACAATGTGGCCCCATGCTCAGTTATGCTAACACCATTTTGGAGGCATACAGGGAATACAAAGGATGGGCCTGGCTGAATTATGATAAGCACCTCCGGGACACGACATTGATTTATGTCCAGTGGAACTCAGGATTTAAGTCTCTAGTTGAATCACATGACAAATAAGGCGGTCGAAGCTGGTGGCTGGGGTCTAATGTCAAAGAAACCTGCCACCTCAACAACATCCAGGCGGGTCTGCGAATACTCCGAGCATGTGACGTCACGTCTTCAGCGGCCGTGCAGGCGTCCATCTTCGCGAGCAGCTGGAGGCAGGAGAGGTCGTCCGGAAGGTGCTGCAAAAAATAAGTCGCTTCGCCGCTTTACACTGCCAGTCCTTTCTTCCCTCCTCCAGGAGCAAGGCTGCTTTTCGCGCCCTGCTTCGGGAGGAGGGAAGAAGGGACTGGCAGTGTAAAGTGACAAAGCGACTCACCTTTTGTAGCACCTTCCGGACATCGGACGACCTCTCCTGCTGCTCGCGAAGATGGACGCCTGCACGGCCGCTGAAGACGTGACGTCACATGCCGTGACGCCAAACGTCGTGACGTCACGTCTTCAGCGGCCGTGCAGGCGTCCTTCTTCGCGAGCAGCTGGAGGCAGGAGAGGTCGTCCGATGTCCGGAGGGGGCTACAAAAGTAAGTCGCTTCGCGCTTTTCGCGCCCTGCTTCGGGAGGAGGGGAAGGGGAACTGGCACGGGGGAAGCCACGATGTCCGGAGGGGGGCTGCAAAAGTAAGTCGCCGAGCGTAGGATTGCCGTCCTCTCCCCTCTCTCTCTCGCAACTTTTTTTTTCACTTTTTTTTTGCTTCGGGAGGAGGGGAGAGGGGATGGCAATCCCGACTTCCTGGTATCTGTCATTTCAAATGACATTTGAAATGACAGATACCAGCGTGGCCGTGAAGCGTTAGGCCCGAGCACCCAGGTTACTGTATAGGCGCTCTATACCGTAAAATGGGTTGCGCGGGCCTAACGCTTCCCTAACACTTCGCAGACGCGGTATGCATTTGCATGCAATTAGAAGAGAGTATCGAGCGGTAGGTGAAGAGAACTGTGCGTGCGGGGAACGAGGGTGCGCCAGGCACTGCCGCACTCTTTCTACCGCGGCCTTAGAGTATCGACCTGTATATTATCAAAATTGGATTATTGCAACTCCTTATTATTGGGTCTCCCCTACTCTACAATTAAACCCCTTCAAATGTTGCAGAATGACATGGCTAGGATTCTAACAAACACCCGCAAAACTGACCACATCACTCCCATCCTAAAGGACCTTCATTGGTTACCCATTTGTTCTAGTTTAAAAGCTGCTCTATCTCCTTTTTAAAGGTTAGCGCCAGCAGTCTGGTTCCACCCTGGTTAAGGTGGAGCCCTTCCCTTCGGAAGAGACCCCCCCTTCCCCAAAAGGTTCCCCAGTTCCTAACAAAACTGAATCCCTCTTCCTTGCACCATTGTCTCATCCACGCATTGAGAATCCGGAGCTCTGCCTGCCTCTGGTGACTTGTGCGTGGAACAGGGAGCATTTCAGAGAATGCATTGTCCTTTCGCACTGAGGATATCTCCCCAAGGCCTACTGCCCAGGAGGGAAGGGTTAGGTCGGCCGTCATAGTTGGTGATTCGATTATTAGGAATGTAGATAGCTGGGTGGCGGGTGGGCGTGAGGATCGCCTGGTAACATGCCTACCTGGTGCGAAGGTGGCGGACCTCACGCGTCACCTAGATAGGATTTTAGACAGTGCTGGGGAGGAGCCGGCTGTCGTGGTACACGTGGGCACCAACGACATAGGAAAATGTGGGAGGGAGGTTCTGGAAGCCAAATTTAGGCTCTTAGGTAGAAAGATTAAATCCAGAACCTCCAGGGTAGCATTCTCTGAAATGCTCCCTGTTCCACGCGCAGGTCACCAGAGGCAGGCAGAGCTCCGGAGTCTCAATGCGTGGATGAGACGATGGTGCAAGGAAGAGGGATTCAGTTTTTTTAGGAACTGGGGAACCTTTTGGGGAAGGGGGAGTCTCTTCCGAAGGGATTGGCTCCACCTTAACCAGGGTGGAACCAGACTGCTGGCGCTAACCTTTAAAAAGGAGATAGAGCAGCTTTTAAACTAGAACAAAGGGGAAAGCCGACAGTCGCTCAGCAGCGCATCGTTCGGAGAGATGTATCTTTAAAGGATACTAATGATGCATTAGAATTAGGGCATCCCGACAGTGAGGTTCCAATAATTAGAAAAGTAGTCCAAGTGCCTGTAACTAAAAACTCACCTGAGCTAAAAAATTCTAACATCCCTATCAATTAAAAAGCAGAATAAAAATACAAACAAAAAACAAACTTTGAAATGTTTGTATGCTAATGCCAGAAGTCTAAGAAGTAAGATGGGAGAATTAGAATGTATAGCAGTAAATGATGACATAGACTTAATTGGCATCTCAGAGACATGGTGGAAAGAGGATAACCAATGGGACAGTGCTATACCGGGGTACAAATTATATCGCAATGACAGAGAGGAGCAGTCGGGAGGAGGTGTGGCGCTTTATGTCCGGGATGGCATAGAGTCCAACAGGATAAACATCCTGCATGAGACTAAATACAAAATTGAATCTTTATGGGTAGAAATCCCTTGTGTATCAGGGAAGACTACAGTGATAGGGGTATACTACCGTCCACCTGGTCAAGATGGTGAGATGGACAGTGAAATGCTAAGAGAAATTAGGGAAGCTAACCAAATTGGTAGTGCAGTAATAATGGGAGACTTCAATTACCAAAAATCAACCGAAGCAAACCTTGCACATAAGCAAGTACTCACGTAAACATGGTGCAGGAAAGAATATACAGTTCCATCGAAATTTCAAATATACTTTTATTATATCTTCAGGCATTCAAAGTTCAGTTAAGTGCGGCAACTCCATTTCAAGTAAACAAACAGAAATTTTTAAAGTCCCCCGACACGGTCCGTGTTTCGGGTAAGCTGCATCAGGAGGGACCACAGCAGGTTTATAATCTACGATAAAATAATATACATCAAGGATGGAACAATTAAGGCTGCGGGTAAAGAAATATACAATAGAGAGTTCATACCTTTATGGTTGACATCAGGAGCGCAACGCCCTGTATCAGTGACAGCCATTTAAAGGGCAAAAAGGCGCGAAAGAGAAGGAGTCTCTCTCGCGAGATGCTGAAAGCGATAAGAACACAATACCACACGTGTAGAATAATAACATATTAATAAAATAAGTACCATTCTATTTCCCTGTTTAGGCCATTGGGTGAAACCGTGTCCAAGGTAAAAATCCAGCGCTGTTCTCTCCTACCCAGTATCCCGGCAAAGTCTCCACCCCGGCAAGGGAGTGAGACTGCCTCCAGGACAAGGAAGGAGAGAGAAGCGACGGAGTGACCAGCCTGGAGCCAGTGTGATACCAAAGGCTCATCGATTCTGGAAGATCTAATGTTGCAGCAGTGCTCAATGATCCTTGTCTTGATCATACGTGAAGTTTTGCCCACATACAGCAGGGGGCAGGGGCACTTAACCACATATACTACTCCTCTAGAGGTGCAATCAGTTTTAGAAAACAATTTGAACACTCGTCCAGTTTTTGGATGTATAAATTCTGTGGACAATGCCGTGTGCTGGCACATAGTGCAATGGCCACAGGGCGAATGCTCACCTCTCACATATGGTCGCACTTCACTCAGATGACTCGCCGTGTGCACCAGCCGGTCCCGTAGGTTGGTCCCTCTTTTAAACGTGAACCGGAGTGGTGCATGCATAAGGTCATTCAGGGAGAGAGCTACCCAGTGTCTTTTTATCATGTTGGCTATGGACCTGCCAACAACAGAGAAGGGAAGGATACAGTTCAGGGATGTGTCATCAGAAGTCACAGATGGTGTAAAAAGCCATTCCCGGTGCGTGTATAGTGCCCGCTTAAACGCCTTCTTTATGACCCTTGGTGGATAACCCCTCTCTGAAAACCGGACAGATAAACACTGGGCCTGTGACAGAAAGTCAGCACGATTGGAGCAAAGTCTGCGGAGTCTCAGAAATTGTCCTGTGGGGATGTTATCGCAGAGTGCCCTGGGGTGGCAGCTGTCATAAGCCAACAAGGTGTTCCGGTCCGGGTCTTTGAGAAATAGTGAAGTCTCAAAATGATCACCCTTCCAAAAAATGGCCACATCCAAAAAGGACACATGTGTGGAGTGAATGTTGAAATTAAACTGAATATGGGGATTAAGGGAGTTGACCCAGTCAAAAAATACAAAGAATTGTATATCTGAACCTGTCCATATTATAAAGACATCATCTATGTAGCGTAGCCATATATGGATGAATGAAGACCATTCCGAAGAATGGATATGGGATTCTTCATAATCATCCATATATAGGCACGCAAGGCTTGGTGCCATTGTCGCCCCCATTGCAGTCCCCTTATTCTGCTGGTAAATTTGACCCTGAAATTGAAAAAAATTCTTAACTGAACTTTGAATGCCTGAAGATATAATAAAAGTATATTTGAAATTTCGATGGAACTGTATATTCTTTCCTGCACCATGGCAGGATTTTCTGTTTTTCTGTAAAAAGAAGGAAAGTTGCTGTCTGTTGGGAATTATTAGAAAGGGAATGGTGAATAAAACAGAAAATGTCATAATGCCTCTGTATCGCTCCATGGTGACACCGCACCTTGAATACTGTGTACAATTCTGGTCGCCGCATCTCAAAAAAGATATAATTGCGATGGAGAAGGTACAGAGAAGGGCTACCAAAATGATAAGGGGAATGGAACAACTCCCCTATGAGGAAAGACTAAAGAGGTTAGGACTTTTCAGCTTGGAGAAGAGACGACTGAGGGGGGATATGATAGAGATGTTTAAAATCATGAGAGGTCTAGAACGGGTAGATGTGAATCGGTTATTTACTCTTTCGGATAGTAGAAAGACTAGGGGACACTCCATGAAGTTAGCATGGGGCACATTTAAAACTAATCGAAGAAAGTTCTTTTTTACTCAACGCACAATTAAACTCTGGAATTTG
The DNA here is from genome assembly GCF_901001135.1 of Rhinatrema bivittatum. NCBI lineage: Eukaryota > Metazoa > Chordata > Amphibia > Gymnophiona > Rhinatrematidae > Rhinatrema > Rhinatrema bivittatum. The sequence continues at coordinate 381,123,178 of NC_042616.1, forward strand.
TTGCCAGAGAATGTGGTTCGTGCAGTTAGTATAGCTGTGTTTAAAAAAGGATTGGATAAGTTCTTGGAGGAGAAGTCCATTACCTGCTATTAAGTTCACTTAGAGAATAGCCACTGCCATTAGCAATGGTTACATGGAATAGACTTAGTTTTTGGGTACTTGCCAGGTTCTTATGGCCTGGATTGGCCACTGTTGGAAACAGGATGCTGGGCTTGATGGACCCTTGGTCTGACCCAGTATGGCATTTTCTTATGTTCTTATGTTCTGGAGGTTCTGGATTTAAGCTTTCTACCTAACAGCCTAAATTTGGTTTCCAGAATCTCCCTCCCACATTTTCCTATGTCGTTGGTGCCCAAATGTACCACGACAGCCGGCTCCTCCCCAGCAGTGTCTAAAATCCTATCTAGGTGACGCGTGAGGTCCGCCACCTTCGCACCAGGTAGGCATGTTACCAGGTGATCCTCTTGAGGCAGATGGTCAATGACAGAGAGCTCCACAGGGTAAGAGAGGGTCTGAATAAGTCTGTATTTTCCCTGCTCCTTTTTTGGGACCACTGTAAGAGGCGATGACACCATTTTGCAGAAAAAAGGGGTGGAAAAAGGACCCGCCATTCTGCCCAAAGCGCATAAGATAAAAAACCTTCACCATCCTTCATAACTCCCTGTACAATCACAATCACTCCTGGCTCGAGGATGCGCCATGCTTCCGCTCATCCAACCGTCCCACCAGAACCAACCTCGCAGGAACTCTCTACACCCCACCCTTAAAATCGCACACCATGCCTCCACTAGAGAAAGAGCCCTCTCTGTCGCTGGCCCCTCCCTCTGAAACACCCTGCCTACTGAACTCCGATTAGAACCATGTCTGCGCAAATTCAAAAAAGGAATTAAGACCTGGCTCTTTAAATTGGCTTACCAAGACTCGGGCCAAACTTAGCTTGTGCCCTAGCTATTATACGCTTCTGTAAGGTTGCATATTGTTTAATGTATAATGTATAATTTTCCCTGCCATGTTTTTTAATCCCCAGAGTGTATTCCTTGTCACTTTTGACTTATCGCTCTTAATTTGTTACCCTTCCTCCTTACCACCCCTGCAACATCTCTTCAACTGTTTATGTATAATTTTTTGCTTGCGATGTCCCTGTCCCCTTGACTGTATAGTCTGTAATGTTTTAATTTTGTGCATATAATTTGGTTTTATCTTATGCCCATAATAAGGTTTTTCCCTGCTTGTACCTCTTCTCTCAGGTACTGTTCTTATTACCTTCTTCCCTACGGCTTTCCTTCTTTGCTGCCGCTCTCCTCTCTTTACTGCTCCCCTTGCCCCCTCCCTGTTTTTTGTACTTTCCACCTTTTTCAGTTATATTGTAAACCGGCATGATGTACCCACGAATGTCGGTATAAAAAAGTTAACAAATAAATAAAATAAATAAGGGTGGGGTCAGTGCAGTACCAGTAAGAATGAAAATCTGCTTGCACCTCTCTTTATACGGAGTAGATTTAAAAAAGTAGTAGTTTGTTTTTGTGAAATAGCTGCAGGTATGTGTGGTTAAAGAACTGCATACTTTGCAATAACAGATTATTTCAATTTGCCCACTTGGCATGTTTGTTTGCTCTAATCATCTGTTGATTGCTTTTCTATAGAGATTTTTGTTGAATACCTGTCTCGTGATCCACTGGTTGTCTTTTGTTTTCCATATTTTGAAAAATTTTCATGATAACCAGCATTAAGGAAGAAGGGAGGGGAAAGGTCACATGTTCCTCCTTTCCCATTGTCAAAGGCTCTCTCAGAGCACGCAGATTATAGCATTCTTTAATCTCTCTCCCTTGCCACCTTAGGTAACAACAGCAATCTGGCAGTGTGGAGACGAGACCATGCTCACGGTTCCTGAGATGATTCTTTCTCCTCTGTGGTTTTCCTGTATAGAGCAGAGTCCTATGCCATGTCAGAGGGCCTGTGAGCATGATTTCTCTCAGTCTTTGCCCTGCCAAATTACTACTGAATGTTTATTTTATCACAAAGAGCAGATTCACATTCCTTTAAAGCTCACGGAAAACAGAAGTAGGGTTTTTAAATATTTAGTCTTCATTCATTGACGCTGGGAGCCATGACCTGGATGTGCACCCGGCCAGGCAGCTAGATACTTTACCCCCATCCCCGAAATAAATATGCGTAACTACATTCAAATTGGAAATAAACAGGCCGCAGCTTTATTTAACATAGCGACATGAGATATAAAACACAGTACCTGGGCCACTACCTTAATAACTCGGAAGAATCCGGGTCCACACCCCCTATCCACCTGGCACACCAGCAAGGCAGTGCATCCAAGGACCGACCCCCCCCCCCTGCCGCATTTTCCAGCAAGGGGGCCCAAATGTGCTGGGTGTGGTACCCACCTTTTCAGGTGACATGGCCTTCTCTTCAGCCCCAAGGCTGACCCGTCTTTGTGAGACAGCTCCAGCCTGTTCAATAGCTCCCCAATTGGCCAGAGTGCCCGCCACAGGCATGAGACAGTGACTACACATGTTCCCCCAATACCAATGTCAGCTGTGGCCATCCCCATGTCTGTTAAAACTTCCTCAACAGCGTCCTGAAAGTCATTGTTAGGGCATAACCAATGCAGACAAATGAATCTTGTTCTGTCGATACAACCTCTCTCAAACATCGTTAGCCTACTCATGCAGTACCTGCCGTCCCCTATATGCCCCATCCTCACCTGTTTAACTTCCTCAGCCCCCACCCCAATAGATTCTGATCGTTGAATGTTATATGAGGGATAATGTCCAACCAAACAATGCATACTTCCGGGAACCACAAACTTAACTCAAGGAGATCCTTTCTTGCCTGCCGCAACAGCTGTATGCAAGACATAACCCCCAGATCATTACCCCCAAAATGGACAATTATGATGTGGAATCTCTATTGGCCCATAATCTCGGTAGGAGCTGGCCCCAACGCATTCCACACTTCCCCCATCCATGTGATGTGCAACCCCCAGGCGGCCAACCCCAAATGCAGTCCGTATCTGCGCTCGCGTGCCCTCCTGGCTGCCCATTGAATGAAGAAATGTCCCATGATTCAAAGCTGTACCAGCTTAGGAGGTGCCTCTGAAAGCGGGAGAAAATATTTTCATGTTAGATGCTGTGAAGAGACATTGAGTTTAATCTAACCTGACATTTGAGTTCACGGCAGAGGAATGCCACCTGCCTATCTGTTGCTGCACTGGTGGTAGCCCCGATTTGTAAATAGTGGGTCCCAAAATTGCCTGCATCCAAGCCTACCCTGCCCAGAGCCAGCTTTAAGACTGCCGAAAATTGGTACCTTGAAAGAGTGTCTCGATTGCAAGTGAACTCCCCTGGCTGACCGCACAGTGAGGAATGCCTCCAAATTTCTGACCGGCACGTCACCTGATTACTGAGCCAATGTTGCCCCCCGACCCATTTGATCATTTTTTTTACCTTGGGATGAATATGTTCAATATATGGCTTGATTTCTTCACATTCTTAATAAGAATGCCTGTATCCCCTTCGTCCTGCTTAGAGGTTGCCACCAACCCACTTATGCGCAATGCACCAAAGAAGGCAAGTGATAAGGCAAGGCAAAATAGGCAGGTTTCAAATTCAGAGTCATATATGTAGTGCAAAACATACCACAATTGTACCAGAAAATTGTGTGTTATGGGATGCTTCCCGTCCTTTTTTGTCCCAGTTTTTTCTGGGACAAAAAAGGCCCAGCCCTTCATCATCTTTTTTACCAGTAATCCCTTTGTAGGGTCTCCCCAACCCTGGGCCTCCATAAATTTGGATGTTTGGATTCCAATCTGCCATAAATGCTCCAGTACTGGCATTCCGGCCTCGTTGGCCCCTGGTACCTGGTTTTGAAATAAAGTCCATTTAGCGCGAGACAGAGAATCTGCCACACTGTTTTGCATTCCAGGTATGTGACACGCTCTAATTGTGTTTTTAATGCGCAGGCTACTGAGCATCACCTGCCTCAAGAGTTTAGCCACCCTGGGGCATTTTGCTGACTGCTTGTTCAGCACATAAACCACAGCCTGATTATCGCACAAGTAAACAATATGCTTATCATGCCACACACCATGCCCCCTGGCAGTATAAACCAAATCCCCATCCTCCTGAAGCATCTGTTTGTATGTCCAAGTCACAGCTGGATATCGGGGGCTCCTGCCATATGGACATGCCATTGTAACTGCTCAAAAAGTCCTCCCTCATAGGCTTGGATAGCCTGATAAAGTGGTGTGGGTGATGTATGCCAGCCGTGGCAGCTGACAACCTGCACAAGAATGCTCTTCCCATAGGAATCAACCTAAAAGCGAAACTAAGGGATCCCAAAATAAAGTGGACCTCTCGTAGTGTCAGCTTCTTGGCTCATGTGGCCCAATCCAAGATGCTGTGCAGTTTACGCAACTTGTCGTCAGGAAGTCTGGATATCATTCACTCGGAATTGAGCTTGATGCCCAGAAAACACATGGTGGTAGCTGGGTCTTTGGTCTTTTCCTGGGCCAACGGTACGCCAAAGTCTTTGGCTACTCTTTGAAAAACATGGAGGAGGTGCACTGCTGTCTCAGTTCTGGCCGGACAGACCATCAGGAAGTCATCAAGGAAGTGGATGATGTTGTCTATGCTCGCCACTCTCCCAGCCACCCAGTGTAAGAAGAAACTGAATGTATCAAAATAGGAGCAGGACATGAAGCACCCCATGGGCATACTCTTGTCGAAGTAGAATTGCCCACGGAACTTGAATCCCAGCAGTGGGAAGCTCGATGGATGAACTGGTAACAGACGGAATGCTGACTCAATGTCAGTTTTAGCCATCATTGCACCTTCTGCACCTCCTCAGAAAGGATATGGGACTGTCAAATGAAGTCTACTGGACGGAGCATTCCTCTTGAGGCAGATGGTCAATGACAGAGAGCTCCACAGGGTAAGAGAGGGTCTGAATAAGTCTGTATTTTCCCTGCTCCTTTTTTGGGACCACTGTAAGAGGCGATGACACCATTTTGCAGAAAAGAGGGGTGGAAAAAGGACCCGCCATTCTGCCCAAAGCGAGCTGCGCGTTCAATTTGTCTTGCACAATCTCAGCATGATGCATCATAAAGGGGGTGTTGTTAGTCACCGAGTTGCAATTACAGCCTTGGTAAGGGATTCTAAATCCGTCCCAGAAGCCCTGCTCAATCCTTGTCGCCTCATCACATCTGTGGTATAGGGCAAGCCAGTCCAGCATTCGGTCCAGTCTGATTGGTGAGGGAGCTTTCTGAAATCCCTGAACATCATTGCCCCGGGGTAGAACTCCCACTCACTGCTTTCCTGGTGCACTTAGTTGCAGACGGGAGGACTGCACAAATCAAGCAAAAGTGCAATCCTTGAAGGAGCAAGATGACTTGTTAAAGCACCAGCAAGTACTGCTCGGAGTACTGTGGGAGCTCCGCTGACAGGCCTGCACGGAGGAGGAAGTCGAAGACGACCGGTGGAGACGCTGGGGATGCCGGGAGGAGGCAGCCGTGGCAAGGGAGGATGGACCAGGAGCTGCGGAGGATGACCCGAGGTGAGCAGGGCTGGCCGTGGCAGCAGCACGTCTGGGACGTGCAACTCTCGGTCTGGGCCTTCATTTCCTGGGGCCTCCTATTCCCTCCTGGACCTGGGTAGATATATACCTTCCCAGCAAGGTCCACCCAGACCATGATTCCCTGTTGGCTGGGCTTAAGGTGGAGAGGACCAGATCTCTGGATCCGGTCCTTTAAGGTTTTCCTGGGGTTTTCTTGTGTATTCTCCTTCACATATCTTCCCCCTCAGCTCAAAATTATTAGGTTGAGCACTCACCTTTACTAAGGGTATACTCTTAAGAAATCTCCTGCTCCTTTCTTCATTCCCCACCTTATACTGGGACTGCTTAACCTAGTTAAGGTGTTTCCTCCCCAAGTCATTTGGAAAACCGCTCCAGGGTTTGTGGGGTGCCCACTGTTCCACTCTGGCTCGACTGCTCATATGTTGACCTCGCAAGGTTTTAAACTGGGGACAATCACACCTAAAACTACTGATTAAGAGAGTTCAGGAAGTATCCCCGCTTCCATAATCATTTGTGCTGCTGGTGTTGTCAACAGGACCTGACTGATGGGATATTGCAATTGCCATATACACAGACAAGTGTCACCTTCTTCTTCATCTCATTGATATCTTCTCTCTTGATCAAGTCCTTATGAACAAGTGTCTTGCTATATCCTGAGCTCCCAGGCTTGAGTGGGAACTTCATCCAGCTCCACTTGGATCACAAATTCCAGATATGGGATATCTACCAAGTTGCAGCTTTGAAGTTTTACAAAAGTGTTCGCTCATTCTTTTTGCCACTTTTCATTCTTGTTCTGAAGCTCTGCCTCAGCCCCCTGCTCCTTCTTGCACTGTTCCACTAGTTTGCGTTCCCACTCCATGTCTTCAAGCCATAGGTATTCTTTGTCCATATGGTCCTCTATCTTACAAAAAGAGCAAAGCCACTAGGCAGATTCCTTTTTGGCTTTCTCAGTTCACCCAAGATCTCTTCATGTTCTGCTTTTCATATGGGTATTCATCTTCCTCATGTCCATTCCCTGCACAAAGGACAGAACTTCCTTCATAACCTCATTACTGGGTTGTACCAGTATTCCAAGGTTCCTTTTCCCTTCGATCATCCCTGCTTTGGAGAGTTGTCTTTATCCAAGAGGACTTTGCCTTCAAATACTGGCTGCATCACTAAGCTAATGTCCGTAACTTTGTTTCAATCATATTGAGAGTCTCTGTCCACAATTGAAGCAAATGGGAGAGGCTGTGTGCTTGGCCCAGGCCCTGAGCTGTCCACTTCTGCTGACAATTGCTGGGGTCCTCCACTCTCATTACTGCACCAGGGGGCCTATATGCATGACACCATTCTAGCCTCTGGATCATATCAGGCATTAACTGAGTCTTGTGGAAGGTACCTGCGAATTCTAGTGCTTTTTCCAAAGTGATCCCTGGGTGCTGACATACCCAATTCCGCATAGACCAGTCAAGCCCATCTAGGAACTGTTCCTGGTTGGCTACCTCAAGGCTACCTCAAGGCTGGTGTTTGCCTCTGGCTGCAGCCATTTCCATCCAGCATCATTCAGTCGATGGAACAGATTTCAAGGACTTTCCCAGGGCTGTAGGATGCTCCTTCGAAACTGTTGCCTGTAGGTTTCTAAAGTATACCCCGCTCTTTTAAGGATAGGGTATTCACTTCTGCATAGGTGGCCCTTCTACCTGGATTAGCCGCTTTAAAGGATTCTTGCCCATGAGCAAATTTGCCAGGTAAGTGTTTCAGTTGACTTCTGGCCACCCCATCAAGTGAGCGATCCTTTCAAAGTTATTCAAGAATATCTCCGGGTCCTCCCCTGTCTTCAATTTAAAGAGAACCGGAGGTGAAGGCTGGGCCTGCATCATTGTAGTTTGCAGTGTATGTGCTAACTGATTCAGTATTGTTTGCTGGTTTCTCACCAATGCCAGCTGCTGGCCAAGTTGCTTAGTCATGGTGTACACCGACCCCAGGTTTTCTGCTGCCCCTTGGTGTGGTCTGCACTGTCCCCCCAGGTCTTCTGCTGCCCCTCAGTGAAAGCCTGTAAGGCTCTCTTCATCCTAGCCTACTGGCTCTGTACCGCAATGTTTCTTGTAGGCCTCTGCACTGTTCTGGAACACCCATAAAAACATAAGAACATGCCATACTGGGTCAGACCAAGGGTCCATCAAGCCCAGTATCCTGTTTCCAACAGTGGCAAATCCAGGCCATAAGAACCTGGCAAGTACCCAAAAACTACGTCTATTCCATGTTACTGTTGCTAGTAATAGCAGTGGCTATTTTCTAAGTCAACTTAATTAATAGCAGGTAATGGACTTCTCCTCCAAGAACTTATCCAATCCTTTTTTTAAAAACAGCTACACTAACTGCACTAACCATCTCCCCTGGCAACAAATTCCAGAGTTTAATTGTGCGTTGAGTGAAAAAGAACTTTCTCCGATTAGTTTTAAATGTGCCACATGCTAACTTCATGGTGTGCCCCCTAGTCTTTCTATTATCTGAAAGAGTAAATAATCGATTCACATTTACCCTTTCTAGACCTCTCATGATTTTAAACATCTCTATCATAGCCCCACTCAGCTGTCTCTTCTCCAAGCTGAAAAGTCCTAACCTCTTTAGTCTTTCCTCATAGGGGAGCTGTTCCATTCCCCTTATCATTTTGGTAGCCCTTCTCTGTACCTTCTCCATCGCAGTTATATCTTTTTTGAGATGCGGCGACCAGAATTGTACACAGTATTCAAGGTGCAGTGTCACCATGGAGAGATACAGAGGCATTATGACATTTTCTGTTTTATTCACCATTCCCTTTCTAATAATTCCCAACAGACAGCAACTTTCCTTCTTTTTACAGAAAAACAGAAAATCCTGCCTGTTTGGCACTGACTTACCATTAAGTCCCTCTCTCTGTTCTCCTTAGTCTCTCTCCCTGAAACTACTGTCTCTAGGCCCCAGGAACCAGGAAAGAAAAGAAAAAAATATGCTCCTAAGTTTGGCATGGGTTTCTGGCTGTGTAAGCTCAGCTCAGAGATCCCACTTCCTCACGCCATATGTGGCACTGCATGCAGTCAGAATGGCCAGAGAATAGACTAAGGCTAGTTTCTGGCTGTATTTTCATGAACTTTAGTAATACACAAATGAAATAGAAAACAGCTCTGCACTCCTTCGCAGTTTACAAACAAAGAATATGTTACGGTACCGGGCCGTGCCCTGGTCCCTTCACTCACCTCGGGGCCAGCCCGGCCCGCTGCTGTTCCATTCCGACCGACAGGCCCGTCGATGCCTCCTGCGGCGCTCCCTCCTCGAGGGAGACGCCGCGGATCCATTGCGGCTGGCCCTGCCCTCTAGGCGTGTGCACGCGCAGGGGCTGCAGACTTAAAGGGGCCAGCGTGGAAAAACACAGGACAGCCTCACTGATGATGTCAGACGCTGCAGGGGTATGTAAACCCTGCAGCCAACCAGAAGAAAAAAGGATTAATAAACACCAGGAATTCTTTATTAAGCTCTGAATGTGATAAAAGCCCGACTCAGGCCGAGTTTCGCTCCATGAGCTGCTTCAGGGGCTATTTCAATTCTTGCAAATGATTAATCTTCGTGCAGCAGATGAACTTTTCCAATGAGCATCCAGGTAAATACCAATGCCTGCACTTGACTCACAAGAGAATTCAGTCGAACAGAACTCAATATTAGGGTTCTCACGAATGTCAAAACAGCTTGCAACGCACAGCATTTTTTCCGGTTGAAACGCTGTGCGTTGCAAGCTGTTTTGACGTTCGTGAGAACCCTAATATTGACTTCTGTTCGATTGAATTCTCTTGTGAATCAAGTGCAGGCATTGGTATTTACCTGGATGCTCATTGGAAAAGTTCACCTGCTGCATGAAGATTAATCATCTGCAAGAATTGAAATAGCCCCTGAAGCAGCTCATGGAGCAAAACTCGGCCTGAGTCGGGCTTTTATCACATTCAGAGCTTAATAAAGAATTCCTGGTGTTTATTGATCCTTTTTTCTTCTGGTTGCTACTGCTATATTGGATCAATTTCTGGTTTGTTTTTTTGGACCAACCCTGCAGCCAAGCCTTACTTTGCCTTGCAACAAGGTTTCTTCCATTCCAGAATTGCTAGTTGTGCTACTTCTGATTTCCTCTCCAGCTTCTGACCCCTGGCTTTGGATTCCGACTTCTGGCTCTTGTCTTCGGCTTCTGACCTCGGCTTGTCCACGGCTTCTGATTCCGGCTTTGTTCCACGGGTTCCTGACTCCAGCTCTCATCCAGGAGGTCCCTCCTAAGTCCAAGCGGCTCAGGTCATAAGAACATAAGAACATAAGAAAATGCCATACTGGGTCAGACCAAGGGTCCATCAAGCCCAGCATCCTGTTTCCAACAGTGGCCAAACCAGGCCATAAGAACCTGGCAAGTACCCAAAAACTAAGTCTATTCCATGTTACCATTGCTAATGGCAGTGGCTATTTTCTAAGTCAACTTAATAGCAGGTAATGGACTTCTCCTCCATTAACTTATCCAATCCTTTTTTAAACACAGCTATACTAACTGCACTAACCACATCCTCTGGCAACAAATTCCAGAGTTTAATTGTGCGTTGAGTAAAAAAGAACTTTCTCCGATTAGTTTTAAATGTGCCCCATGCTAACTTCATGGAGTGCCCCCTAGTCTTTCTATTATCCGAAAGAGTAAATAACTGATTCACATCTACCCGTTCTAGACCTCTCATAATTTTAAACATCTCTATCATATCCCCCCTCAGCCGTCTCTTCTTCAAGCTGAAAAGCCCTAACCTCTTTAGTCTTTCCTCATAGGGGAGCTGTTCCATTCCCCTTATCATTTTGGTAGCCCTTCTCTGAACCTTCTCCATTGCAATTATATCTTTTTTGAGATGCGGCGACCAGAATTGTATACAGTATTCAAGGTGCGGACTCACCATGGAGCGATACAGAGGCATTGACATTTTCCAATTTATCACCATTCCCTTTCAAATAATTCCCAACATTCTGTTTGCTTTTTTGACTGCCACAGCACACTGAATCGACGATTTCAACGTGTTATCCACTATGACGCCTAGATCTCTCACCTAATATGGAACCCAACATTGTGTAATTATAGCATGGGTTATTTTTCCCTATATGCATCACCTTGCACTTATCCACATTAAATTTCATCTGCCATTTGGATGCCCAATTTTCGAGTCTCACAAGGTCTTCCTGCAATTTATCACAATCTGCTTGTGATTTAACTACTCTGAACAATTTTGTGTCATCTGCAAATTTGATTATCTCACTCGTAGTATTTCTTTCCAGATCATTTATAAATATATTGAAAAGTAAGGGTCCCAATACAGATCCCTGAGGCAGTCCACTGTCCACTCCCTTCCACTGAGAAAATTGTCCATTTAATCCTACTCTCTGTTTCCTGTCTTTTAGCCAGTTTGCAATCCACGAAAGGACATCACCACCTATCCCATGACTTTTTACTTTTCCTAGAAGCCTCTCATGAGGAACTTTGTCAAACGCCTTCTGAAAATCCAAGTATACTATATCTACCGATTCACCTTTATCCACGTGTTTATTAACTCCTTCAAAAAAGTGATGCAGATTTGTAAGGCAAGACTTGCCCTGGGTAAAGCCATGCTGACTTTCTTCCATTAAACCATGTCTTTCTATATGTTCTGTGATTTTGATGTTTAGAACACTTTCCACTATTTTTCCTGGCACTGAAGTCAGGCTAACTGGTCTGTAATTTCCCGGATTGCCCCTAGAGCCCTTTTTAAATATTGGGGTTACATTTGCTATCCTCCAGTCTTCAGGTCCTCATGAACTCCTCTCAGGGAGACTGCGGGCTTCCAGTGGTGAAGTTCCAGCTGGCCTCCTGGCTTCAGCCCTTCTCTTCTCAACCTTCAGGAACTCCTCTTCTGACCCCGGCCTTCAGGAGACCGCACATAAGTCCAAGCAGCTCGGGTCCTCATGTGCTTCTCCTGGGGGGGACCTCAGGCTTCCAGTGATGAAGATTCCTTCGGTCTCCTGCTCTGTGCCGCCACCTGGCTTCGACATCCACTGTGGGCCTCTCCATAGTGAGTTTTCATCTGTCTCAACCGGCTCAAGGGTCCATGAATCTAACAGTTTGCAAGGCCATGGACCCGGCGGATACCTCGGCCCTGAAAGCCATTCCCGGTATTGCACAGCAGTTGCAACAACAACAAATCTGCATTGACTCCCTGATGACGACCATGCAGAGATTAGCCAATCAGATAGATGGAGCCGCCGCATTCAGCCCTCCGGTCCCCGTAGCCGTGGCTGATATCGGACCGGCCACGCCCACACAACTGCCAGCACCCTCACGGTATTCTGGGGATGCAAAGCTTTGCCGAGGATTCCTTAATCTGTGTTATATCCGATTCAACCTACTGCCTACCCATTTTTCTACAGATCGTATTAAAACCAGCTATATCATTTCATTGTTGGTCGGTAAACCCCTGGCGTGGGCCTCCCCACTGTGGAAGCGTCAGGACCCTCGTCTGGCAAACCTGGAACAGTTTGTCGCAGCCTTCCGACATATCTTCGATGAGCCCTCTCGCAGGCCCACTGCTGCCTCTGAGTTACTTCAGCTATGCCAGGGCAACCGGCCTCTGTCTGAGTATGCGGTGGAATTCCAGACCCTAGCAGCTGAACTGAACTGGGGGGATGACAGCCTCCACGGCATATTCCTGGAGGGTATCTCCCCAAGACCTCAAGATGGCGAGGGATCTCCCGGATGACCTAAACAGCCTCATCGATTTGGCTGGTTGGGTGGACTGCCGTATCCAACGTCGGTTCCGGGAAGGGAGGTCCGGCCGTAAGCCCGGTCACATTGGAACTACATTTTCCCGACCAGTACCCTCCTCTTCTGCCTCTCTGGGGAATCAAGACGAAGAACCTATGCAGTTGGGTCGGGGCCCAATCTCGCAGGAGGAGAGAAGGAGACACCGTACCCAAGGTCTGTGCTTGTATTGCGGTGGCAAGGGGCACTTCCTTGCCCGGTGTGGTGAGCGGCCAGGAAACGCCAGAACCTAGGGATCATCGGGGAGCTGACCCTAGGTAACACTACTTCTGCATCCCCGTGTACCGTTCTGGTTACCCTAGCCCTTCCCGGAGGAGACTTCGAAACGCTGGCCCTGATTGACTCTGGAGCCGGGGGGAATTTCATCGTCTGGGATCTAGTCCAACAATTACAAATCGGGGTTCAACCCCAAGAACCCCCCATTCGAGTGTCCTCCATTCATGGGACCCCCCTCCCGGGGACCATCTCTACCTGTACCAAGCCTCTAACCTTATGCACGGGTCTTCTGCACATAGAAGAGATCTCTTTCCTTGTCTTGGAGAGGTCCATGCACCCGGTCATTTTGGGCTTACCCTGGCTTCAGAAGCACTCCCCGGTTATCCGCTGGGATCCCCTCCAAATTGTATCCTGGAGTCCGCATTGTTTCGACACTTGCCTGGCACCTATTCCTTGACTCCCAGTACCACTCCTGACCACACCCTTGGTCCTGCCACTGCAGTATCAGGATTATATGGATGTCTTCTTAAAAGAAAAAGACAAGCTCCTCCCAGAACACCGACCCTTTGATTGGGCCATCAACCTGATCCCGGGCACCACGCTGCCTAGAGGGTGGGTCTATCCCTTGTCGCTCCCGGAGATCTAGGCCATGTCTTCCTATATCTGGGAGAATTTGGACAGAGGCTTCATTTGACCATCCAACTCCCCGGCAGGGGCCGGATTCTTCTTTGTTGTGAAGAAGGATGGGTCTCTCTGGCCCTGCATAGACTATCGTGGCCTGAATAATATTACATGATGTTACCGGTTCCCGCCTACCGCTGATTCCAGAGCTGCTGGATCGACTACAAGGAGCCAAAGTTTTCACCAAGTTGGACCTCTGTGGGGCATACAACCTGGTACGAATATGACCAGGCAACGAGTGGAACACCGAGTTTAACACAAGGGACGGGCATTACGAATACCTGGTCATGCCCTTTGGTCTCTGCAATGCCCCTACAGTTTTTCAGAACTTAATGAATGAGGTGCTGAGGGATATGCTACACACCTTGGTCATAGTATATCTGGATGACGTGCTTATATACTCAAAGGACCTGGCTACGCACTGCAGAGACGTTTGGAGTGTACTACAGAAGCTCCGGGATAATCGGCTCTTTGCCAAGCTGGAGAAGTGTCAGTTTGAGCAAGAGTCTCTACCCTTTCTAGGGTATATTGTATCTTCCACGGGCTTCCATATGGACCCTGAGAAAGTAACGGCCATCAAAGTTTGGCCCCAACTCATGGGAGTTAAGGCACTTCAGCGTTTCCTTGGCTTTGCCAATTTTTACCGACAGTTCATACCCCACTACTCCCGGATGGTGGCTCCACTGACGGCCCTCACCAAAAAAGGGGCCGATGCTAGGAACTGGTCTGCGGCCACATTACAAGCCTTCCAGGAACTGAAGACTGCCTTCCTTCAAGACACATGTCTCCATCAATCGGACCCCCAGCGTCAATTCTTCGTGGAAGTGGACGCCTCCGATGTGGCGGTCGGGGCCGTCCTGAGCCAAGTATCCAGCAACGGCAAGTCTTTGCCATGTTCTTATTTTTCCTGGAAATTCTCACCCGCAGAAAAGAATTACGGCATAGGAGACAAAGAACTTCTGGCCATCAAACTAGCCTTCAAAGAATGGCGCCAATGGTTGGAGGGCGCCCAATACCCTGTGATCGTCTACACGGACCATAAGAATCTAGAATGCTTGTGTCGTGCCCAGCGCCTCAACGCTCGACAAGCTCAGTGGTCCCTCTTTTTCAGCCGCTTCGACTTTCTCCTCCGCTACAGGCCAGCTTCCAAGAACATCCGGGCGGATGCCCTCTCTCGCACGGCAGAGACGGACGATACCGCTAATCCAACTCAATATATCCTCGACCCGGCCAAAGTCCTTCTTGCGGCTTCCGAGCTGGTTCCCGGAGGCAAGACGATGGTGCCCACTCACCAGCGTAGGAAGGTCTTATCGTGGGCCCACGACTCTCTGACTCCAAGTCATCCAGGAGTAACCCGGACCTTGGAGTTATTGACCGATTTCTACTGGTGGCCCCAGGTCAAGAGGGATGTCCGTCTCTATGTTAGTTCCTGTCCTACCTGCGCCCGACAAGCCATTGCCTGGCCGCCCCTGGGGGCTTCTCCAGCCGCTGCCCATTCCCACTGGATCCTGGACCCATCTGTCCACAGATTTCATTGTGGATCTACCTACCTCGGACGGGAAGACCATAATCTGGGTCACGGTTGATAGATTCTCGAAGATGGCCCATTTTGTGCCCCTTTCTAAGTTACCCACAGCACCAGAACTTGCAAGCCTCTTTGCTCAACATATCTTCCGCCTGCATGGGGTTCCTTTGCACATTGCCTCGGACCGAGGCCCCCAGTTCATGGCAAAATATTGGAGATCCCTCTGCAAGAAATTTGGGGTTCAACTAGACCACACGACGGCCTTTCACCCCCAAGGCAACGGCCAAGCCGAGCGCACTAATTGAATGCTAAAGGCCTTCCTCTGTGCCTTTGTGGGGGATCTCCAGGATGACTGGGTAACACTATTGCCCTGGGCAGAGTTCTCTTACAACCGCCATCGACATTCTGCCACCAACTTGTCTCCCTTCCAGGTGGTCTATGGGAAGACACTTAGACCTCCCTTGCCCCTGCCTCTGACGGTACCATCTCCTGCAGCACAACTTACAGCACGGCAGTTGCGCAACCTTTGGGGATCCACCCAAGAGAAACTCTGCTTGGTGGCGGCTAAGGCGAAGAAGTATGCCGACAGGCTACAACATCGGCGCCTGTTTTTCTGCAGGGGGAGAAAGTGTGGTTGAGCACTAGAAACATCCAATTGCGGACTCCTTCCATGCAGCTGGCTCCCAGGTATATTGGCCCGTTTGCTGTGGCAGAGCAAGTGGGTGCAGTATCCTATAGGCTATGACTACCGTCCACCCTGAGGATTCACAATGTCTTCCATGTGTCTCTCCTCAAGCCTGTGGTTCTATCTAAATTCCATGATAAAGCTCCTGCGCCCACCAACACGTCTGCTGAACAAGATGCCATTTATCAGGTGAAGGACGTGCTGGACGTACAGTTCCACCGTTGCAGGTGGGAGTATCTTCTCTCCTGGGAGGGTTACGCTCCCGACGAGAATTCATGGGAGCCGTCCTCGCACATCCTGGACAAGAACTTCCTTCACCAGTTCCGCTTGGCTCATCCTGCGAAGGAGGGGGGTACTGCGAAGGAGGGGGGTACTGTTACGGTACCGGGCCGTGCCCCGGTCCCTTCACTCACCTCGAGGCCGGCCCGGCCCGCTGCTGGTCCTTTCCAACCGACAGGCCCGTCGAGGCCTCCCGCGGCGCTCCCTCCTCGAGGGAGACACCGCCGATCCATCGTGGCTGGCCCCGCCCCCTAGGTGCGCGCGCGAGCAGGGGCTGCTGACTTAAAGGGGCCAGTGCGGGAAAACACAGGACAGCCTCCCTGATGACGTCAGTCACTGCAGGGGTATGTAAACCCTGCAGCCAAGCCTTACTTTGCCTTGCAACAAGGTTTCCTCTGTTCCAGAGTTGCTAGTTGCGCTTCTTCTGATTTCCGCTCCAGCTTTTGACCCTTGGCTTTGGATTCCGACTACCGCTCCAGCTTCTGACCCCTGGCTTGGATTTCGACTACCGCTCCAGCTTTTGACCTTTGGCTTTGGATTCCGACTACCGCTCCAGCTTCTGACCCCTGGCTTGGATTTCAACTACCGCTCTAGCTTTTGACCTTTGGCTTTGGATTCCAACTACTGCTCCAGCTTCTGACCCCTGGCTTGGATTCCAACTACCGCTCCAGCTTTTGACTCTTGGCTTTGGATTCCTACTACCGCTCCAGCTTCTGAACCCTGGCTTTGGATTCCGACTTCTGGCTCTTGTCTTCGGCTTCTGACCTCGGCTTGTCCACAGCTTCTGATTCCGGCTTTGTTCCACGGATTCCTGACTCGTGCTCTCGTCCAGGAAGTCCCTCCTAAGTCCAAGCGGCTCGGGTCCTCATGAGCTCTTCATGGGGGGACCACGGGCTTCCAGTGGTGAAGTTCCAGCTGGCCTCCTGGCTTTGGACCTTCTCTTCTCAACCTTCAGGAACTCCTCTTCTGACCCAGGCCTTCAGGAGACCGCACATAAGTCCAAGTGGCTCGGGTCCTCACAGGCTCCTCCTGGGGGGACCTCGGGCTTCCAGTGGTGAAGATTCCTTCGGTCTCCTGCTCTGTGCCGCTGCCTGGCTTCGACATCCACTACGGGCCTCTCCACAGTGAGTCTTCATCTGTCTCAGCCAGCTCAAGGGTCCACGAATCTAACAGAATAGTATAACACTTACAGTCTCTCAGTCTGGGCCTTCTCTAGATTCCTTCATTCCCCGGAGCCTCCTATTCTCTCCTGGATCTGGCTAGATATACATTTTCCCAGCAGGCTCTACTCAGACCATGATTCCCTGTTGTCTGGTGTTTAAGGTGGACATACCAGCTTTCTGGATCTGGTCCTTTAAGGTCTTCTGGCGTTTTCTTGTATATATACTCCTTCACATTCTCCAAAGTCGCATAATCAAAATTAATGTTTATTTTTGTTATATGCCTGTCTCTCATTATCTCCCATTTGACTAGTCTTAGACTGCAGGTTGGCTCATCCTCTGTAAGGGATCCCTGGTGGTCTAGGTATATCTAGTGTTCAGTTTTATATATATACATTTTATTTTCTTATATTTATTTATTTATTTATTTTTAAGTTTTATATACCGAGGTTCTTGTATGAAATAAAAATCACTCTGGTTTACATAAAACAGTGAAATGCCCAAAAAAGGGGGGGGGCTTCACATAGAACAATTGAACAAAGAGCAAATTGAACATAGTATAGTATGGTTACTAGAAACGTTTGAACTCAGAATCATAGTACAGTTAAAAAGTCAGAATAGGATAACTCAATGAGGTGGCCCATGATTGAGTTTATCATAGCATCTAGGCAGCATTAAGTGTCTGGGAAGGCTTGGCGGAAGAGCCAGGTTTTTAGCTTTTTTTTGAACTCCTGATGACTTGGTTCAAGTCTTAGATCTGGGGGGAGCGCGTTCCATTGGTGGGGGCTTGCTGAAGATAGTGCTCGTTTCCTTAGTGATGTTTTTGCCGGCGGGGTATACAGTGTGCCTTTGTATGCGCTTCTGATGGGTCTGGAAGATGTATGAGGTTGAAGTTGTGTGCTTAACATGATGGGAGCGAGTTTGTGTGTCACTTTGTGAACGATTGTGAGAACTTTAAAGAGGATCCTGTGTTTAATAGGAAGCCAGTGAAGGTTACGGAGGATTGGAGTGATATGTTCTCTTCTGTTGGAGTTTGTGAGGATTCTGGCGGCGGCGTTCTGTACCATCTGTAAGGGTTTGATAGTATTTGTGGGGAGTCCGAGTAGAAGGGAGTTGCAATAATCGAGCTTAGTTAGTATGATGGATTGGAGTACTAGCCGGAAGTCATTGAAGTGAAGGAGGGGTTTTAGCTTTCTGAGGACTTGCAGTTTGTAAAAGCAGTCCTTTGTGGTAGTGTTTATAAACTTTTTTAGGTTTAGATTGTTGTCTATCCAGGCTCCTACATCCCTGACGTCAGGAGAGAACTTGCTATTTGAGTTTGTTGGTTAAGAGGAGCTTGATGAGATTGTGGGGGTGTCATGGGAGATAATGAGCATTTCTGTTTTATTGGCATTCAATACTAAGTTGAGGCTAGAGAGTAGGTCTTTAATTGGCTGAAGGCAGTCATTCCAATAGGTGATAGTTTTTTGAAGGGATTCTGTGATCGGGATAAGGATTTGTATGTCATCCGCATAGAGGTAATGGGTAAGCTTAAGGTTTGCGAGTAGGTGGCAGAGAGGGAGGAGGTAGATATTGAAGAGGGTGGGTGAAAGTGAAGATCCTTGAGGGTCTCCTTGGTCTGTAAGGATGGGATGAGATTCCTTGTTGTTTATCCTGACTTTATAGAATATGTTGCTCAGGAAGGACTGAAACCAACTGAGAGCTGAGTCTTTGATGCCTATGTTGGCTAGTTGGTCTATAAGTATTGTGTGTTTTACCATGTCAAAAGCTGCAGACAAATCTAAGAGAACAAGCAGGTAGGATTGTTTTTTCTCCAGGTTTACGAGGATGGTGTCCGACAGTGATAGTAGGAGAGATTCGGTGTTTAGGGATTTGCGAAAGCCGTACTGAGCCAGAGACAGAATGCTATGATCTTCCAGATATTCTGACAGTTGCTTGTTGACAATTTTTTCCATCAATTTGGCAATGAGAGGTAAGTTTGCGATTGGTCGGAAGTTAGCTGGGTCCAATGGAGAGGCGTTTGGCTTTTTTAGCAGAGGTTTGAGGATTGCCAATTTTAACTGGTTAGGTACTAGGCCTTGAGATAGAGATGTGTTAATAATTTCAGAAATTGGTTTTGAGATGGTGTTCGGGATGGCGATGAGCAGGTTTGTTGGTAATGGGTCTGATGGGTGGGAGGATGGTTTGAGTTTCTTGAGGGTATGTTCTATCTCAAGAGAAGAGGTGGGCTCAAATGACTCTAGACTAGCATTATGTTGAGATAGGGTTATGAGATGGTGTATTGGGGGGAGGCTGTTGGTTGTGAGAGAATAGGTAAGGTTGGAGATTTTTGTCTTGAAATAATTGGCGAGTTTGTTGGCTTTGTTGAGTGCTTGGTGGTCTGGAATGGTGGGAGGAGATGGTTTGGTAAGTGAAGAGATGTAGGAGAAAAGTGCCTTTGAGTCAAGAAAAGTTGTGGATTTTTTTTGCTTAGAAGTCTTTCTTGGTTCTAAGGATGGCGTTCCTGTATGTGTATGTGTGGATTTGTAGATAGTGTGTGACGAAGTGGTCGGGTTTTTTCTCCAGCTTTGTTCTTTATTTCTTAGAGTTTGCTTGAGGGATTTGAGTTCAGGGGTAAACCAAGGTTTTCTGTTGTCCAATGTGGGTTGTATGGTTTTGGTTGAAGTTGGGCAGATTTGATCCGCAATTTTATTGGTGAGATTGATATAGCTTTTATATTAAAGTTAAAAGGCTATAAATCATCTTACACAAATAGAGAGCTACTTCTGCTTTCACTTACAAAAAATGTTTCCTTTTTTTTTTTAGATAAATGCTGCTATATCAATATATTTCTTAAACTAAGTTTTGCAGAATAAGTAAACCTTGGTGGGAAGAGGGATCATGAGTGATTCACTGTAATATAGTTATTTTGAACTGTAGAAATGTCTATGCTGGACTGGAATATCAAACAGAATTGTCACAAAAAGACTTGCATCAATATCACAAACAGCTGTATCTGAATGAATAGACATGAACTCAGCACATCAGTAAAAGATGTCTAGACAAGACGAACCACAGAGGAGAACTCAGGAAAGTACTGTTGACAGTCTTTCAAAAAAGAACAGGTCATGGTCATTTGACAACACCAACATGGGCTACACTAGTAGGGTGTGTTCCCTCAGATAGCCCTCCAATGGAAGTGAGAAAACTGTGACCTCCAAGAGTCTGACTCTCGGATTTGACTCTTTAAACAGGAGTACCGGAACCTGAAGATCAGATCACAACAAGAAAAGAGGAGACACCAAGGAAGCAGAGGACACAAGAGAGAGACTATGACTGCTCCAAAATGAGATATCTGCCTAGCCATCGGATGTTTCAGCAGTTCAAATTAGTCTTAAAGGATAGCTAACTGGCAGCATTCAGGAAAGCAAGTGGCATTGAAATATGCATAGTAAACGTGATTCCCTAATTTGTCTGAGTTATTTTGGAAAACAGTACAGAGGTCCAGAGCTGAAAAGTGTTGGTGTGGCACTCAGGGTACACCTCTTTAGCCCTAGTCTATATCTCTCTGCAACAGTCTGATTCCCTGAGGCTTCCTCTCCCTGAGTGCACCATCATTTGAAAAAAGCAGCAATACAAGCCCAGCCCCTCTCAGACAAAGTAAAGCCTAGATGCAGTTAGCAGAGAAAAATGTTACAGGGGTGTTAAAGAAGAAAGGAGAAATTTCAGAGAAGTGTTACAGATTATTAGACAGTTACCTCTCTGGGAACTCAGTCCTTGAATTAGCAGCTATAAGTTTTCTATGCTCTCTTTTTTCCAGGGGGAACTTATCCTTGCTTCTTGAAAAGGAAAAGCTAAGGAAATGTACCAGTTCAAGACTTGTCAGAGGTGTAGACATAAAGCTAGTCAAATTTTTAAAAACATGCAAGCCTAAAACACAAAAATAAACAAAACCATGAAGAAACCAATATCTGGTGTTTAATTTTCACACATGGTAGATGTGAAGCAGCTTTGAAGCACTGATTGTTCTTTGTGTCTGTGTGTCTGTATGACTGTCATGGTACATACACATTTTCAGCAAGTTGGTGGTGCACCTGCATTTCGGTGCACTACGTCAAATTCACTTCATTGTACTGAATAGTAGATAAAATACATTGCTAAAAGAAGCTTGCCTGAACTTTCAGGGCTTGATTTTCAAAGTGCTTTAGTTCTGAGGATTCTATAGGTAAAAGTAAGTGTGAACCCCTATTTTTGTGTGTACTGTTACGCATAGTAGGAAGAGGAGTTCCAAGGGCAGAGTTGGGGTGGTGAGAGGATTTACATGCACACTTTTCATTTTCAGAAGCATGCATGTAAATCTCCATGCACAAAGTTACACTCAATTGGCAGGAGGTATAACTCTATGCATGTAGTTGGGCCTGTACCAGGGACACCTGTGAATTTTCAAAACTGATCTACTTTTAAGAATTCATTTTAAATCTACTACTAGTTAGTTTCATGAAGTGTCCCCTAGTTCTAGTACTACTGGAAATCGTAACCATTCCTTGTCAATTTGTGTCACACCACTCATAATTTTATACCTCTATCATGTATCCTCTTGGTTGTCTCTTCTCCAAGGGCCATAACCTGTTGAACCTTTCTTCATGAGTGAGCAGGTCCATTCCCTTAACCATTTGTGTTGCCCTTCTCTGTACCTTTTCTTGTTCTGCTATATCTTTTTTGAGATGGGGGCGACCAAAACCGCATGCAATACAACAGGTGCAGTCACACCATGGACCAATATTATATTCCCTGGTTTGTTCTCTATCCCTTTCCAAATAATTCTTAGCATTCTGTTGACTTTTGTAGCTGCTGCCATGTCCTGAGCTGAAGATTTCAAAGAAAATATTACCACAATGACTCCAAGATATTTTTACCGAGTGATAATTCCTAACATGGAACCTAGCATTGTGTACCTATAATTTGGATTTACTAATGCGTGACTTTGCTTTTGTCTAAATATCATTTGCCACAAGGTAAATGTATATAAAGGGGCAGATTTTCAGAGCCCTGCTCGCGTAAATCCGCCCAAAACCGGGCGGATTTACGCGAGCAGGGCCCTGCGCGCCGGGAAGCCTGTTTTACATAGGCCTCCCGGCGCGCGCAGAGCCCCGGGACTCGCGTAAGTCCCGGGGTTCTCCGAGGGGGGCGTGTCGGGGGGCAGGCCCGGTCGTCGCGGCGTTTCGGGGGCGTGTCGACAGCGTTTTGGGGGCGGGTACGGGGGCGTGGCTACGGCCTGGGGCGGTCTGGGGGCGTGGCCGCGCCCTCCGTACCCGCCCCCAGGTCGCAGCCCGGCGTGCAGGAGGCCCGCTGGCGCGCGGGGATTTACGCCTCCCTCTGGGAGGCGTAAATCCCCCGACAAAGGTAAGGGGGGGGTTTAGACAGGGCCGGGCGGGTGGGTTAGGTAGGGGAAGGGAGGGGAAGGTGAGGGGAGGGCAAAGGAAAGTTCCCTCCGAGGCCGCTCCGATTTCGGAGCGGCCTTGGAGGGAACGGGGGTAGGCTGCGCGGCTCGGCGCGCGCCGGCTATACAAAATCCATAGCCTTGCGCACGCCGATCCAGGTTTTTAGCAGATACGCGCGGCTCCGCGCGTATCTACTAAAATCCAGCGTACTTTTGTTTGCGCCTGGAGCGCAAACAAAAGTAGGCTATTCGCGCGCCTTTTAAAATCCGCCCCAAAATGTTCTGTTTGATGTATATTTTATGTTTTTATAAATTGGTTTCTGTATGTTTTATCTTGTACATCACCTTGGTTAACTCCCTTTACAAAATTAAAATAAATAATAAATAAATAAATAAAGTCCACAAATTTAAGAGCAAACCAAAGGACATCAATCAGGGGGCTGGCATTTTAAAAATTCATCATACTTCTACATAGAAACAGGAAAGGACCATTGCGTCAACCCTGCCTGCCTACCTGTATCTTCCTACTCTGCTGTCACAGGTCTTACTTACAAAGGAACTCAGCAATGTGCTCATGTTAGTCACTACTTGTGCACACATTTTTGGCTGCAAAATTTACTCTCAATTTAACAAGGAGTTTTTCATACAAAAATGTGTGAGCAACCAAATAATAACATGTACGCATGAATAAGCACTCCTTCATGCAAATCCTATGTTAAGAAAGGCATACTTATTACTTCCTGATGTAGAGAGGTGTGCCTGCCTAACTCGTGTTTTCTTAACTCCTAGTCAGATGTTTCCAGGGCTAATGTAGGTGTATGGATAGGAACTGGAGTTCTGTGCATTCAGGATTTATGCACAGATAACATGATTTGTGCAAATATAAAGCATGTTTGCTGCATTGAGAGTTAAATTTTTTTGTGGTAAGAAACTGTCGGGCCGATACAGTACAGTGCACTTCGATGGAGCACACTGTTAACCAGCCATTGGATGCGCATTTTCCCTTACCCCTTATTCAGTAAGGGGCGGAAAACGCGCGTCCAACCCGCCAAACCTAATAGCGCCCTATTAGGTATTCGCACGCGATTCAGTAAGTAAAATGTGCAGCCAAGCCGCATGTTTTACTTTCAGAAATTAGCGCCTACCCAAAAGTAAAAACTGCTTTTCTGTGCACCCTCCAACTTAATATCATGGCGATATTAAGTCGGAGGTCCCGAAGGGTAAAAAAAAAAGAAAAAAAAATGTTGAAGTCGGCCGGCGGCTGTCGGGTCAAAAACCGGACGCTCAATGTTGCCGGCGTCCGGTTTCCGAGCCTGTGGCTGTCAGCGGGCTCGAGAACCGACGCTGGCAAAATTGAGCGTCGGCTGTCAGCCTCCTTTTGCCCGTTTCTACCGCCAGACCTAATTTAGGAGTAATAATTGACAGTGAAACCAACCTCAAATAACACATATCATTGAAAGCCAGAGAGGGGTACGCGAAACTAATGGTCCTTAGAAGGCTAAAACCACTATTAACCCTAGCACACTTTCGAACTGTTCTTCAAGCACTTATTTTCGCTAGCACAGACTATTGTAACACACTCTTCCTTGGATTACCACAGTCAACACTAAGACCACTCCAAATCTTACAGAACTCTGCAGCCAAAGTTCTGACTGGAAAAGGCAGAAGGGACCACATCACTCAAACTCTTGCGGAATTACACTGGCTCCCAATCAAACAAAGAGCACAATTTAAAACACTTTGCACAGTCCACAAGCTAATTAATGAAGAAAATACAGATTGGTTAAACACTGCATTAAGACTACATATTCCCCAAAGGAATCTCAGATCAGCAAATAAAGCCTTACTAACCATACCCTCTGTAAAGACAGCCAAACTGTCACAAGTAAGGGAAAGAGCATTATCATTAGCCGGCCCTATATTATGGAACTCAATGCCACCAGAAATAAGACTAATAAGAGACCATAAACTCTTCAAAAAAAGCCTAAAAACATGGCTTTTCAAAAAAGCATTTCATAATGAGAATGGGGAATAGGTAGTACTAAGAAACTAGAAAAGGACTTATACACACAGGCAAAAGTCATCAGATAACATATATGCATTCCTTACCTTTATTTTTATCACACTTAAGTTTTAAGTTAAAGAATTACAGTATGTCGCATATATGGATAGCCTATTAAGGGAACTTCAATACACACTACATATAGCTTATAATATTTTGAATCATGTATCTGAACAACTTTGGCACCCACTGTTTAAAGTAAAATCTATTTCAAATTTATTTATGTGCCTATTTGTAAACCGCTGTGATGGTATCACTTAACGATGGTATAGAAAAGTTTTTAAATAAATAAATAAATTTAAATACTGAATCGCGTGCACAAGTGAGTGGCCTGTGCGCGCGTCCCGCGGACTTTACTGAATCGGCCCATATGTGATGAATTTCCACACACATTTTTACCACATAGCTTACCACATTAGGCTCACAGTAACCTAGCAGATGGCAGAAAATAACCAACCAGTCTACTCAGTCTGCTCAGTTAATCCTGGCCACACTGTTAAGGATATAGTATATGATCACTTGTAACAGGACTGATCTTAGGAGTGTGCAGGGCCTGCAAATCAACCACAGTGGGGCTCTGGAACTGTTAGGATTTGTAAGTATGTGGACCCTTTGACTGAGGCGAGAGGTGGAACCGCCCAGGGGGAGCAGCTCCCCTGAGTCTCGCCATTGGTAGGCGGAGTCTTGGCTGCGGGATGGGATACAGCAGTGGATAGTATGAGAGAAAGAGTGACCCCTGAAGGCAGGCCACGGAGCAGCAGCACAGCTGCTGACATCAGACTGAGCTCTGGAACTGGAGTTGACAGTTAGTAACGGCACTACCTGAGGAGTTGGAGTGCCGGTAGAAGTACAGTCACTGAAATATACTGGATCCGTAGAGATGGTAAAAGAGAGGGTCCCTCGGTGGGAGGTTACAGTAGTAGTAATCCACAGAGCGGGGTACACCAGCGAGGGTTCCTCTTCAGATGTCACGGCAATGGTCCGCAGTGCGGGGTACTCCGGAGAGAGATCCCACGTAGAGAAACTCAGGAATCAGCATAGTACCCACAGTGACTGAAGGTAGTAGCAGGTCCGGAGAAGCCTCGGGAAGCCTCAGGAAGTGAGGCAGACAGGAATCTGTGTGAAGGCTCTCCAAGGAGCGGATAGCCAAGAGATGGAATAGGGCCCCCGAGGAACGGGTACCCGGTAGTCTCTAACACGGAAGCAGGAACCAGAACAACGTTGCAGAGAGCGTAGAAGTTGTAGCAAGTGAACTCGTTGCCAAGTCGCTGTCTGTCTGGGCTGATCAGTAGCAGAGATCTGAAGCTGCATATCTTATGTATTGCTGACAATCAATGATTGTATATTGGATGGAAATCGCACTACTGAGCTTTAATTACGACTGTGGAGTGTTTAAGCCCCTGAGGCAGTGGCTTTTGAGCCGTGAAACTTGGCCTGAGTCGGGCAATTTGTGAACACGTCTCTGTTTTAATAAACATTGAAAAAGATTAAGGCATCTATTTTTGTGTTTTTCCTGATGAGCTTAAGTATCCAGGTTGAGTGATGTCATCTGGTGGGGACGCCCCCGAGGTTCCCGCCATGACGTGGTTAAAGCAGGCCAGGGAGTGCGCACACGTGCCTAGGGAATCCTGTGGGTAAGATGGCGGTTGGCGGCATCCACGCTGCTCGAGGAGGCCCAAGAATGAAGGGTGGAAGGCCGGTGGTAGCTGGCAGAGGCTGTGAGTTTTCCCAACGGAACTGATGCAGCAAACAAAGAGGTGAGCAACAAAAGCCGCAGCTGCCTGAGGCCGTGGAGCATAACAGGAACATTCATGTGCATGGCTCCATCTCCAAGCTGACGGGAAATTATAGTGTTGGTGCTACTATAACCTTTCACCTCCTTCCCACTTAGAATGGCCCTGCTTGTAAGATCTCTCCTTATTCAGGACACGTTTTGCCATCTTCTTCATTTTTACTCTATCTTGGACAGATGAGCATACAAGATTCCCTATTTAGTTCATACTCGGCACCTGTTCCTTCCTAGGTTTAACCAAAAACTTTGTAATAATATCAATAGCACCCATATTTGTATGGCTACAGTTCAATATCTGGACTTCTTAGTCCCATGTGTAGGCTGCCAGACAGACCTGGCTACATAAGCACCTGCATTTCTACTAGGACAGGGGTGGCCAACCTTTTACAAATTGAGAGCTACAAAACCAGAATTCACAGAGTCAGAGTGCCATAACACCTTTCACAAGTGGGCAAGAGATGGCATGCCCCCTCCCCACCACACACGAAAAGGTCAGCTCTCTCTCAGATACAAAGACGCACATACTTTCACTTTTTAACACAAATACACACACACACTCAGTCTTTCTCAGACACACACACACTCTCTCTCTCTCAAACACAAGACACACTCTTCTCTCAAACACACTCTGATTCTCTCTGACACAAAGATACATGCAATTTCACTCATTCTCAGACACAGACACACACATGCTCACTCACTTAGAAGCAAAGACACAGACTTTATCTCTCTGACACAGACACATAAACCCTCTCCCTCAGACACAAAGACAAACACAATCTCATTCTCTCTCAGACACAGAGACACACTCACTATCTCTGAAACAGACACAAACACACACACACTCTCTCTCTCTCTCTCTCTCTCAAACATAAAGACAAACACTTTGGGGCGGATTTTCAGAGCCCTGCGTGCCGGTGAGCCTATTTTACATAGGCCTACCGGCGTGCGCAGAGCCCCGGGACTCGCGTAAGTCCCGGGGTTCTCCGAGGGGGGCGTGTCGGGGGCGTGTCGGGGGCGGGCCCGGTCGTCGCGGCGTTTCGGGGGCATGTCGGCAGCGTTTTGGGGGCGGGTACTGGGGCGTGGCTACGGCCCGGGGCGGTCCGGGGGCGTGGCCACGCCCTCCGTACCCGCCCCCAGGTCGCGGCCCGGAGCGCAGGAGGCCCGCTGGCGCGCGGGGATTTACTTCTCCCTCCGGGAGGCGTAAATCCCCGGAGAAAGGTAAGGGGGGGGTGTAGACAGGGCCGGGCGGGTGGGTTAGATAGAGGAAGGGAGGGGAAGATGAGGGGAGGGCGTTAGAGGATTCCCTCCAAGGCCGCTCCGATTTCGGAGCGGCCTTGGAGGGAACGGGGGTAGGCAGCGTGGCTCGGCACGCGCCGGCTATACAGAATTCATAGCCTTGCGCGCGCCGATC
Organism: Rhinatrema bivittatum; assembly: GCF_901001135.1. NCBI lineage: Eukaryota > Metazoa > Chordata > Amphibia > Gymnophiona > Rhinatrematidae > Rhinatrema > Rhinatrema bivittatum. The sequence continues at coordinate 381,150,820 of NC_042616.1, forward strand.
CAGGATTTTAGTGGATACGCGCGGCTCTCACAGATTCACACATACTCTCTCTCTGAGAAGCAAAGACACACACTTAATCTCTCTGACACAGACACACACACACTGTCTCTCAGACACAAAGAAACACACTCCCTCATTCTCTCTCTCAGACACAAACACATTCTCTCTCTGACACAGTCATACACACACTAAGAACACAGACACACACCTCTCAAACACAAAGACTCACTCTCTCTTAGACACAAGGACACACACACTCTCTCAGACACAAAGACCCATAGGTACACTCACTCTCAAACATAAAGACACATATACTCTCACTGATACTGACACACTCACTCTCTCTTACACAGACACACACTTTCTCTCTCTCTCAGACACAAAGACACACACTCTTTCACACATAAAGACAAATATACTCACTCTAACTCTCTCTCAAATACAAAGACACACAGACTCTCACTCTCAGACATAGACAAACCCACACTCTCACTCTCAGACATAACCATACACAGTCTCTCTTTGACACAGACAGACACACTCTCATTCTCTCTCAGACACAAAGACACATACATATACTCTCTCTCACAGACACAAAGATACACATATACACCTTCTGCTGTTGTGCTTCTGCTCATGTGCTCTCTCAGTGACTGTCCCCTGCCTTAGAACTGCCACATTTTGTAAAGTTCTTGCATTTCGCAATCCCTTCCACAATCTGCAGCAGCCCCTCCCTTTCCCATTCCTTCTTGGCAAAAACACTCTACAGGAGACTCACTGGTGCCACTGCCAGTGCATAAAGTTCATGAGATGCTGGTTGGCCAACCCTGTGCTACTGGAATTCTTCACATGTGCAAAATACAGTCAGACCCTCACCAAATATAGAAAAACATAAAGTAGAACTAGAAACGTGCAAAAAAAAACTAAACTGGAAACCACAACAAGCCAATTGTATTCTGCAGTGCAGAAATGCAAATAAAGAATCATCACCATTCTTTATGAAACATCAAATAATATCAAGATATAAAAACCATCATTCATAATAATAAAACTACACTAATAAAAGGAATAAATATTTCAAAACAGCCAACAAACAGAACAGCCAATAATTAAAAACTTGCATAACTGTTTTAATATATCCCCAAATATCAATAAAAGATTTCAAAACATCAACTAACACCCCAAAATTAAAACTAATAAGGTTTAAAAAATCTTACATTCTCCAGGCCTGCAATTTTTTGATGGCTAGTCACCCTGAGAATGTTGTGGATTGGGAGAGAGGGGGGGCCACTCAAACGTTATCCTCTCATACACACACACACACACACACTTAAACTTGTTCATTCTCTTAAATATTCCCTCACATGCTCTCACACACAGTACACACACGCACACACTCTCACTCACGAGCACTTACACACATACACACACATAGGCATTCTTACAAACATGCATGCACTCTCACATACATACTTAGGCATACTCATATACACACAGGCACTCGAACACCCACACACACACAGGTATTCCGACACACAAACACACAGGCATACTCTCATTCAAACACAGACACTGTTATATGACCTTGTATTTGGGCACTGTGGGATCAGCTGTACAGCAGCCCCCAATTTCAGCTTTCATAGGATGGGCTCCTTGGCAGCCTACCATTTGTCTTCTGCAGCAGGCTGTCAGTATTTGGACAACCTGTAGAAAAAACTCAGACACAGTAGAATTCCATCATAGCATTGAGTAAGAGACTAATACGTACAGAATTATATGCAGAAACCCTGATAGAATATTGCCGGGTGCAAAGGATACCACGAGGGCTTAGAATACTGTGATGGAGTGCAGCGCTGCCGGGGGCAGGAATGGGTAAGATACCATAAGGCAGCTAGTAATACTACAGCCAGCCAGCAGGGGGAGCAGGTGAAGGCGGAAACTACAAATCCCAGGTTCCTAGAACCACCACCTGACCTGTAGGGAGAGCCTGGAGGAGAGCAGGTGGCAGACTCTGACACTAATGAGTCACACAGGTGAGCCTAGGGAGCTAGAGGAAGGGGGCGTGCCTAGGTAGCGGCAGTGGCCAGAAAAAGCCATTGCCAGGAAGCAACAAGAGGAGAAGGAAATGGAGGTAGGTTCCGGGGGAGAGGAATCCTCCAGCTGTCTCAGGGGCACAGCCTAGCCTGAAAAGGGAAACAGAGAACCTGTACCCTAAGGGAAGTTAGGGCAGGTGTGTTTGCGGGTGAACTGGAGAGCCGGGGGGCTCAAACAGTACCTTTAATCCAGCACATGTGTTAAGGGGGTTTGCTGGTGAACTGGAGAGCCGGGGGGCTCAAACAGTGCCTTTGCTCCAGCACCTGTGTTAAGGGGTTAGACTGCTGGAGAGCGGGGGCAGGGTCATTTGTTCAGCTCCTGAGGGGACGGAGCCAATGTAACAGATTCAGCTACTCTGCTTTATAAAAATGCTTTGAGGAACCTCTCTCTCTCTGTGTTATCTTTGGGGGTTGGGGGACTACTTCAACCCCACGCCATACAAAGAGAACCCAGAAGCCCAGCAAAACCAGGGCCGGCGGAGACCTGAACCCAGAGAGTCCTGTGAGACTGAGGGACTCCAGGGATATCCAGGACTCGCGAGGGGCCTGAACCGGAGGTAGCGGAGCGGCACCCAGGGCAGCACGGGCGGTGAGCCTTCACAATACAAAAGGAGCTGCAGTTGCATTATGAGGATCAAGATTTTGTCCAGAACTGGAACATAATTCTAAATAAGTGATCCCTGAATTTAATGATTTTGATTATTGAAAAAGCTCAAACAGTTACTATACAGTTAAAAGAAGAGGTAGAAGGAGCCCTTACTGAGTTACATGAACAGGAAGAAGGAAATCACTATTCTTGTTCTTTAACAGATTTTCAAGCACAAATGGATGTTTCGAGAAGAGATCTGAGAACTAAAATTATAAAAGTTCACTAGAGATGAAACTGACTACAAGAGAGGGACTATATACTCCTGAACTGTAACAAACATACCCAAAAATTTGAAGAAACGGGTCACTTTTGAAGGCTCATCAGATGATTCTTCAGGAGAGGAGCACCTGAAAGCAACTAGAAGAGGGTATGAGGGAGGTAAAGATCCTGCTAATACTAATCAGCCCTCAACACAATGCGATCATTTTTTACCCCGCAGTTACATCAAAGAGGAAATCGGGAGAGACCTACGACATCAGTAGTCGATTGAAGGGTTCAACTAAGACTGTAGCAACCCAAGAATCGCTGATAGGGTGATTTGAAGCATACCAGGCACAGGAACAAAAGATAGCAGTTATTAATCTTTCAGGTAAAACATTGACTGAAGCACAGATTTCTTTATTGAACAAAGGACTTTTGTTTGTACTCACTAACTCCTTCGAGGAGTTACTAATTTGAGGGAGAGAAAACACTGCAGAAGTTTATCAGACAACTGCGATTAAGGTTTTTTTTCCACTCACTCTCCAACACCAGATATATCGGTAGCCTCACAGCCTTCTAAATGGGTTCTCCCATGACTAATAGATGCAATGATAACTACATTTACTGAATTAGTCCTGAAGGAATGTATTAGATCATGCCCAGAATTACAACATACAAGAAGTAATCTTACCAGAGATGAATATCAGGCACTACAAGAACTAAGGCAAGATCATTCTATTACCATAAAATCTGCAGCAAAGGGGGCTCTATAGTAGTACTGAAGACAGAAGATTATGTCAATGAAGTATGACGACAGCTTATAGATATGTCATTTAACCACATTTTCAGAGGATCCCACTAAGATCATTAAATTACGGATTGATAACCTTGTACAGAACGCAAGGGATTTGGCATGGATTACGAATAAAGAAAGTAATTTCATATAAATTCTTCCTCAAGCAGAAATGACATTCTTCTGATGAGAAGCTTCCTCAAGCTTTTTTGGTTTAATAGCTCAGAATTCATATGCTCCTAGACTTCCTGTGCAAAAAGAAACTTACTTTGGTTACTGGACTTGGAGCTCAGACTTTTTTCCCCACTGCCAAGCAAGGGGAAGCTGAAGAGTAATAGCAGTAAAGACCTGTCTTAGAATGACAGAATGATATAAGGATACATTTTTGGACTGCAGGAACTTGGTGGATTCTGCATTAGCCACAAATCACTGAGCCTTGTGAATCACTCCAGGAGTAAATGGAACTTTTATGTTCTTATTGGGAGAAGGGGGAACCATTGAACCAGGTTAATGAATAGCAGTACAAAGACCCTTAGAAAATCTTTGTAAGAACCTGATTAGCATGTCAGCCTCCAATTTTCTTCCATAATTCACAATGCTGGCAATTCATAAGCTATCCAAGAAAGATGAGAAGCCAGAGGGGAAAGGTACACATGGAGGCAAGGCTGTGATTTAAAGTGGTAGAAGCTAAAGGTTAATAATATATCCAGTTCTGCTAATGGGAGAAGTGATTGGAGAAGAGCAGTGGTGGTCCCGCTTCACAAGAGTGGGAACAGGGAGGAGGCAGGCAACTACAGACCGGTTAGCCTCACTTCGGTGGTGGGAAAAGTAATGGAGTCACTGCTGAAAGAGAGAATAGTGAACTATCTACAGTCTGGAGAATTGATGGACCAGAGGCAGCATGGATTCGCCAGGGGAAGATCCTGTCAGACTAATCTGATTGACTTTTTTGACTGGGTAACCAAGGAATTGGATCAAGGAAGAGCGCTCGATATCATATACTTGGATTTCAGCAAAGCTTTTGATACGGTTCCGCACAGGAGACTGGTGAATAAAACGAGAAGCTTGGGAGTGAGTGCCGAGGTGGTGACCTGGATTGCAAATTGGTTGACGGACAGAAGACAATGTGTCATGGTAAATGGAACCTTCTCTGAAGAGAGAGCGGTTTTAAGTGGTGTACCGCAAGGATCGGTGTTGGGACCGGTCCTGTTCAATATCTTTGTGAGCGACATTGCGGACGGGATAGAAGGTAAGGTTTGTCTTTTTGCGGACGACACTAAGATCTGCAAGAGTGGACACGCCGGAAGGAGTGGAGAGAATGAGACGGGATCTAAGGAAACTGGAAGAGTGGTCGAAGATATGGCAGCTGAGATTCAATGCCAAGAAGTGCAAAGTCATGCATATGGGGAGTGGAAATCCGAATGAACTGTATTCGAAGGGGGGGGAAAGGCTGATGTGCACAGAGCAGGAGAGGGACCTTGGGGTGATAGTGTCTAATGATGTGAAGACAGCGAAACAATGCGACAAGGCAATAGCAAAAGCCAGAAGAATGCTGGGCTGCATAGAGAGAGGAATATCGAGTAAGAAAAGGGAAGTGATTATTCCCTTGTACAGGTCCTTGGTGAGGCCTCACCTGGAGTACTGTGTTCAGTTCTGGAGACCGTATCTACAAAAAGACAAAGACAAGATGGAAGCGGTACAGAGAAGGGCGACCAGGAAGGTGGAGGATCTTCATCGGATGATGTACGAGGAGAGATTGAAGAATCTAAATATGTACACCCTGGAGGAAAGGAGGAGCAGAGGTGATATGATACAGACTTTCAGATACTTGAAAGGTTTTAATGATCCAAAAACAACGACAAACCTTTTCCGTAGGAAAAAAATCAGCAGAACCAGGGGTCACGATTTGAGGCTCCAGGGAGGAAGATTCAGAACCAATGTCAGGAAGTATTTCTTCACGGAGAGGGTGGTGGATGCCTGGAATGCCCTTCCGGAGGAAGTGGTGAAGACCAGAACTGTGAAAGACTTCAAAGGGGCGTGGGATAAACACTGTGGATCCATAAAGTCAAGAGGCTGCCAATGAAGAGTGGGTGACTCGCCAGAATGATGGCTACTGCCTGGACACAATACCCTTATTCAATAAACATACACATGCTTACTGTGACTCCAACATCGCTCTAAGCTTCAACAGAAAGAGGAAATGGAAAAAAGGATTTGCACTCACAAAGAGGGGAGTAGCTGGCTTGTTACGGCGGTTACTACCCCAAACCAAATATGCCTGATACTTCACTTTCAATGCATATACAGCATAGTTCTCTGCTTCAACGACAGGGGAGAAGAATAACTGATACTTCACACATCTAGCAGAGCTCTCTGCTTCAACGGCAAGGGAGAAGAAAAAGGGTTCGCACTCACAAAGCGGGGAGTAGCTGGCTTGTTACGGCGGTTACTACCCCAAACCAAATGTGCCTGATACTTCACTTTCCATGCATATCCAGCATGGCTCTCTGCTTCAACGGCATGGGAAAAAAAAACAAAAAAAACAAAAAACTGATGCTTCACGCATATCCTGCATAGCTTCAATGACAGGGGTGAAGAAAAAAAGGATTCGCAATCACAAAGCGAGGAGTAGCTGGCTTGTTACGGCGGTTACTACCCCAAACCAAATGTGCCTGATACTTCACTTCACTTTCAATGCATTTCCAGCATGGCTCTCTGCTTCAACGACAGGGGAGAAAAAAACTGATACTTCACGCATATCCAGCATAGCTCCCTGCTTCAACGGCAGGGGAGAAGAAAAAACAACCAACAAGGGCTGTACAACATAGTCTAGGTAAAACAAATAAGCATGGGTGTAGCTTGCTTATCGCGGCGGTTACTACCCCTACTACCCCTAACTAATCAAGCTAGTTATTTCACTTGGATGCAGCTCCATCACTGCTCTCTACATTAATGGTGGGGGTGGAAGGGGAATAGAACAAAGAGCTAAGAGAAACAGATAAGTATGAGAGAAAAAATGTGTGAAGCTTGCTGGGCAGACTGGATGGGCCATTCGGTCTTCTTCTGCCGTCATTTCTATGTTTCTATGTTTCTATGTAATGTTTCCTATCTACTCTGCTAATCTGTTTCTCTGAAAATATTATAAGCTGTCACAGGTCCTTGTCTTGTGAAGAAGCTGTTTTTCCTTTCTGATGCCTTTTGTGTAGTGGTCAGGACTTGCATGTAATTATGTGCTTGCCAATACATGTCATTCTAGAACCTAACTCACATAGACACAGCCATCAATATGAAACATGGATAGTTTGTTCTATGCTTTAATGAGAATGCTGCTGAGGTACAGTAAAGCTAGTCTGCTACAGATGTAGTGACAGAATGGGAGCACAAACAAACTGTCAGAATAGTAGTAAATGTGGCTACTGAACAAAAAAAATCACATCTGGTAGACATCTGAATTGGAGTTAAAAATAAATAAATCACTATCTCTTCCCAGAATGGGAATTATACATTCTGCCATTAGCTAAATTGACAACTGAATTTATCAGTAACTATATATATAGATAGATAGATAGATAGATAGATAGATAGATATCCCTGGATTTGATATTCATCAATTCATGTATCCAGCCCTCCTTCTCTCCTACTTGTACCCCTGTCCCCTGGTCTGATCATTATCTTATTGAAAGCCAACTCACCATCAATACAGCCCCTATGAGGAAGAATCCTTTTCATACTACCATAATAGCCAGAAAAACCTGCCCCAGTGAGGACCTTGCCTCTGCCCTTACAACCGCCTTATCCAATCTAGACTGCTCGGATCCTAGCGCTGCTCTAACTTCCTGGTGCACCATTACAGAAGAGGTAGCGAACAAACTTTGCCCCGTCTCCAAACGTATAATAAACACAACCTCGAAACCCTCCAACCCATGGTACACCACAGAATTAAAAACGTTGAAAAACAAACTGAGACACAAAGAGAGAACCTGGCGTAAGGATCCTACACCCCAACACGCCGATAGCTTTAAAACTGCCCTGCACCACTACAGGCTATCCACCTTGAAGCATAAATGAGATTTCTATGCCGCTAAGATCCATGACTACAGTTATAATCCCAAAGCTCTGTTCGCCTATGTGTCGAATCTCATTAAGCCCACTGCTCCCTGCATCCCGGATTCCGAAGCTGAAGTCAAGAGCAATGAACTTGCACACTTCTTTCATAATAAAATCATGAAACTCCTTTCCAGATTTCCCGACTCCACCCACTCTCCCGTCTCAAGCCCTGCTCCCTCCACCACCACCCTATCAGTTTTTGACCTAACTTCCTCCAAGGAAATAGAATCTATTCTCAAAAAACTCAAACCTGCCTCACACCCGAGTGATACCATTCCCTCCAAAGCGCTTCTTGCTATCCCTAATACTATCTCTAGAGCGATAGCGGGCATTGTCAACTGCTCTCTATCTTCCGGCTCTGTCCCAGATACACTTAAACAAGCAGTGGTCAAACCCCTCCTCAAGAAGCCCTCTCTTGACCCTAAAGACCCTGCAAATTTCTGTCCAATATCCAATCTTCCTTTCGTTGCCAAGATAATGGAAAGAGTAGTTAATTCACAGCTTACGGACTATTTAGAGAACCACAATATCCTTCATGCTGCACAATTCGGCTTCCGTAAACATCTTAACACTGAAACCCTCCTGCTTACTCTTACTGACCATCTCCTTATAGGTATGGACAAGGGCACTAGCTACCTCCTAGTACTCCTGGACATATCTGCCGCCTTCGATACTATATGCCACAATCACCTACTTGCCCGTCTAGAAGGTATTGGTATCTCTGGCTTGGCTTTAGCATGGCTCAAATCCTACCTATCAAATAGAACTTTCTCTGTCAAAATAGGCAACACTACCTCTTCTTCCCTCCCCTTACTTCAAGGTGTCCCGCAAGGCTCTTCCCTCTCCTCCACCCTATTTAACATCTACCTTACCCCCCTATGCCACCTCTTAACGGAACTCAAACTTAACTTCTATCTATATGCTGACGACATCCAAATCACAATCCCCATCCGCAACACAATATCCGATGCACTCAAGCACTGGGAAACCTGTCTTGTTCCTATTAATTCTCTACTTACGAACCTTCATCTTGCTCTGAACACAAACAAAACAGAACTACTACTTATCTCTCCCCATTCTAAACCCCTTTCACTTCATGACCTCTCTTGTAAATTCACTTTAAACCAACCCTTTGTAAGAGACCTTGGAGTCCTTCTGGATGAACAATTAAACATGAAAAAATACGTAAGCTCCATCCTCAAAGACGGTTTCTACAAGCTAAATGTCCTAAAAAAACTCAAGCCACTGCTGCACTCACAAGACTTTCGTACAGTTATCCAATCCTCCCTCCTTACAAAACTCGACTACTGTAATTCATTATTCCTAGGTCTCCCACATGCCACTATCAAACCGCTCCAAATGTTGCAAAATGCAACAGCTAGAATCATCTCTAACACCCGTAAAACTGACCACATCACCCCAATTCTGAAAGGCCTTCATTGGCTGCCAATCCCTTTCTGAATTCTTCACAAAACATTAACTACCATACACAAATCCATCTACTCGCACAACTCCCTCTGGCTCGACTCTCCATTTAGCCCTGTTATACAGACCCGTCCCACCAGGTCAGTTAACAAAGGAACCCTGCAAGGGCCCTCTCTAAAAATAGCACATCTCACTTCCACTAGGGATAGAGCTCTTTCTATTGCAGGCCCGACACGATGGAACTCCATGCCCATGACGCTCCGATTAGAATCCTGCCCTTTTAAATTTAGATCTAAATTAAAGACTTGGCTATTCCATCAAGCCTACCCTGACTAATCTATCTCCCTTTATGAATCCCAGAACTGCCTTTGTATAATACACCTTTTACCCGGTTCCTTCTCCCTATATAGCATTAAATTCTTGCCCCCCTTTGAAGTATGTTATTTACCATTTGTTATTGAATTTATTTGTTATTGAACTTATTTTTTCCTTATTTATTAGCTGCTTCTCAGTTGCTTCTCAGTTGTTGTTGAACCTATTTAACCTATGTTACATTCCTATATTTTCTTGCCTCTGCCTTAGTTATTTTATTTATCCCTTTTCCCTTTCCCCTGTTATAATGTATTTTCTTCGCTTTTGTTAATATGTGAACCGGCATGATGTGCCTTTCTAATGTCGGTATATAAAAATTACTAACTAAATATATATATATATATATATATATATATATATATATATATATATATATATATATATAGGAGTAGCCTATTGGTTATATAGCAAGGGACAGGGAAGCGAGGTTCAAATCCTACTGCCACTCATTGTGTCCTTGGGTGAGTCACGTTACCCTCCATTGTCTAGGATACAAACTTATAGGGAGATTTACAAAGTTGCAATATTTTATTGAGGGGGCAGTCCTGCGATATTTTGCCCCTCACCGAGAAAATATTGCAGCAATATTGCCATGTTATTTTTGTGCAGAAACAGGCTACATCGTTTTAAAGGGCTCCAAGGACCAGAAATACCCCCATCAAAAATAATGAAATAATCCCTTATGGGAATCAATCAAGATCCATGCCCCTCCCCCTAGCAGCAGACACCATCCCCACCAGTCCCTCTTACATAAAAAAAATAGACAGTGTCAACTTGGCCCAGAGCTAGGGGGCACTCCAGGCCCTCACTTCATCACCAATGAAATATCTTTACATAGGGGGGTCCAGGGTCCCTCCTAGACCACAAGGGTCTATTTTTGATGTAAGTTGGGGTGGGGGTGAGCCCCAATAGTTCCCAGGGATGATCTTGTATTTTGTGGATAAGGAACTTTGGAAGCCTAGGGGGTTGCTGCATTTGGGGTAGGTTGATAGGGGGGATATTTCTATAAGATGAAGGATTTGAGAAGAGGGCAGGGCATCACTGCTTGTCATTGCTTTCTATTTTTTTAAATCTTTTGGGGCCACGCCACCTTGATAAGCAGTGAGGGGATGGGTGAGGGTCTCAGTACAACCCTGGGGGGGGGGGTATTTTATAGTGGTGAGAGGGGAAGTTATTTTTGGGCCTCCTGTCACTTGAAGACGCCTCCCAGGGACATCAGGATGTGCATTATTATCTTGATGTCCCGGAAAAAAAAATAACTACACTTTCTAAAAATGCACTAAAATAACGCAGCTGATTTTTTTCTAAGTCAGCCGCATTATTTTATTTGCATAAGTCTGAGTATGCAATAGCTGCTTTGTATACATTAGGCAATTTTATGGATGTAAATGCATGCAAATCAGCTAATATATTGGGTGATAAATGCTATTTAACTCACATTATAGCCATATTGCAGCTTAGTAAATGTAGGCATTAAAGATCTCTGGGGATAGGGAAATACCTATAGTCCTTGAATGTAATCCACTTTGAAGTGCCTGAAAAGTAGAATATAAATTAAATAAATAAATAAATAAATAAATAAATAATAAGAGGCTATTTTAGCCAAAAGAACTTCTTTCAAAAATTGGAAGAAGGATCCATCTGAAGAAAATAGGAAAAAAGCATAAGCATTGGTAAGTTAATGTAAAACATTGATTAGACAGGCTAAGAGAGAATTTGAAAAGAAGTAGGTCATAAAAACAAAAAACTCATAACAACAATTTTTAAACATATATCCAAATCAGGAAACCTGTGAGGGACTTGGTTGGTCCATTAGATGATCAAGAGATTAAAAGGGAATGGAGAAGATAATGCCATCGCGGAAAGAGTAAATTAATTCTTTGCTTCGGTGTTTACTAATGAGGATGTTGGGGAGATACCCATTCTGTTTCCCTGCTGGTTTCTTAATCTGTTTCTCTTGTGTTGTGCACTGGAAAACCACTTTTATGGACCTAGCATTCTGAGAACTTCAAAATTTTCTTAAATTAAGCAGGACTCAATTAAGATGATCGCTAATGGAGTCTATGCCCTATACCAAAGATAACATTTAGATAAGGTTCTTAGGCCCACTGATAATATTGATATTTGAAAGATGTTCTTTGAGTAGTGGCAGGGAAAGGTAGTGAACCTCACCTTGAATGTACAGTGAGGTCAATATTCAGGAAGCCAGTGAGTGGAGAAATTACTCAAATAAAGTTACCTGGATACCATTAGTCAAATATTAAGTGACATTTGTTGGAGTAAAAGTGCTACATAATATACTCAGTTAAAATTATCCGGATAAAGTTAGCTGGGCACCTTTGCTGCTCACCAGGCTTTTGAATATTGGGAAAACAAAGTAGGGACCATAGCCATAGAGCCTAGCCCAGGTCACCATTAGAAGAACTGTATGTGTCATTGAACCAATGCATGTGTTGGATTCGTGGACCCTTGGACCGATCGGAACCGGATGGCGAGCCGCTGAGTGAGGTGGCAGCGGAGGTCCCGATCGGAAGGCGGCAAGGACCGAGTTCTGAGTGGCTGAAGTGGGATCCCGGAAAGCCCTATGCGACCAAGGGCTGTGGCAAGGAAGGACGAAATGGTGAAGCCAGTACGATGGTGAGAAGATCTTCGCCCTGGAAGCCGAGCCTCCCCCAAGAGGAGCTTGTAGGAGTTCGGCCGCTGGGACTTAGGAGATTCACCCTGGAAGCCGGCGTCCCCCCAGGAGGAGCCCGTAGGGACCTGGCCGCTGGGACTTAGGAGAGCCCGCGGGGGCGGAGTCGGATGGAGTCCAAGGTAGTCGCTCACCAGTCCAGAGTCGTGTGCCAGGGAATCGTCGCTTGCCAGTCCGAGATCTGAAACCAAAGGATCACTGTAAGCCACACCGGGGTCCGAGAGCCGGGAGTCGTCGTAAGCCAGTCCGAGGTGCAGAGCCAGAGGAAACACCGTAAGCCGCGCCGAGTCAGAAGCCAAGAGTCGTCGTAATCCAGTCCAGAGTCAGAAGCCGAGAATCACCGTAAGCCAGTCCGAGATCAGAAGCACAGGAAATCAAGAGGATCAGGAAACACAGCAACTGGAGACAGGGTAAACCTGGGAACCTCGTTGCAAGGCAATGTCTTGGCTGGACTGCAGGGTATAAATACCCTGCAGCGTCTGACGTCACCTGGAGGCTTCCCCTGCCTTTTTCCCGCGCTGGCCCCTTTAAATTTAGCTTAGAAACGCGCGCGTGCGTCTAGGGGGCGGGGCCAGCCGCCGAGGAACGCCGACGGAGCAGCAGAGGCTGGGACGCAGTGCCAAAGGGCCCTGCAGGCCCGAGCGAGGTCGGGACGCGCCGGGGACGCAGCACCCGCGGTCCATGCACCCCTGGGAGACCGGAGCCCGAGACGCTACCGCCGCGGGGTGAGTGCCGATCCCGGGGGCACCCCGGGATCGCAACAGTACCCCTCCTCCTACGCCCCCTCCCAGGAGGTCGCGGCTTGTCCGGATGCGCCACATGAAACTGGTGAAGAAGATCCTTATCGAGAATGTGCGAGGAGGGCTCCCACGAGTTCTCCTCAGGACCGTACCCCTCCCAGGAAAGGAGATACTCCCAGTGATGACGATGGAACCGGATATCCAAGACCTCCTTAACCGTGTATGTGGCTCCAGGATCAGAAGCAACAGGAGTGGGCTCCGGAGGCAGAGGTCGAAAGTGGGAGTGGACCACCGGTTAGAGAAGGGAGACATGGAAGACGTCATGTATGCACAGGGTAGATGGAAGACGTAGGCGGTAGGAAACCGCGCCAACACGTTCGGCTACCCGGAAGGGTCCAATGTAGCGAGGAGCTAGTCTCATGGAGGGAAGCCTGAGTTGGATGTTCTTGGTAGAGAGCCAAACCATGGAACCGGGCAGAAACACTGGAGCGGGACGTCAAGACTTATCTGAGTACGCCTTGAACCGGGCGGCGGTGCGGTGGAGCTTCTCTTGTGTGGAGTGCCAGAGCTGCTGAATCTGGCTAGCCGTCAGTTGCGCCGCAGGCGAGGAGGTAGGTACTGGCAAGGGTAGTGGTGGTTTGGGAACCTTCCCATAAACCAGCTGGAAGGGCGATTGAGAGGTAGCGGAGTGTCGATGGCGGTTATAAGAGAACTCAGCCCAGGGGAGAAGAGAGACCCAGTTGTTCTGTTGCTCCCCTACAAAGGCGCGGAGAAACGCTTTCAAAGTGCGGTTCGTGCGTTCCACTTGGCCATTGCCCTGGGGGTGGAACGCCGTGGTTAGGTCTAATTGAATCCCAAACTTCCTGGAGAGCGCCCACCAGTACTTTGCCGTGAACTGGGGGCCACGGTCGGAGGCGATATGCTGAGGCAGGCCGTGCAGGCGGAAGACATGGTGGACGAAAAGTTCTGCCAACTCAGGGGCCGTGGGCAGCTTGGCTAGTGGCACAAAATGAGCCATCTTAGAAAAGCGGTCTACCGTGACCCATACCACCGTCTTCCCTTGTGACTGGGGCAGCTCAACGATGAAATCCGTGGAGATGTGGGTCCACGGTTCCGCGGGTACCGGGAGTGGCTGAAGGAGCCCCCAGGGGCGACCAGGCAGAGGTTTTTGCTGCGCACATGTAGGGCAGGACTGTACGTAGAGGCGGACATCCTCCTTCATCCTTGGCCACCAATAGAACTCCGTCAGTAATTGGAGAGTCCGGGAGACCCCGGGGTGTCCTGCCGTCAAAGAATCGTGTGCCCAGGCTAGGGCCCGTCTTCGAGCACGCACTGGAACTACTGCCCTCCCTGCTGGTACTACATCGGTGGCTGCCAGTTGAATCTTAGCCGAATCCAAAATGTATTGAGGAGGATCGGAGCTGTCCTCAATCTCAGAAACGCGTGAGAGGGCGTCTGCCCTAGTATTCTTGACTGCTGGCCGATACCGAAGAATGAAATTAAACCTGCTGAAGAAGAGGGACCAGCGTGCTTGCCGAGGATTGAGCCGCTGAGCATGGGATAAGTATTCAAGGTTCTTGTGGTCCGTATAAACCACGATTGGGTGTTGGGCCCCCTCCAGCCACTGACGCCATGCTTCAAAGGCCAACTTAATGGCCAGTAGCTCCTTATCTCCGATGCCGTAGTTCCTCTCGGCAGGCGAAAACTTCCGGGAGAAGTAGGAGCACGGCCGGGTTTTCCCTCCTTGGAGACCTGGGACAGGACGGCCCCCACGGCTATGTTGGAGGCATCCACCTCCACAATGAATGGACGTAGGGGATCCGGGTGTCGGAGGCAGGTGTCCTGGAGGAAGGCCTCTTTAAGATCCTGGAAGGCCTGTACGGCAGTAGAGGGCCAGTTTCGTGCGCGTGAGGGCTGTTTAGGGCGCCACCAAGGAGGAGTAATGCGGGATGAAGTGGCGGTAAAAGTTGGCAAAGCCTAAAAACCGTTGGATCGCCTTTACTCCCACCGGTTGTGGCCAGTTCCGGATGGCGGCAACCTTTTCAGGGTCCATGCGGAAACCAGTAGAGGAGATGATGTATCCCAAAAAGGGCAAAGACTCCTCCTCAAACTGACACTTTTCCAGTTTTGCGTATAGTCGGTTCTCCCTCAGTTTTAGCAAAACCTGTCGCACATGTTGCCGATGTTCCTCAAGATCCCTGGAAAAAATCAAGACATCGTCGAGGTAAACAATGACTGAAGTGTACAGGAGATCACGTAGCACCTCGTTCATTAAGTTTTGGAACACCGCTGGAGCGTTGCAGAGGCCGAAGGGCATGACGAGGTACTCGTAATGGCCGTCCCTGGTATTAAAGGCGGTCTTCCACTCGTCGCCTGGTCGGATTCGTACGAGGTTGTACGCCCCTCTAAGGTCCAGCTTGGTGAAAATACGAGCTCCTTGTAGGCGATCCAGGAGCTCCGGAATCAGAGGTAATGGATAGCGGTCTCGTCGGGTAATCTGGTTCAGGCCCCGGTAATCAATACAGGGCCGAAGAGACCCATCCTTTTTGGCCACGAAGAAGAAGCCGGCTCCAGCCGGAGAGTTGGACGGTCTGATGAACCCTCGGTCCAGGTTTTCTTTAATGTAGGCGGACATAGCCTTGGTCTCCGGTAAGGACAGAGGATATACTCTCCCACGAGGGGGCGTGGTGTCCGGGAGCAAGTCGATAGCACAATCGAACGGGCGATGCTCTGGGAGTAACTCTGCCTTCTCTTTAGAAAAGACATCCTGGAAAGCCTGGTACTGGGGTGGAACTGTCAGAGGAGTAGTCAGGAGCGGAAGCATCTGTAGCGGACGAGCAGGAAGGCAGTGGCGGGCGCAGCCTGGACCCCATGGTGTGATCTGGAGCGAGGACCAGTCGATCACTGGAGAATGTTTTCTTAGCCAGGGCAGTCCGAGGACGAGTGGGTGAATGGACCTCTCGAGGATGAGGAAAGAGATCTCCTCCTTATGAAGAAGACCAACCTGCAGCTGAAGCGGACTCGTACGAGTAGATATGGTCCCTGAGAGGGGAGTTCCCTGGATGGACGATACTCGCAAGGGGGGTTCCTGAGGCAACACTTTGAGCCGTAGCTGTTGTGCCAGGTGTCGGAGGATAAAATTCCCCCCGGACCCAGAGTCGAGGAGCGCCAGGGTATCGAAACCCCCTCCAGGAAGACAGAGTTTCGCTGGAACAGTACATGGGGAGTCCGGAGAAATACTGCCTAGAGTCAACTCCCCCCTAGACCCTAGGTTCTGGCGTTTCCCGGGCGCTCTGTGCAGCGAGCCAAGAGATGCCCCTTACCACCGCAGTAGAAACATAGTCCCTGCGAGCGTCGACGCCTTCGTTCTTCGGCCGAGAGAGGACCCCGACCCAACTGCATGGGTTCTTCAGGCGGAGGAGCAGCGGTCGTAGAAGGTGAAGTTCGAACCCGGGGTGGCGTGGTTCGACGAGCGGACAATCCCTGGCCGGACCTTCGCTCACGAAAACGGCGCTGGATGCGCCTGTCCATGCGTCCAGCCAGTTCTATGAGTTCCTGTAGCTCATCTGGGAGATCCCGGGCCGCGAGTTCATCCTGGAGCCGAGGAGACAGACCTTCCAGGAATATCCCGTATAAACTGTCCTCTCCCCAGGCTAGCTCAGTAGCCAGGGTCTGGAACTCCATCGCAAATTCCTCTAAGGGGCGATTGCCCTGTCTCAGCTGGAGGAGTTCGGAGGCAGCTGTGGAGGCCCGGGATGGTTCGTCAAAGATCCTCCGGAAGGCCTTGACGAATTGCACAAAGTTATTTAATCGGGAGTCTTGGCGCTCCCAGAGGGAGGAAGCCCAAGCCAAGGGTTTCCCGTCCAGGAGAGAGATAATGTAGGTTGTTTTGGACCGGTCCGTGGTGAACTGTGCCGGCAGAAGGTCGAAACGGATATAGCAGTGGTTGAGAAAACCCCGACACGCCTTCGGATCCCCAGAGTACCTAGGGGGTACTGGCATCTGTACCGGGACAGGGGAACCCGGGTTGACCTGAGACATGGATGCTGCGGGGCGAACGGCGGAAGTCCCTTCTACCCAATCTGCCAGGCGTTGAACGGTCGACATCAAGGTGTCGAGGCACAATTGCTGTTGCTGCAGCTTCTGGGCTATGCCTGGGATAGCCTTTAGACCGGCAAGGTCCGCCGGGTCCATGGCCTTGCAATCTGTTGGATTCGTGGACCCTTGGACCGATCGGAACCGGATGGCGAGCCGCTGAGTGAGGTGGCAGCGGAGGTCCCGATCGGAAGGCGGCAAGGACCGAGTTCTGAGTGGCTGAAGTGGGATCCCGGAAAGCCATATGCGACCAAGGGCTGTGGCAAGGAAGGACGAAACGGTGAAGCCGGTACGATGGTGAGAAGATCTTCGCCCTGGAAGCCGAGCCTCCCCCAAGAGGAGCTTGTAGGAGTTCGGCCGCTGGGACTTAGGAGATTCACCCTGGAAGCCGGCGTCCCCCCAGGAGGAGCCCGTAGGGACCCGGCCGCTGGGACTTAGGAGAGCCCGCGGGGGCGGAGTCGGATGGAGTCCAAGGTAGTCGCTCACCAGTCCAGAGTCGTGTGCCAGGGAATCGTCGCTTGCCAGTCCGAGATCTGAAACCAAAGGATCACTGTAAGCCACACCGGGGTCCGAGAGCCGGGAGTCGTCGTAAGCCAGTCCGAGGTCCAGAGCCAGAGGGAACACCGTAAGCCGCGCCGAGTCAGAAGCCAAGAGTCGTCGTAATCCAGTCCAGAGTCAGAAGCCGAGAATCACCGTAAGCCAGTCCGAGATCAGAAGCACAGGAAATCAAGAGGATCAGGAAACGCAGCAACTGGAGACAGGGTAAACCTGGGAACCTCGTTGCAAGGCAATGTCTTGGCTGGACTGCAGGGTATAAATACCCTGCAGCGTCTGACGTCACCCGGAGGCTTCCCCTGCCTTTTTCCCGCGCTGGCCCCTTTAAATTTAGCTTAGAGATGCGCGCGTGCGTCTAGGGGGCGGGGCCAGCTCCGAGGAACGCCAACGGAGCAGCAGAGGCTGGGACGCGGTGCCAGAGGGCCCTGCAGGCCCGAGCGAGGTTGGGACGCGCCGGGGACGCAGCACCCGCGGTCCCTGCACCCCTGGGAGACCGGAGCCCGAGACGCTACCGCCGTGGGGTGAGTGCCGATCCCGGGGGCGCCCCGGGATCGCAACAGCATGGTTCCAAACCAAAGATGGGTGCTATACCAATGTATGGGAGAAAGAACTGCTATTCTTCCGTAAACAGGACACTGGTTAAACTAATGGACATGGTTAGCTGAACACAAATTTGTTGAGGCTACAGTACCCTTCTCGTACATTGTATCCAATTAAACAGGACATACTGATCGACAAACTATGTTTCCCAGCATGTCCACTGTCATGTCTATCAGCTAATAAGGAGAAAAGTCAGTTTTTAATCACCCACCAATAACATACCCATGGACTGTGGCATATCCAATCTGTGCTCACATTTGGGAGATAGTGGGCATTCACATCTGACCTAGGAGCCAGGACAGTAGAACTGTAGAACTTGAAAATCTCCTTAATGTGATTCACAGATAAGAAGACACTATGGGCCTCATTTTCTAAGTGGCTTGCACGCGATAAGGTAAGGCCCTTTTCGCGCTAGCTGGCTGTGATCGACGGTGCGATCACAGCCGGCTAGCGCAGGCCCACCCCCCGTTTCGGCCCCCCACCCCTCATTTCCTAAAGTATCGCAGGCCTGCGATACTTTAGAAAATGAGGCCCCAAGGTACTAAAAAGTTTTTTGGGAAATAAAAGTTTTGTATATAATCATTCCACAGGGAAACATAAGCACATGAAAGTGGATAATAAATTCATGGGAACGCACATGATTTAAAGACAATGAAAAACAATGAATGGATGTTTTTATCAGTAATGAATGGATTGAACCTACATATATGACAACACTACATGAGATAGAGTGTGCAGATGATTTATGACCTGGCTTTTCAACATTTTCTTAAAAGTGTTAAAGTATTTAGAACATTATTAAAAACAAGCAAGAGGTTCCCTGTTTCAGTCGGAGGTCCCGAAAGTTAAAAAAAGTTACAAAAAAAAAAAAATTGATATGGGCTCGCGGCTCGAAAACCGGATGCTCAATTTTGCCGGCGTCCGGTTTCCAAACCCGTGGCTGTCAGCGGGCTCGAGAACCAACGCCGGCAAAATTGAGCGTCGGCTGTCAAACCCGCTGACAGCCCCCATCCTGACCGAGGATCGGCCACACTGCACAAGTTCCAGCTCCCCTACCAGGTGACTCCGTGCAGGGAGAGCGGACCCACCCAGACATTCATGGACCTTCCCGCTGCCTTGAGCGCCCGGCTGGATGTCCAAGCCGCGACCTCGGATGTCCGGCTTGGACATCCAGCCGGGTGCTCAAGGCAGCGGGAAGGTCCATGAACAGACGCCGTGACCTGACCGGCTATGACAACGGCAGCAAGCCCAGCAGCAACTGGACCAACGGCATCAGCATGGGCTACGACCAGCGGCACGGCGTGGCTGGTGGATCTGAGTTGGTGGCAGGAGGGGGAGGCTCAGGACCTGGAAAAAAAAATACAATCTCGGGCTTTTTTTTTGGAGGTGGGATGCGTGTTCTGAGGGGCCGGGGAGCCGGCTGGCCCCCCCGGCCTGACCATGCTGCTGTCGCTGTGCCAGCCCAGCGCAGAAGGAGAGCCCCTAGCGGGAGAGAGAAAGCCGCACGTGCGATCACTTCTGGTGGGGAGAGAGAAGGGGGCCGCGGCGGGCGGAGGAGTGCGGCTCTGAACTAACTTCGCCCGGGAATGGAGCCCCTCTGCTGAGCTTCCCACTGGCGCCTGGATTAAGGACCCTCTCCCCCAGCCTCTCCATGGGGCTCTTCTGGAACGGGCTCCTCAGGCTCCAGGTTGCCGGAGAAGCCCATCCCGCCCGACTTCGGGGACATATGCTGGCACAAGTCACCGCCCCAGCCGGTGCAGCCACCCCTCATCCCGACCGAGGATCGGCCACACTGCACAAGTTCCAGCTCCCGTACCAGGTGACTCCGTGCAGGGACAGCGGACCCAGCCAGGCAGAGAGGAGGTTGGAAGCCTTGACCCTGGAACTGGAGAAGGAGCTGGAGCTGTACATGAAGAAAGAGTATTTCGGTGAGTAACTAGTGTGTGGTACTTGCTTCAGTGTGGAGAAACGTTCATGGACCTTCCTGCTGCCTTGAGCGCCTGGCTGGACGACAAAGCCACAACCTCGGACGTCCAACTTGGATGTCCAGCCGGGCGCTCAAGGCAGCGGGGTCTGTAGGAAAGTACCATCCACTTACCAGGTGGAATGACATTTCAAATGACATTTGAAATGACAGGTACCAGCGCACCCTGGATACTGTATAGGCGCTGTATACCACTGTATACAGTAAGATGGATTGCGCATGCCTACCGCTTCAGTGACGCGCTTTGGACGCCACTTGGATTTGCGTCTAATTTGAATACTGAATCGAGTGGTATGTGAACCAAAATATGCGTGCGGCAAACGAGGGTGTGCCCGGCACTGCCACACTCTTTCTTACGTGTCCTTACTGTATCGGCCCGTGTGCTAGTCTCAGTCAGTGGCCTGGGGGGAGGGTCAAGACTGGTAAGGAGAGCACATGGTGAACTTAAAACAAACATTTCAAAGCATTTGGGTTACACCTCACTGTGCTAGTCTCAGTCTGTGGCCTGGGTGGGGGGGGAGGGTCAAGACTGGTAAGGAGAGCACATGGTGAACTTAAACATTTCTAAGCATTGTATATGAACCTTGAGCAGGACTGCAAAGGACTTGGGGGGGGGGGGGGGGGTGGTAACAGGTCAACTTACCTTCTTCGAGGTGGGATGTGTCAAGGCGTGGATCCAACCCCTCAAACACGTCTGGTCCCAGGCGCTGCATTAAGCGCCTCTCCATGCCACTGAACCTTATTGGGCAAGGGGCCCTTCCACCCGTCTCACGCAGGTACTGGTTCCTCTCTACGATCCTTCCCTTCAGCTGGGCCTTGATGTCCCTGTACCGGTGGGCCACTTGCTCCCCGCTGCGCTGGATCCCACTTTGACAGCTGATGTCCGCTGCAATGCTGGCCCATAGCTGTGCCTTGGCTGCCTTCGATGTCTTCACTGACAGGTTGCCAAACAGGTGGACATAATGCCGGAGGACACCTTCAATGAGCCAGTCGTTGTCCTCCGTGCTGAAGCGGATAGCACGCTGCCTCACCCTTGCCTGGCTGCCTGATTGGGGTGCCACTTCCGGAGGGGTCTCCTTCCTACCCTCACTCTCCGACCCACCTGTTTCCCCACTCCCTTCCTCCTCTCCCACCTGACCCTGCACTTCCAGCTCCCTTCCCCCCTGGCCTGGCTGGCTAACCCTACCTCCTTCCACGATTCTTTCCTGCCTCACCCTTTCCCCCTCCCCCACCCTCCTATCACTTCCCTCCTGCCTATCTCTTCCACTACCATTATCCCTGCTCCTGCTCCTACTCCTCATTCCCCTACCACTTGGTCCCTTTTCCTCCCTCCCCCTCTCCCTCATTCTCCCTCTACTCTCAACTCCCCTCTTCTGTCCTCTCCTCCCACTCCTATCACGCTCCACACTCCTCCTCCGCCTCACCACCACCACACTCCTCCTCATCACCACCACACTCCTCCTCCTCACAACCACCACCACCACACTCCTCCACTTCCTCACCACTCCTCCTCCTCCTCACCATGCCTGCACACCTCACCTCCTCCTTCACACAGATAAAGACAAACAAATGACAAACCACCTTTCACTCCAACAGATATGACAAAAGACACACGTTAAGGGAAACAGATGAAAACACAGAAGACACGACTCTGCACTCAGTAATCAATATATCTAACTCC
This sequence comes from Rhinatrema bivittatum, assembly GCF_901001135.1. Taxonomy (NCBI): domain Eukaryota; kingdom Metazoa; phylum Chordata; class Amphibia; order Gymnophiona; family Rhinatrematidae; genus Rhinatrema; species Rhinatrema bivittatum. The sequence continues at coordinate 381,172,807 of NC_042616.1, forward strand.
ACCTACAGCTCCTGCTCCTACTCCACACACCTACCTCCACTACAAAACTTCCAAACCCTCAAAGGAGGAGGGGCAGGAAGTGACCTTTTATACATGTCACATTATCGCGGCATGTGGTACTTTTTATTTTTTTTTCCTCTAACTGCGAAGAAATTGGGAATCACGGTGTTTTCGTTTCACAAATAGCATTCGCGAAAACTTCACAGATCAGGAAAAATTCGCAGCTATGCGGAAACTACTTCATTTGCATGGAAACGCCCCTTTTACTAACGCATGTGTTAGCCATGAATTAACCATGCGATATTGGTAAATCCAGCCCTATGTGATGTAAACTCAACATTTACAACTATTGCTTTCAATTTTTCCTAACCATTTTTCTCATATTCTCAAAATCTCCCTTTTGAAAGTTAAATGTTGTTGCAGTAGATGTCCTTATTTATTAATTTGTTTATTTATTTATAAACATTTATGAATCGCCTTCCATGACCTACAATAAGTGCTTCCATGGCGATGTACAATAGCAATAAAACAATACATCATAACAATATTACAATAACAATTTGAGATAGCAGAGAATATGCATCCCTTTTTTTTTTTTTACAACAAGAACTCCATGGAGAAGACAAGGAAGACCTGATGGAGCTCTGGCAGGCAGGAGCCTCCAGAGTGAAGCAACTCCGATGCAAGGCTAAGACGGACTGACGGAGCAGCCCTTTATAGGGCTGAAGCAGGAAGTCCACTCCCTAGGAGGGGCCAGCATACTTCCTGTGCCTGGCCCTTTAAATCTAGCAGAGAGGCGCGCGCCGGCACCTAAGGAGCAGGAAGCAGGGCTGTGCAGGACCATGGACAGTGGCCTGCACAGCGTCTGTGCGTAGAGACGCAGGGCTGGGCCTGAGAAGCAGGCCTGATGACGGCAGCGGCTCCAGCCACTGCAGGAGACCCCGGGGGCGGCTCCAGCCGCTACTCGAGCCCGGGGCTTGCGGCTTCCATGCCGCGAAGATCAGATGACGGTGGCGGTATAGATATGACAGTGGCGGCATAGAAATGACGGCAGAAGAAGACCAAATGGACCATCCAGTCTGCCCAGCAAGCTTTCACACTTGTTTTTTTCTCATACTTATCTGTTACTCTTGGCCCTTTGTAACCTTTTGGTTCTATTTCCCTTTCACCCCCGCCATTAATGTAGAGAACAGTGCTGGAACTGCATCTAAGTGAAATATCTAACTTTGGGCCTCATTTTCTAAAGTATGGCAGGCCTGCGATACTTTAGGTAATGAGGGGCGGGGGCCGAAACTGGGGGGAGGTTCTGCGCTAGCCGGCAGCGATCGCACCGCCGCGGTGCGATCGCTGCCGGTTTCGCACCCAATAGCGCCACCATAGAAGGTGTAGCTATTAGGCGCGAACTCAGACACGAAAAGGCCCTTACCTTTTCGCCGTCCGCAGCATCTTCGCAGAGTTGGCCCCGGTGACGCCCCTACTCCTCCTCTTCCTGGGCTGGCTCCACCCCTATTCTGGTATCGCATACGATAAGGGACTTTTCGCATGCGAAACGTCCCTTATCGCATGTGAGCCACTTGGAAAATGACCCCCTTAATTGGCCGTTGAAGCAGTGAACTGTGCTGCATATGTATTTCAAGTGAAGTATCAGGCTTAATTGATTCGGGGTAGTAACCGCCGTAACAAGCAAGCTACACCCATGCTTATTTGTTTACCCAGACTATGTAATTCAGTCCTTGTGTCATGAATCGCGCTGCCCGCGGGTCTCCCCGCGAGCAGGCACTCACCTCATGCTACTTCTGTTTCACGGATGCGGCAGGATGCCACTGTTGGCCCTACCATGCGGCTGAAGCCACGGACTCTGTTACTCTCTGCGACACGGAGGCAGCCCATCAAGCCGCCCTTCACCGCTGCTGGAGCCGCGGACTTCCTGCCGTCCCCGGCGCAGCCGGGACTGCCACCACTGTCATCTGATCTTCGCAGCACGGAGGCCGCAAGCCCCGGGCTCGAGTAGCGGCTGGAGCCGCCCCTGGGGCCTCCTGCAGCGGCTGGAGCCGCTGCCGTCATTGGGCCTGCTCCTCAGGCCCAGCCCTGCGTCTCTACGCACAGACGCTGTGCAGGCCTCTGTCCATGGTCCTGCACAGCCCTGCTTCCTGCTCCTTAGGTGCCAGCACGCGCCTCTCTGCTAGATTTAAAGGGCCAGGCACAGGAAGTGTGCTGGCCCCACCTAGGGAGTGGACTTCCTGCTTCAGCCCTATAAAGGGCTGCTCCATCAGTCCATTTTGGCCTTGCATCGGAGTTGCTTCACTCTGGAGGCTCCTGCCTGCCAGAGCTCTGTCAGGTCTTCCTTGTCTTCTCCATGGAGTTCTTGTTGTTTCGTCTCATCATGCCAAGTCATGTTCATGCCTGAGGTCTCTGTCCAGGTGTCCTGGTGTCTCGCTTTGATCTTCTGTTCCTGATGTTCCAGGTTCCTTGATGTCCTGCTCCTGTGTCTTCGTCTTCAGCGCTCTTGAGCCTTCTGGTACCTGCTAGGCCGGGGGTCCCTCGGATAATGTGTGCCCGAGCGTGAACTAGCCTACAGGTGGATTGGTGTCCTGTGCTCCTGAGCTGTCATGTCCTGCCAGCCGTAGGTGGAGCTTCGGACGACATCGGCTCCGTCGTTGGAGTTCTGCTTCGACTGGATCCTTCCCTGCACTCGTCCCACTCCCAGCGTGGTCCGTGACCAGCCTCCTCGGGCTGTGTAGGGTGCACAGTGGGACAGGGTGGTCCGCGACTCAGTCCCGCGGGAGGCCTGAGTAGGGCGCCCTGAGAGACAGTGCCAATGTCCTTCCACTCAGCTTCTCGTCTCGTCTGGACTTTGTCAGTTCCTCGCCTCGTCCTGGATGCCATTGCATCACCCTTGGTATCATGTCTTGTTCCTAATGTCGTCACATCGACCCTGGTCCGGGATGCCGTCGCATCGACCACTGGTCCGTGATGTCTTCGAATCAGCTTTGGTGTCAAGCCTTCGTCTGCGTTGCCATTGCATTGATCCTGCTGTGATGTCTCCGTCCACGATGCCGTTGCATTGATCCTGCTGTCATGTCTTCGTCCGCGATGCCGTTGATTCGAGTATGCTGTCATGTCTTCATGTCAAGGCCCATCTGCCCTCGACCTCAGGCCAGGCCTGCTGCTCCATGCTGTTCCATGCAGCAGGTCCGAAACGGCTCGGAATGGTCGGAGGACCATTCACATTCCAACATCATCATGTCAGCCATGGTGAAACACGCCGTCAACCCTTGGTCCGGTCTTGGATTCGTCTGGGGTCGGGCTGAGGCCCAAGGGCACACTAAAACACCCCGAGTGTAACAGAATGTGAAGGCCTTCGAGGCAGCCATTTTCACAACAGAATGCAAGGCCTTCAGAGGCCGTTATCTAACAGAATGCAAGGCCATGTGCCCGACAGTGCTCTTCACCGATGGATCCGCCTTGTTCCAGAGTTTATTGTTCCTGGACTGGTTTTGGGACTGAAAAAAAATCTTCAGGACTTTGTGTTCTTGACTCGCTGAGGTGCCAGTTTTGCCACTGTTACGACCTGCTGGAGGCGCCAGCTGTCTGGATTTCTTTTTTAATACGACTTGCAGGAGGCACCTGCATCCAGACGTTTTTGTCATGTTGGCCAGTTTGGGGTTTACGACCTGCAGGAGGCACCTGCTCCCCTACTGGTGCTGCTGGTTTTGTTTTCCCGCCCTGGGTTCCCTCCCCCAGGTCTTCTTGGTGTTTCATGGTGCTTCTTGTCTGGGTCTTGTTTGTTGCTTGTTCTGTCTTGTTTGTTGCTTGTTCTGTCTTGTTCTTTGTTGGTTACTTGTTTGCCTTGTTGTTTGTCCTGTTCTTTGTTTGTTTTGTTTTCCGCTTGTGTGTTCCCCGTCCTCCTCGTTCCCACATTCCGTTCCCTCATTTCCCTTCTCTCGCTCTTCGCTCTCTCACCCTTTGCTCTTTCGCTCTTTGAGCTCCCTTGCTCTCCGCTCCCTTGCTCTCTGCTCCTTTGCTCACCGCTCCCTTGCTCTCCATTCCCTTGCTCCCTCTTTTGTGTTTTTTGTATTGTCAGTCGCGCCGTCACCGTTCGCTCGGTCGCTGCTCGCGCAGTCACCATTCGCTCGTTCGCTGCTTGCGCGGTCACCGTTCGCCCGGTCACTGCTCGCGCGGTCACCGTTCGCCCGGTCACTGCTCGCTTGGTCTCGTGTTCCCTCGGTCTCGTGTTCCCTCGGTCTCGTCTGCTCTTGGTTTCGTGCTCTTTGGTCTCTCGTCGTGTCTTCTGTGTTTTTGTTGTTTCCTGCTGTTTTGCCTTGTTCATGCTGTCCCCAGAGTTACCAGCTTCCATTTTTTGGACCCTCGAATACCTCCATCCAATATGGACCGATACCCTTATCCTCGAACTGTTGATAGGAGGTTTGAGGAGGGGGGCTTTGAGGAGGGGGTACTGTCATGAATCGCGCTGCCCGCGGGTCTCCCCACGAGCAGCGCGGGGAGGCACTCATGCTGTTTCTGTTTCACCGATGTGGCAGGACGCCACCGTCAGCCCTTCCATGCAGCTGGAGCCGCGGACTCTGTTACTCTCTGCGGCCCGGAGGCCGCCCATCGAGCCGCCCTTCGCCGTGGCTGGAGCCACGGACTTCTGCCATCCCCGGCGTGGCTGGGACCGCCGCCGACGTCATCTGATCTTCGCGGCACGGAGGCCACAAGCCCCGGGCTCGAGTAGCGGCTGGAGCCGCCCCCGGGGCCTCCTGCAGCGGCTGGAGCCGCTGCCATCATCGGGCCTGCTCCTCAGGCCCAGCCCTGCATCTCTACGCACAGACGCTGTGCAGGCCGCTGTCCATGGTCCTGCACAGCCCTGCTTCCTGCTCCTTAGGCACTGGTGCGTGCCTCTCTGCTAGATTTAAAAGGGCCAGGCACAGGAGGTGGGCTGGCCCCACCTAGGGAGTGGACTTCCTCCTTCAGCCCTATAAAGAGCTGCTCCATCAGTCCGTCTTGGCCTTGCATCGGATTTGCTTCACTCTGGAGGCTCCTGCCTGCCAGAGCTCCGTCAGGTCTTCCTTGTGTTCTCCATGGAGTTCTTGTTTCGTCTCATCATGCCAAGTCATGTTCGTGCCTGAGGTCCCTGTCCAGGTGTCCTGGTGTCTCGCTTTGATCTTCTGTTCCTGATGTTCCAGGTTCCTTGATGTCCTACTCCTGTGTCTTCGTCTTCAGCGCTCTTGAGCCTTCTGGTACCTGTTAGGCCGGGGGTCCCTCGGATGATGTGTGCCTGAGCATGGACTAGCCTACAGGTGGACTTGTGTCCTGTGCTCCTGAGCCGTCATGTCCTGCCAGCCGTAGGTGGAGCTTCGGACAACATCGGCTCCATCGTTGGAGTTCTGCTTCGACTGGATCCTTCCCTGCGCTCGTCCCGCTCCCAGCGTGGTCCGTGACCAGCCTACTTGGGCTGTGTAGGGCGCACAGTGGGACAGGGTGGTCTGCGATTCAGTCCCGCGGGTGGCCTGAGTAGGGCGCCCTGAGAGACAGTGCCAATGTCCTTCCGCCCAGCCTCTCATCTCGTCTGGACTTCGTCAGTTCCTCGTTTCGTCCGCAATGCCGTTGCATCGATCCTGCTGTCATGTCTTCGTCCGCGATGCCGTTGCATCGATCCTGCTGTCAAGTCTTCATCCGCCATGCCGTTGCATTGAGTCTGCTGTTATGTCTTCGTGTCAAGGCCCATCTGCCCTTGACCTCAGTCCAGGCCTACTGCTCCATGCTGTTCCATGCTCCGAAGAGCTCGGAATGGTCGGAGGACCATTCACCTTCCAACATCTTCTGTTCTTGGCCATGGGAGCTTGCCGGTCTGGCAGAGGGTAAGACCGTCAGCCATGGTGGAACACGCCATCAACCCTCGGTCCGGTCCTGGACTTGTCTGGGGTCGGGCTGAGGCCCAAGGGCACTCTAAAACACCCCCTTTCTCAACACCTTGTTGGTTGTTTTCTGAATATAAATCATCTATTCTTCGTTCCCCTCTGCCATTGAAGCAGAGAGCTATGCTGGATATGCATTGAAAGTGAAGTATCAGGCTTATTTGGTTTGGGGTAGTAACCGCCGTAAAAGCGGTTACTACCCGCTTTTTTGTGAATGCAAAATCTTTTTTCCACATTTCCTCTTGCCTTTGAAGCATAGAGCAATATTGCAGTCACATTAACCATGTGTATGTTTATTGAATAAGGGTATTATCTCCAGGTAGTAGCCATCATTCCCACGAGCCACCTTCTCTTTATTCACATCCTCTAGACTTTATGGATCCAAAGTGTTTATCCTACACTCCTTTGAAGTCCTTCACAGTTCTGGTCTTCACCACTTCCTCCGGAAGGGAGTTCCAGGCATCCATCACCCTCTCCGTGAAGAAATACTTCCTGACATTGGTTCTGAGTCTTCCTCCCTGGAGCTTCAAATCGTGACCCCTGGTTCTGCTGATATTTTTCCAACGGAAAAGGTTTGTCATTATCTTTGGATCATTAAAACCTTTCAAGAATTGGAAAGTCTGTATCATATCACCTCTGCTCCTCCTTTCCTCCAGGGTGTACATATTTAGATTCTTCAATCTCTCCTCATAAGTCATTCGATGAAGACCATCCACCTTTTTGGTCGCCCTTCTCTGGACCGCCTCCATCCTGTCTCTGTCCCTTTGGAGATACAGTCTCCAGAACTGAGCACAGTACTCCAGGTGGATAATCACTTCCCTTTTCTTACTCGATCTTCCTTTCTCTATGTAGCCCTTCATTCTTCTGGCTTTAGCTATCACCTTTTCACATTGTTTCGCTGACTTCAGATCGTTAGACACATCACCCCAAGGTCTCTCTCCTGCTCCGTGCACATCAGCCCTTCACCCTCCATTGAAATCAGTTCTTTTGGATTTCCACACCCCATATGCATATGCATGACTCTGCACTTCTTGGCATTGAATCTCAGCTGCCATATCTTTGACCACTCTTCCAGCTTCCTTAAATCCCATCTCATTCTCTCCACTCCTTCCGGCATGTCCACTCTGTTGCAGATCTTAATGTCATCCGCAAACAGACAAACCTTACCTTCTATCTCGCCCGCTATGTCGCTCACATAGATATTGAATGGGACCGGTCCCAACACCGATCCTTGCGGCACTCCACTTAACACCACTCTCTCTTCAAAGCAAGTTCCATTTACCATCACACATAGTCTTCTGTCCATCAACCAGTTTGCAATCCAGGCCACCACCTCGGCACTCACTCCTAAGCTTCTCATTTTATTCACCAGCCTCCTGGTGAATAAAATGAATAAATGTGCAGTGAATAAAATGAATAAAATGTGCGGTACTGTATCAAAAGCTTTGCTGAAATCCAAGTAGATGACATTGAGCGCTCTTCCTCTTTCTTTTTTTTACTCAGATATATTTTCTGCTAAAGGTTCTGGTAGCTGAATAATTGATTCTGTGGCAGGGTCTCACACTCTGGCCCTTGAATTCCTTTCTCTGCAGTAGTTCTGGCTTATGGACAGGTAGATATTTGGTTATACCGAAAAAAAAATAGACCAGTTTATGTAGAGTATGGAGGCATAGAACACACTTGAGACAGCTTTCATCGCAGGCAGGAAGAGAAGGGGTGAGCCCTCACGAGGCTCTTCCTTTTATTGTACATTCATACAAAGGCAGATGATGTGTCATTACATGATTGGCTACTTTCCCCATAGCAACAGACGAGTCCCTACACTATTGGCTTTGGCTCAGGGGGTGTGCACGGATCATCTCATTGGCTGCTGAAATCTATACCTCCTGACTTTGTCCTGCCTCTGACTAAGGAACACCCAGCCCTACTTTCAGGCTATCAGGATTAATTATAAACTAGAGAAATACATGACAGTCAGGTATCCTTTCCCAGGCAGAGACTTAAGCACAAGTGATGCTTTTATTCAGGCAAAGTTCAGGGAGAAGGGAAGTTAATGTTTAAACTCTGATGAAATGGCTTGCTGGCAAAGCTTATATTTCCCACATCTCACCCTTTCTGTTTTTGTTTAGGTAGCTCAATAAAGCTTTAGACCCTTACTGAAATCTGTTATGTCTTGGTATGGGCTGGAAATAGGGGAAGGGGGATTATGGAGAGAAGAAAGCTGATTCGACATGGTGTGCCAGCTGCCGATGAGCTCCTGAATCTCCATATCACCCAGAGCTGGTGCAGTGTGGTGTGCCAACGCTGCAGGGCTCAAGATTCCCTATTAAGCATCTTACAAGACATCTTTGTATCTGGGCTGAGAGCAAGGTTTCAATATGGATATGAGGGTTGGGTATGCACTGAATACAGCATCACAGGCAGATAATTAAGACAATTATGGTTATTATAATAGAAATCACCCTTTTGAGACCAGAAATATCAGGGAGCCAGGACCATAGCCAGTCCCATGGAGAAGTAGGTATTCTGCCTGAAAGTGGTGCATCAGCAACCATGGTTTCTATCTGCTCTATGGTATGTGTGAGGTTTGCTTTATAGTCTGATATGTACACACAGCAATGAGATCCAATTAATGCACAAACACCACCCTTTAAGGCTAAAATTGTGTCTAAGGTATAGCTGTTCTGTAATGCTACTTCTCTAATCTGAGAGACTTCTGTTGTGAGTAGTTTTAATACATGGACTGTCTGATTAAATATGGCAGTCGTCCAGTTAGCTAGGATGTGTAAGTCTCTGTAATTCATATCATTTGGGTTATATAACTACAAAGGGTAAATCCTTCATCCCCTCTATACTTTCTGTACTTGCTTGGGTCTCCCACTGCACATCCTGAAATCTGCCAATTGCATACATATATGTGGTATAATTATGTAAGTGTTCAGTGATTAATACAAAAGTTCGGTTACAATATGGATATTTCGCACCTGAATTCCCTTTCCCATCCCCTGTATCATAGTCCCAACAAAGAGCGGCAGTCTCTTGAATACGGCTACCAATGTGTAGTATGGTATTATTAACTGGAGAGTTAATGAAAACACCTCTCTGTAAAGGATAATTAGTCCATACTGTAAGGTTAAATGGTACAGCATGCATCAGTCGTTCTCCGCAGGCTTGGGTTGGCATGTGTGTGCAGATCCAACAGTCTGTTCGATTCAACAGGTGTGAAAAGTTCTGTGCATCGAGGATGTACATGTTGTCCTGTCAGAGTCCTTGTTCTGAAATCGCCATAGCTGGAGAAATAAGGCAAAGGAGGAGGGTGCAGAACACAATTGTTAATGAGTTGGCATTCAGGCAAGAAAAGACGGCTAATAAGTTCTCTGGAGTTTTCTCAAGGCCTTGCTGTTCTAAGAGTTGTGCAGATTGGTTGGATAGGGCCTTGATCTGTCCCCAGGTCATGTGGTGCTGCTTTTTGCAAGGAGTCCGGTCTCTGTCCTTCTGAGGGCTGTGGAGGCTCATGGAGAAGTTGGGGATCGGGTCCTGTAGACCTGGACACCTTTCCATCTTTCCACGGCTTGATATAACAGCTTGGAACCCCAAAGTGGACCTGTGGAAACAAGCACAGAAACATATCCTCGTCCCTTTGATAAGGGGACGGGACCGTACCAGACATTAAATATTCTATACAAAACTGATGGCTGTGGGTGACTAACCCTAGTCCCATAATGATTACTCATGGCTGTGTTCTTAAATTTGATATGTTTAGATGATCAATACTTTGTTCAGGGGGAAAATCCTACTTTGTTCAGGGGGAAAATCCAGGGGCAATCCCTCCTTTTTCTTTTTGTTTGGTCCAGAGCTCTTAAGGGTATGATTGGCTCTCTCCACAATGGCTTGCCCTGTGGTGTTGTAGGGGATGCCAAATAAGTATTTAATGTTCAATTATTGACAAAATTCATGCAAAGGAATGGCTGCAGTAAGCAGAGCCATTATCAGTTTTCAGAACAGAGGGTAACCCCATTATCAAGAAAGTTTTTATGCAGTGATCAATTTTCATTCAGTAAAATAGCAATAAATGTAAATTAATCATTTAAAGGAAAAGTCATTTGTAGTAAGCAGAATCACAAATGACAAGTATATTAGACATTACATTAAACATATGTTACACAAGACTGACATATATTCATTCATCCTACAAATATTCATTTACACAAAACTGACATATTCATATTCATTCTGCAAATATTCATTCATAGTCTTCTTGGCATCAAGACAGACAACAGATAACACATAATATGAGCTAAAAATCTTATCAAAAAGTTATCAAAAACAAAATTAGATAAAGGATCAAAAGTCAAAAGGCGTTAGAAAAATGTTAAAATAAACTGCAAAGTGTTCACCTTCACATCTCCTCATGGCAGAAAGGCTGTAAATCTGGAAAATATTAAAAACTGGCATACAGCAAAAATTTACTAAGGTAAGGATAAAAGTGAGCTTTTTACTTTTTTAACCTTGAAGAAATCAATTCTATTATTCAATTTAATAAAATCAATTTGGATTTGCAAGAAAAGGCTTGGGAGGGATTGCTTTAGATGTAGCAACCTCTATCAGTAAAAATTTTAAGGTTCAGAATTCTGTAAAAATTTGTGAAAGAAAATAAAACTGAAGTGTCCTTAAGACATGAGGACCGCAGATCTGAAAAATAAAAACTAGTATACAACAGAATTATTAAAACAATAATATAATATAACTTGTAGAATAGCATAGCGCCTCCTAGTGGAGACCCCATCATTACTTTATAGAATGCAACTATTGTGCCAGGTTGCAATCAATAATACTCTTAGCTTACTTTCAATGTGGAATATCAGAATAGAATTTCTTCATATAATTATTAGAATAGGAAATTAAACATGCTGTTCGCTCAGCTCTGTCTGCTGCACGCTAAAGTTTGAAAGTATTAAAAGATTAACTAACATATAGAAACTAGAGAGAGAAACTGCAGTACTAAGTCCAGTTTTTTTTCTTTTCAAAAGTTCTCCCTCCCTCCCCCATGAGTGGCAAGCAAGAGTTAACAGAAAGACAGTAAAGGGGGGGAGGAGCAGTGTTTCTCAAAAGAAAAGAACTGCACCCAAGGAGTTAATCCTTCAGTCAATAGGAACTTAAAGATAGCATTGTTTAACAATTTAGATAACATCGACCACAGACAATGGCTTGGCAAGGACTTGCTGATTCCTTGCAGACAGATACTATTTTAATTTACTTTTGTCCTGAAAGGGAGAATTACAGGTTCTGTGTGCTAACAATACAAGCTATAAACTTAAATCTCAGAGAAATGGAGTCATTTTAAATGTGAGCCAAATTAATTTTGTAAGAAGTGAACATTTCACATGAAATTCACACAGCAATTGTTCAAATTTCAGTACAGTTTTAACATAAGGTTCTGCATTCACTTTGTGGGGGAAAATACTCTCAAAGTATGCAGATTTTTTGTAACTGAATATCAAAGACTAATAGAAACCATTTTTTCCAAATCTGTACTGTTTGTTAAGAGAAACCATTTTTTTTTTCATAGTGATATTTTCTTTGCTTGTAACGCAGGAGTCTAATTAAATCCTTTTTTTCATATTGATATTTTCTTTGTTTGTAATGCAGGAGTGCAGCTGCCTGGCCCAAGGTCTTATACGCTGATTTCTTTGAAGACCTGTGGGCATAGCCACTGCTCATGGCATTTGCTGCCACACCCAGCTCTTTAATCCCCTTTGTAATGGGAGAAGCTTGAATCCCTTTCAATAATTCCTCTCTTGTGAGATTTCCATGTTCTAGGTGAAATCCCATGCTGACCGCGGCACATAAATTGTTACCGGGAGCAGTGGTTTGAGATGGTAATTTACCTGGACAAATTGGTGATGCAGAATTAATGACTGTCTCAGGCAATGGCAAATGAGGGTACAGGGAGTGGTTGGTGGGGGAAGGGGGTTGCAGGCAAGATGGAGGAAGGCTAGTTTTTCTGACCTCAGTGTTTTCAGTTTCCTGGGGCCTTTTCTCTGAGGTGGACGCAGAGGAAGCCACAGGAGCCATGTGAGTGTGTGTCCCCAGATGTTCTATTTCATTTTCTGTCCCCCTTTGTTCATGGTTCTTTTCTGTGATGGGGAAGGCTTGAAGTCCTTCTAATAATTCTTCTTCTGTAAAGTTTTCTTTCTGCGGTTTCTGCTGAAATTCAATGCTAATCGCCCCACCCAGGCCAGGTTGTGGCTCAATTGTTCTAAAGGACTGCTTTTCTAAAGAAGTGGGGAAGGTGTGAATGGGCTTGGGTGTGGGTATGGAGAGCTGATACAAAGAATTTGCTGTCTCTGAGGGAGACTGAGCATAAGATGGGGGAAGGGTATTCTGATTGAGTCTGCCTGCTTCTAAAAGCACATGGTTTAAAACTGCTGTCTTGGAACTTTTTTTTTCTATGTGTTCTATGGCCTCTGTACATTTTTGCCAGATTAATCTTTGTTTATGGGAGCTCTGGGAGCCATATGAAGACAATTGCCAATTAAAATCCAGTCCTGGGTATTTAGAGTTCCAGCCTCCATTGAATACCAAGGGCAACGGCAAGCTATTTCACTTATTAATTTTTCTAAGTCCCCCAGGCTGATTTGCGCTATTTTTCTTCTGGTGATGAAATAATGATTATTGATTATTTTCTGCAGCTCCCTGGCATGTAGCCTCTGCTGTACAGTCAAATCACTGCCCATGCTCACGAATGTGGGGAACAAACTTGCTGAGAAATACTTTAAAAATTACTAAGAAGTACTTTTTTAAAAATATGACCAGCCGAAATAAGCATGGAGTTTATCATCACTGTCGGGCTCACCAGATGTAGAGTATGGAGGCATAGAACACACTTGAGACAGCTTTCATCGCAGGCAGGAAGAGAAGGGGTGAGCCCTCACGAGGCTCTTCCTTTTATTGTACATTCATACAAAGGCAGATGATGTGTCATTACATGATTGGCTACTTTCCCCATAGCAACAGACGAGTCCCTACACTATTGGCTTTGGCTCAGGGGGTGTGCACGGATCATCTCATTGGCTGCTGAAATCTATACCTCCTGACTTTGTCCTGCCTCTGACTAAGGAACACCCAGCCCTACTTTCAGGCTATCAGGATTAATTATAAACTAGAGAAATACATGACAGTCAGGTATCCTTTCCCAGGCAGAGACTTAAGCACAAGTGATGCTTTTATTCAGGCAAAGTTCAGGGAGAAGGGAAGTTAATGTTTAAATCCTGATGAAATGGCTTGCTGGCAAAGCTTATTTTTCCCACAGTTTAATAGATTCATAATTTGTTTTAGTGCTTTACCTCATTTGGTGCTGAAAATCACTTGTGATCTATGGTCACTTAATAGAACAAAAGTGATTTTCAGCACTAGTTATGGGAAAGCAGTACAACAAATGATTAATCTCAGTCTCCTAGCACAGGGGTTCTCAACCTTGTCCTAGGAACACACCTAACCAGTGTGGTTGGCAGGGTATCCATAATGAATATGCATGAGATAGATTTGCTGGCAATGCTTCCATATCCATCTCATGCATATTCATTGTGGATATTCTGAAAAACAAGCTGGCTAGGTGTGTTCCAAGGACTGGTTGAAAACCCTTGACCTAGCTAATCAGAGTTTTTAGGTGTGAGTAGCTTTTTTATTTTTTTTTTGGGAGCAAGCAGTTTCCTCCTCCTTTGGGCTTCCAGCTCACACTGTACTGGGTTCTGCCAGGCTACAGTAGTGCTTCTCAACCTAGTCCTCAGGGCACGCCTCACCAGTCAGGTTTTCAGGATTTCCACAATGAATATGCATCGGAGAGATTTGTGTACAATGGAGGCAATGCATACAAATCTATCTCATAGATATTCATTGTGGATGTCCTGAAAACTTGACTGGCTAGGTGGGTGCTGAAGACTGGGTTGAGAAGCACTGAGTTACAGTGCCATTACCCTTCATTCATGACTACCTGGGATTTTCATCTATTTTATAACCCCTGTCATTTAGCCCTACCATTTCAGTGACCACTTTTGGCCAGTAGCTCTCCAGAGCACAGTATGCTTGCACCCACTGGCTCAGGGGTGACCAACTTCAGTCCTCAAGAGCCACAAATAAGTCAGGTTTTCAGGATATCCACAATGAATATGCATGAGGTATATTTGCATACAATGGAACCAGTGCATGCAAATCTATCTCAGTTATTTGTGGCTACCCCTGCACTAGATGTTGCTGTGATTACTGGGATTCCTTTCACAGTATCCCCAGCCAGCCCAAGGAGCAAAAGCAAGCCTTGGGAATCAAACCCAGAGCTTCCACATGGTACTACACAGTACTGGCATTAAGTGCACAGCATGGCTCCATGACTGAATTTAAAATAGCAGTGCTTCCTAGAGATATACTCAGGATGGAAAAATGTTTTTCCTCACCAACAGTAGTAGTTTTCTTTATTCTTTTTGTACATTAATTTAAAAATTACATTTTAGAGCATTTTTCTTTCTTTAGTTCTACTTGAGTTCTAAAGTTCCTATTCTTCTTGCTCTGTGCCCAATGCATCTGAAAATGTCCCTTATATTTAAACAGTAGGAACTTACATTCCATAACATAGAAGGAGTGATACAGTGCTTAAAGCTAGTAACAATTAGTAGTGTCTCACTGTTGCCATGGCAATTTGTGATCATCACCGTTGAAGTCAATGGTTGCACAGTGAGTTGCGGCAGCAACCTGCAGCATATCCTCAGCGATGTAAACAAATTATAAGCATTATATGACTGCAATTTGAAAATATCTGAGGAGTGTACTGGTGGCCATATTTAAATTGGATCCTCAAAAAAAAAAAAAATATATATATATATATATATTTAAAGCTTTCTAAGATATATGGGTATGAAAACAATATCTTTGTATTTTCTTTATCCAGATTTGACCAAATTTGATCAAATATGAGGCACTATAGTTTTCAAGAACATTTTGTTCCAGAATAGTCAATATTAGCATTTTCAAACTGGTTTACAACTGAGTCCCATAGGGTGGTGCAAAGGTATGGATGCATAAGTGTCAAGGCTGGAAAAATATTTTGGAAACTTAGGCACCAGCTAACATTTTTAGGAACCAGAGAAAAAAAATGTTCTGTTTATAATTTCCCTTTATTTTTCCCTATGGTGCCTTTTTCATGTCTTCTTGTTTATTTTTTTCTCTTTCTTAGTTTTTTTTTTACTTGTATGCCTTCCTTCTCCTTTCCCTATAACCCTTTTCAATCTTCTTCCTCCACTCCTCTGTGATGCCTTCCTTGTCAGCCTCCCCTCTGACCTTGGTGTGGTCCAGTAGCTGGAGTCTGCTCTGGATCATGACTTTGGCTACTCATTTGAGTCCTGCTTCGCAGGATTTTCTTGAACCTTACTCTTGTGACTCTATCTTTGGTCTTGTTTCTGTTTCCCTGGATTTTCACCTGTTCCTTCTCTTTCTGGATTTGATGCTTCAGATTTCTTCGACTGACTGCCTAGTACTGACCTTAGCTGAGATCTGATCTTGCCATTTTCCTAACAGACTGAACCCTTGGTGATGGTACTGCTGACTGCCGCTTCCTGTTGTCAGCAGCCTGTGTCCTAGCTATAGTCTAACAGGAGGAGAGTTAAACATAGCTTAATCTGTTATTTTTTATTTATCTGATTTTTATAATCCACTTTTTGGCACTTCAAAGCAGATTAAATTCAGGTACTGTAGTTATTTCCCGGTCCCCAGAGATCTTGGACTTGCTCTAACAGGGTCATTTTTCAAATCGCATTAGGCCCTTATCACGGGCATTAGGGCTCTAACACCCATGATAATGCCATATCGCCCACAATAAATAATGCATCTGTTGCGCTCAGGGGGGCACTGGACCCCTGGCCTGAGGCAGTATGGGAACTGACCACAGGGGGCGGAGTACTGAAGGAGACAGAGGCAGTGTAGATCTTCACCACTGGAAGCCCGAGGTCCCCCGGGAGGAGCCCATAGGGACCCGGGCCACTGGGACTTAGCTGGGCCTCGCAGGGTTTCCAGGGAGAGTCTGAGTCTGGCGTGCCCACAGGGATTGGAAGAGCACTATCGGGTTCGAGGCTGGAAACAGGTTGGAGATAAGTGAACCAGAAGAGTGTTGGTGACAACAAGGCTAGGGACCGAACCAAAATCAAGCAAGGTCAGGCGAGCAATTCCAAGAATCAGTCCGAGGAGTGGTCAACAAAGCAAGGGTCAAGATCCAGAGGTCAGGCAGGTAGAAGAACAGGCAGAGGTCTTGGGCAAGCAGCAGGCAGGCAGACGAGTCAGGAATAGGCTGAGGTCTTTGGCAGGCGACAGGTAGGCAGGCAGGTCAGGAACAAGCTGAGGTCTTTGGCAGGCGGCAGGCAGACAGGCAGGTCAGGAACAAGCTGAGGTCTTTGGCAGGCGGCAGGCAGGCAGGCAGGTCAGGAACAAGCTGAGGTCTTTGGCAGGCGGCAGGCAGGCAGGCAGGTCAGGAACAAGCTGAGATCTTTACCAGAAAGGCAGTTCGAGGTAAGACCAGGAAGACAAACAACGAAGACAGGAACTAGCAGGGCAAGGAAGCAGGAACAAGCAGGAACGGAACTGGAACAGAAGGATCCTGGAACGAGACTAGGAACAGGCAAGAAGGAACACAAGCAAGGGCAATCTCAGGAACAAACCGACCCAATTGCGAAGGCAAGGAAGTGAGGCCAGGAACTTCCTTTTAACATCCATTCAATCAGTGTGCGCCGCGGAACTAGGCCCCGTCCTAGAACCCATATCAAGGCGGCTGGTCCGCGCGTGCTTGTGTAGGGGCGTGGCTAGCTGCTGGGACGCCAAGGGCTGGTGTGGGGCCAGGCGTGTGACCAAAGGCCCAGCGACCACCGCCGCGGAACGCCGGGGCCTAGCTGGGCTCATGAGGGCTGCGAGGGAGACAGGACCGGGACCCGCTGTGTGACCCCGAAGGTGAGCGGTCCTGAGCGCGGGACGACCGCGGGTGGGGCACGTAACAGCATCACAACATGCATATGCAAATTTTAAAATCTTTCCCAAATGGGAGGAGTTTGGGCAGAGGAAATTAAAATGAGGGGTGCTTAGCGTTGTAAGTGATGGCGTAACACACATTATTGCAGTTTTCCGCTAAAAATCACAAATCTTGTGTGTGCGTGAGAGAGAGAGAGAGAGACTCTGGGAAAGTACACATATTAGTGAACTTTTTATAATCACTGTAAGAGGGTTATCAAGTAACTCAGGGTGAGGTTTTGGTGGTGGCCAAAGTTTTGGGGACCAGTTTTACAAGCACAGAGGTACAAACAGCAATGAAGATTTGATGTGATTTAGAGTGATGAAAGAAATACAAAGATGATATTTATACTATGTATTCTTGACCAAGTTTGATGCACTCTCTACCTAGTTGTCATCAAGCTCACAGAGTTGAAGATGTACGGTTCTTTGTAATTCAGCATCTGGCTCAAGACAGACAGGGCAACATCTCTCAGATTTTTCAATGCAAAGAACAAAGATTCATCTATAACTGGCAGAACCTCACCCCACGAGGACTTAATACCGCTACTGAATGGGAAGCTTTTTCATGAAATATATTTTCATTATAATCTATCTATATAAATAAAAATGTTAAACGGTTTGTACGTCGTCGCTAATCTCGCCAACCACTTAACCGAATGCGTTCAAATTTGCACACAACATTCACTTCCCATACGGGAAGGATCTTATACACTTACATTACATATAGGTCACACCTGTGACAGGTAATACAAGTTTAAAAATTGCTTACACAAAACAGCGACATTTGGTGGCCGTCAGCGCAAGCGCAACCTCTTACACCTTTCACACACACTCACACACCAAACCCCACCCCCACACAGGGCTATTGTCTTTCATTCACACTCCCTCATAACACACAGAAATCCACACTCATCACACCACACACCCCCACCCACACGCCTGCCAATGTCACTTACTTCACCCACCCTCCCAAAACACACCAAAACACGAATTCCTGGCTGCTACATTGGGAAGCCACGCATTTCACACACCCTCCAAATTTAAATTAAAGTACCCTCTTCCACCCACCCACGCACTGCACTCCGATCACACACTACACCTGATAGAAGTCCGTGCTTCTCCGCCGGCACCACAGGAATCGTCCGGGACACATCGCATTCAGTAGGGCCGTCGGATGCCAGCAACCAAAATGGCGCCGGTGGACCTTGCCCTTACTATGCTATATGGAGACAACAATGACGTCGGTACACCATGTGACATAGTAAGGGCAAGAGCCCGTCGGCACTATATCCTCAGCGGACATTTGCCCTTACTAGGTCAGGAATCAGGACGCACCACTTTCACCGGTGAAGTTTTGCGACATGGCAGCCGGCGGAACAAACCCTAGCACACACCCTCGCCACCGGCTGGCAGTTTACACATGTAGCCGAGGAAGAGCACGGTGGGGGACCGTTCTTATTTTCCACCGTGCGTTTTTCACAGGGGGGGGCCACTGATTCTCCACATCTCCCAAGAGGGGGGCTGTAGCGTGGGTTGCTCTATTTCACCAGGTTGGGGGGGGGGGGCCAGGAAGGCGTGCTTGCATATTTAAACTATTCTTTGCTGGTGCTGTTCATTTGGGGTAAAAAAAAAAACCGCCATCTGTAACCTTTACTGCTCTGTTCTGTTTTTTCAACTTAACCAGGCTCAGCTACTGCACCAATTGCTTTCAAATTTGGACACAACCTTGCTTTCACTTTCGGCAAGGTTCTTCTCTATCTAGATTACATAGATGTCACATGGTTACAGAAAAAAACGAGGGGCGGATTTTAAGAGCCCTGCTCGCCTAAATCCGCCCAAATCCGGGCGGATTTAGGCGAGCAGGGCCCTGCGCGCCGGTGCGCCTATGTTCAATAGGCCTACTGGCGCGCGCAGACCCCGGGACTCGCGTAAGTCCCGGGGTTTGGCGAGGGGGGCGTGTCGGGGGCGGGCCCGGTCGGCACGGCGTTTTGGGGGCGTGTCGGCAGCGTTTTGGGTGCGGGCCCGGGGGCGTGGTTACGGCCCGGGGCGGTCCGGGGGTGTGGCCGCGCCCTCCGTACCCGCCCCCAGGTTGCGTCCCGGCGCGCTAGCGGCCCGCTGGCGCGCGGGGATTTACGTCTCCCTCCGGGAGGCGTAAATCCCCCGACAAAGGTAAGGGGGGGGTTTAGACAGGGCCGGGCGGGTGGGTTAGGTAGGGGAAGGGAGGGGAAGGTGAGGGGAGGGCAAAAGAAAGTTCCCTCCGAGGCCGCTCCGATTTCGGAGCGGCCTCGGAGGGAACGGGGGTAGGCTGCGCGGCTCGGCGCGCGCCAGCTATACAGAATCGATAGCCTTGCGCGCGCCGATCCAGGATTTTAGCGGATACGCGCGGCTACATGCGTATCTACTAAAATCCCGCGTACTTTTGCTTGCGCCTGATGCGCCAGCAAAAGTACGCCAATTCGCGCTGTTTGTAAATCTACCCCCATGTTTTTACATGTGTGTGGGGAAAACAGCGACATCTGTTGGACAGACATGCAACACACGCTATCTACCTTGGGAAATGAAGCTGCTGTACTGCGCATGCGCAGGCGGGAGCGCACGTCGGGCACAGTGGGACCAACATGGTGCTGGGAGGGGCAGCAGCGGTGCACGTCGCGCACAGCGGGACCAACATGGCACTGGGAGGAGCAGCAGCGGCGGACCGGCGGCAATATCGGGCGTGGTGGTGTCGGCCGGCTGAAATTCGACACCTGGGAGGAGCTGCGGCGGCGATCTGGTACAGCTCATGTGCACGACAGGGAGGGATCCTCGCTGACCTCGTGCCTTCGAGAGCGGGCCACGCAGAACCGCACAAGAGGGAGAGGGACAGGGGGGGCAGCTGGGAGGGCATTGCGAGCCGGAGGGGATCAGAATCAGGGAAGGAGATTGAGAGAGGAAGCGGTGTCACTAACAAAAGGGTAGGGAGAAGGCGGTGAGAGGTGACAGTGAGGGGAGGGTGAATGAAGGGGGCAGTGAGTGTCAGTGGAGAGACACAGAGGGGAGAGGTGAGTGTGAGGGGTGAGAGTTGGAGTGGGGACAGGGGAGAGGGGAGGAAAGGGGGGGTGAGTGACCAAGGAGGAAGACGATGTGTGACTGAGGTATATGAGCAAGGGGAAGGGGGAGGGGGGGAAAAGAACCTGACTCTGCCACTGCAACGCGTGGCCGGGCACAGCTAGTCTATATAAATAAAAATGTTAAATAGTTTGTACGTTGTCGCTAATCTCGCCAACCGCTTAACCGAATGCGTTCAGATTTGCACACAACATTCACTTCCCATACGGGAAGGATCTTATACACTTACATTACATATAGGTCACACCTGTGACAGGTAATACAAGTTTAAAAATTGCTTACACAAAACAGCGACATCTGGTGGCCGTCAGCGCAAGCGCAACCTCTTACACCTTTCACACACACTCACACACCACACCCCACCCCCACACAGGGCTATTGTCTTTCATTCACACTCCCTCATAACACACAGAAATCCACACTCATCACACCACACACCCCCACCCACACGCCTGCCAATGTCACTTCACCCACCCTCCCAAAACACACCAAAACACGGATTCCTGGCTGCTACATTGGGAAGCCACGCATTTCACACACCCTCCGAATTTAAATTAAAGTACCCTCTTCCACCCACCCATGCACTGCACCCCGATCACACACTACACCTGAAACAAGTCCGTGCTTCTCTGCCGGCACCACAGGAACGGTCCGGGACACATCGCATTCAGTAGGGCCGTCAGATGCCAGCAACAAAAATGGCGCCGGCGGACCTTGCCCTTACTATGCTATACGGAGACAACAATGACGTCGGTACACCATGTGACATAGTAAGGGCAACAGCCCGTCGGCGCCATATCCTCAGCGGACATTTGCCCTTACTAGGTCAGGAATCCTGACACACATTTTTCACTGGTGAAGTTTTGCGACATGGCAGCCGGCGGAACAAACCCTAGCACACACCCTCGCCACCGGGAGGAGCACGGTGGGGGACCGTTCTTATTTTCCACCACGCGTTTTTCACAGGGGGGGGCCCACTCATTCTCCACATCTCCCGAGAGGGGGGCTGTAGCGTGGGTTGCTCTATTTCGCCGGGTTGGGGGGAGGGGCCAGGAAGGTGTGCTTGCATATTTAAACTATTCTTTGCTGGTGCTGTTCATTTGGGGTACAAAAAAAAAAACCACACAAACTGTAACCTTTACTGCTCTGTTCTGTTTTTTCAACTTAACCAGGCTCAGCCACAGCAACGCGTGAACTGATTGCTTTCAAATTTGGACACAAGCTTCACCTCACATACGGCAAGGTACTTCTACACTTATGTTACATATATGTCACACCGGGGGCTGGTAAAAAAGTTTTAAAATTTGGTTCCACAAAACAGCGATATCTGCTGGACGTAAGCGCAAGGTCTTACACCTTACACAAACGCTCACACCCCACACACATGTGACCAATGTTTGGGATTCACACACCCTCCAACCAGACACAAATCCACCCTCCTCACACCCCCCCGCACACATGCCAATTGTACTTACTTCACACACCCTCCCAAAACACACCAAAACCCACAAAATTCCAGCATGCTACACCGGGAGGCCACTCACATGCCACATGTTTGCAATTCCCACACCCTACGAACTCACACAAAAACACCCTCCTCACACCTCCCACACCCATGACTTTTCTACTTACTGCCCACACCCTCAGAACGCACGTAAAACGACAGAATAGTTCGGGCTGCTCCAGCTGGGGGGGGGGGAGGGCAACACCGCCCCGGGACACATCACATACACTACGGCTGACGGCTGCCAGCAATCAAAATGGCGCCGACGGCTCTGTCCCTTACTAGGACACTCGGGAACGCCAATGGCGGCAGTAGCCCATGGGACATAGTAAGGGCGAGGGCCCGTCGACGCCATTTTCTGGACTGGCAACCGCGCACCTTCACCCTTACTATCTGAGCGAGACGACCGCTCCCATTGCTCCACCCCACTGACAGAGTAAGTTCTAACAGCCGTCGGAGACAGTTTCAGTGCTGGCTGCCAAGGGCCCGGCGCTAATACTTCCATGCCGGAACGAACACCCGCTCCACCGACTACCATTTTTGAAGGTATCGGCGGGCCTGCAGAGGGGGGGGTGTGGGGATGTTCTTGCATCCATGTTCGGGGGGGGGCAGGGGGCGGTTGTCCCCATTCTCTTTTCTTTCTTTTCCACTTAACCTGGCTCTGCCACTGCAACGCGTGGTCGGGTACAGCTAGTCTTTTCTATAATTTTGACAGAAGTAATTTTTACATACCAGGCTTTCCTTTAGCCTATAGCAAATATTTCATACATTTTTCTTTTTTTTAAAAATTATGATTTGTCAAAAATATTTTCTGATATGCATTGATGAAGTTTGTATCTAAATATTGCAATTAGGATAAAACATATTTTAAAATAAAAAATGTTTCTTTTTTTTTTCTTATTTCTTAAGAAAATAATACTTTGCTATATTTAAGTCATTTAATATTTTACATTTACAAAATGCATTCACAAACATATTCATTCATTCATTCATTCATTCAATCATTCTTGCTAATAAAGAGCATTATTTCATTAACTTTCTGTAGTAATCTCAGTTTTATTAATATTCATGAACAAATTTTTTTACAGTAAATATTTCCTTCACAGTTTTCTTTTATGGTCATTTTGTTTAATTCATTTTCATTCATTTTTTTTCAATTTTAGTTCCACAGATGATTTGATAACAACAACATTCTCATTAGCTTACAGCTGTTTAAAAATAATACTTTGGCTAAAGGAAATTTTTTTGCAAAAATGTTGCCAATATTTTTTTAATTGTTTTCTTCATTCACACTGATTCATGGCTCTGGCAGCTTTTTTCATCCCAGCTGTTTTCATTTAAAAGACAACCCGATATCATGGGAACAAACCGTTTTTTGGTTCCCGCTATGATATTCTCTGAAGCCCTGAATGCCGTGGTAAGCTCTGCCCAATCTCACTTTCTTTTCCATATATTTTCATTACGTTTAACATACTTTTATTAGGTTAAATCACACTAGTGGTGGTTAATTTCTCTGTTTGCAGATGGTTTGAAAGACAAGTAAACTATGTTGAAATACCCTGTTCTAACAAATTTGACAATGTTGAGCTGGTACCGATCAGTTTTCCTAGTGAAGCCATATAATACTTTGTAAGTATTTTTGCACTTTTATTTAATATATATTTTCTTTTATGTAATATAGTAAAAGTTCAATTTAAAAACATGCGCGTAGGCATCCATGTGCAAGTGGTTCCCGGCGCGCGCACATGGATACACATGCGCAAGTGCCGACTCATGCACATAAGGGGGGAAATTTTATAGAAGCGGGTGGCAACGCAATAGACCTTTTCCCCAGTTCCCTTCCTCCCCCAATAAAGGAGCGGACGGGGAGGGAACTTCCTAAATCCCCTAGATAACCTGCCTCCCTTTCCTCTATCCTCCCTGCCTCCTAAAACCCCTCTATCTTTTTTTTTTAATACTTACCTGCTCTGCTGTGCAGCAGCAGGTTGGGCATGCCGGTCTAATCCCGGCGTGTGCTTTAGCAGGACAGCGCCTAATGGCGATGACCCATCCTGTCCCCACCCCGCAAAGACCCCGCCCGGGTCCGCCCTTTTTTGCTTGAAGCTGGTTCTTTGGCGCGTACCGGGAGATATGCGTGTGGCCGCAAGCCTTTGAAAATGCCTGGCCACATGCATATCTCCTGGTATACGCACGTGTAAGCCTTTTAAAATCAGACTGTAATAAGCTGATTTTTTAAAAACCCGCACATAAAAAATAGGTGTTATGTGCATGCCCAGGCCTTGCGCGTGCTGGCGCATTTTAGAAGAGGCCCAGCCGCACGCGTAAACACAGTTACACACACAAGAGCCACGACTCTATGAAAGAATAGTCCAGGGGGCGGGCCGGGACAGTGCCATTCATTGTTGTCCTGGAGCCTCGAATGCTGGCCAGCTGCCAGCACGCACAAGTTACTTCATGTCGGTCCCTCAAGTAACTTGTTGAAGAAAAGGTAAAACAAAAAAAAAAGGTGAGTTAGAGGGTGGGGAGGAGAGGGGAAGGGGAAGTGAGGTTAGGGTAGGAATGTTCCCTACCAGTCCACTCCTAAATTGGAGTGGACTGGGAGGGAACTGGGGGAGCCCCAATCTCGTCGCCACACAAATTTGCATATTTTTACCCTCCCTTGCACGCGCTGCCCGCACATACACTTGCGGATTATAAAATAAGGCGCATATGTGCGCGTGGCCCACGTATTTTATAACATGCACTCGCCAGTGTGCGCATGTTATAAAATCTGCTCACACACATGGACGTGCGCGCCAGTTTTAAAATCTACCCATAAGGTTTTAGTATGGATTCTTATACACATTTATATACTCATGTTTGTTTCACAGAGTTCAGCACTTAGGACATTATTTTCCCCTGAAGATGCCAGTATTGACGAAACATCTTGAGGCCTTAGGTCAGAGTGTATTCAGCTGTGAATCACCTTACTGACAGAAACTCCTGTTGGAGCAGCCTGTGTTCGGTTTTGAACTTTTTCATCTACATAGATTCCTGCTGAAATTGTCAACTTTAAAAATAACTGCATTGAACTTTTCAACAAGTAACTATTCTTTGAAAATTCATTTTCTATAGGTCTTTCATTGGGACTCTTCATAAAGGGGTAGATTTTAAAAAGCATTTACTAGAGCAAAACTGGTTTTTGCTCGAGTAAATACACTTTACTCAAGTAAGTGGGCTTTTCAAAATTGCTACAATATATGCCATTGAATTGTCCACAGGATTTACTCAAGTAAGTGCACTTTACTCGAGTAAATAGCTTTTGAAAATTGCTACGATAGTATGTCACATTTACATGCGTAACTCCTTTGAAAATGACCCCCAAAGACTTTACACGGATTATCATTTCCAATATGGATGTTTAAGCATTCTCATTATGCGACAATAATTAGGATCTTTCTAACATTATTTTTTCTTAAAGTTTTGAATAAATTAATAAAGATATTTTATCTTAATTTTATGTAAATTTGCACAGTGTTCCCATTTTGTTGTCATGTTATTCATTTATTAGGAACACTATTAATTAATATAACTGACTCAAATATATTTTTTACTATATATATATATATATATATATATATACACACATTTCTACATTTCTATCAGAGCTTGGATTATATTATTCATTCTGGGGCCGATTTTAAATCCTACGCGTGCGAGGTACATTTGTGCGCGCTACCTGGCGTGCACAAATGTACACCCGATTTTATAAAATCCGTGTGCTGCCGCACGCATGTTATACAATCTGGGGTCGGCGCACGCAAGGGGGTGCACACTTGTGCACCTTGCGTGCACCGAGCCCAACGGGAGCCCCGATGGCTTTCCCCGTTCCCTCCAAGGCCGCTCCGAAATTGGAGCGGCCTTGGAGGGAACTTTTTTTCGTCTCCCCCCCCCCCCCACACCTTTCACTCCCTTACCCTATCTAACCCACCCCCCAGCCCTACCTAAATCCCCCCCTACCTTATTCTACAGAATTACGCCTGCCTCTGGCAGGCATAACTTGCGTGTGCCAGCTGGCGCGCGAACCTCCGGCACGGCCGCTGTGCTGGAGGACTCGAGACTGCCCCCGGACCGTCGCTCCGTCCCTGGTCCGCCCATTTTTCAAAGCCCCGGAACATACACGCATCCTGGAGCTTGCACGTTTGCCGAGCCTATGCAAAATAGGCTCGGCGCGCGCAGGGGGGGTTTTACAGGGTTACGCACGTATCTTACATGCGTAACCCTTTGAAAATCTACCCCTATATGCAGATGACATATAGTTCTTCTTTCCGGTTAACTCAGACACAAACATCATATTAGATTTTATTTCACTTTATCTTGGTGTCATTAAAATATAGCTTTTTCATAAGAAACTGAATCTCAATGTCTCAAAACTGAAATTATTAGATTAAGACATTATCCATCATCTCCTTTTCCTGCTGTAGTCCAGGTTGAAAGAATTTCTATTCCTGTATCAGAGAAGGTTAGAAACCTAGGAGTCATAATGAATTCTGATCTTTCCTTTAAGGTCCATGTGAAATCAGTCGTTCAAAAGTCCTTTTTAAAACTTTGCATCATGAGAAACATTAAACCTTATCTTGAGATTTCTGATTTTAGAATTATACTTCAGATTCTAGTCCTGTCAGGTTTTGATTATTTGAATTCTATTTATTTAGGGTTAACTCAATATACCATTAAGGCTTTCCAGGTTGTGCAGAACTCAGCGGCTAGAATTTTGACATCTCTGTACAGTCAAATAACACCGGCTCTCTATGCACTGCATTGGCTTCCAGTTGCATAGAGAATTCAGTTTAAAATACTTACAATGGTACATAAAATTAAGCAATGATCTTCACCTTTGCATAACTTCTCTTTTGAAGATTTACCGTCCTAGTGCTTTTAAAATCCACTAATAGGTTTTTCCTCTATATTCCTAATCCTAGAACTATAAGGTTACATGAATCTTGTGAGAGAATGTTTCTCATTATGGCTCCTGTATTGTTGGAGAAACTTCTGGAGGCAATAAGAAAAGAAAGCTGCATAAAAAACTTCTAGAAGAAGTTGAAGGCTTTTTTGTATTCTGAAACTTTTAAATTTCTATTAAGTTTTTAATGCTTTTGAATAGATTTATGAAGGTAACAATTAAGGGCCGGATTTTAAAAAGGTTACGCGCGTAACCTGCCTTACACGCGCCGGGCCTATTTTAAAAAGGCCCGGTGACGAACGTAAAGCCCCGGGATGCGTGTAAGTCCCTGGGCTTTACAAAAGGGGGGGTCCGGGGACGGGGTGGGGGCAGGGTGGGGTGGTCCGGGGCAGGGGCAGGGCCAGAGGCCTCCAACAAAGCAGCCATTGCTACTGTGTTGGAGGATCGCGTGCCAGCAGGCTGCTGGCGTGCGCAACTTGTGCCTGCCCAGAAGCAGGCGCAAAAGGTAAAATAAAAATTTTGGGGGGTGTTAGAGTAGGGCTAGGGGAAGGAAAGGTTAGGGAAAGGGGTGGGAAGGTCAGGTTTAGGGGGAAGGGAACAGGGGAAGGCAGCATGGCTCAGCACGCGCAAGGTGCACAATTGTGCACCCTCTTGTGCACGCCGACCCTGGATTTTATAACTTGCGTACACCTGCGCGCACAAGTTATAAAATCGGGTGTACATGTGCGCGCGCTGGGTAGCGTGCACACATGTACACCTGCGCACAACCTTTTAAAATCTACCCCTTAGTGTATGCTATATTATTTTATCTTAGGATTTGTCTTTCATTAAGATTTTTAGACCTGATTTTACTTTTATGATTTTGTTAGTTTTTCTGAGCTAATATTCAAAACGGCACTTAGCCGGATAAGTACTACTTTTTCAGCTAAGTGGCACCACTGAATATCAGGCTAGGATCAGAAGAAGCCAATTAGCCAGATAAGTCATTTATCAAAGGTAATTTTTTAAACCTGCGCATGGGCGTCCATGTGCGCACCCCAGGAACCACTGCTATTATTGGCATCAGTAGCATGGGATCTTCTTAGTGTTTGGGTAACTGCCAGGTTCTTGTGGCCTGGTTTTGGCCTCTGTTGGAAACAGGATGCTGGGCTTGATGGACCCTTGGTCTGACCCAGCATGGCAATTTCTTATGTTCTTATGTTCTTAGTATTGTATATTCAGCAATGTGGCAGAACCACTGAATATACCCAGCTATCTTAAAGTTAGCCAGATAAGTTTACCTGGGTAACTTTAGGATAGCCCTTTGGCTGAAACAGAGTTAGATGGATAAATTAACTGGCTAATTCTGAATAACTGAACTATCCAACTAACTCAACTCTTTCCCGTTATTCTCATTTCCCGCCCCTGACTTGCCTGGCTAAATACTTATGGCCTAATTTAAAAAGGCCGGTGTGTGTTAAAACTGGGAGACATGCGGATAAGTTTATCCGGTTAACTAGCAATTCTGCACAGTGGCTAAATATGGACCTCTATACGTCCTGTACATTTGTTTTATTTGTACATATTATCACTTACCCCTGCCCACTGCTTTATGTGGGCAAAACCACACGTGCGCTGAAAATGCGCATTTTTGAGCATCTTAGTTGTATACGGAATGCACGTCTCATACTGACTTGAATCCAGACACTGTATTGAAGATCTTCACTTTTTGGCCATTGAGGCTCCCTGCCAACGCATCCACGGTGGCAATTTTGGAGTATGGCTAATTCGCAGGGAACAATGATGGATTTTTTTCACTTTGAACTCGTTTCATCCCCTTAGTTTAAACCGCGATTTTGAACGGTTGGTATTTTTCTGATCACCACTATTTTTGTCATTCACCTTTCTCCCTGCCGGCTGTCCTGCCCATTGGTTCTTTTTCCCCACATGAATGTTACAATACATTTTCCATCTTTATACAATTTTGTAACCATTTCTTACTTTGATTTTTGGATCCTTGTGTTTTCACCTGGCTTTTATTCTCTGTTTACAGTTGTTGGATTTCTGTCCTTCCCGAAGCAGCCGGAGTGGCTAAACCAGAGCTTTCCAAACTGTGTGTCGGGACACGTTAGTGTGTCGCCTGCAGTGTGCAGGTGTGTCGCGCAAGCCCGGTCAACTCTGACGCAAGTTTGGGCTTTTTTTTTTCCTAGAGATTCACTTTTTTTTTTTTCAGTTTATGGGTTGCTTATTATTGGGTGATTTTTGCTGTCAATCGCGTTTTTTTTGGGGGGCTTGGTGGGTGGAACAAGCCCAGCCATCCTTGCATTGGCTGCTGCTGCTGCCAATGAGGCCTGGCCATGAGGAGTACTGACTGCAAGCAGCAGTGTCTGGTGATCATGGAAGGGAGTGAAGCACTTAACTGGCAACAATCAAAAAGACTAGGTACATGAGTGTGGGGGCCAGACATGTGCTGGGGGGAGGAGAGATGAGTGAGTGGGGGGGCAAATGTGCTGGGGGGACAGACATGTGCTTGAGGGGGAGAGATATGAGTGTGTGGGGTACAGACATGTGCTGGGGGGGAGAGAAATGAGTGTGTGGGGGTCAGACATGTGCTTGAGGGGGAGAGATATGAGTGTGTGGGGGCCAGACATGTGCTGGGGGGGGGAGAGAGATGAGTGTGTGGGGGACAGACAATTTGTTTTATTATTGTTTCTCATAAATTATAACAATAACATGAATCTTGGAATATATATTTTTAATATAAATTTAAGGTTTCATGAGATAGGTTGTGTCGTGAAACATTTTATTTATGTATATATTTAAGGAAACATACATAAATTGTCGAAATATGTTTCGTTCGTTTAACCTTTAACCTCTGGTTTACTAGTAGACTGAATTACTGTGTCCCGAAATTATGTTTGTCTAAAAAGTGTGTCACCAACATGAAAAGTTTGGAAAGCTCTGGGCTAAACAGTTGCCCAACAGTCCATGTTGGGCAACTGATTGCTTCTAAACCATTGGATTTGCAATAAATAGGAAATAATTTTGAAAAAACAGTGCCACAATTGAATTTTGTTCACTTTTTGAATGACTAAGATGTCGTTTCTTCGGATTCTTGGATCTGTCGCTTGACTAGCGCTAAATTTTTGTCTATTGGATATCATCATTGTGTGTATCGCTCCACTCCTCCACTTTTGTATTTTTATTTATTTTATTTAACAGCTTTTAATATACCGGTGTTCGTGCAAGCACATCACGCCGGTTTACAATAAACTTGAGAAAGGAGGAAATTACAAAAAACAGGGAGTGGGGGAGTGGAGCAGGAGCGAAAAGAGGGGGGGGGGAAGAGGGGGGAGAGAGGTAAAGGAGGAAAGACAGCAGCTGAGAAAGGTACAAGGAACATATCAGTATTTACAGGATAGGTTGCTTAATGAGGTTAGAACAAGGTTGATTTTTTTACACGCGGTTAATGAGGAATAAATAGATTATATAATGATATATATTAAAGCTTAATTACAGCAGTTATGGTGGATTATATAGATAACTTATTAAACAATTAAACACATATATATAAAGTATTAGCTTATTTACAGCAGTTACAGCAGGTAACAACGGAGTCTTGATTTCGACATATAGGTTGTAAGTTTTAACTGGGTTACAGTGGAGCACGGTGGGAGGGTGGCGGGGGTATAGGGAAAGGGTAAGGGGAGGGAGGGTGGGGGGTATGGGTGGGTTTGACGGGTGAGGCTCGGGTGGATTCAGGGTGGTGAGGCAGGGGGAGAGACAGGGGGGGAGCGATTGGGGGGGTTTCAGGGGGGTAGACTAAAGGGGGGCCGGGGCAGATTTAGGGGGGGTGGACTACGAGGGGCTGGAGCAGTGGTAAGCCTGTCGGAAGAGCCAGGTCTTAATGCCTTTTTTGAAGATGGTTAGGGAGGTATGTGGGGAGGGAATTCCAGAGGGCGGGGCCTGCGATGGTAAAGGCTCTTTCTCTGGTGGTGGATAGGCGGGCAGTTTTGAGGGGGGGAGTGTGGAGGGTGCCTGTGGAGGTGGATCTAGTCTGGCGGGTGGGAGAGGTGGAAGTGGGGGCATTTCTTTAAGCCAGGGGGAGTTGTTATTTGTAGAGGGGTGTTGTGAAGAATAGTAAGGGTTTTGTATTGGGAGCGGAACTGGATGGGCAGCCAATGTAGGTCTACTAAGATGGGTGTGATATGCTCTCTTTTACGTGTGTTAGTAAGGATACGAGCCATGGCGTTTTGAAGAGTTTGTAGGGGTTTGATGGTGGAGAAAGGGAGGCCTAGTAGGAGGGCGTTGCAGTAGTCCACTTTGGAGAAAATAGTGGACTGTAGGACTAATCTGAAGTCTTGAGTATGGAGTAAGGGCTTGAGTTTTTTTGAGGATCTGGAGTTTGTAGAAACCTGCTTTGAGGAGGGACTGATGTGTGGTTGGAAATTCAGGTGTTGGTCAAGGGTGACTCCCAGGTCTCTTACGGAGGGGGGAGTGTGGGGGAGATGTAGGGGGGCGGTGGTGTGGTGGTGGAGGGTATCTTGTTCAGGTTGCTTGGATATAAAGAGTAGTTCGGTTTGGTTGCATTGAGAGCAAGGTTGTAGGTCGGTTAGTAGGCGTTGATGGAGCCTAGGCAAGATTCCCCAGAAAAGGATGGTTTCATTGAGGGTTTTTTGAATGGGTATGAGAATTTGTACGTCAATCGGCGTATAGGAAGAAGTCCAGGCCTAGGTTTGAGAGTAAGTTGCAGAGGGGGGAGGAGGTATATATTGAAGAGGGTGGAGGAAAGGGATGATCCTTGGGGAACGCCTTGTCTGAGGGGAATGTGGCATGATTCAAAGTTATCAAGTTTTATGAGGTATTCTCTGTTAGTAAGGTAAGAGGTGAGCCAGTCTAGCGCTTGTGTCGTGACTCCTATCTCTGTCAAGCGTGTGATAAGGATCTGATGATTGACAGTGTCGAAGGCTGCCGAGATATCTAGAAGGGCCAGTAGGTAAGATTTTCCTTGGTCTAGTCCGATGAGCATGGTGTCCAGTGATGCTAAGAGGAGATTCTCAGTACTTCGGCCTTTCCGAAAACCAAATTGTTGAGGGGTGCAGGAGGTTGTGGTCCTCGAGGTAGTCGGTGAGCTGGGTGTGTTGACTACTTCTCGAGGACTTTCGCGAGGAAGGGTAGATTGGATATGGGCCGATAGCTTGCTGGGTCAGAGGGGTCAAGGGAGGGTTTTTTTAGGAGGGGTTTCACAACGGCGAGTTTGAGGGGGTCTGGGACTTTGCCGAAGGTAAGGGAGCAGTTAATGAAGTTAGCTAGGGGTTTGGCGATGGTGGTGGGTATGGAGAGGAGGGTTTTGGAGGGGATTGCGTTCTAGGAGGTGTGTGGCCGGTTTCATTTTTTTGAGGATGGTCTCAATTTCTAGCGTGGAGGTGGGGTCGAAGGCTTTTGATGCAGGAGCTATCATTTTTAGGGGGGGGGATGTGGTCATGGGGGTTTATGGGGGGAACCGTTGAGGATGTTCGGAGATTTTGTGCTGGAAATAATTCGCAAGATCCTCGCATTTTTTCTTGGAGTTTTCTTCAGACGTGGCAGGGTGGGGGGTCTTGGTGAGGTTATTGACGTAGGAAAGAGGGCATTGGCATTGAATTGTAGGTCGTGAATTTTTTTGGCGTGAAAGTCCCTTTTGGCGATGATGGTGGCTTGTCGGGTAGTTGTGCAGTGAGAGTTTATACACTGCTTTGTGTTGGGTGGAGGGATGGCGGCGCCACAGGCGTTCTTTTGATCTGAGGTCTTGTTTCCAGACTTTGGAGTTCGTTGGAGTACCAGGGTTTTTTTTGTTCTGAGGGACGGGGATTTCTTTGTGTAGCACGGGGCAGAGTTATGGCTTATTGATTTGGTTATATGATTCCAGGAGTGAAGGGCTGCATCTGGATTTGAGAGGTCCAGGTTTTCTACAGCTTTGTCGAAAGCTGTGGCTATGTTTCAGAAGAGCAGGGTTTTGGAAGGAAACAATTTTCCTTTGGGTTTGGGTGATATCTTGGTGGGGGGAGTGAGGTTGATTTGGGCATTGATGATGAAAGTGGTCGGACCAGGGTATGGGGGTTGTTTGCGGGGGGGCAGGGTGTAGATAGATGGGAGTTGATAAATAGGAATCGACGGGTGTGCCCTGCCTTGTGAGTGGGGGAAGTGATGAGCTGGTTTTGAAACCTAGGGCTTCGAAGGTGGTTAGGAGTGTTTCGCAGGAGGGGGTGCGGGGAGTGGAGTATATGCTGTTCTTATAAAGCCATATGGATTTTAGATTTAGCGGAATATAAGAAATTCAAATGAAAAAATAAATATTATGATATTCTTCGGTTTATTCTCCTATTCCTTTCCTAATAATTCTAACATTCATTTTGCTTTTTTGACTGCTACCACACATTAAACTGAGGATTTCAAGTATTGTTCATTGATGACACACTGATCCTTTTCTTGGGTTGGTACATGCTAATAGGACCTCATACATTGTGCAACTACAGCGTGGATTCCTTTTCCCCATGTTCATCACTTACACTTGCCCACAGAAAATTTCATCTACTATTTGGATGTCCAATCTTCTAGTCTCACAAGTTCCTGCAATTTCTCAAAATCCACTTATGATTTAACAACTTAGAATAATTTTATATTGTCTGCAATTTAATCACCTCGCTCATACCCTTTTCCAGATCATGTATAAATATATTTAAAAGTACCAGTCTAGTCAAATCCCTGAGACACTCCACTCTTTACCTTTCTCCACTGAGAAAACTGACCATTTAGTCCTACTCTCTGTTTCCTATCTTTTAACCAATCCACAAATAGGTCATTGCCTCCTATCCCATGACTTTTTATTTTTCTCAGTAGTTATCATGGTGGACTTTGTCAAATGGCTTCTGAAAAGCCTAAATACACTATAACCATCACCTTACCCATTATCCATTGTTTATTAACCCCTTCAAAAAGATTTGGGAGATTGGTGAGGCAAGACTCTCTTGTGTAAATCCATGCTGGCTGTATTCCATTAAACTTTATTTATTTATTATTTAAAAACTTTTCTATTACCGTTGCTAAGTTAAATACCATCGCAACGGTTTACATGTAGGCACATATTTAATGAGGGTAAAAGCGTACAATAGTACATTCTAACAGGTGCCGTTAAAGGTTCGGTTACAATATATCATTAGACATAGACATTTAGCGAAGTAGTTCATGACCCGTGTATGTACCAAGGTACTTACACGGGTAGTTTTATCACACATAGTATTATAGTTATGTTTGTTGTGGTGTAGAGTTCATAGACTAATCTATTGTAAAGTTCTATGTACTGTGTGTCTGTGCCTTTCTGTCTTTTCCTGAATAATTTCTCTCTATTCTGTACTCTTTGTTAAATTGCTTGTTTAAAAAGCATGTTTTTAAACTTTTCTTGAATGTCTTTAGATCACTTTGTAGTCTGATCTCTGGAGGCATGGTCCAGATTATGGGTCCTGCTAGTGATAGGGCTCTCTCCCTCACTTGGATCAGTCTTGCTGTTTTAACTGATGGAATGGTTAGGAGTGCTTTATTTGCTGATCGGAGGTTCCTGTGTGGAGTGTGTACCGTAATGCTGTGTTTAGCCAATCTGATTTCTCATCATAAATTAGTTTGTGAATGATACATAGGGTTTTGTATTTAATTCTGTGTTCAATTGGTAGCCAATGTAACTCTGCTAGGGTTTCAGTGTTATATGGTCCCTCTTTCTTTTCCGGTTAGTATTCTGGCTGTGTGGTGTTCTGTAGTATTTGCAGTGGTCTTAATGTCATATTAGGTAGTCCTAGCATAAGGGCATTGCAGTAGTCTGTGCTGGAGAAAATTAGTGCCTGTAGTATTGTTCGGAAGTCATTTTGAGTTAGTAGTGGTTTAAGTTTTCTGAGTACCATGAGCTTTGCAAAACCTTCCTTTACTTTTAGTGATATGTGTTGTTTCAGATTGATTTCAGGGTCTATAATTATTCCCAAGTTACGTACTTTTCCAGTTAGTTCAATTTTCTGGTTGTCTTTGAGAATTATTGAGGTTTGACTGATTTCAAAATTTTTTCGTTCTAAATGTAGAAATTCTGTTTTATCAATATTAATTACAAGTTCCATTTGTGTCAGTAGTTGTTTTATAATGCTTAGGTACATGTTGGCTAGGTTTAATGTTTCCTCTAAAGTGTCATCTATGGGTAGAATTAGTTGGATGTCGTCGGCGTAAATGTAGTGGATAATTCCTAGTCCTGCAAGTAGGTGGCATAATGGCAGCATGTATATGTTAAAAAGGGTCACAGATAGTGCTGATCCCTGTGGAACTCCTGTTTTGAGATTAATTTTTTCTGATACTGTGTTGTTGATCTGAACTTGGAAAAACCTGTTTTTTAGATATGAACTGAACCATTTTAATGTTTGGCCGTGTAATCCGATTTCTTCCAGTCTATTTAGTAGTATTTTATGGTTTACTGTGTCAAAGGCTGCCGATAGGTCAAGCATTAGTAGAATATAGTGTTTACCACTATCAAAGCCTCTCAGAATGTTATCTGTTAGAGAGAGGAGAAGAGTCTCAGTGCTGTAGTGTTTTCGATAACCGTGTTGAGATGGGTACAGTATATTATTGTTATATTTTTCTATATGTTCTGTGATTTTGTTTTTTAAAATAGTTTACACAATTTCTGCCAGCACTGAAGTCAGGTTCCCAGATCACCCATGGAGCCCTTTTTTAAAGATTCGTGTTCAGGTGCAATAGCCTCATCCATGCATTGAGACCCCAAAGCTCTATCTGCCTGCTGAGGTCCTGCATGTGGAATAGGGAACATTTCAGAGAATGCTACCCTGGAGGTTCCAGATTTCACCCTTCTACCTAAAATCCTAAATATGGCTTCCAGAACCTCCCTCTCACACTTTCCTATGACATTGATGCCCCTAATTGTACCATGGCAACCAGCTCCTCCCCAGCACTGTCTAAAATCCTATTTAGGTGATATGTGAGGTCCACTACTTTTGCACCAGGTATACAAGTTGCCAAGTGATCCTCATGTCCCTCAGCCACCCAGCTATCCTCATGTCCCTCAGCCACCCAGCTATCGTACCTCCTGGGTACAAGCCCTTGGAGGTACGAAAGGATAATGCATAACTTGGACAGCAGGTCCTAGCTACAGGATCAGTCCCTGCTACACCAAGATGATTTGCTCCATCCAAATGACCTTGATCCTCCAAGGCAGCATAGGGCTGCCAGACTGGAACTGGGACTTGGCTTCTATGTCCCTGAAGATCTCCTCTATATACCTCTCTGTCTGCATCAGCTCCTCCAGGTCTGCCACTCTAGCCTCCAGAGATCAGAGTTGTTCTCTGAGAACCAGGAACGTTTTGCACTGAGTGCACAAATACAACCTGACATCAACTGGTAGATAATCATACATGTGGCACTCACTGCAAAAGATTGAAAGGTGCCATCTTGCTGCTATACTGCTATTTACATCTTAATATTGTGTTCTTAGATAATTTATGCTGCTAAGGGAGTAGGGATGTGTAAATTAAAGTCCTTTACATTTATGTTAATTTGGCAATGACGTGCAAAGGGGCAATAATTAATTTATTGATAAGGGCTGGGTCACTCCCTTCTTTTAGATAAATCCAGATTGATTTCTGATGTGAAAATGTCTCTTGTCCTCTTAAATGGGATAAGTATATAAATCAAAGAATGTGCTTAGGGGAGGGTGGAAGGGAAGGAAAGACACACTTACAATTACCTACCTTTCTTTTCTTTTTATCAGGCACACACTTTTAGTTAAGATTAGTTTACTCCTACAATTTTACTCTCCCCCAACCTTTAACTCCCAAAATTATCCAGCAAAGCAATACTCATGCTCCTCTTCAGCTACCACAAAAATCTGCTGCTCCCTCTCA
Source organism: Rhinatrema bivittatum (assembly GCF_901001135.1). Lineage (NCBI taxonomy): Eukaryota > Metazoa > Chordata > Amphibia > Gymnophiona > Rhinatrematidae > Rhinatrema > Rhinatrema bivittatum. Next base: position 381,209,233 of record NC_042616.1, read on the forward strand.
AAGCTTCTCTCCTTACTTTTTACATACTGGATGTCTTTCTGAATACAGTGACTTTTAGGCTTTACTTATATAAACTATTGTTTGTGTTACTACAAAGTCTGCGTTGTAGGCTGTATATCTTGAGAGAAACAGAGTTATTAAAGAAAATATGTATTCTGACAAAAAGCGGTTTCTTCTGAGACTTTGATACCTTTTATTTAACCGGCATAAGAATTAATCACAACATGAAAAGAGTAAAAATGGTTATGATAATAATTATTAGACATCATAACAAATCAACAACAGTATAATGAAGTTATATTGCCAGATAGTCTAAATCCTCCAGTACCTAAAGATTGGTCTGTCTGCCATTTTTTCAGTGCATATGTATATGATTTACACATCTCATTACATTTTTTTCAAGAAGCACAAATTGCCATCAGTCAGACACCTAATTACTAAGTTACATGCATATTTTTAAACCTGCACACAACAAATACATTTTCAAACACAAGCTACATCCCTAAATTGAATCTGAAAATCAGTTTGTTGTGCAACTAAATGTATGTGCCAATATGACACAATGCAAAATGGTGGTGGAAAGTTAGGCATATTAATGGCATGCCATTTACATGTGCACCATCTGAAAATAAGTGTGCACTTGCATCAAATACATGCCTTCAAAAGGTGCTCTTACCCCAGGAGCACTGCTTTTTTATGCAGCCAATATTATGTATGTTTATGAAAGTACACAGGTTACTTTCACATAGCTGAAAGTATGTGAAAGTAACCTGGATACAGCAGACTTACATGCATTAACCCTATCTGTACCTGTATAAAAGCAAGTAAGCCTTTTACACATACAGTTATGACAACCCAGTTGGCTGGCATAGCTAAACCAATTTATACTGGAAATATCACTACAAATTAGTTAAATTCTAAACTCAAAATCTGAGGAGGGAAGAATAATCTTTTACTTTGGTGCTTTTCTGTGAGCTAAAGTACTCAATCCAAGAACAACTATTGCGTAATCAGTTTGCTAACAGGTGCCATTATCAGATTAGTCACAGTTTCTAAGCTTTCCACATGAAGATGAAAGCAAGAAAAGATGTCATTTTAAGTCAGCTTCCTTAACTGCAATAGTAGATTTTTTAAAAATCAAAAACTACTTTTAATTTCAGAAAGATGACATGTTTAGCTACTTTCCAAAGGAAAAGATAGCTAATGAAATCATAATGTATGTGTGTGTGTATGTCCCTAGTGACATTTCTGCTTGGTGTTCAATCCAAACAAAATTTTCAGGCCATGTCAGGGGGAATATGAGGTTTCTAAAGAGTTGGGGGGAGGGGGGGGGAGAATGGATCCAATCATGGCTGCTTTCATTTTGGATAAAACCTCTTGTGACAGTAATAGAAGTCTATTTTCAGAGTCTCTCCAAATGACCATGCTACATGAGTTGTGCCATACAGCTTGAAACAGCGTATATCTGTAGATAAAGAATGATCATAGTTTAATAATAGCTCCCATTCAGAACTGCACATTTGTCATGACAGTCACGGAGAGCGCAGATTCTGCAACTGCTTCAAACATTTCCATGTTTCTAACATATTAACTTTTAACTTTTATCTTCAAAGGAGAGCTCTGAAGCAGAAAATTCAAAGTGGATTATTGTATGGCAGCAGGTATGGCAACCAAGCCAGGTAATAATGAATTTTGAACATTTGCCTTTCCCTTTAGCACATCATCAACAGTAAACTGGCCAATATTGACATTAGTAACTAGTCTCCATGGGGCACTATATTAGGAATAGATTTGGAAGAGTGTAATACTCTGAGGTTTTGTTTTCAACCTTTAGAGATGATTTTTCTGAGTCATTTTTCAGGTGGACAGTCATAAAGATAAGTACATAACCAATAGAAGTTGTAGAAATAAATAAATAAATACAATATTTTAACCTCTGTGGTTTCTCAGTGGAAGCACTGCATGAAAGGTGTCTAGTACACTCCCTCTGGGCATCCAGCACAAACCTGTCTCTTCCCACAGAATTGGGTTCTAGCAGGAGGAATCACAATTTGGGTTTACAAAGGAAAAAAATGGGCATCAAAAACAGACACAAAAGAAGCCAAGAAAGGGACATAGGCAACCCAGCACTTTTTTTCACCATTTAAGTCCTGCAGATCTACAATGAATGTGAAAGTATTTATGTAATATATACTTTATATTCTTACTCTGCTTAAAATTATTATATGGTGATGGAGGGGTGAAATAAATTGGGCCTGTCTTTAAACAGGTGAGAAATAACACTTTTATACAATCTGAATAACCTGCACACAGATTTTAGAGTAGACTGTAATAAGTATTTCACCAAATACAATGTTACGATCCCGGTCACTAGCGCAGTGACCGGGCTCTTACCTTCGGCGCGGGCGCCACATGGTCCTGGTTCCGGGCCTCCAAAGCCGCGTGCAGCAGCGTCTCCACGAGGGAGACGTCGCCGAAGACTCCGCCCCTCAGCAGGGGAACGCGCGCGCATGAGAAACGCCGTTTTGAGCGTCCAGCACCCGGATGTGCTGGGACGCCCCTGAGTGACGTCACTCACCGGCGGGGCATTTAAACAAGCGCCGGAGTTCCCCAAATCGCCTTGCAAACGCGGTTCACTCTTCGGAGCCTTAGTTGCTGTTCCTGCTCGTCTGGTTCCTGATCCTTGCTGCTCGTTTCTGGACCTTGCCTGCCTGCCTTACTTCTGGACTCGTCCTGCTTGCTTCCTGACCTCTGCTTGCCTTGACTCTGGTTCCTGTCTTGTTTCTGCCTGCCTGCTGCCTGCCCTGACTCTGGTTCGTGACCTTCGTTTCTGCTTGCCTGCTGCCTGCCCTGACCTGGTTCGTGACTTCGTTTCTGTTTGGCCTGCTGCCTGCCCAGACTCCGGTTTGTTTCTTCTCTTCAGCGTGGCAGCGACGTCTCCACGAGGGAGACGTCGCCGAAGACTCCGCCCCTCAGCAGGGGAACGCGCGCGCATGAGGAACGCCGTTTTGAGCGTCCAGCACCCGGATGTGCTGGGACGCCCCTGAGTGACGTCACTCACCGGCGGGGCATTTAAACAAGCACCGGAGTTCCCCAAATTGCCTTGCAACGCGGTCACTCTTCGGAGCCTTAGTTGCTGTTCCTGCTCGTCTGGTTCCTGATCCTTGCTGCTCGTTTCTGGACCTTGCCTGCCTGCCTTACTTCTGGACTCGTCCTGCTTGCTTCCTGACCTCTGCTTGCCTTGACTCCGGTTCCTGTCTTGTTTCTGCCTGCCTGCTGCCTGCCCTGACTCTGGTTCGTGACTTCGTTTCTGCTTGCCTGCTGCCTGCCCTGACCCTGGTTCGTGACTTCGTTTCTGCTTGCCTGCTGCCTGCCCAGACTCCGGTTTGTTTCTTCTCTTCAGCGTGGCAGCGACGTCTCCACGAGGGAGACGTCGCCGAAGACTCCGCCCCTCAGCAGGGGAACGCGCGCGCATGAGGAACGCCGTTTTGAGCGTCCAGCACCCGGATGTGCTGGGACGCCCCTGAGTGACGTCACTCACCGGCGGGGCATTTAAACAAGCGCCGGAGTTCCCCAAATTGCCTTGCAACGCGGTCACTCTTCGGAGCCTTAGTTGCTGTTCCTGCTCGTCTGGTTCCTGATCCTTGCTGCTCGTTTCTGGACCTTGCCTGCCTGCCTTACTTCTGGACTCGTCCTGCTTGCTTCCTGACCTCTGCTTGCCTTGACTCCGGTTCCTGTCTTGTTTCTGCCTGCCTGCTGCCTGCCCTGACTCTGGTTCGTGACTTCGTTTCTGCTTGCCTGCTGCCTGCCCTGACCCTGGTTCGTGACTTCGTTTCTGCTTGCCTGCTGCCTGCCCAGACTCCGGTTCGTTTCTTCTCTTTAGCCCGCCTGCCACCTGCCAGGATTCCAGTCCGTGCTTTCGCTGTCTGGCCTCGTCGCTCCTTTCGCCTAAGTCCCAGCGGTCCGGGTCCCTACGGGCTTCTCCTGGGGGGACCTCGGGCTTCCAGGGCGAAGACTCCTAAGTCCTAGCGACCCGGGCTCCCACAGCTCCTCTGGAGGGGTCACGGGTTTCCAGGTGAAACTCCAGCTCGTCCAGCGGTATTCTGCCTCCCGACTGACTCACGCCGGTCGGCCCAAGGATCCACTTCCGGATTTCTGCAGTCGTAACAGTTTGCAAGGCCATGGATCCGGCAGACCTCGCTGGTCTCCAGGCCATTCTGGGCCTCGCTCAGCGATTGGTACAACAGCAGCAGGTTCTAGATTCGTTGGTAGCCACGGTGGAGCGTATGGCTACTCGTATGGATGCCGAACCTCCCGCGCCAGCACCGGTACCGGTGTCTGCTCTGGTCGTTACGCTTCAGACGCCTACGCTACTTCCGGCTCCCTCCAGATACGCGGGGGATTCCAAGGCGTGTCGCGGATTTCTAAATCAGTGCTTCGTGCGTTTTGCCTTGTTACCGAATCAATTCCCTACTGACTCCGTCAAAGTGGCCTACATCTTTTCTCTGTTGGATGGGAAGGCACTCAATTGGGCATCACCAATGTGGGAGAAGAATGACGCCACACTTACCAGTCTTGATAACTTTGTAGCCAATTTTAAAGCAGCCTTCGACGAGCCCGCCCGCCAGACCTCGGCGACTTCCGAGTTGCTACAACTTCGACAGGGAACACGTACCTTGTCTGAGTACGCATTGGAATTTCGCACGCTGGCATTGGAGGTAGGATGGCGGGATGACGCACTGCGTGGCATTTTCCTGGAAGATCTCGCAGGCTGAATCAAAGACGAATTGGCCGCAAGGGATCTTCCAGAGGATCTTAACACGGTCATAGAACTCGCAGGGCGCATTGACCGACGCCTTCAACAGAGAGCAAAGGAGGTGCGTCCTCAACGGCGTCTAGCATCTCTAGCTCCGGTTTTCTCGAAGCCATTGGCACCAAGTTCCCGATCTACCGGAGCTTCCTCCGAAGCATCCACTGAGTAACCCATGCAACTGGGAAGAACGTCCCTGTCTGAGGAAGAGAGACGCTGCCGCCGCACCCAAGGTCTCTGCCTATACTGCGGTGGAAAGGGGCACTTCCTTTCACAATGTAAAGAGCGGCCGGGAAACGCGCACGCCTAGGGGTATTTGAGGAGTGTCTCCTGGGCTGTTTTAATGCTGCTCCTCAATGTACGGTACCGATAACTCTGAAATTCCCTGCAGGGACCTTTGAGACGCGGGCTCTCATTGACTCCGGGGCCGGAGGGAACTTTATCACTCTTGAACTTGTCCAGAAACTTCAGCTAGCCACACAACCACGTGACCCACCATTACGGGTTACGTCCATTCAAGGAACACCTTTGCCTGGGAGTATTTCTGTTTCCACGATTCCTCTCACCCTTCAGACCGGGTTCTTGCATCACGAGACTATTTCCTTCCTGGTCCTGGAGAAGTCAGTATACCCAGTAATTCTCGGCCTGCCTTGGCTGCAATTACACTCTCCAGTAATTCGATGGGATGAATTACAAATTACACAATGGAGTTCGCGTTGTTTCCACTCTTGTATCAAGACTGAAGTGGTCCAACCTATTTCATTGGCACACGTTGGGCCTGTTCTTCCAAGCCCTTACAGGGATTATGCCGATGTCTTTTCCAAGGAAAGAGCGGAACTACTACCTCAACACCGCCCTTTCGATTGCGCCATCGAACTCCTTCCTGGTAAGGTGCCACCTCGAGGCAGATTGTATCCATTATCTCAGCCCGAAACTAAGGCCATGTCCGAGTACATCAAGGAAAACCTCGCCAAAGGATTCATACGGCCGTCCAAGTCACCTGCTGGGGCCGGATTCTTTTTTGTAGCGAAAAAGGACGGGTCGCTGAGGCCCTGCATTGATTATAGAGGTCTGAACACAATTACCAGAAAGAACCGCTACCCGTTGCCCTTGATTCCGGAGCTACTGGATAGACTTCAAGGGGCTCGTGTGTTCACTAAACTGGACTTACGTGGGGCCTATAATCTGGTTCGGATCCGTCCCGGGGATGAATGGAAAACCGCGTTCAATACCCGGGACGGTCACTATGAATATCTGGTCATGCCGTTCGGCTTGTGTAACGCCCCTGCTGTGTTCCAGCATCTCATGAATGAGATTCTCCGCGAACTACTAAATTCTTGTGTCATAGTGTATCTGGACGATGTTCTTATCTTCTCTCGAGATTTGGATACGCATCGTCTCCAGGTTCGCCAGGTACTTCAGATTCTTCGGGATCAACATTTGTACGCGAAACTCGAAAAATGTTTATTCGAGCAGGACTCTTTGCCCTTTTTGGGTTACATTATTTCCGCCACCGGATTCAACATGGACCCCGAGAAGGTGTCCGCTATCAAAAAGTGGCCTCAGCCGGTCGGGCTAAAGGCTCTGCAACGCTTCCTGGGGTTCGCAAACTTTTACAGGCACTTCATACCTGGTTACTCGCGACTGGTGGCGCCACTGACGGCATTAACAAGAAAGGGAGCTGATACTCGACACTGGCCTTCCGAGGCCTGTAAAGCGTTTCTGGATCTGAAAGAGGCTTTCCTGCTGAAGACTTGTTTGCATCACCCGGACCCGTCTCGGCCCTTCATTGTAGAAGTGGATGCTTCTAGTGTGGCCGTAGGAGCTGTACTTTCTCAGTACTCTAACACCGGGAGACTGCTTCCGTGTTCCTATTTTTCCAAGAAATTTACTCCTGCAGAAAACAATTATGGAATCGGCGATAAGGAACTCTTGGCCATCAAGCTGGCTTTCGAAGAATGGAGGCAGTGGCTTGAGGGGGCTCAACATCAGGTCACCGTATATACCGACCATAAGAATCTGGAGTTTCTCTCACAGGCACAACGCCTTAACCCCAGGCAAGCTCGGTGGTCATTGTTCTTTAGTCGATTTGACTTTATTCTTAAATACCGCCCTGCTTCTAAGAATGTACGAGCCGACGCTCTATCTCGAAACACCATCTTCGAGGAGAGAGAGGACGCTCCTCAGTATATCATTGATCCAGCAAGAGTTTGCCTAGCAAGTACCACGGTGACCTCCCAGGGTAAAGTGGTAGTTCCTCGACGTGACCGAAGAAAAGTACTAGTCTGGGCTCATGACTCCCTCACGGGGGGTCACGCCGGTCTGGATAGGACATTAACTTTAATAAATCGATACTACTGGTGGCCTCGAGTACGCCAAGATGTGCGGGAATACGTTATGTCCTGTCCAGTATGTGCCAGGCAGAAACCGCGCATAGGGAAGCCATGGGGACTTTTGCAAACCTTACCGATACCCACCCAGCCATGGACTCACATTGCCACGGACTTCGTGGTGGACCTGCCACCGTCTGAAGGGAACACTGTGATCTGGGTCACGGTGGATCGGTTCTCCAAGATGGTTCATCTGGTACCCCTGCCTAAACTCCCATCTGCACCTGAACTGGCACTGCTCTTTATACAGCATATCTTCTGCGCTCATGGACTTCCACAAAGTATTGTCTCCGATCGAGGTCCCCAGTTTACAGCCCGCTACTGGCGCGCCCTTTGTAAAAAATTTGGAGTACAATTAAATCTTTCCACCGCGTTTCATCCCCAGAGCAATGGGCAGATGGAACGAATGAATCGTTCTCTCAAGACTTACCTGCGCAGTTTCATTTCTGAAAGGAGAGACAATTGGGTTTCTCTTCTGCCCTGGGCAGAATTCGCCTACAATAATCACACTCACTCCGTGACAGGACAGTCACCGTTCCAAACTGTCTTCGGTTCTCATCTCAGACCACCGGTTCCAGTTCCGGTGGAGGTTCCTTCTCCTTCGGTCCAGACAGAAGCCCAGCAACTCCAACGATTATGGAAGATCCTGCAGCATCGACTCTCTGGGGCTGCAAAGAAGGCTCGAAGGAAAGCAGATCGTCATCGAAGCGCCGCGCCTAACTTGTTGCATGGTACTAAGGTATGGTTGAGCACTAAGAATCTTCACTTTCCGGGTCGTTCCCGAAAATTGGCTCCCCGGTTCTGTGGACCTTTTGCCGTGGCAGAACGTATAGGCTTGGTGTCCTATAGACTCTGTCTCCCTTCATCTTTGCGCATTCACAACGTGTTCCATGTGTCGTTGCTGAAGCCAGTGGTGTTCTCTCGTTTCCATCGGATTGCTCCTGACGCACTCTCAGCCGCATCTTCAGAAGATCCTGTGTACCAGGTACGGGAGATAAGAGATGTACGGTTTCGCAACCGCCGCTGGGAGTACTTACTGGCCTGGGAGGGATGTGGTCCTGAAGAGGATTCATGGGAGCCTGCACGGAACATATTGGATAAGTCTCTACTGTCTCAGTATCATCAGGACAACCCCGGTAACCCGGTCCTCTGAGGAGGGGGCGTAAGGGGGGGGGTACTGTTATGATCCCGGTCACTAGCGCAGTGACCGGGCTCTTACCTTCGGCGCGGGCGCCGCATGGTCCCGGGTTCCGGGCCTCCAAAGCCGCATGGCAGCGGCGTCTCCACGAGGGAGATGTCGCCGAAGACTCCGCCCCTCAGCAGGGGAACGCGCGCGCGTGAGGAACGCCGTTTTGAGCGTCCAGCACCCGGATGTGCTGGGACACCCCTGAGTGAAGTCACTCACCGGCGGGGCATTTAAACAAGCGCCGGAGTTCCCCAAATCGCCTTGCAACGCAGTCACTCTTCGGAGCCTTAGTTGCTGTTCCTGCTCGTCTGGTTCCTGATCCTTGCTGCTCGTTTCTGGACCTTGCCTGCCTGCCTGACTTCTGGACTCGTCCTGCTTGCTTCCTGACCTCTGCTTGCCTTGACTCCGGTTCCTGTCTTGTTTCTGCCTGCCTGCTGCCTGCCCTGACTCTGGTTCGTGACTTCGTTTCTGCTTGCCTGCTGCCTGCCCTGACCCTGGTTCGTGACTTCGTTTCTGCTTGCCTGCTGCCTGCCCAGACTCCGGTTTGTTTCTTCTCTTCAGCCCGCCTGCCACCTGCCAGGATTCCAGTCCGTGCTTTCGCTGTCTGGCCTCGTCGCTCCTTTCGCCTAAGTCCCAGCGGTCCGGGTCCCTACGGGCTTCTCCTGGGGGGACCTCGGGCTTCCAGGGCGAAGACTCCTAAGTCCTAGCGACCCGGGCTCCCACAGCTCCTCTGGAGGGGTCACGGGTTTCCAGGTGAAACTCCAGCTCGTCCAGCGGTATTCTGCCTCCCGACTGACTCACGCCGGTCGGCCCAAGGATCCACTTCCAGATTTCTGCAGTCGTAACATACAATGCAATATTTACCTTGGGGTAAGACTCCAGTTAGTAACAAGCAAGGTGGCTTCTCAAAGCTCCAATATATTGCAGAGTATACAACAGAAATATATATACAAATTAACCAGTTCCCCTGACTCTCTGGTCATCTGCCATGTTTGCAATGATAGTCTGAAGGGGATATTTGGGGACCTCCTGGTTAAATTATTTAAAACAAAATTGGTCTTACTGAATGAAGGAGATTCAGGCAGAGATGAGAAACTGGTAGCATATCACTGCACCTTTGGATAAAACTGATCTTAAGAAACTCTGGCCTAGATTAATCAAAATGCTATAATTTTTGCAGAGAGAGAGAGAGAGAGAGAGAGTGACTCTGGGGTGATACACGAGGTATTCAATGTGTACCACCCCAGAGTCTCTCTCTCTCTCTCTCTCTCTGCAAAAATTATAGCATTTTGATTAATCTAGGCCAGAGTTTCTTAAGATCAATTTTATCCAAAGGTGAAGTGATATGCTACCAGATTCTCATCTCTGCCTGACTCTCCTTCATTTAGTAAGACCCACTTTGTTTTCATTAAATAATTTAACCGGGTGGTCCCCAAATATCCCCTATATTACTGTAGGAGGGTCAGCTAGTAACTCTCGAGGTGAGGTTTTGGTGGTGGTAAAGAGTTTTGGGGACAGTTTTATATGCAGAGTGAGACATATGGACAGCACAGTACACCTCAGTAAAGATTTGATATAATGTTTTTATAATGTTCTCTCACCCTAGCTGATAGTACCCTCATAGAGAGTCCATCAAGCTAAAAAGGTGTAGTTATTTCTAGCATGTGATAGTGTGCATTACATTATTGCACGGTGCGATAATGTCCCTAGTTTTCATTAATCCCACCTAAACTCCTCCCCAATCCCACCCCTTTGAATAAATTTTCCAAATTTGCATTTGCACATTGCAAATGCAAATTTGCATTTGCACAGTTATGGTATTAATACCATAACTGTGCAAATTGCATTTGCACAGTTATGGTATTAAGAACATAAGAACATAAGAAATTGCCATGCTGGGTCAGACCAAGGATCCATCAAGCCCAGCACCCTGTTTCCAACAGAGGCCAAACCAGGCCACAAGAACCTGGCAATTACCCAAACACTAAGAAGATCCCATGCCACTGATGCAATTAATAGCAATGGCTATTCCCTAATTAATTTGATTAATAGCCGTTAATGGACTTCTCCAAGAATTTATCCAAACCTTTTTTGAACCCAGCTAAACTAACTGCACTAACCACATCCTCTGGCAACAAATTCCAGAGCTTTATTGTGCATTGAGTGAAAAAGAATTTTCTCCGATTACCGTATTTTTCGGACTATAAGGCGCACCGGATTATAAGGCGCATTATCAATGAGCGCCTGCTAAGGCGTCCAGGTTCATATATAAGGCGCACCGGATTATAAGGCGCACCGGATTATAAGGCGCAGCGCATTAAATGAAACAAAGCTCAGACCATAGGGCAGACTTTATTCAACTTTATTCAACTCTTTCACAATAACTCTCAACTTGTTCAGTTGTAACGAGTCGGTCTTAGCTCTTCAGTGATGATTCCAGCCTTCATGAAAGCTCGGATGACACTGGAGACTGATACCTTCTTCCAGGCATCCACGATCCACTGGCACATAGTGGCATAACTCGTCCCTCAGGCATTACACCACATCTTGCTTCATAAACTAGCATAAAGAGATGGAAATTCCGGGGCACTTAAAAATTAGCACCTGTTTCTTTCAGTTAAAAAAAACAAAACAAAAAACACAACTGTTCATTCCTCCACCACAAATCCATCAAATCCTTCATCTTCAGTGTCTGAGTTAAACAGTTGGGCGATTTCTATATCAAGCATGCTCGGGTCCCCCTCATCATTATCCGAGTCGGTCTCGTTGCTGCTGCTTAGCTCTTCAGTGATAATTCCAGCCTTCATGAAAGCTCGGATGACACTGGAGACTGATACCTTCTTCCAGGCATCCACGATCCACTGGCACATAGTGGCATAACTCGCCCGGCGTTGCCTCCCTGTGTTGGTGAATGTGTGGTCACCTTCTGTCATCCAACGCTCCCACGCTGCTCTCAATTTAACTTTAAATGACCTGTTGACGCCGATATCTAGCGGCTGGAGCTCTTTGGTTAATCCACCCGGAATTACGGCAAGCTCTGAATTAGTTTTCTTCACTTGGGCTTTGACAGTATCGGTCACATGGGCGCGCATGGAGTCACAGACCAATAGGGATGGGGATTTGTGAAAAAAGCCGTCCGGTCTCTTGACGTAGACCTCCCTCAGCCACTCAATCATCTTCTCCTCGTCCATCCAGCCCTTTGGGTTAGCCTTGATGGTGACACCAGCAGGAAACTTTTCATTTGGCAAAGTCTTCCTCTTGAAAATGACCATGGGTGGTAGTTTCTGGCCATTAGCCTGACAGGCGAAAACTACAGTGAAAGATGACTTCTCGTTTCCTGTGGTACGTATAGATACCGTACTGGTCCCTGTTTTCTCAACAGTACGTTGTACGGGGATATCGAAAGTGAGGGGGACCTCATCCATGTTAGTGATGTGTTCTGGCTGGATATTCTTTTCTTTTATCTTGGTTATGCAGTAGGTGCGGAAAATGGCCAGCTTCTCTTCATAATCCTTTGGCAGTTGCTGGCAGACAGTAGTTCTGGTGCGGATGGAGAGATTACACCTTTGCATAAAACGAAAGCACCATGAAGGACCTCCTCGAAAGTCCTTGATCTCCATGTCGCGTGCTAACGCTGTGACTTTGAGTCGAATAGAGACAGTGGAGACGCTTCTACCTGCGGTTCTCTGTTCGATAACCCACTGATCTATTTTGTCCTCCAACTGTGGCCATCTTGCTTTGTTTCCTCGGAAACTCAGTTTGGTCTTCTTTACTTGGCATAAGGCATCTTCTTGTTTCCTCCACTTACGCACCATAGATTCATTAATGTTGAATTCTCTCGCAGCTGCTCTATTTCCATGCTCTACTGCATGACTTATAGCTTTAAGCTTAAAATCTGCATCATAAGCATGTCTCTTAACAGGAGGCATAAACATTTATTGAATGCACGCACATTAATGCTGGAGCACAGATACTCCGCGGGGATCCTGCAAAATAGTGTTGCGTAGAGAGGGGTGCCTTTTTTTTTAATTGGTTGCGCTCGGGTCAGGAGGAATCCGGGTAAACCCTTTAAAAAAGAGCCGGGTCTAAGTCTCTGCCTGCACGGCTCAGAGCCTTTTTTTTTAATCGGTTAAGAACATAAGAAAATGCCATACTGGGTCAGACCAAGGGTCCATCAAGCCCAGCATCCTGTTTCCAACAGTGGCCAATCCAGGCCATAAGAACCTGGCAAGTACCCAAAAACTAAGTCTATTCCATGTAACCATTGCTAATGGCAGTGGCTATTCTCTAAGTGAACTTAATAGCAGGTAATGGACTTCTCCTCCAGGAACTTATCCAATCCTTTTTTAAACACAGCTATACTAACTGCACGAACCACATCATCTGGCAACAAATTCCAGAGTTTAATTGTGCGTTGAGTAAAAAAGAACTTTCTCCAATTAGTTTTAAATGTGCCCCATGCTAACTTCATGGAGTGCCCCCTAGTCTTTCTACTATCCGAAAGAGTAAATAACCGATTCACATCTACCCGTTCTAGACCTCTCATGATTTTAAACACCTCTATCATATCCCCCCTCAGTCGTCTCTTCTCCAAGCTGAAAAGTCCTAACCTCCAGGGCCGGCGGAAGCACTAGGCGAACTAGGCGATCGCCTAGGGCGCTGAGCATTAGGGGGCGCTGAGCCGCTGACGGCCAATGGCCGCCGGTGGACGTCATCCCAATGGCAGATACACACAGCAAGAAGATCGCAGGGCCGTGGTACAGTCGCGTCTAAACATGCTGGTGCTCCTCCTCCTTCCTGCCCGCACGGCCCCGGAAGAAAAATGTTGCCGGAGCCGCGCGGGCAGGAAAGAGGAGGAGCATCAGCCGCGTGCCGGAAGGAGGAGGAGCATCTGCCACGTTCAGAAGAGGATCAGCGCGGCTCGAGAAGACCGGGGCCGCTGCAGAGCCCATCCTGCAGTGGCCCGTGAAGAGGAGGCCCAGAGGTGAGAGAGAGACTGAGGGTTTGTACAGTGTGTATGTGTGCGTGCATGAGATGAGTTGAGAGACTGTGTGTGTGTGTGGGAGTGAAGACCTGAATGTTTGCAGAGACAGCATGGGAGAGCCTTTGTGTGTGTGAGAGACAGCATGTGGTAGTGAGAGCCTGTGCTTGAGCAAGACAGCATGTGGGAGTGAGAGAGAGCCTGTGTGTGTGTGTGTGAGTCAGCATGTGACAGTGAGAGCCCGTGTGTAGGAATGATTGTATGAGAGAGAGCATGTGACAGTGAGAGCCTGTGCTTGAGCAGGACAGCATGTGGGAGTGAGAGAGAGCCTGTGTGTGTGAGTCAGCATGTGACAGTGAGAGCCTGTGTGTAGGAATGATTGTATGAGAGAGAGCATGTGACAGTGAGAACCTGTGCTTGAGCAAGACAGCATGTGGGAGTGAGAGTTAGACAGCATGTGCAAGAGAGAGACTGTGTATAAATGATTGTATGAGGGACAGCATGTGAGAATGAGTGCCTGTGTATGTGAGAGAGAGAAAGCATGTGAGAATGAGAACCTGACCGTGTGTTTGAGGGAAGCAGACAGATGGAGAGAAAATAAATATGTTATAAAAGGAATTGGCAAAAAAGTAAGAAAGGGAAGGTGGAAAAAAAAAAAGCCTGTGACCAACCAATTAGAAAACTAAGATCAGACAGCAAATGTAAAAAGAAATAAATTACTTTTTACTGATTGGAACATGTAATCTTTGGGAATGTGCAAGAGTAGCACTTTCTCTATGCGGATCTCACAATGTACAAGATCAGCATAGAGGAACTGGAAGCCCATGGGGCCTGCACAGAGGAGGCAGCAGAATGGGCTTCAGTGCCAATAGCAGCAATCAGCACCTCCGCAATAGCCATACAGCGGCAGTGACAGTGGCAGCAGAAGAATGAGAGAGGCTCTGAGGTTGCTGGCAAAAGAAAGAGAGGGGGTCTCTGCCTTTAGTGTGTGCATGTGTATGAATGGGAGTCTGCCTGGGGGTGTATGTGTGTGAATGTATGGGTGCCTGCCTGAGGGTGTGTCAGTGCATGAGAATGTATGGGTGTCTTCCTGGGGTTTGTATGTGTGAGAATAGGTGCCTGCCTGTTTGTGGTGTATGGGTGTGTGTGAGAATAAATTGGTGCCTGCCTGGGGGTCTGTGTGTGTGAGAATGAATGTGTGCATGCCTGGGGGATGGGGAGGGAGTGGTGTGAAAATGAATGGGAGCCTGCCTGGGGTTCAGTGTGAGAATGACTAGGAGCTTGCCTGTGTGTGTGTGTGTGAGAACGAGTGGGAGCTTGCCTGGGAGTGTGTGTTTGTGTGTATGTGAGGGAGCCAGTGAGAGTGAGAGCATGAGTGTGTATGAGAAAATCCAGGGGAGTAAAGTTTGTGTGGGGGGGGGAGAGAGTGCCTTAGAGCCTGAGTGTGTCAGTGTCTGTGAGAGCGAGAGGTTATGGTGGGTATAAGAGCATGAATGTGTATGTATGTGACAGTGTATGTGTGAGAGAGAATGGACATGTGAGTATGTGTGAGAGAGAGAGGATAACCTCCTAATCCTCGACAATATCAGGGGTGACTGGAAATCAAGAGCTCCCATGTATGGACAGCAGGGGCTTTTTAAAATCCTTATTAATTTTAATTATTGTGTGTTATTTGATATATGTACTGTTTTGAAATATTTTATTGGTGTTTGGGAAATTGTAAAAAATGTATATGATTTTAATTAATAGAAATTCTATTTATCAGTAGTTTTAAATATTTTATTAGTATGGTTTTACTATTATAACTGATGCTTTGTTTCTTGATTTTATTTGTTTTATGAGGAATGGTTGTTCTGTTTTTCCATTGCTAATACACAGAGTCTGACTTCTTGGGGTTTCCATTCCAGTTTTTGTCTAATTTGTGCTCCTTTATTTTGTATTCTGTATTTGGTTAGGGTCTGTCTCTGCTCTGTGTGTGTGACCATGATGAGAGATTCTGCTAGCATGTAGTGTCTGAATAGGGATCTATAGCAATTGGGTTTGTTTTGTTTCCTCAGTAGGTGGTGTATTGGTATTCTAGGACCCAGTGTAATATTTACCCTTGCTTATTCACAGGTAGGGTTATTGTTGTTTGAGTCCTTGGTGTTATTACTGTTATGTTATGATGGGATTGCAGTATAGATTTTGAGTGTCTTTTTTTTGCGAGGTTTTGTGTTAGTTCACAATGTGTCTGGCAGTGGAAGGGGTGTTGTGCTGCTGTACTGTGAGGGTGACACCAGAATTTGAAAATATCTTTTAGTATGATGAGCTGTAAGGGAAACATCCAAGCTCCATTGTTTGGGGAATTTCAGTGGATGCACAGAGTTACAGAACTGGAGGGCAGGATTTATATTGGACATTCTGTCCTTCCTATAAATTCCAGACTTCACTCTCATAATCCATATAGAATTAGTTGAATGAGGCTATCAAATAATTTTATAGTAGTTTTACTAGAAGTGTGAAACTGGCCAGCTTTTTTAAAATAATGCAGAGGACCCTTTGGACTTTTTTAACAACACTTTTTTTTATAACCAATTTTAAAGCAGGATCCATGCTATAGAGGTGGGTGTGATGAAGAAATGTCATTTTGGGCTCCCCCAACCCAAAACAAATTCTTCTGTCTAGAGAGGCCACTGATTTTCTGTGGCACACAAATGCATTAGCCCTCGGGGTGCTGGAGACCCTTGGTGCGCCACTGGGTGCGAGCCATATGGGGCCGCCAAGTGGTGGCAAAGAGGAGTGGAGATTTGGCGGGCCGCAAGCAGTGCCCAATCTGCTCGCGACCCAGAAAACCCCAGTCAGCGGGCGTGATTGAGAATGAGGTAGGAGTCGGGGCCGAGACCGGGGGGGGGGGGGGGGGGGGGGGCGCAAGGAAGAAGGCTCGCCTAGGGCGCCAAATCCCCTTGCACCGGCCCTGCTAACCTCTTTAGTCTTTCCTCATAGGGGAGTTGTTCCATTCCCCTTATCATTTTGGTAGCCCTTCTCTGTACCTTCTCCATCGCAATTATATCTTTTTTGAGATGCGGCGACCAGAATTGTACACAGTATTCAAGGTGCGGTCTCACCATGGAGCGATACAGAGGCATTATGACATTTTCCGTTTTATTCATCATTCCTTTTCTAATAATTCCCAACATTCTGTTTGCTTTTTTGACTGCCGCAGCACACTGCACCGACGATTTCAATGTGTTATCCACTATGACACCTAGATCTCTTTCTTGGGTTGCGCTCGGGTCAGGAGGAATCCGGGTAAACCCTTTAAAAAAGAGCCGGGTCTAAGTCTCTGCCTTCACGGCTCCGAGCCTTTTTTTTTTAATCGGTTGCGCTCGGGTCAGGAGGAATCCGGGCAAACCCTTTAAAAAAGAGCCGGGTCTAAGTCTCTGCCTGCACGGCTCAGAGCCTTTTTTTTTAATCGGTTGCGCTCGGGTCAGGAGGAATCCGGGTAAACCCTTTAAAAAAGAGCCGGGTCTAAGTCTCTGCCTGCACGGCTCCGAGCCTTTTTTTTTAATCGGTTGCGCTCGGGTCAGGAGGAATCCGGGTAAACCCTTTAAAAAAGAGCCGGGTCTATGTCTCTGCCTGCACGGCTCAGAGCCTTTTTTTTTAATCGGTTGCGTGGGTCAGGAGGAATCCGGGTAAACCCTTTAAAAGAGTAAAGAGAGCATACGCGGTCGGCAGTAGCAAGAAAAAGATCGCGTTTAAACGCTCCACTTCTGCACGTGCTGATGCTCCTCCTCCTTCCTGCCTGTGCGTCACCGGAAGTAAACTTTACCGGAGTCGCGTGGGCAGGAAGGAGGGGAACCATCAGCGTGTGCAGAAGTGGAGCAGCACTTGCGTTTACGGACCGCCGTGAATCTCAAGTCGCAGCGGCCCGAGAAGAAGAAGAGGTCCGGTAGCAGGGCCACTGCAGAGCCCATCCTGCGGCGACCCGCAAAGAGGAGGCCTAGAGGTGAGTGAGAGCCTGTGCTTGAGACTGAGTGTATGTGACAGTGAGAGTCAGTGTGTGTGTGTGAGAGAGAGAAATGCATGTGAGAATGAGAACCTGTGTGTTTGAGGGAAGAAGATGGAGAGAAAAGAAACAGAAAAAAAGACAATATAAAAGGAGTGGCAGCAGAATTCATATATAAGGCGCACCGGATTATAAGGCGCACTTCCGATTTCTGAGAAAATCGTAGGTTTTTAAGTGCGCCTTATAGTCCGAAAAATACGGTAGTCTTAAATGTGCTACTTGCTAACTTCATGGAATGCCCCCTAGTCCTTCTATTATTCGAAAGTGTAAATAACCGATTCACATCTACTTGTTCAAGACCTCTCATGATCTTAAAGACCTCTATCATATCCCCTCTCAGCCATCTCTTCTCCAAGCTGAACAGCCCTAACCTCTTCAGCCTTTCCTCATAGGGGAACTGTTCCATCCCCTCTATCATTTTGGTTGCCCTTCTCTGTACCTTCTCCATCGCATCTATATCTTTTTTGAAATGCGGCGACCAGAATTGTACACAGTATTCCAGGTGCGGTCCACCATGGAGCGATATAGAGGCATTATGACATTTTCCGTTTTATTCACCATTCCCTTCCTAATAATTCCTAACATTCTGTTTGCTTTTTTGACTGCTGCAGCACACTGAGCTGACGATTTTAAAGTATTATCCACTATGATGCCTATATCTTTTTCCTGGGTGGTAGCTCCTAATATGGAACCTAACATTGTGTAACTACAGCAAGGGTTATTTTTCCCTATATGCAACACCTTGCACTTGTCCACATTAAATTTCATCTGCCATTTGGATGCCCAATCTTCCAGTCTTGCAAGGTCCTCCTGTAATGTATCACAATCCGCTTGTGATTTAACTACTCTGAATAATTTTGTATCATCCACAAATTTGATAACCTCACTCATCGTATTCCTTTCCAGATCATTTATATATATATATTGAAAAGCACCGGTCCAAGTACAAATCCCTGAGGCACTCCACTGTTTACCCTTTTCCACTGAGAAAATTGACCATTTAATCCTACTCTCTGTTTCCTGTCTTTTAACCAGTTTGTAATCCATGAAAGGACATCACCTCCTATCCCACGACATTTTAGTTTTCTTAGAAGCCTCTCATAAGGACTTTGTCAAACGCCTTCTGAAAATCCAAATACACTAC
Source organism: Rhinatrema bivittatum (assembly GCF_901001135.1). Classification (NCBI taxonomy): domain Eukaryota; kingdom Metazoa; phylum Chordata; class Amphibia; order Gymnophiona; family Rhinatrematidae; genus Rhinatrema; species Rhinatrema bivittatum. Next base: position 381,227,789 of record NC_042616.1, read on the forward strand.
TTCTACCAGTTCACCTTTATCCACATGTTTGTTAACCCCTTCAAAAAAATGAAGCAGATTTGTTAGGCAAGACTTCCCTTGGGTAAATCCATGTTCCATTAAACCATGTTTTTCTATAAGCTCTACGATTTTGATCTTGAGAATAGTTTCCACTATTTTTCCCGGAACTGAAGTCAGGCTCACTGGTCTATATTTACCTGGATCGTCCCTGGAGCCTTTTTTAAATATTGGGGTTACATTGGCCCACCCTCCAGTCTTCACGTACAATGGATGATTTTAATGATAGGTTACAAATTTTAACTAATAGATCAGAAATTTCATTTTTTAGTTCCTTCAGTACCCTAGGATGCATACCATCTGGTCCAGGTGATTTGCTACTCTTTAGTTTGTCAATCTGGCCTACTACATCTTCCAGGTTCACAGTGATTTCGTTCAGTTCGTATGACTCATCACCCCTGAAAACCATCTCCGGAACGGGTATCTCCCCAACATCCTCATTAGTAAACACAGAAGCAAAGAATTAATTTAGTCTTTCTACAAAGGCCTTATCTTCCCTAAGAGCCCCTTTAACCCCTCAGTCATCTAATGGTCCAACTGACTCCCTCACAGGTTTCTTGCTTCGGATATATTTTAAAACGTTTTTATTATGAGTTTTTGCCTCTATGGCCAACCAATTCAAATTCTCTTTTCGCCTGTCTTATCAATGTTTTTCACTTAACTTAACTTGACTTTTTTCACTTAAGTTAACAAAAAAAAAAAAAAAAGTTAAATAAATAAATAAATAAATAAATAAATAAATAAATCCTATTTTCTTCAGATGGATCCTTCTTACAATTTCTGAAGGATGTTTTTTTTGGCTAAAATAGCCTCTTTCACCTCACCTTTTAACCATGATGGTAATCGTTTTGCCTTCCTTCCACCTTTCTTAATGTGTGGAATCACCAACTATGATGGCCGGCCTAACCCTTCCCTCCTGGGCAGTAACCCTGGGAGACTTGTCCTCAGTGCGAGAGGACAATACATCACCTGGAGAGCAGATCCTTGCTACAGGATCACTTCCTGCTGCACCAGGGTGATGTTCTCCTACTGGGAGACCTTTCTGATCCAAGGCAGCACTGGGGCTGCCAGACTGGATTTGAGACTTGGCTACTATGTCCCTGAAGGTCTCATCAATGTACTTCTCTGTCTGCCTCAGCTCCTCCAAGTCTGCTACTCTAGCCTCCAGAGATCGGACTCGTTCCCTGAGAGCCAGGAGCTCTTTGCACCTAGTGCACACATACAATCTCTCACCGGCGGGTAAAAAATCATACATGTGACATTCAACGCAAAAGATTGGAAAGCCCCTCTCTTGCTGCTGGACTGCTGCCTTCATCTTAGTTTTATTGAGTTCCTAGTTAAGTTTAGGATACTAAGGGAGTTGGAATGAGAGTACTTTAAATTTACAGGTGAATTTACTAATTAATCAGCTAGTGTCCTACAAGGAGATGATTAAACTTTCAATAAGGGCTGATACAATACTATGATTTAGATAAGACCCTGATTGATTTTTAATCAGAAAGTGTCTTGTGCCTAAAAATCAAGGGTTGAGTGGGTGGGAAAGACAGACACTAGAATTAACTATCTCTGGCTTGCTTATTACCTCAGACACACACAAACTCTAAAGAATATATCCCTTAATTTCACCTTTCACCAAACTTTTATAAGCCCAAAAATTTCTGAAAACTATACTTACCAATCCTCTTTAACCACCTATAACTTAATCTTCACTCAGTTAATGGAAGGGTTTGAGATTCCAGTCCTCCTCTACTGCAAAGGGTGCGGGGCCTCTGGAAGCTGAGGCTGTGGATGTCAATCCCTGGATTGCTTGCGGTGACTTCTGGACTCCTCTCCTGGGGAATGCTGGGAGCTGTATGCAGATGAGCCTTCCGGTCCTCCTCTACTGCCAGTTATCACAGGTAACACCGTAACTCACTTTGATGAATGACCCTGCAAGTTTTATACTGCAGACATCTTTTCTGATTTATCTTTTTTTTTTTGCATTTGATATCATCCAAAACAATGGCTTCTATTTTGTGCGCTGTGCAAACCACCCGTTTGTGAAAAATCTCTTCCTCTGGGATACTACTGCAGCTCTTTGTGCAGTATTGGCACTTCAGATGTGCCATAACGGCATCAGTGCAAGGGTCTGTCAATGGGCAGCATAGCAGACCTGTACAGAAACATTTTTTAGATAAAACCAGTATTTCTGTACCAGGACACTGCATTACCAACTTATGAAAGGAAGATGGAAAATAATGCTACATATCTAGTAAATTGAGACTGAGCAACAATAAACTGTTATTCCTCTTCTTTAGCTTAAAAAGGAATGTGACTTTAAATGAGTAACATTTCAGAATCCTAGTTTAGTGAATGTTTCCTGTGTCGTGCATACTAAAGTGGTTTAGCCATGCCAATGGGCACAGTCAAATGATGGCACATGCAATGAGATGCACTCTGTAAGGCATTTAAACACATTTTTTTGTTTCCTTTAGCCCTGAAAAAAATTCATTTGGAACCAAAATGTCAACTGTCATGTTGATGTTTGACTGAAATGTTTTCCGGTTATTATGGGTGCCTGAAGATTATCTCCTTCTGTAAGATATGCCTTATGATAATACAGTATTTGTTCATCAGAACCCAGTAAAAAATACATCTACCGGTAGTTCACCATTTTCTACTGTTGCAGAAATGATCTTGTGCACAGGCCTGGATTTAACCAGAGGTAAAATATGCAGTTGCCTCTGATGCCAGATTATAAAGGCACTATCTGAACCCCATACCTGTTTATTTTAAAATGTTTCTATTCTGCCTTTCTCAAATAATATTGAAAAAGGCAGATTACAGAAATCACAAAAACATTGAGATAAAACATACAACAATAAAATACAACACATTGGACTTGAAGTCTGGGACAGAACCTCATAACTAAAAATCAATAAAGCAAGTAGAATTCCATATCAGCTGCCAGAAGCAAAGGCACTGGCAAATGAAAATGCTTTCATCTTTTGAAATGATAGCAAGTCGCTCTCCTATATAAGACAGAGTGGGAGGGTATTCCAAAGCTAAGGGCCAGTGAAAGAAAAGGTCTGACTCCGGGGCACTCTCAGTCAAAACTCTTTCAAGAAAAGAATCAAGAGTAATTGTTTATTTGTAGAAAGTAAGGGCCCGTGGTATCACATACAAAGATAATAACCTGTTGAACATATTAGGGCCCACCCAATTTCAATGCTTTAAAAATAAGAATAAAAACCTTAAATTAAAACCTCTCAACTGCAGGAAGGTAGTGCAGTTTTATGAGACTAGGAATAATATGGTCAGGTCTACAGCAGCTGGTTATGAGACAGGCAGCAAAATTTTGAACTACCTGAAGTACTTCAAGATATTCTATGGCTAAGGCATAAATCCAGCATGATTAATACCAGCCCTTAAGTATATTTTGGACAAGTTCCTGGAAGAAAAGTCCATAAACCATTATTAACCAGGCAGGCACAGTTGAAGGAATCTGCTGCCTGAGGTGAGGGATGGATGGCGTTCCCCCACCTCCCAAGGCATGGCACAGGTCAAATCATCAATAGGGCCAGCTGGAGGTCCCCATGGACTCTGGCCCTTTTAGTGATTTGAAAGCTGCAGAAAGGAAAGCCGGATCAAAGTTCCCAGAGGAGTGACAGATAGTGGTGTCAGGGATAATATTAAAGACATACCTCTTCACTATAGTCTTGTGCCCTCTCCTGTTGCCTAACAAACAATACCTTGACTTTTGTCCTCAATTCACCTTTTCTGGAGCCTTTTCTCCTTTCAGGATTTTCCCTTTCCACCCTACCCCTTACATTTTAATTCTCCTTTTGTTACTTGTTTTTATTGTCTGTTTTTATGACATTTTTATTATGTACAATTATTTGTAAACCATTTTGCCCTACCTTTTAGTTGTAAAAGCGGTATATAAACTCTTTTAAATAAATGTATTTATTTATTTGTTTGTTTGTTAATTTCTATGAAGCTAGCAACCCTGCCACACTCCCAGGAACCCTACCACCTGCCTCCCACCTTACTCTAGCATTTCCCCTCTGGAGAAATGAGAAATAGGTAAATGGTGGAGTCTGTGTGTGGTGCACTATCTGCAAGTCAGCACAAAGATATTAGGTACCCTAGGCAAATCTCAGAGCCTTGCACTCCCTCCCTCCCAGCCCTCACCACACACAATTAAAAATTATGCATTTAAAATAACAGATTTTACATGAAAAAGGACATTCATAGTCTTCTTAGAAAAAAAATATCACAACAACATGGACAATATACTATTTTTATATGCACTGCTGTGGTGCCAACTAGAAAACCTTGCCTAAAGATATTTAGAGCCCATATGGGGTTAGGCCTATTTTAAAATGCATCTGATGGGGCTTGACCTTCAGAAAATCCATGAATAAACTGAATTACTGTTACAATATAGTAAACTTCCCATAAAAAAACAGCACTAATGCTAGCACGCAAACAATAATCATCCTTCCTATGAAAAGGCAACTCTGCAAATATCTACAGTACCTAAGCTATGACCCTGATGACAATGATGGCAACTGAGGAGACTTCTGCTGTTCTGATAGGAAAATGTCTGGTAAGAACTCAGAATGATCAGAGTCCATTCTATCCCCTTCCAAATCAGAAGAGGACTTCCCAGGATGAGGAGAATCAAATACCTTATGAAGAGAACTACTTCCACAAGTCTGGAAGCTCTTGAGGAACAGCACACCAGCAGAGCATTCTGAGCTTCCTCAATATGTGGGAAAAATGCTCCATCTTGGATAAGAGAAGTTCTGACGGCCCTTTCTGGTCTCCAGAGCGGAAGGTGGTAAAGAAATTCTTCATCTTCAATAGCTGGGCCCCACGGGATAGGAAACCCTCTGTGCTGGAGTGGTACAGACATCCTTTTCAGAAACCGAAACTGGCTCATCAACACTAAGAGCTGTTTGCTAGGTGATAGAAGAAGTCTGTGCTGTGGCTGTTGTCTTTGCAAAATAGAGGCCAGTTCCAAGGTGCTCCACAACAGTTGTGTCAGAACTTCCCATCCAACGATGTCCTGATTCATGGACAACACCAGTTACACAAGACTACTCGGCTTATGCACTGATGCATAATGCATTCAGATGGACTGAATCAAATCACGGTGAACCTAGAAGATGTGGTAGGCCTGATTGACAAACTGAAGAGTAGTAAATCACCTGGACCGGATGGTATACACCCCAGAGTTCTGAAGGAACTAAAAAATGAAAATTTCAGACTTATTAGTAAAAATTTTGTAACATCATTTAAAATCATCCATTGTACCTGAAGACTGGAGGATAGCAAATGTAACCCCAATATTTAAAAAGGGCTCCAGGGGCGATCCGGGAAACTACAGACCGGTTAGCCTGACTTCAGTGCCAGGAAAAATAGTGGAAAGTGTTCTAAATAGGGATGTGAATCGTTTTTTGACGATTTAAATATCGTCCGATATATTTTAAATCGTCAAAAAATCGTTAGGGCCACGATACAATACCAATTCCCCCGATTTATCGTTAAAAAATCGTAAATCGGGGGAAGGGGGAGGGCAGGAAAACCGGCACACTAAAACCCCCTAAAACCCACCCCCGACCCTTCAAAATGGCCGCCGCAAAATGGCGGCGGCCATAGACAAAAACAATTCGACGGAGGAGGTCGTTCTGGACCCCCGCTGGACTTTTGGCAAGTCTTGTGGGGGTCAGGAGGCCCCCCCAAGCTGGCCAAAAGTTTCCTGGGAGTCCAGCGGGGTTCCGGGAGCGATTTCTCGCCGCGAATCATTTTCGTACGGAAAATGGCGCCGGCAGGAGATCGACTGCAGGAGGTCGTTCAGCGGGGGTTCCGGACCGCTGCTGAACGACCTCCTGCACTCGATCTCCTGCCGGCGCCATTTTTCCGTACGAAAACGATTCGCGGCGAGAAATCGCTCCCGGAACCCCGCTGGACTCCCAGGAAACTTTTGGCCAGCTTGGGGGGGCCTCCTGACCCCCACAAGACTTGCCAAAAGTCCAGCGGGGGTCCGGAACAACCTCCTCCGTCGAATTGTTTTTGTCTATGGCCGCCGCCATTTTGCGGCGGCCATTTTGAAAAATGGCGCCGGCTGAAGACAACACGATTCTATTGAGGGGGCCGTTCCGGACCGCCGCCGTTCTGGACCACCGCCGGATCCCCAGGTAATTTAAAGCATTTGGGGGGGGGTTCGGGAGGGTGGGGGATTTAATTTAAAGGGTCGGGGTGGGTTTTAGGGGGGTTTAGTGTGCCGGCTCACGATTTTAACGATTTTTCACGATAGTTTACACACCCAAACGGCAACAATACGATTCCCTCCCCCTCCCAGCCGAAATCGATCGTTAAGACGACCGAGGACACGATTCACATCTCTAGTTCTAAACATCAAAATCACAGAACATATAGAAAGACATGGTTTAATGGAACAAAGTCAGCATGGTTTTACCCAGGGCAAGTCTTGCCTCACAAATCTGCTTCACTTTTTTGAAGGAGTTAATAAACATGTGGATAAAGGTGAACCGGTAGATATAGTATACTTGGATTTTCAGAAGGCGTTTGACAAAGTTCCTCATGAGAGGCTTCTAGGAAAAGTAAAAAGTCATGGGATAGGTGGCGATGTCCTTTCGTGGATTGCAAACTGGCTAAAAGACAGGAAACAGAGGAGAGTAGGATTAAATGGGCAATTTTCTCAATGGAAGGGAGTGGACAGTGGAGTGCCTCAGGGATCTGTATTGGGACCCTTACTGTTCAATATATTTATAAATGATCTGGAAAGAAATACGACGAGTGAGATAATCAAATTTGCAGATGACACAAAATTGTTCAGAGTAGTTAAATCACAAGCAGATTGTGATAAATTGCAGGAAGACCTTGTGAGACTGGAAAATTGGGCATCCAAATGGCAGATGAAATTTAATGTGGATAAGTGCAAGGTGATGCATATAGGGAAAAATAACCCATGCTATAATTACACCATGTTGGGTTCCATATTAGGTGCTACAACCCAAGAAAGAGATCTAAGTGTCATAGTGGATAACACATTGAAATCGTCGGTGCAGTGTGCTGCGGCAGTCAAAAAAGCAAACAGAATGTTGGGAATTATTAGAAAAGGAATGATGAATAAAACGGAAAATGTCATAATGCCTCTGTATCGCTCCATGGTGAGACCGCACCTTGAATACTGTGTACAATTCTGGTCGCCGCATCTCAAAAAAGATATAATTGCGATGGAGAAGGTACAGAGAAGGGTGACCAAAATGATAATGGGAAGGGAACAACTCCCCTATGAGGAAAGACTAAAGAGGTTAGGACTTTCAGCTTGGAGAAGAGATGACTGAGGGGGGATATGATAGAGGTGTTTAAAATCATGAGAGGTCTAGAACGGGTAGATGTGAATCGGTTTATTTACTCTTTCGGATAGTAGAAAGACTAGGGGGCACTCCATGAAGTTAGCATGGGGGCACATTTAAAACTAATCGGAGAAAGTTCTTTTTTACTCAACGCACAATTAAACTCTGGAATTGTTGCCATAGAATGTGGCTCGTGGCAGTTAGTATAGCTGTGTTTAAAAAAGGATTGGATAAGTTCCTGGAGGAGAAGTCCATTACCTGCTATTAAGTTCACTTAGAGAATAGCCACTGCCAGGGGGGGTTTGGGGTAGGTTTTCGGGGGGGGTACGCACGGTACCCCTTTGAAAATCTACCCCTTAGAGAATAGCCACTGCCATTAGCAATGGTAACATGGAATAGACTTAGTTTTTGGGTACTTGCCAGGTTCTTATGGCCTGGATTGGCCACTGTTGGAAACAGGATGCTGGGCTTGATGGACCCTTGGTCTGACCCAGTATGGCATTTTCTTATGTTCTTATGTTCTTAATATGACTGATGGCACCCTTTTTGGCACCAAGACCGGAAAAACAGATAATGGCACCATTGAAATCTTCCACATCATGAACGAAGACAGGACCTGCACCGATGAGGCTATCTCTCACCTTGGTGTTGAGGTGTGGCCTGCTCTGGCAAAGCCATGTGTCTCAATACCAATCTGCTCTTTGGCATCAAGGGAGATAGCCCCAAAGGGGTCTCTCCTGTCACTTGGGTGCTCTTCTCGATGCTTCATATGGCGCCACAGGCTTCCAAGCCCCACTTGACCCCCTGACCTGAGGCCGATCCAGGAACCATTGTCATGGGAGTATCTTTTCCATACTTATGGGATCAAGATGGGGAATCCTGCCTCAACTTCCTGCACTGGAAGTCTAACACACCTCACTGTGGCTCCACTGACCAGCCTCACATCAAGGCTTAGGGCTTTCACCCTTCTTTAGGCCTATGTCTTACAGGCAAGGTGTTGTTGCACCTTAGGGGTCATCTGACCACAACTATAACAGCTGGAGAAGTCGTGATCCAGGCCCAGGTAGCAATAGCAATCAGCTTGAGTATCTGTGACAGACATCCAATACAGACAGATACAGACCCTGAAATCAATGACTGCCAGCTTCTTGGCCTTGGATTTTTTCTTTTTTTTTTTTAATTGTAGAATTTGAAAAGTTCTTTTTGAGAGCCTGCCAATACAGTGGCAAAAAAAAATTAAATAAGCAATAAAGCAGAGGAAATAAAGCCCCAAAAAGTTGAAAGAATGTTAGAGAAAGACTGGGACATATTCATGCAGTAACTAGAACAAAGAAAGACTAAGGGGCTTGTGAGGTAGCATGCTTGTGTCAGAACTCTTGTGCATACTCAGTAAAGTCTTTACTGAGCTCTGGGTCCATGTCAGCACTATCAGATGACATTAGACACATGAAATGTCTAATTCATGCTTGTTTGTTAACAGAGAATATAAGGAAGAACAGGCCTCCTTTATCTCCAGAAATTGCTCTTAAACCAGAAGAGAAACTTGACTAATAGAACTAAGACAACTTTTACTGCTTTTCTTCCTCTAGCAATATCAGTAGCACAAGTGCATGGAATTAAGACACTGCTTTTTACAAATTAAAATGATTTTCAAGATGTCACTGAATAAACATTTTGCAAAATGATGGCTTGGTTACCACAAAAATGTACAAATTTCTGATTTCATCACAAGATTTAGTAATTTTGACATTACCTCACTAATTAAATATTATGGGGGGTTTTCTCCATAATTTACAGTGGCAAAAATGCAGCTAACTGGAATAAGCAAATGATGCAGGTTTGACCAGGCTGCAGTATGGCTGTGAGATGAATAATCGACAGAATCTTGCAGTTGTTTGCACTCTAACGTTCAAAAATGCACCCAATAATCGGCACAGACTGTAAGGTATAACAAAAAAGGTTTGAAGACTCATTGTTAAGGCCTTCATCACACATGAAAGTGCTTAATGCACCCTGCTGCTCTACAGTGAGTGTTATGTCCCTTCTCCTGGCTGCCCACTGCTCATGGCAAGAATATTTTTGTCTTGTCTAAGCAGCTGGATTCCTCCCTTTGTCATCACTTGATCCCCTGGTGCCATTGTGTTCTTGACAAAGTAAAAGAATCTGCAGCTCTGCACGGCAAACCATACATCCACAAAGCTGTTGTTTAATTTCCATTGTATAAATGCAGCATCACTATCAATGAAATACATTTTCAAAAATGCATTGCATACCCACAGCAATAATTTTATCTAAGATATGTTTTGTTTCTATCAAGGTAAGATGTTAAGTGTCTGTTTCTATATTTTAAATATGTTCTGTATGCAGGCCATCTCAATTGGATGAATTGTTAAAATAACCATTGCTGCAAATTTAAATTGCTCCAATTGTAAATAAATACTGATTTAACTGAAAATGTAACAGAATAGGAAGAGGAGAGTGTGTCACATTGACATTTTTGAGAATAGTGAATGAAAGAGTCATAAAGAAACTAACAGAATCCTCTTTGAAGTGACCAGGGTCATGAAACAGACTGATGATTTTTTTCTATTTTTCTTTATTTTTTTAAATTCTGGATGAACCTAAAATTAGTTTCATCCCACAGCTTGAGTTATGTTTGTCCTTAGTGGAATAAGTTTGCTGCCAATGAAAGCAATGCAGCTGTTAAAGAGAACATACACACATTTCTGAAAAACATATACATAATATTCAATATGATTCCATATTTGTTTGGAAAGATAAGTAATACCACTGAGCATACTATTATTAAAACTGCTCAACTAATCCAATGTAAATATTGTTCATAGGTAACACTTAATCTGAACCATAATTATTAATTGTAAGTGTGCACACTTGGGAGAAAGGTCTACCAGAAGCCCTTGCAAGTACTTCCAGAGGACAAACAGATGCAGATAAAGTATTAATCTGTCAGCTGAGACTAAAGTACATGTCGAAATGGTGATTTAGATCATTGTAACTTCTTAATAAATCACAGTAGTATGAATGAGGGGAGGTGGTTCTGTAACTCATGAATGTCAAAGATAAGCATGAAAACCCCTCCACATATATCTAATGGAAATCTACGTACTCTGTTTATGCCACGCATAAGTGGATTTATATATTGTTTAAGAAGATTCTAAATTAACTCCTAGTGATGCTTTCTGGGGTTTCTTTGAAAGCTGTCCGTGTGTCTTTGTGATGTTAAAAAGAAGAGGGATGCATAGATATTAGACTATTGCACACTGACATGGTACAAGGGGTGGAAAAATAAAACCCTGAGCCATACTTTACAAACCACCTCCTCAAGGGGCATGCAAATCAGTCTTCTCTTAAATGAAGGAAGTTACTGATTCTAATTTTCAAACTTTTGGAAGGTGATGTGCAAATTATAAGACCAAGTATATGATCTGAGATGGAAGATGAATATGTCTCTTCTTGGCCTTTCAGCTGAGACTGTGAAGCTGTAAGATATGCTTATATTTGTCTGCACTTCTCCCTGCTAAATGGGTCAAAGTTAAAAGGCCAGTCTGCCCAAGAAACCAGCCCCTTCTCCTTGTGCCTCAATTGTCTATTAAGACACCTCCTCTCCTCCCACCAAATCAACAAATGACTCTCCTGTTCTCACCCAGCCCACCAGTGGGTCCAACAGCCCCCCTTTCTCCCTGGCACCTCTGGATCCCTCATTGGCAAGAGACACCCTTATCTCATTCCGGCTCACTGTCGTTGGTGAAATGGCATCAATCAGAGCTGCTTCACACTTTGACCACACATTGGGCCAGATATTCATACCTAAGCGCGGGTGTGGATTTGTGCAAGGAAACCCGGCGCGCACAAATCTACGCCCAATTTTATAACATACGTGTGCAACCATGTGCATGTTATAAAATCCGGGGTCGGTGCACGCAAGGGGGTGCACACTTGTGCACCTTGCATGCGCCGAGCCCTAGGGGAGCCTCGATGGCTTTCCCCATTCCCTCTGAGGCCGCTCCGAAATCAGAGCAGCCTCGGATGGAACTTCCTTCCGCCCCCCCCCCCCCACCGTCCCCTCCCTTCCCCTATCTAACCCATCCCCTTGCCCTACCTAAATCCCCCCTACCTTTATTTTTTTATTTACGCCTGCCTTTGGACAGGCGTAGGTTGCGCACACCAGCCGAGTGCCGGCGCACGGTCCCCGGGTCCAGCGACAGTGGAGAGGCCTCTGGCCACACCCCACACCCCCATGCCCCGCCCATTTTTTCAAGCCCCGGGACTTACACGCGTCCCAGAACTTGTGCGCGTCACCGGGCCTATGCAAAATAGGCTTGGCACGTGCAGGAGCGGGTTTTCAGGGTTATGAGCTTAAAAAATGCGCGTAACCCTTTTAAAATCCGCCCCATTGTGAACTGATATAGAACTGCCCATAGATCCCAGTGAGGGCTAAAACATGGCAATGTGGGATGATCTCACACACACACCAGATGGTGATGATTCACACAGTCTGAGATTCATCTGTGGTGGAAGGCTGCAAACTAATGCTACATTTGAAATTATTTTTTCCTCCATTGCACATGATCACCCAACCTCACCCCCCTCATAGACCATATCCACAACTCATCATATCCTCTCAGACCATAGGATAACCTCTACTGACAAATCCGGTCCAAGCAAAGACGACAATCCACTTAGGATTCTAGGATATTCATTTCCCATATTATATCACAGTACTTCTCTCAAGATGAAGCCTCCGAAGCCTCCGCTGCGATACCATCTCATATCCCACAGAAATCTCACCCCAGTCATGACCTCCCCTCTTACTCAACTCCTTGGACTTGCCCTATTCACTCTAACACTATGCAATGCCCAATCAATCACCAAAAAAACCCACATTCTACACGACCACCTGCTTGACGCCAAACCCGACATCTGTGCCATCACAGAGACCTGGCTGAAGCCTACAGACACTGTCCTGACAAAACAACTTCCTACCCAGATATATGATGTCTTCTCCATCCTTAGACAAAAGAAAAAAGGGGGAGGTCTCCTTCTGGCTGCCAAAAAAGCACTTAATCTCACCCCACAACCTATCAATACAATACCAAAACTAGAGGTTGGCTTATTTAAATCCAAATCTCTCCAAATCATCCTCACATACACCCCCCTGGATTATTAGACCTAGATGCCTCTCCTATAGTGGAAATCATAGCAAAACACTTAAACCTGGGCTCACCAGCCATTATCCTTGGGGACTTTAATCTACACATAGACGCCATGCCTCAATCTTCCAACTGCGAAGCCTTCTTATCCTACCTTTCGAACAACTCGTCAATCAATCCACACACAAAGCAGGTCATACTCTTGACCTTATCTTCAAAACACCAGCCTCACTCCTCTCTCACCCCCACTTTGCCTGCCGGTCCCATGGTCAGACCACTTCATGATCTCCTCCACCCTTAGATCGATGACAAGATTGTCTGCACCGCCTCAGCTCACCACTCTCCACTATAGGAAACCCTGTCCATCAGAAGCCCTCAGCAACTCTCTGATCAAAGAACTCACTAACCTTGATCTATCAAACCCCAATGCAGCCATCCTCTCTTGGCAAAACATTACAGAAACTATAGCCAACAACTTATGCCCTCTGTCAAAAAAAAACATTAACCCCTCTCAAAAAAACAAGCAGCCATGGTTCTCAAAGGAGCTCTGCGCCCAAAAGCAAGGCCTGAGACGGAAAGAAAAGGAATGGAGGAAGAACCCCAACCCTCACGCCCTAACCGCATACAAAGCCGCTCTCCACCAATACAGAACTGCAACGCTACGAACAAAAAGAGATTTCTACGCCCACCGTATACATGATACGATCTTCGACGCGAAGGATCTCTTCTCGTACGTATCGGAACTCACCAAAACTGACCCCCCCCCCCCCCCCCTACAATCCCCGACGACCTAGCCCAATTGAAAGCCAATGATCTGGCCTTATTCTTCCAGAACAAAATCTCCAAATCTCCAACACCCTGGCTAGACTACCTACTAACCCTAACATGCTGTCTCCAGATCCTCCACTCCCTCCAAACCTAGAGGTTGGTTTGAAATCCTTTGATCCTACATTACGCCATTGAGGTGGAAACTCTGATAAAAAGAATGAAACCCTCCTCTCACCCTCTAGACCAAATCCCATCCAAACTCCTGATTCTCATACCAGAATCTTTCTCTAAACATCTAGCAGATATTATCAACTGCTCCCTCTCACATGGAATCTTCCCGGACGCTCTCAAATTGGCTACCCTTAAACCCATACTCAAAAAAACGAATTTGGACCCGGATGATCCTAACAACTACTGCCCCATATCAAATCTGCCGTTTGTAGGCAAGATCTTGGAGAAAATCGTAAATAATCAACTTTCAAATTACCTGGAGGAACATAACATTCTACACCCGTCACAATATGGATTCCAAAAAGATCACAACACTGAAACTCTTCTCATCTCATTGCTAGATGAGCTATATATTGGCATTGACAAAGGACAGTCCTTCCTCTTAGCTCTTCTTGATATCTCAACGGCTTTCGACACCGTAAATCATACTACCCTTATAAACCAGTTATCAGACATGTGAGTCACAGGACCCACCCTCAGATGGTTCGACTCTTTCCTTAGCAACAGAGGCTACAAGGTTAAAATTAATAACAAAGAATCCCCCCGCACTAACGCCCCATTCGGAGTCCCCCAGGGCTCCTCATTATCGCCAACTCTGTTCAATATCTATCTACTCCCTCTCTGCCATTTACTTTCAAAATTAAAACTGAAGTTCTACATTTATGCAGACGATGTTCAAATCTTAATCCCCATTTCTAACTCACTGGACTCGGCTCTCAAAACATGGGATTCTCACTTGCAAACGATCAACCTCTACCTTTCAAGCCTCAACCTGGTGCTTAACACTAACAAGACAGAACTCCTGCTCATCACCCCAGAAGGTAGTCCCTTCCATCAACAGTTACATACCAACACACATATTTCCCATGCAAGAGACTTTGGAGTCATAATAGATAGTCACCTGACCCTAAAGAAATTTATGAACCACACTACGAAGGAGTGCTTCTACAAGCTACAGGTACTCAAAAAACTCAAGCCACTCCTCTTCCATCATGATTTCAGATCGGTCCTCCAAGCCATCTTGTTTTCCAAGATCGACTACTGCAACTCCATCTTGCAAGGTCTTCCTGCTACCACAATAAAACCCCTCTAGCTGCTTCAAAATGCAGCAGCAAGAATCCTGACGAACACTAATCGGAGAGAGCACATCTCCCCTATATTAAAAGATCTTCATTGGCTCCCAGTAAACTTTAGGATTCTCCATAAATCACTTACAATTATTCACAAAAACATTCACCATCAGACGCCTCTCGATCTGCTACACCCTCTCAAACTTCACTCTACAGCCAGACCCTTAAGGGAAGCCTACAAAGGATCCTTACATGTTCCTCCAGTCAAAGCGGTGCACCACTCAAACATCAGAGACCGGGCATTCTCAACGATAAGTCCCTCCATTTGGAACGCCATGCCCCCGGACCTCAGGCAGGAATCCTGTCTCCTAACATTTAAAAAGAAACTCAAGACATGGCTTTTTGGTCGAGCCTTTCCCTGTTCCTAATCAAATAGCTTGACTCAGAATTGTTCCCTTCTCCACTGTAATTAAACAAGCACTAAGACACAAATACGTTATAATGAGATTGGCTCCTCTGCCTCCTTCCCACACCCCTACCTGTATATAGTATACTATCTCTGTTCTCCCCCCTTTATTTTCCTTCCCCAGTTTTTGCGCCCTTGTTATAATGTAACTTTATGCTTCATCAAATTCTGCCTCTTGTTTATTGGTTACGGTTAACCGCTTAGTTCGATGTAAACCGAGTTGATTTGATTTGTATCAAGAAAGTCGGTATATAAAAGCCTTAAATAAATAAAATAAAATAAAATAAATCATTTTGGAGTCAGTCTTCTTCCGTTCATTCTAATAGACACAGAGGCCAATTTTTAAACAGTTTAGACTCGTAAATTGTCCCTTTCAAAAATTTACTAGGGCTGAGTGCCTACATTTAGGTTCATAGTTTCATTAGGATCCTAAATTTAGGTACCTAAAAAGAAGGTGGCTAAAGGGACAGCTTTGAAGCAGGGAAACAAAGTTAGAAGCTTAGCAATGATTTTCAGAACTAGGCACCTAATTTACAGGGTCATCTTTTAATTTGTGTTAGGGCCTTAACACGCAATAAATATCTCAAAGCACGTTAGTATGCAAATAGTACATTTAGTATGCAAGTGGGAGGAGTTGGGGAGGAGTTAAAGTAAATGGGGCTCTGCTATTGCGGAATGCGGTTTTAACATCAGAAATAACTTCACCTTTTTTCTTTGTGTTGTCCTTGCATTACTGGGTGAAAATATTTTTATTGCATCACAGCAGCCATTATCGCAGGCTGGGGAGAGAGAAAGAGAAAGGTACAAAAGAGGAGTTCATTTATACAATGCAGTCTCTGCTAGATAGAGACTACATTGTACAAATCAGCTCCTCTTGTTGTAGCTTTCATTGATTCAAATGATAGAAATTCTTTAGTCATATCAAATTTGCTGTTAATTCCTCTGACTGTGTATGTAACACCACCCCTCCAAACCCACCCCACCTCCCCCAAACCCACCCTAAGTTGAATGTACCCATCTAGAATATTACTTATATATAGAGTCCTAGTCACCCTATTAATGCTCTCTCTTTCTCTTTTCTCTCTCTCTGTCTCTCTCAGCCTGCAATATATGCAGTAACTCTACAATTTGTCTAACCATGCACATTTTTTTATCGCAGGCGCTATTTCTGCTATATTTATAGCAAAATGATAATTCTAGGCCTAAGGATCCTCAATTTAGGGAATGAATAGCAGGCATACATTTAGGAGCCTAAGTTTTAGACTCTTAAATCTGTAAATTTTCAGCTGAATACTTAGGATTACAAATCCAACTGAAAATTGACTTCAAACTTAAACACCTAATTAGGTGTCTAAATACAGGAGCAGAGCATTTTGGAATATCAGTCCCTACAGTTTTGGAATTAAATGTGAATTTTCAGCATTTAACCAAATCACTAACAAGTTATCTGGCTAAATGCAGTCTTTTCAATATTTTCCTCACTAAACCATCTAAAGTTTAGCCAGATAATTCATTATCTGGCTAAAATTTAACCAGTTTACATAGGGGCATTCTACAATGGAAAATTTAACCAGATAACTTATCTGGCATAATCTGGTATTCAAGATTTAGCCGGATAACTTATCTGGCTAGCTTTAGTTATGGCGTAGAGTATTTATCTGGCTATCTTTAAGATGACCAGCTACATTCAATAGTACGCTTGCATCACTGAATATCCTTCCAAAGTTAGCCAGGTAAGTTTATCCAGTTAACTCTGCAATTAGCTGAAAATAGGCAACTAACTTAGGGACCTTATTTAAGGCCCTAAATTTAGTTCAGCTTTTTTTTAATATCAGCCACTTAACTTCAGATCAGATTTTTGTTTGTTTTTTGCACTTTAAGGAAAAAATGTAGATGGATGGGTTATTGAGAGGTTATTGACCCTTAAGAGAGTCTCCATTGAACTACACCCCAGAGTTCTGAAGGAACTAAAAAATGAAATTTCAGACCTATTAGTAAAATTTGTAACCTATCATTAAAATCATCCATTATACCTGAAGACTGGAGGGTGGCTAATGTAATCCCAATATTTAAAAAGGGCTCCAGGGGCGATCCGGGAAACTACAGACCGGTTAGCCTGACTTCAGTGCCAGGAAAAATAGTGGAAAGTGTTCTAAGCATCAAAATCACAGAACATATAGAAAGACATGGTTTAATGGAACAAAGTCAGCATTTATTTAAAGATTCTTGTATACCGTCGTTCATAATATACATGGTTTAATGGTTTATTGGATTTTATATACCGATACATCAGACAAGTCTTCACATCGGTTCACAATGGCTTTACCCAAGGCAAATCTTGCCTCACAAATCTGCTTTACTTTTTTGAAGGAGTTAATAAACATGTGGATAAAGGTGAACCCGTAGATGTAGTGTACTTATATTTTAAGAAGGCGTTCGACAAAGTTCCTCATGAGAGGCTTCTAGGAAAAGTAAAAAGGCATGGTATAGGTGGCGATATCGTTTCATGGATTACAAACTGGCTAAAAGACAGGAAACAGAGGAGAGTAGGATTAAATGGACAATTTTCTCAGTGGAAGGGAGTGGGCAGTGGAGTGCCTCAGGGATCTGTATTGGGACCCTTACTTTTCAATATATTTATAAATGATCTGGAAAGAAATATGACGAGTGAGGTAATCAAATTTGTAGATGATACAAAATTGTTCAGAGTAGTTAAATCACAAGCAGATTGTGATAAATTGCAGGAAGACCTTGTGAGACTGGAAAATTGGGCATCAAAATGGCAGATGAAATTGAATGTGGATAAGTGCAAGGTGATGCATATAGGGAAAAATAACCCATGCCATAGTTACACAATGTTAGGTTCCATATTAGGTGCTACTACCCAAGAAAGAGATCTAGGCGTCATAGTGGATAACACATTGAAACCGTCGGTTCAGTGTGCTTCGGCAGTCAAAAAAAGCAAACAGAATGTTGGGAATTATTAGAAAGGGAATGGTGAATAAAACGGAAAATGTCATAATGCCTCTGTATCGCTCCATGGTGAGAACGCACCTTGAATACTGTGTACAATTCTGGTCGCGCAATTCAAAAAAGATATAATTGCGATAGAGAAGGTACAGAGAAGGGCTAACAAAATGATAAGGGGAATAGAACAGCTCCCCTATGAGGAAAGACTAAAGAGGTTAGGACTTTTCAGCTTGGAGAAGAGGTGGCTGAGGGGGGATATGATAAAGGTGTTTAAAATCATGAGAGATCTAGAACGGGTAGATGTGAATCGGTTATTTACTCTTTCGGATAATAGAAAGACTAGGGGGCACTCATGAAATTAGCATGTGGCACATTTAAAACTAATCAGAGAAAGTTCTTTTTTACTCAACACACAATTAAACCCTGGAATTTGTTGCCAGATGATGTGGTTAGTGCAGTTAGTATAGCTGTGTTTAAAAAAGGATTGGATAAGTTCTTGGAGGAGAAGTCCATTACCTGCTATTAATTAAGTTGACTTAGAAAATAGCCACTGCTATTACTAGCAATGGTAACATGGAATAGAGTTAGTTTTGCCAGTTTCTTATGGCCTGGACTGGCCACTGTTGGAAACAGGATGCTGGGCTTGATGGACCCTTGGTCTAACCCAGTATGGCATGTTCTTATGTTCTTATTTTACTAATCCTGAGTGATAATACCAGCCTCTATATAGGCTGATGGTTTAAATAAAAGTATTATAGGGTTTTATTCCTGTGGCCTAGTTTGAAATGATGACCCACTTACAGAGAGTATTTCATACCCCAAGTTATAGTGTTCAAATAAAAATTATAATCCATAAGATTCCACTTCATAACTAGGAACCTTTGTTTTCAGTTTTTATTTTAATTTGTCTGAGAATTTCAATAGTATAACTAAGTAAATGGAAAAATGAGTTTGATAAAACCCACAGCAGAAAAATCAGCAGAAGTGTCATTTTTCCAGCAGTTTCTCATTTCTTGTAACTGTGAAATTCCCAGGCAAAAAAACAAACCCTTGACGAAGGTCCCTTATTCATAACACATAAATGCTTATAAAATAACCGCAAGATGGATCGCTTCACCACCTTTACCACAAACACATATATATTTGATTCTCTTCACTGAGTACTGTCTAGTTATTTTTCATATGCCCAACTTGTTACAAGAAAACAATATATGAGAACTTTTCATTATATCTACATATATGGAACTCAACAAATTTGTTGGTTTAGATCCATGACATATTTATATGCACCCTGTATAAATCCTGTTTTGACACTGCATCTAAAAATTTTCTACAAGTCACAAATTTTCATCTAATATAAAGAAGGATTAGAGGCACTGCTTAGAATATTTAACATTCTTGACTAACTAAAGAAAGTACTGGGATAATCCCATGCAAGAAAAAAAAATATTAACACAACTGTAACACTGTTGTATTTTTCCCCAGGGAAATATGCCTGCAGTGACTCTTGTCCTAGCCACTTCACATAAGAAAGAAGTATTTTTACCATGATTGCAGAACTTCCATCTGTGTGCGTAGGTTGCTGAAATAAATAATTAACAATTGCAGTCCTTTTGGTATAGAAAGAAATAAAGCTACATCTGAACTAGAGAGATCACTATAGGACATACAAACATTCCATGCCAACAGTATAATATAAGGATTCATTCTGCAGGATTGTTTTTACATGTTGCAACACAGGCATTGGAATATATCTCTGCTTTAGCATGAGTAGGGATTCAGGCATCGTGCATAGACAATATCCATGCCTTTTTGCTGTACATCTAATATCCATAGGAGGAAGAAAACTAAAACGATTAAAGTAAACATGCTTTTATTTTTATTTATTTATTTCAATTTATATACTGGTATTCAAAAGATATCATACTGGTTTACATTTCTTTGAGAAATAAAAATACAATTAGCATGCCAAAATGCAGTTACTTTCTGCAGTATTTCTGTGGCACAAGACGTGGTCCTCAGATGTCAAAAGCACTGAGATGCATATTCTTTCAGCAAGTGAAATGAGACACAGAGAACTGAAAGGAGATCAGAAGTCGGGGGAGAACCCAAAAGAGGGAATAATAGGATAGACCAGTGAAGCAGGAACCAGCGCCAATTTTATGTGTTTATTTCATAACAAATTTCCATCCATAGCCTCCATTTTCTTCTATTTTAGTGGAAGAGGTCCCTACTTAATTGTGTATGAATGTAACTTTATTTTTATTTATGTTGATTTATATTCTGCCTTACTAACTAGTTCTTGTTTGCTTTCTAATAAGTTGGCTAGCTGTTTATATTTACTCTTTGCTTATGATAATTACGTGCACGGGCAGCTCAAGGCAATCTGCTGCCTAAGGCAAGGGATGAGATGACACCTCCCACCCCCAAGGTGTGACACTGGTCTATAAAAGAGCAGGCAGCTGCACGCAGCAACCTCACATGCTGTGGCTGCCTGAGTTCTCCCACCTTTCTGTGGAGCTGTCCACTGACAACTTGTACAATTAGGCAGGTACAGCCAAAATCTATACAGAAAGAGGACACAAACTCAATGAGGCAGATTTTAAAAGGTATGCACGCAGAGTACATTTGTGTGTGCTACCCGGCGCGCACAACTGTATGCCCGATTTTATAACATGCGCACGCAGCCGCACGCATGTTATAAAATCAGGGGTCGGCGTGCGCAAGGGGGTGCACACTAGTACACCTTGTGAGCGCCAGGCCCTTGGGGAGACCAGCTGGCTTTCCCCATTCCCTCCCCCACCTTCCCCTTCCTTCCCCTACCTGTCCCACCCCAGCCCAAAAAAAAAAAACGTACCTTTTTTTTTAGAAGTTACGCCTGCCAGGCATAACTTGCGCACACCGGCCGAGTGCTGTGCCAGCGCGCAATCCCCCGGCCACTGTGCCCGACCGTCCCGCCATGCCTCTGGACCGTCTGCCCCGTCCCTGTCCCGCCTCCTGTCCGCCCATTCAGAAAAGCCCCTGGACTTACACGTGTCCCGGGGCTTTACGCGCGTCGCCGGGCCTTTTCAAAATAGGCTCGGCGTGCATAACCCCCCTACGTGCGTAAATCCACCTGGATTTACGCACGTAGGGCTTTTAAAATCTGCCCCAATGTACTCAGCCTCAACAGTCAGTACTTCTAATTCTTTCTCTGCCATGCACTGTAGTCTGTTTCTGCTTGCACTTTCCACAGGGTGGGTTGGAATCATGTCCTATTTCTGGCTTGGCAAAGCTGGGCCATGCCTGGAGTTTTTTCATTGTGAGTGGGGGAAGGAGGGTAATATGTCAATTTCTTACATTTCATTGTGCCATTATGGCTTTTTTCAACAGCCTAGCGAGTGAAAGAAGTGGAGCTATATCTGAAGAAATGATCAGACTATTTTTCATGGCTAACAGAAGTGATTCATCATTTGAGGGATATTTCAATGATGATAATCCAAACTTTCTTCCGGGAGGGTATTGACCATACCTGGAGACTCTCCAGATCACAACACCCGGGTCTCCAGGAGAGCACTCAGGATCTCTGGGGTCTTAAAATCCATCCTTTTCTCCCTGATGTTGTTAAGATTCTGGTCCGTGGAAGTCCGCGGCCGGCTCCCCCTACCTGCGGCGTTGCTTTCCGGCGCTCCCCGAATGCGTCTGGCCTGGTTGGGGCCTTCTCACGGCGCTCCCTATGTGAGGGAGATGCCGCCGACTCCAAGCTCTTGGGCCTGCCCCTTTAGGCAGGCACCAGCACAGGAAAGTTGGCTCCGCCCCAGAGATGACATCAGACACCCTCTGATATTTAAACCTGGCTGCCAGCTTTCTTCTTTGCCTTGCAACGGGTCATCTCGTTAGAGTACTAGTTGCTTGTCCCTGCCTTGTGCTTCGTTCCTGCTCCAGCCTTGTTCCAGTTTGTTCTTGTCTTCCGCTTGTTCCAGCTTTGCCTCTGTTCCAACCTGTCCTTGAGTCCTGCTTGGTTCCAGCTTGGTCCAGTCTCCAGTTTCATCTTCTCCTGCTCCTGTTCCTGTTCCTGCTTCCCCTTGGCTTGTCTTCCTGGCTCCTGACTTGGTACGTCCTCGAATATTCTGCTTTGCTGCCCGCCTCAATCCTTGGCTTGACTCTGATTTCTGCTGTCTGCTGCCTGCCCCGACCGCCAGTCTGTCTCCACATTGTACTCCTTGCTACCTGCCTCGACTCAGACTTCTCCTCAGACTCTCTTCTCCAGGAGGCTTCACCTAAGTCCAAGCGGCTCGGGTCCCCAAGGGCTCCTCCCGGGGGGATCTCGGGCTTCCAGTGGTGAAGATCCTATTGGTCTCCTGGCTCTGACTCATCTCCTGGCTCAGGACTTCTGGGACACTCTTCATACTCCCGTTTCCAGGAGGCCTCACCTAAGTCCAAGTGGCTCGGGTCCCCAAGGCCTCCTCCTGGGGGGATCTTGGTCTTCGAGTGGTGAAGTTCCTGTTAGGTCTCCTGGCCTTGATCCACCTCCCGGCTACAATCCTCGCTGTGGACCTCTCCGCAACGCATTCTCAACATCTTCTAGCTGGCTCAAGGGTCCACGAACACAACAGATGTGGCTGTCTTTTTCACTAGAGAATATGAAACATAAAGGGCAGGCAGTAGGATGGCAGTCAAGGCAGACAGAAGTGATGGGGAAGGGAGGAGAAGCTTCTCAGCCTGCAGCTACTCCCCCCTGCCCAACCTCACCTCTGATTGATTTATTCTTCTAACCAGAGCCAATCAGCAGCAAGAGGAGGGAAAACAAGGGCTATACTCTTATAGGAAGCCCCATCCCTGCTGTTTCAACCATACCTGTGAATGCACTGATCAAGGGGGTAAAGGAGAAGTGATCTTGACTGACTCAGACAGGGAGCAGAGCAAGGTAGAAAGAGGAGAGAGCAAGAGAATAGGAGGGCAAGAGTATGTGTGTGTATACGAGAGGGGAGATCAAACGTTGCGGAGAAAGTGGGTAAGAGAGAGGGGAGAGCGAGATGGAGGATAGCAATGGGAAGAAGACAGCAAAAAGATGAGAGCAAGGTGGAGGGGATTGCAAATGTAGGAGATGGGGAGGAAGATGATAAAGGGGAGAGGGAGGACCAAGAATGACAGGAAATGGAAAAGAGAACCTTGGATTGAGGGACAGGGAGATTATCCAGAAAGATAATGGAGGAAGGGGAAAAGGAATGGAAGAAGAAAAAAGGAAGAGGAAAAAAAATTGTGAAAGGATAGGAAGAGAGGAAAGAAGGGAGAAAAGGATAGAAAAAGATAAATTATTAAAATATCTTCTGCTGAGGGAAAGATAACTGAAACAAAAAATGAAAAGGAGAGAATACCAGAAAGAAACATAAACTTAGTAAAAGGAATAGAGACAAGAGCAAAGAATGAGAAAAAAAAGAGATGCAGAACCATAAAATCATGCCAGAAACAGGAAAGGTTGGAAACAGTTGTGGTGGGGGGGGAGGCAAAAGAGAAAATGTCATTGTAACACCCTGCCCCCACCCTCGACCTACAGCGCTAATCTCAGGGTGAGCAGAACCCAAAGGTTCCCAGGTATGGTGATGACTGCTTTGAATCTTCACTTTTCTCATGAAAGTTCATCCAAAAGTAATTGGGAGGAGTTGGTGGTGCCAGCAGCCATGATGCCAAGTCCTCCAGTGGTACAGGGAAGAGGAGCTGTGGTTGCTGTGGTAGAGGTAGACCTACAGCTTCACAGGCTAGGGAAAGACAGCCTGAGAATATCCCAGTTGCTACTAGCATGAATGGCAAAAATGGTAAGCTGTGGAGCAAAATGGTAAAGACATTGTGCATGTTTATTTTTACTAAAATTTGATTTCCCACTCTATCAGAAAAGCCCAGGGTGGGTTACAATGCATAACACATTACACAAACTAAGGGAGTTATTTTCTAAACATTTATTGTGATACGATGCAAATAAGCTGGAGGGGAGGAGTCGGGATGGGGAGGGGGAGGAGTCAGATGCGGCACCGCTGCAGGCAATAATGTGAGGGACATTATTCCCGGCAGTAATGTGGTGAATAGCACCACCTTTTACGGTGGCACTATTTGCGTGAAAGGCTACAGCAGGCCGCACTGTGGCCGGAGAAATCGCACCGCCGTGGTGCGAACGGCTGCGGCCTTTCACAGGCCTGCCCCCTTTTTCGCTGGATTCATTATTCTGCGAAGAATGATGAATCCATCCCTAAAATGGACAATACAAACCTGCTGAAGAGATAGTATTTCAGAAATTATTGCCCTATTTAAGTCTGACAATATTTAGTCAATAACTGTAAGAGAAACAAACAGGGAAGCAGAACATAAGATCAGGGAATGGAATTTTCTTTCCAGATTCAATTGTAAATCTATGTATTTATTTATTTACAGTAATTTATAAACCACCACAATCCAGATTTCTATTCTGGGTGAATTACAATATAACGCACATAATAAAAACCACAACATTAATTCTGAATAAAAAATAAAACAAAAATCCACATCCATAGTCATGAAATAGTGATGCATTCTAAGCTCCAGAATTCATGCCAGACAATGGAAATGCAAAGAGGCAACACAGCAGCCCGAACTAATGTGCACACCAAAACCAATGCGATGTGGGATTAATCAAGGTCTTCTACACTGGCATTATGTTATTCTGACTCTGATACACAGTTACAGGACTGCCCACAAGGTACGGAAGGAAATTTAAGCACAAAGAGCTAATAAGAGCAAGCCATTAAAATTAGTAATGGCTGGATAAGCCAAGAAAAGCAAAACCTGCAGCTACTATCATGAAAAATTTGTACAATAGCTGGGGAAAAGTAAATTTCAAAAAGAACAAGGGAGATCACATTGCCAAGACTGAACCTGATTTGGAACCAGGCTAATGACACCTTTGGATCAACCACCAGGAATGCCACAGAGAACATTTTGCTTCAGAAATTCAGGAGTGAATTTTCAAAGGAGTTTTGCATGTAAAAGTAGCATACATTGTAGCAATTTTCAAAAGCCCATGTACATGTGTAAAACCCAGTTTTAAGCATGTAAATCATTTTGAAAATTATCTCAGTGTAACAAAGTAAACCTTTTCAGTAACAGTGAAAATTGTTCAATAAATTTCAAATGATAGTGTGACAGTACTCTTCAAAAAAAAATTCCAGCCTTCTGTACCTCTAATTTTAGTTCTTTTAGTGTTTCTTTTCTCTTGCTCATCTTCATCCTGATTCTATCCTGATCTATCTTGTCTAATATCTTACAGTATGTTCTTTCCATTCATTTTTTCTCTATGCATGTTTCCCTTCACTTTTTTAAACTCTTTAACCAATCTATTTTTATTTCAACCCTCATCCCATCCCCATGCTCTTTTTCTCTCTACCCATCCATCTTCTTCTCCCCCAGCCTGTGCCTCACATCTTTCTTTTCCCTTTCTTTTCTCAACTTGCACTTTTTATTGTCTTTCTCAGTACTTTCTCTATTGCTGCCGCTCTCCCCTTTAATTCATCTCTCCTGCCGCATCCTCGTTTTACTTCTGACAAGCTTTCCTTCCAACAGAGTTCGAAGCAAGATACAGACAGACTAAAGGCAAATCTAACTAGATAAACGACGCTTGACCGACGTGCCGCAAATGCGCAGTAGAGAGCAGCTCTACTGCGCATGTGCGGGCGAGCACGTCGGTCTTAGGCAGTGTCAGGAAAAAAAAAAACATGGCGGCAGCGGCGGGCGGTGGCGGCGGTAGTGGCGGCGGGCGGCGGCAGCGGGTGGCGGCGGCGGCAGTAGCGGCAGCGGACGGCGGCAGTGGCGGCGGCGGGCGGCGGCGGCAGTAGCGGCAGCGGGCGGCGGCGGCGGGCGGCAGCGGCCAGTAGCGAGGGAGGGAGGAGAGAGAGAGAGGGAGGGACAGGCTGAGTGGGAGGGAGGGAGTGGGAGGGACAGAGAGAGAGAGTGGGAGGGAGTGACTGAGTGAGAGGGAGGGACTGAGTGGGAGGGAGGGAGGGACTGAGTGAGAGGGAGGGAGGGAGGGATTGAGTGAGGGGGAGGGACTGGGAGGGAGGGACTGAGTGAGAGGGAGGGAGGAGTGGGTGAGTGTGTGGGAGGGAGGTAGGGGGTGGGGAAGAGTGAGGGGAGAGGGAGAATGAGGGAGAGGTGAGAGTCAGGGATGTAAGTGGAAGGGGGAGAGGGAGAATGAGGGAGAGGTGAGAGACAGGGATGTGAGTAAGTGGAAGGGGGAGAGGGAGAATGAGGGAGAGGTGAGAGACAGGGATGTGAGTAAGTGGAAGGGTAAGAAGTTGTGGAGCAGAGAAAAAGGGAGTGGAGGAGGGCTGAGGGGGAGGGGATGGGATTGAGAGAGGGTGGGGAGTGACTGAGGGAAGGGGAGAGAGGTGGGAGTGACTGAGGGAAGGGGAGGGAGGTGAGAGTGAGGGGAAGAAGGCAGTGGGAGACAGAGGGTGAGTAAGACTGAGTGGAGGAAAGGGGAGGAGTGAACGAGGGGAAGGGGGAGAGAGGGAGAAAAAGTGTAGAAGGGTGCTGTGTTAGAAATGGACTGAAAACAAAATGTAATGTAGCCCATTTTAACAGGCTTAACGGCTTGTATAATATAACCCAGACAGTTCAAACAGTCATATTAAATAGGTTGCATAATAGGGATGTGAATCGTTTTTTGACGATTTAAAACAATCGTCAGATATATTTTAAATCGTCAAAAATCGTTAAGAGTCGTGATACAATAGAAATTCCCCCGATTTATCGTGAAAAATCGTAAATCGAGGGAGGGGGAGGGCGGGGAAAACCGGCACACCAAAAAAACCCCTAAACCCACCCCGACCCTATAAAACGAATACCTTACCTTCCCCCACCCTCCCGAACCCCCCCAAAGCTTTTTACGAGTACCTGGTGGTCCAGTGGGGGCGCGGGGACCGATCTCCCGCTCTCGGTCCATCGGCGCCATTTTAGCTGCCACTCAATTTTATTTTTTAATCATTTTATAATTACAAAGCAAGTCAATCGAGCTTACTTACAGGAAAATGAAAATGCTTTGACACTCAAAAAAGAAAGAAAACATATAATCACATATCATATCAAATCATATAGGCATTCAAATCATATAGGCATTCAAAAAGGCATTCCCCTTTTTGAAATCTAAATAGGGGGACAATCAAAAAGGAAGATAATAATAAAGAAACAATTACAAGTAAACTAGCTTTGCATAGATTAAGGGCCATCATTTCAATATTAATCCACTTAAGGCTTTAATCCAGGAATTACAGTTACCCTCCTTGCATTCAAGAAGGATTTTAACTGCTCGGGGTAAAAAAAAATATAACATTCTTTTGATGATTTCACCACACACTTACAAGGATATTTGAGAACATATGTGAAACCCAGAGCTATCACCTGAGGTCTCATGACGAGAAATTCCCGTCTCTTATCTTGAGTGACGGGGGCGAAATCTGGAAATGCACGAATCTTTGATCCCTTAAATTGGAGATCAATATTTTTAAAGTATCTTTTCATGACTTCTGTTATATCTTTTTCAATTATAAATGAGACTAACAATGTAGCACATTCATAGTATTCTGATGTTGAATCTTCTAAATACCTGGTCAAATTACCTTTATCTAAATCTATTTGCTGTTTTTCTCTATTTCTAGAGGATATAGGCAGAAAATACAATTTATTTACTGATGGTATTTCACCTTTAAATTTTAACACCTCTTTAAAATATTTCAGGGGAGTAATATAAGGTAATTCCCCAACAATTTTTGGAAAGTTTAAGAATCTTAAATTCAGATGTCTAGAGTGATTCTCTAAAAATTCCAATCTCTTAGATACTACATTTAAGTCTTTTATAATTTTCACATTACAGTCATGAACTTTCCCCGTCTCAATTTCCACTTTTTCCAATCTCGGTTTCATCTCTTTCATCTGTGTGTCAAAAACCACCAATTTTTGTTCCATACCATCTAAATTCTCTTGAAAATCCCCGATTGATATTACCAGGGCAGCCATTATATCCCAAATCGTCTCCAAAGTTATTTTGTCCGGCCTGCCTGGCATCTGAAAACGGGGTCTAGAAGCTGACTCACCCGTTATCTGCACAGGAGATAATCCTGCCAGCAGTACTTCCCCTCCAGGATCAATCAGCTCTCCTTCAAGCCCTTCAGTCACCCTCTCCGAAGTCGGGGTAGATGCCGGGATCGCCGCGGTCAAACCTTTGGCTCGTGTTGTTTCAGAGCCCGCTGAAGTTTGCTCCGGAGTGCTGGTTCCTTCCGCCCTCTGACCTCCTCCTGACCGGGTCGCATCTACCGCTTCACGGTCCTGCGACTCGGCTGTCGGGGGGCTCTCGGGGAGTGGAGTTATTTCGGGCTTACGTGGATCCAGGGGAGACAGAGTGACTTCTCCTGGTAGAGACACTGCTTCCTCAGTGAAATCCACAGCGGAGTTTCCTCCTCCCATCTCAATGGCCCTTCCAGGTACGTAGGATGTAATAAGTCGTTGAGAGGCCATAACTTCCGATTCAGAGGGAAAAATCCAAAGTTTGCCTTTCCTTTTAGCGGGCATCGTTGCAAAATCTTTAGCTGAAGTCGGAGCTCAACGACTACGCGTCTGGCTACGCCGCCCTTGGCTGCCACTCAAAAATGGCTCCGATCGCCCGATAAAAAAAAAAAACCCACCCGACCCGATAAAAATGACCCCTTAGCTTCCCCCACCCTCCCGAGCCCCCCAAAACATTTTAAAATTACCTGCTGGTCTAGTGGTGGTCCCGGGAGCGATCTCCCGTTCTCAGGCCATCGGCTGCCACTCATAATGATGGCGCCGATGGCCCTTTGCCCTTACCATATGACAGGGTATCTGTGCCATTGGCTGGCCCCTGTCACATGGTAGGAGCACTGGCTGGCTGGCATCATCTTTAAAGATGGCCGCCGCCATCGTAAAGATGGCCACCACCATCTTTAAAGATGGCCACCACCGTATTTAAAGATG
Source organism: Rhinatrema bivittatum (assembly GCF_901001135.1). NCBI lineage: Eukaryota > Metazoa > Chordata > Amphibia > Gymnophiona > Rhinatrematidae > Rhinatrema > Rhinatrema bivittatum. The sequence continues at coordinate 381,256,887 of NC_042616.1, forward strand.
GCCGCCGCCATCGTAAAGGTGGCTGCCGCCATCTTTAAAGATGGCGCCAGCGATCCAGTGCTCCTACCATGTGACAGGAGCCGGCCAATGGCACGGATACCCTGTCACATGGTAAGGGCAAAGGGCCATCGGCGCCATCTTTATGAGTGGCAGCCGACGGCCCGAGAACGGGAGATCGCTCCCGCGGCCACCACTAGACCACCAGGTAATTTTAAAATGTTTTGGGGAGCTCGGGAGGGTGGGGGAAGCTAAGGGGTCGTTTTTAAAGGGTCGGGTGGGTTTTTTTTTTATCGGGCCATCGGCGCCATTTTTGAGTGGCAGCCAAAATAGCGCCGATGGCCCGAGAGCAGGAGATCGGTCCCCGCGCCCCCACTGGACCACCAGGTAATCGTAAAACGCTTTGGGGGGGTTCGGGAGGGTGGGGGAAGGTAAGGGGTTAATTTTAAATGGTCGGGCCTCACTAAAAAAAAAAAATAACGATGTGAATCGGAACCAATTCCGATTCACATCACCCACATCACCCATGATCAGATTTTTTCCCCCCTCTAGCCGAACCTAATCGTTAAGACGATCGAGCACACGATTCACATCTCTATTGCATAAGCCACATAACTATATAGTTATTAGCATTTAAATACAATGTCCAGCAAATTCGTAGTTGTAAAAGTGATTAGGTGACTGAAGGTAAACTTAGCAGGGGTTTAGAGTTAGTGGGTGGGAATCAAAGGCTGCCTCAAACAACCAAGTCTTTGCCATTTTCTGAAGGTCAGGAAGTCAGGAGGAAGGCAGATGTAAGGGGTAAGCAGTTCCATAGGGCTGGGGCAGCACCTGCAAAAGTTCTCTTTCTGGTGTTCATAAGGCACATGGATCTTATCGATGGTATCTGAAGGCAAACCTGAGACAGTGTCTGTAGTGAGTGTATTGGCATACAGGGGGTGAAAAAGCTGTTGAGGCAGGTCTGATCTCAGTTCCACTTTTTATTTATTTTTTTTCTTCTTATGTGATTTCTCTTTGAATTCCCTTTTAAGTTTTGTTTCTTTCTTTCTCTCTCTCTCTCTCTCCTCTCTTCCTCTCTAAGCCTCTTTAATAACTGATATTTCTGATGTCCCTCTTGTTTAGCTGTTCCTTCTTTCTTATCTGCCTCTCTTTCCAGGTACAACTTCTCTTTTTTCCTCTTTTGAATCCAATGAGCCATTCCATTCTAAAAGAAAAGAGGATAACTTTCAATGCAGTTAATTTTTTTATGTGATCAGCATGGGGGAAGTGTGGGCTCACAGCATCAAGCCAACAGTCTATAATTACTAATTGGGCTAAACCATGGTAACTATACATCGGGCCCAGGTGAAAAATGTTCATCCTGTCTATCATGATAGAGATGCAAAACCTGTGCTTTTCCTGAATTTGTTCCTTGCCAAGGCACAGCAGTTAAATGTCAATCAGGTTGTACTGGCTGATTGCAGAGTTGTTACAATGGAAAAGGATGCACTTAATGGAATCTATGACCAGCTGGAATGCCTGACTAGTGTTAAGATGTATTTATATCTTCCTTTTTGCCTCTGAATAAAGATGTTGAGCTTTGAACTGTAATCAGTGCAAATGCCAAGCCTAGATTACTGTACATCAGCAAAAAATTAGGATGTCCTTAAAGGTATTCAGAGGGCTAGGTTTATACATAACTTCAAAAAAACTGTGGATCTAAGTAAACTTCCTTTGGTAAGCTGACCCCTAGATTTGATTCCTACATTTTGCTCTGAATGTGTTATAGCATGAAATTAATAATGCATGAGAAAATAGGAGCTGTCAAGTCTCAGCAAGAATCACCAAGCACAAAGACTATTTGACTATGACTGGACTCCATATTTTCTCAGAATTTCTCCAGACTGATAAAATTTCTGTACTTTAAAGTACATGCACCATCTTGTATTCATTTCTTTCTCTCTCTATCTCTCCTAGTCATCCATCTGGCACTGTCTTATCCTCCCTTCCAGCCCCAGTAATTGTCTTCAAACAGTAGGGCAGGCTATATATTATAACTAGAGGAAAGGTGAGGGAGAATATGCTAGAGGTATTCAAATACTTTAAAGATACAAATAATGCATAAGAAGCAAACCTATTTTCAATGTAATGGAAATTCTAGACTAAGGAGGTTATTTTCCAAAGTGATCGCACGCGAAAAGGACTTTTCGCGTGCGATCATTAAATGGGGGCGGCATCAAGACCGGAACAGGAGGAGTCGGGGCAGACATCGTGAGGACATCGCGGACAACATAAAGGTAAGAACCCTTTTTGCTGCCTATTTCGTGCCCAATAGCACCACCTTTTATGATGGTGCTATTGAGTGCAAAAGCCGGCAGTGATCGCACCGCAGAGGAAGTGGAGGAGGCAAAGATATTAAGAGGCGGATTTTAAAAGGGTTATGCGCGTATATAGGAGCTGTCAAGTCTCAGCAAGAATCACCAAGCACAAAGACTATTTGACTATGACTGGACTCCATATTTTCTCAGAATTTCTCCAGACTGATATATTACGCACATAACCCCGAAAACCGCTCCTGCGCACGCTGAGCCAATCTTGCATAGGCCCGGCGAGGCGCACAAGCCCCGGGACACGTGTAAGTCCCGAGGCTTGAAAAAATGGGTTGGGTGTGGATAGGGCGAGGTATGGGCGTGGCCAGAGGCCTCTACACTGCCGCTGGGCCCGGGGATCGCGCGCCGGCACTTGGCTGGAGCGCGCAACCTACGCCTGCCCAGGGGCAGGAGTAAATAAAAAAATAAAGGTGGGGGGGATTTAGGTAGGGCTGGGAGGCGGGTTAGTTAGGGGAAGGGAGGGGAAGGTGTGGGGGTGGAAGGAAAGTTCCCCCCGAGGCCGCTCCGTCTTTCTCCGTCCCTCCATTCCCTCGGAGCGGCCTCGGAGGGAATGGAGAAAGCCATCGGGGCTCTCCTAGAGCTCGGTGTGCGCACGGAGCACAAGTGAGCACCCCCTTTCACGCGCCGACCCCGGATTTTATAACATGCGTGCGGCTGCGTGCGCATGTTATAAAATCAGGTGTAGATCTGTGCGCGCCGGATTGCACGCACAAATCTACGCCTGCGCATAGGTACAAATATCTGGCCCCAACTGAATTCAAGTAGATATGATGAGCACAGAGGATCCTTAATTAGAAAGGAAAGCCAAATATCAACAGTGTTTGCTTAAAGAAGTAAATTGGGCAGAATAAAGTACCTTCCTGACCTTCTTAAATTCTTCTTGCTTCAGTCACTGAAAGCACTAAGGAGCAGCCAAGGAGAATTCCACTGACAATTTGCTTTAGTGCAGAGCATTTTGGTGATGTATTTACAGTTATTGTTCTGGTCTCTTTAAACAGGTAATAAACATAAAACAAATACCTACCTCCATCTGAACCTATCTGACTTTGACTAGGTTTACCAACCAGACAAGGGTATTATCTACAAGCATGCAGAACTCAGTAAAGCTGAGCTCCTGGTATGGAACCAACAAACAAGCAAATGCCACTTCTGTAATAGCAGCAGTGACAACTTGGCTTTCAAAGTTCTGTTCACCATGCTCGCTGGGTGTTTCCTTACTCTTCACACAGCTCTGTACTCCTTCAATTCAAAACACAAAGTACAAAGCACAACTTTATAATCCTCCCTCATATATAAAAAGACGTTGTCTGGGTAATGATTGTCTGTCTTGGAGCAGCAGTGTGTGTGCATGAGCAGTGGAATGAGCTGCATGCTTTCTACCTATATGGAGCTCGATAACTTTAACCAAGTATGTTCAGCAGGATGTTTATCCTGCTGAATAATATCTGGGACAAGTTATCCTTCTGTTAGCCAGATTACTTGTCCACTAACCAGCCTACTGAATATTATTCCCTAGTATAAATAGGAGGAAAGCCAGTGCACCTCTCTGAATTAGGGGCTAACTTAAATGCACATTATTGTATGCACATTTCTTATGCATAGAAATGTGCAGCACTAGCAGTAATGTTTGAGCACAAATAATATGCACACAATTGCAGGTTAATCTGTGCACTTTGCCAAGCGCAGCTTATTACATTGGCCTTGCAGAGTCTAATTTGAGTCCCAGACTATGTACTGCTTCTTTCAGTTTTAACACCACACCTGGAAATAAGGGGATAGATGGAGAGCAGCCTGTCCCTTCTACTAATCCACCATGCCTCAGATTTAGAAGGATTTAATTTAAGTTTGTAGTGAACTAACCAAACCAAGATTGTTGTCTAGATACTGTTTCAGTTTAATAATTGCACTACAGCATTCTAGGCGAGTTATGCTTAAGCAAAATGGAGGTCAGACTCAGCAGGAAGGGCTGACATTCTCACCCCATGATCTGATGATATCTATTTTAGTTTTCTCCTCTGTTCTTCCCAGAAAAAAATGCACAGTTAAAACCGGCAGTATTGGTGGTCCAAACAAAAGGTCTGAACTGTACAGAGAAAGTTCTATATTGAGGACTCATGTATTATACTTGTGTGTTTCTGCTTGTTAAACAAAACATTTCCAAACAAGAAAAGGTTCTGAGCATCAATAATCATTCATGTGCGATATCTGGTGAAACTCCCAGGAGAAGCTCCCAGGAGAAAGATCTCTCAGAAAGTGCTCTTAGGGCCCTGTAGCTGTCCTGCAAGAAGCAATGAGGTAAGCTGGTGCTTTCTGTGCTGACTTTTCAGCTTCCTCCTGCAGACTCCTCTACAGTTTTAAAATAAAAGAGATACCTGGGGTCTCATAAATATAAAAAGGGATTTTGCATGATATTCTACAAGTGCTTAGACTGGCATTGAGGTCTGTTCAGAAGGAAAGATTTCCGATTGTGTAGCAGAACCAGGGCTACTCATAAAATCCATAAACTCTATTTTCTAATAGAATCTGAAGAAGTGGTTGAAATAGCTGGACATGAAGGCCTCTATGTGCATGTCCTCCTCCCCATTTTCAAATGGCTAGACCCACCTGAAACAACTTTGTGTGCGATAAGCTCTTAAGGGAAAATCTGACTAGTGGATTAGGGGTTTGGAGAGATGGGGCAAAGTTGACAATTTGCCCAATGGAAATGCATGGGAGCTGACATCAATTAGTCAAATCTCATGAATCACTGGTCTAACTTTCACAAAATGTTGTATCTGTACATTGGGTACAATAATCTTCAACTGGGATGACTGAAATGTCAGTAGCTCCTTAGCTACTCTTTCCAGGAGAACAAGGCAGTTTAAATGACTATTATTTCTATCGTGTAGCATAAGAAAGAACATAAGAACATAAAAAATTGCCATACTGTGTCAGACCAAGAGTCCATCAAGCCCAGCATCCTGTTTCCAACAGTGGCCAATCTAGGCTACAAGTACCTGGCAAGTACCCAAACACTAAGTAGATCCCATACTACTGATGCCAGTAATAGCAGTGGCTATTTTCTAAGATAACTTGATTAATAGCAGTTAATGGACTTCTCCATGTTATGTTTGGGACCGCTAGGAGAGCGATCCCCACTTGAGGGGTTCATGTGCCTCGGCACGATCCCAGAAGAATCCAAGACAGCACCGAGGGTTGGCGAGATGTGTCCAAGCATGGGTGAAGACAAAGTCTAACCCTCTGCCAGACCTGCATGCTTCTGGAAGCCAACAACACTATATTGGTTAGTGAACAGTCCTCCGACTGTTCCCAGCCCTTTCGGACCTGCCGCTGGGTATCGGCTAGAAGCAGCAGGCCAGACTGAGGATGAGGGCAGACGGAGGCCTTGTGACACAGAAGACTCAAGACATGGACGAGAAGACTCTGGATGTGGATGAGGAGCTTGGAAGACTCTGGACAAGATGAGGAAATTGGAAGGTTCTGGACGAGACGAAGAACTTGGAAGACTCTGGACGAGACAAGGAACTTGGAAGACTCTGGACAAGATGAGGAACTTGGAAGGTTCAGACATTGGCACCGTCTCTCAGGGCGCCCTACACAGCCCACCAACACGGGCGGACCCAATGGACTGGTCACGGACCACCCTGTCCCTACAGCGCGCCCTACACAACCTGAAGAGGCTGGTCACGGACCACGCGGAGAATGGGACTAGCGCAGGAAGGGAATCCAGCTGAGATGAAACTCCAGTGATGAAAACAGGAACCAACGAAACAGATTTACCCCAACAAGGTGTCATCTGGAGTACCAAAGGAGCTGGAGGGTCAAGAGGACTCGAAACAAGCGAAGGAGGAACGGAACCTCGGAACATCAGGAAGTGGAACATCAGGAAGCCTGGACTAGGAACCTTGGATAATGAAGACATGGAACATCAGGAAACCACAGGAAGCAACGAAGACTCAGGAAGCAAGACGAGATATGGAGCTCCAACGAAGAACGAAGACCTGACGGAGCGCTGGAAGACGAGACTTCCAGGAGCAGGAAACTCCAATGCAAGGCAACACAAGAGTGCAGGAGAAGCCCTTATATAGGGCTGAACCAGGAAACAGTCATTAGCTGGGGCCCAGGGCATATCTGGCGCATGCCGGTGCGTGCCGGCACTTAGAGGCAGGAACAGGAACAGAGGCAGCAGTATGGACAGTGGCGGCCTGCCGCACCAGAAGGAAACAACGAACAGGCCTCTGCGCAGGCTCCGACAGGAGGAGGCAGCTTCCCTGCCACATGAAGGAAATTCGTGGTAGCTCCATGCTGTGAAGGTCCGGCAAGGATGGCACTAGGCTGCAGTACAGGGCCTTAATGATGGCGGCTCTCTGCTGTGGAAGGCAGGCTAACTCGCGGCTTCCTGCCGTGGGAGAAGGCCCCGAGGGCTGTGGTCCAGCCGCGATGGCGCAACGACAGCAGCGGTCTCCTGACCTGCTTAGGAAGAACGTGGGCAGCTCTATGCCACAGAGGGGCGATGGTCTGGTGGCGTCCCTATCGGCAGCTTCTCGGACGTGAAGGGAAAGGGCAGCACAGGAGGTGAGAGGCCTGCTCACGGGGAGTAGCTCCGCGGGCAGGAATCACAACATTCCATGAACTTATCCAAAACCTTTCTAAACCCAGCTACACTAACTGCACTAACCACATCCTCTGGCAACAAATTCCAGAGTTTAATTGTGTGTTGAATGAAAAATAATTTTCTCCGATTAGTTTTAAACGTGCTACTTGCTAACTTCATGGAGTGCCCACTAGTCATTCTATTATCTGAAAGACTAAATAACCGATTCACATTTATCTGTTCTAGACCACTCATGATTTTAAAGACCTCTATCATATCTACTCTCAACCATCTTATGAAATTGTTATCCCTATCTTTCTTTTGTTTCTGTTTGCGATTACTGATAGCCTAAGCCTGATTAGTCTTCACCGTGCACAGTGGAAGTTCAGTGTAACCTGAATGTCTGAAAATATGTATGAAACCTCCCACTCTTCCAGGCAGAGGTAGGGAGGAAGACAATATTGCCACTGAAGTGAACTGCAGCAGGAAGAAGCAATGCAACATGAGCCACCAGCCTGTGGTGTAAAATTGAGAGGGTTATAATACCCCCTACTGTGAAGGTGATTAAACCCCTATTGAAGGGGATTTGCATATGATAGCCCTATGATTATGACTGATTAATTTGTGAAATGTCAATTCACAAACAAATATTTGCAAAGTCCTGACTTGCAGAACTTTGACTAAAAGAGAGATTTATGTTGGAAATTTACTGAAAGCAATTTTCTCAAATAAACATATTCTCACCCTGAACAGCAAGGGTGGTCAAAACCCATATGAACCTGGTTTTCAGATTAGAAAAGGAAGAACTTATATTTGGGCTTGTTCTCTTCTCATAATCTTGCTTGGATCTCAGCCTTATGGCCGAGAAAAGGTGTTTCTTCCAGACTAGAAAAAAGGAAATAATTGGTCATTGACTTAACTGAGCTGGAGACACTGAACAATGTGCAAACCATAAGCCTAGTTGAAATTTATAAACCCAAAGGAAACTTCTTCCATGGAGGAAGAAAGCCTCAGGATATTGGCTATACAGAGGTGAAATTGGGTCTTCCAGAAAGATGTGGACCCCAGTGACTTATTGAGAGGTGAATTAGGGTCCCCTAGGAGGACATGAACTCCAGTGGCTGATTGGAAAACAGAATCAGGTTTCTTAGAGGGTGTGAACCCCAGCAGCTGATTAGGAGATTGAATCGGGTCCCCAGTGGAGAAGAAGGGGAGCAGAGGAGACAGTAGCAGCAGTCTGGACACAATTGATCCCCCCCTGCCTTATGACCAGCCCAGATGCATTTCTTACATGGATGAGAGTTGGGGTACAGAGGGAAGAAATAAAATGAGAGAATAATTGTATTGGATTAAAGGAAATGCAAGAGGTTTTTCTTTTCTAAACGTTGGTTCTTTGTAGGGAATAAGACCTCCAATACATGTGCTATTTGATATCTTGTAGAAATGTATATAGAAATATACGGTAATATATAGAAATGTAAAAAATTAAAACTTGTGCATACTTGTAAATACTGTCAGCCCTGTTTACAGTTCCATCTGTTTTTGGGGGGTTTTCCTGGAGTGAAGGGAGGGAAATTCCACCCACTAACAACTTCCACTCCAAGTGGAGACACCCGGCACCAAATACACAAGGACTGACAGAGTTTGCCTGAGGGGGGCTCCCGGCAAGTCAGTCCCAGACCCAGGAATGCATCTGCAAGGTTATAGGGCATAAGGGAGTTACAAATAGAAGTATAAAGGGATATACTGTTTTTCTAAATGATGGACTCTGCTGTTTTGTATTCCAGAATACATTTCCAAATTGGTTACATACTGGAATGAGGAACGATATCTCCTGTTTACCAATGATGCACCAATTATGAATTATAATAATGTACAGGCCAAATTCTGACAGGCCCAGATGCTGCTACAGCACGAGAAGGAATTTACCCAGGTGAACTTTAAACTGCATTGCATCAGTGGAAAAATGAAGAGGCTTTGTCCTAATACAGAGAAGGATGTCTTATCAGCTGTGCCTGTTTCTCAGTTCTTGAGCAAATAAAGAAACTAGACAGAAGAGACAATTCAACTTAAGATCTTAAGCAAGTGTCAGGGACAAGCAAGCAAGCAGAGTGCAGAAGGTTATGAAGATCCCCACCTTTGTAAGGAAGAAAGGGGGGGGGGCAGCCTGAGATAATGCTAACACTCTGACATACAGCTTGGGATACAAACATGGCAGTTCTCCCCCCGAAGGAATGGGAGGGGGGCCAAGGACCTGCAATGTGGCAGGACCTCTCCCAAAGTAATGGTGAGGGGAAAAAAGACCTGCAATGTGGCAAGAGATCCTCCACGAGGTTATGCATGAGCCAATGCATATTTATAAGCTGGGAAGAATAAAAGACGGGAGGAAGGAAAGAAAAAAAAAGAAAAAAGAAAGGAACATCTGGGGAGAACAGCCCTGAAAGAAAGAAAAGAAGGCATAAATCCTGAACGTCAACCCAGGGAGGAAACCCTGAGAGTGAGAATCTGTGTTGAGGTGTCCCTGGAAGCGAAAGGAGGGTCCGAGGCCGACCAGAGCTCCCTGCTATCGAGACAGGAGAAGACTAAGTGTGGCCAGGTGATTGGAGAGAGGAGATCTGGGCTCAGGTGCAGGGAGTGAAATAGTCATAGACGGTGAAGGGTGAGAACCAGCCCAGACAGCTGGCACGAACCAGAGCTAGAAGCTAGCCTCCTTCCTGCACAGCCTGCCCGCACTGTCAGCACCAAGTCTGAGAAAAATGCCTCTCCCCTCCCATGCTCTCCAGCTGGAACCTGCTTCAGAGGTAAACAGAGGTATCACCTGAAAGTTGGAATCAAGATTAAGTTAGTATCTTAAGCAAGCTAAAATGTATGACATGTTTTGTTACCATAGAGGTAAAATATTAACAGAATATTAACAGAATAATTTTAAAAAATATTAACAGAAGGTATACATCAAATGTTCCAAGAACCACTGATACCAATACCTTAGGAACCACTTAAAACACTATAACAATGATATACAAAGATATATTATTTAATTTACAATAATCAATTTATTGAAACAATCACTCTTACAACAATTATCATAATAACACATAAAAGGCACTAATAATTATCTATTCAATACTCTATATCAGCGCTTCTCAACCGGTCTGTCGCGACACACTAGTGTGTCGCCAAACACCGGCAGGTGTGTCGCGTCTCCTGGTGTCCCACTGCCCATTGCACTTCCCTTTTCCCAGCCCCCACGGGCCAATTGGAAGCCTCCTTTCTTCCTCCCCACATTGCCCAATGGGAAGCCTCCTTCATTCTGCCTGCCCCCGCGCAGGCCAATCAGAAGCCTCCTCCCTTCTACCTACCAGTGGGAGTAGGAAGAAGGAAGGAAGCCTTTGATTGGCCAGTGAGGCAGGCATCGCCTAGCCCAGGGGTGGGATGGGAGAAATAGCAGTTTCGAACTCCGACGAAGCAAGGCCGCCACAGCCCGTGGTGGCGAAGAGGAAACCCGACCCTGACCGAGGCTACCACGGGAGCCCTTCCCCATGGTGGCGAAGAGGAAACCCGACCCTGACGAAGCAAGGCTGCCACAGCCCGTGGCGGTGAAGAGGAAACCCGACCCCAACCGAAGCCACCACGGGAGCCCATTCCCGTGGTAGCACAAAAAGAAGGCCCGCCGGAGTATAGCCGCGGTGGAACTGGAGCCCATCCCTGCAGTGAAGAATAAGTTTTTAGTGAGAGTGGGTGTGTCTGTGTGTGAATGAGTGCCTAGGTGAGAGCGGGTGTGTCTGTGTGTGAATGAGTGCCTGGGTAAGAGCTGGTGTGTGTGGGTGTGAATGGAAGCCTGGGTGAGAGCTGGTGTGAATGGGTGCTTGGGTGACAGCCTGGGTGACAGCTGGTGTGTGGGGGTGCCTGGGTGACAGCTTGTGTGTGTGGGTGTGAATGGATGCTTGGGTGAGAGCTTGTGTGTTTGGGTGTGAATGGAAGTCTGGGTGAGAGCTTATGTTTGTGGGTGTGAATGGATGCATGGGTGAGAGCTTGTGTCTGTGGGTGTGAATGGGTGCCAGGGTGAGAGCTGGTGAATGGGTGCTTGGGTGAGTTCTTATGTGTGTGGGTGTGAATGGAAGCCTGGGTGAGAGCTTGTGTCTGTGGATGTGAATGAATGCCTGGGTGAGAGCTTGTGTCTGTGGGTGTGAATGAATGCCTAGGTGAGAGCTTGTGTCTGTGGGTGTGAATGGAAGCCTGGGTGAGAGCTGGTGTGAATGGGTGCAAGAGCATTTGTGTGTAATCAAGAGCTTGTATATAGGAGACCATGAGTGTGATTGAGAGAGAGACTGGTCAGGAAGATGACTGGTGTGAGAGACCGAGACTGGTCGTGGGGTCTAATTGGAGGTATATGTTTGAGTGACTGGTTGTGGGCGCTAAAGAAGAGGACTGTGAGGACAGAGCTTCAGCAGTCCTAGCTGCTTCTCGTGAGTGCTTATGGCCTGGAAGGGAAAGGAGTAGGAGAGTTGCTGGAGAGGGTAAGTAAAGGTGGCTTTTTAAATTTATTTTTCTTGATTGACTGCCATTTTAATTATTGGGTATAATGCGATGTCTGCTGTTTTGAAATATTTTATTGATATTTGGACATGTTTTAATAATTTTTATGAGTTTTTAATTGTTGGTGTTCAGGATCTGATGCTAGGAGTTAGCAATCTGTTATTAAAGCTCTGTTATATAGGAGAGTTGAGAGTGGATCCTTGGACCAGTGGCAGATGACCATGCCCCCGGGGGAATGATCCCGAGAGGGACCACCGGTCAGGCTCAGAGTTAGGAGACAAACACACACTAGTTCTTTTATTAGACAGTATACTGAACCACCAGAGATGGCAGTAGTGAGCTGGTAAACCCGGCTGGGCTGTAGTCCCTCAGAGACAGGAACAGCGATCCCTGGAGGCTGTGCTGAGGAGAGACTGAGATATAGTGAGTAGGCAGGGTATGCAGATGGTAACATTCACACAATGTCCCAATGAAGCCCAAGAGCTGGCAAGTATAGGCCCTCGAGGAGCGAGTACCTGGTTCCAGGGAAAGCTCAGAGAGAACGATGGTAACTCACTGATGTAGCTGATAAGTTGGTAGTGAAGACTTCCAGGCAGAAGAGTAAACGGAGCAAGTCTGGGAACGAGGGCCCTCGAAAAGCGAGTACCGGTTCCAGACTGTCACCTGAAAAACAAAGGAGAGAGAGCAAGACCCCCGAGGAGCGAGTACCTCGGTAAGTTCATAGGCAGAGTAGCTTAGGTAGTGAAACCTATCTCTTGCTAACTCGCTGTGTTAGCAAATACTGAGACCTTAAATATCCGTCGCGGGCGACGTCATCTTCAGGAGACGCCCCAGAGGTTTGCGCCATTGCCGGTACTTCAATCGGGGCCGCACCACACACACGCCCCTAGGCCTCCAGGAAACATGGCGGTTGCAGCATCGAGCCAGACCGGGAATGCCCGAGGGTCCTCGGCAAATGGACGCCGCGGCAGCCAGTCTTCCCACGGACAGAAGTGGAGGCGCCAGAGAGGTAAGGAGGGTGGAGAGAGGGCGTCGGGCACCGACAGACACAACAGTTGGATATTATTCTGTTCAGCAGCTGTTTTGTAACATTTTTAGTATAGCTTTACAATTATTTCTGTGTGGGGCTCTATAGCAGCTTGGCATATTCTGTTTTCCCAATAGAAACATAGAAACATAGAAATGACGGCAGAAGAAGACCAATCGGCCCATCCAGTCTGCCCAGCAAGCCTCACACTTCTTTTTTTCTCATACTTACTTCACACCCACCATTAATGCAGAGAGCAGTGATGGAGCTGCATCCAAGTGAAATATCAAGCTTGATTAGTTAGGGGTAGTAATCGCCGCAATAAGCAAGCTACACCCATGCTTATTTGTTTTACCCAGACTATGTTATTCAGCCCTTATTGGTTGTTTTTCTTCTCCACTGCCATTGTAGCAGAGAGCTATGCTGGATAAGCGTGAACTATTAGTTTTACTTCTCCCCTGCCGTTGAAGCAGAGAGCTATGCTGGATATGCGTGAAGTATTAGTTTTACTTCTCCCCTGCCGTTGAAGCAGAGAGCTATGCTGGATATGCATGAACTATTAGTTTTACTTCTCCCCTGCCGTTGAAGCAGAGAGCAATGCTGGATATGCGTGAAGTATTAGTTTTACTTCTCCCCTGCCGTTGAAGCAGAGAGCTATGCTGGATATGCGTGAAGTATTAGTTTTTCTTCTCCCCTGCTGTTGAAGCAGAGAGCTATGTTGGATATGTATTGAAAGTGAAGTATGCATTGAAAGCTACATTATCTATCAACAAATATTGAATAAGCCTAATAATTGGTAGTACCTATAGCTTATGAACTCTTCGTTAATTTTACATACTCTTGCCCACCCCTGGTTTTTTTTTTTTTTTAAATAGAAAATGTATTAGTGTTTAGGGCCTGGTTTAATAGTATTTCTTAGATAGGATTGTTATTTATTTATTTATTTATTTATTTATTTATTTATTTAAAGGGTTTTTTTTACCGACATTTGTAGGTACATCTGTTTTAGTGTGTTCCATAATGCAGGTGTAACTTTGTGCGGGTTAGTTTGTGTGCATTATTACAAATCCTGAGAGTCTGTTAGGTGCTATATTTCTCTTTCCATTTCTCCAGGTTCGCACTGCATGCAGAGTGGCTTTTTTGGTCTTCCATTCCAGTTTCTGTCTCCATATTTATAATTTGTGTTTTTTCTGTACTTGGTGAAGGGTGAGAGACCAAGGTGAGGTTTTTAACTAGCATGTTGGCATTTGTATCAATCTTATTTGTTGTGTTTTCTCAAAGGATATGCATTAGTGTAAATTACTGTCTTTTCATAAGGAAGGCTATTTTGCCTGGTAGTAAAAGGAGTTTGTTTTGCTCTTACTAAGATGTCATCAGAACCAGAATATCTTTTTTGTATGGCGAGTTGTACAGGGTAATGCCCTAGATCTGCTCTGCACTCATTGCTGGGGGTTGAGGGGATTCCTGTGGATGCAGAGTGCATGTTTACATTTAGCCCCGTGATGGTCACATGTTCAGTGTGTCATGCATGTGAGAAACATCTGTCAGGTGTGTCCCGGCCAAAAATAGGTTGAGAACCTCTGCTCTATATCATTACATTCACACACTCATTCATACCATTCATTCACATTATATCCACATAGAAACTTCTAACGTTATGGAGGATTAAAATTATTTTGGTTTATATAAATGGAATAAATATGTTTAAAGATGATGTTTGCAATAATTTTATAGATTGAACAGTGGAAAAGCGTTATATAATAATATCTAAGTGGAGGTGTCTTCTGTAGATGGAGCAGTTAGTATTTTCTTTAAGAGTAAGTTTTTGTATATAAAAACAGAGGTTTAGGTATTTTTTAAAAGAAACTGTTTATAATTAATAGCATGTCTGTATGTTTATTTCTTAAGGTTCATGAATCTAAAATTAATCCAAAGTAGTGATACTAATTGTGAAGCTGGGAACTGATGCTGAAGTTCAAGCGGTGATATTGATTTTGGAACACATAATTGAAGTTGTGGAAGCGACAGTGTGGCTTGAAGAAATCTGTTTCTGAGATCTGTTTGAAATATGAATATGAGCAGTTTTGAAAACAACTTGAAGGAATATCATTAGTTTTGGAATGGGAAGTGTAACATCACGGAAGATTTGGGGAAGATTTCTGTCAATTGAGGCAAATACAGATGTAAATAGAGTGTTTTTGGTAAATCCCCTGAGGAAGCCTAATATAGGCGAAACAAAGAGGATCCTACTTCGTAGGGTTTCTATTAGGATATTTTTCATGTAAATGAATGGTATGAGTTAGTGTGTGAATGTAATGATATAGAGTATTGAATAAATAATTATTAGTGCCTTTTATGTGTATTATGATCATTGTTATAATAGTAATTGTTTCAATAAATTGATTATTCTAAAGTAAATAATAAGATCAACGAGTAGATGTGAATCGGTTATTTACACTTTTGAATAATAGAAGGACTAGGGGGCATTCCATGAAGTTAGCAAGTAGCACATTTAAGACTAATCGGAGAAAATTCTTTTTCACTCAACGCACAATAAAGCTCTGGAATTTGTTGCCAGAGGATGTGGTTAGTCCAGTTAGTGTAGCTGGGATCAAAAAAGGTTTGGATAAGTTCTTGGAGGAGAAGTCCATTAATGGCTATTAATCAAGTTTACTTAGGGAATAGCCACTGCTATTAATTGCATCAGTAGCATGGGATCTTCTTAGTGTCTGGGTAATTTCCAGGTTCTTGTGGCCTGGTTTGGCCTCTGTTGGAAACAGGATGCTGGGCTTGATGGACCTTTGGTCTGACCCAGCATGGCAATTTCTTATGCTCTTATGTTCTTATCTTTGTATATCATTGTTATAGTGTTTTAAGTGGCTCCTTATGTATTGGTGTCAATGTTTTGTTACCACCCATGATACAGAACATTTTTAGGAAAAACTGGTGCTCAGTGGCCAGGATGTTAGGGACAGGAATTGTTGTCATTTTCTAAATGCTATGTCATACCAAATCTGATAAATTAAAGTCTATTTCTGAGGATAATACACATTGTCTTTTCGCAAGTAAGGTGAGAGGGCAGCTGGCAGAGTCTTGTAGCAGACAGATCCCTGCACCCCCCAAACTGCCTACAATCTGGCGCTTCCCCGAGACAGGATAGACATCTGGGGCTTCCTTGAGACGCCCCAGATGTCTATCCTGACACCAATTCGCAGGTATGACATCAGATGCACAGGTAGATTTAGTAGAACTAGAAAATGAAGCACTAGTGAAGTTCGCATACGTTTTCACACAAAATGAAGATGTACCATTCCAGATCTCTAGAGTAAGAGAGAATTTGAAACAAACATATCTGCAGCTAGGTAAGGTTACTAATTTATATGTAACGACCTTACAGTACTTGGTCAGAAAATCTAAATTAACCCTTAAGACATTAGGTGAATATGCTACCACTTTGCCCTTACTAAGAGAAGTACTGCAAAGTGATAACTCACATCTACAGGCAACCAATCATGTATTTGAAAAAGACATTAGCCAGCTGAGAGCAGAGATGGAGGGTATCATTGAAAAATGTTCCCTGCAAGAAGCAGATCACAAGCTAATGGCTAAACAAAATCTAGAGTTAACTGAAAAAATAAAAGCTTTAGAAAATCAGGTCGCTGAAGCCCAGCCTACAGACCCTTATTTAGATAAACTACCTCAATACCTGGAACAAATCCAAACATTGCAGGAAAGGGTTAGAAAACAAGAAGAAAAGGACACAGACTCTGAGAGGGTTTCTGATGATGAAACAAATAGGATTCAGGAGTTAGAAAGGGCTTTTAAAATGCAGGAAGAACAGTGAGACAAACGGATTAAGTTGTTGAAAAACCAA
This sequence comes from Rhinatrema bivittatum, assembly GCF_901001135.1. Taxonomy (NCBI): domain Eukaryota; kingdom Metazoa; phylum Chordata; class Amphibia; order Gymnophiona; family Rhinatrematidae; genus Rhinatrema; species Rhinatrema bivittatum. The sequence continues at coordinate 381,273,284 of NC_042616.1, forward strand.
TTGACAAAACTACAAATTCAATTAGCTGGGATTAAGAGTCAAAATAGGGAAAAGGATCAAAGAACCCAACAGCTTTTGGTGGAAAGCTAAAGAAAACATCTCTTTTCAGAGAAACAAACTCATCTGTATCAGCTGCAGAAAGAGAACTTAAAGTTGCAAGAAAATAATTTAAAATTAGAGCAAGAAAATAAAGAGTTGATATCTGAGCTAAAAGAATGTAGGTACCAATTGCAACTGTCACAAAGAATGGTTCAATTATTGAACGAGAAAGGAGATAATGTAATGTACAATCCTGTCTCTCCAAAGCAGAGCTAGGGACAGCTTTGTTTCCAAGACCAGGAGAAAATAGAACCACGGGAAAAGCTTAAGGCATGGGACAAAGCAGAGGTGGTAGATTCTAAGTGGTATATTGGCAAGACAAAAAGATCTTTTAAAACACGTTTGATAGAACAACGGTCTTGCATTAACACGGGACAAGTTACGGCACCCTTGGTCACTCACTGCCTACAGTACGCTCATTCTTTTGATGACTTAAAAGCTTGTGTTTTGGAGCAGTTCCTTCCCCCTTGGCGAGGCGATGACTTCAATCTATTGCAAGCGGAGCAGCGATGGATTCATACCTTAGATACAGTTCATCCAGCTGGTTTAAACACTATGCTTGAACTCAATGTGTTTCTGTGATGCCCCCTGTTCGCTCTCTGACGCTAATTTAGAAGATTTGCCTTTTTCAATGATGTTTTTAAGTTCAGTGACTAGTTACTAAGGAGATATGATACGTAAGGTGACATCATCATGCCACTGAAAGAGCGGGCTTTTTAACTTACCATACCAGTTTGATGCTGTCTCTAGCCCGGCAATGTCAGAAAATTGATGGAGTCTCGGCGTCCTGTTTGAAAAGGTTGCTACACCAACTAGAGCTAAGTACCTCTCAGTTTTGTCGTAAATAGCACAGAATGTGATATGCCTTTCTTTCTTCTATAGACTTCTTGTTGTGATATTGACTCCTGATGAAGCAACCTTAGAGTTGCGAAACACAGCCACTGTTGAGTCAACTTTTGAGTCTATTCTTGGAGATTTAAAAGAATTTACAACTACTAAAGAAAATTCTGATGGGCATAGATAAATAATTACAGACTTCTTTAGCACCAGTTGGTGTATATTCAAAAAACTGTCTCGGACCGCAAATGATAGAAAAGACCGGACGGCTTAGATTATAACTAAGCACGTCATCTAAGGCTTACTGATGCGGTTCTATTTCACATAATTTTGTGTTCTTGTTGGTGAAGAGCATTTTTTTGGATTTGTTTGGTTGACACCTTTTGGTTTTGTTTGGCTTCGTCAATACAGGTTCGCAGTGTGGCTCTTTGTTTGTATTATTATTAGATTCTAAGTACAGCCATAATCTTCAGCAAAACACACACCCAGCTGCCCCTCCCCTCCTTCCAGAAGGGGGGCTGGGATCAAAGGACAATACCCGACAGGCTTATCACCACGGACACAGAGAGAGCTTCAAATCTCACTAAAAAATAAAGCAGCTTCATACTTTGATTCTGCCACTTAAAGAGAATTCTGGCTTAGATATCATGCAGCATTTAATCAGACTGCATGAAAGTTTTGAAGTAGTAGGTACACATTCTGAAAAAGACCAGGTGGCCCTACTTCCATGGAGTTTCAGTGAAGAAATTATACAATATATAGCCAGCATCCCTGCTGAGGTAAAATAATCCTTAGACACATTTGAATTTGCCCTCAAAGAGCACTTTGGAACTTATGATAACAGTGTTTTGGCCCAGCAGGCTGCCTACAATCTAAGATGTGGCCCTGAAGAAAGTCCCCATAGAAGAAAGCAAACTTTCTTCTATGGGGAGCCCTGTGCCACTGAAGCAGACAAGGTTGCTCTCAGAAACCTCTTTTCTGAGGCTCTTCCCCCTATTCTGTGAACTCCATTATATCCCCTCAGGGAGGTGCCCTTAGGTTTCCTCATAGAAGAAGAGTAAAGCTATATGCCATTTCTCATAAAGGAAAGTCTGCTCCTAGGGAGTAAAAGACAGATAAGAAGAAGGAGAGGAACCAAGTGTCCACCATGAGTCAGAGACCAGAAATACACTTTGAAACTAATCCCCTATCTTCTTATCCTAAGTCTGACAGGCCCTGGACACCTCCTCCCCAGGAGCAATCTGATGGCCAGCAGCTAATCCAGAAAAGGGTGCAGGAAATTCTCAGCCACCCAAAAGAAATTGCAATTGGGCGTGGTGACAAAAATATAACCAGAGACCTCCTATGGAGAACCAACTGGCTGAGCTGACAGCCATCATCCAGAAGCTCGTTGATCACAGCCACAGTGTGCCTGCTCCACCAGAAAAAGTTCCTCAGAAAAAAGAGAAAAAGTCTGAGGAATCTATGAGTGGCACCAGGCCTAGCACACAAAAAGAAGGCCCCAGTACTTCTGGGTCCTCCCCTAGTGCACAATGACTAACCGGTCCTGTTTTTCTTTCCCAGGTCTCCACCATAAGTCCCTGGAAGCCTTCCCTGTCAAACCTAGAGATACACATACCTCTACAGTACCAGGTGATATCCAGCTGCAGGAGAGTCCTGCACCCCTTCTGGGTGTGGATTCTGTCAGGAACCATAAGTATTTCTTAGGGAAACTAAAGCTTCAGGGACTTCGCTACACGAGCCCCATCAGAATACAAAATGTATTCAATTGGGAGGGGCTTCTAGATACGGAGTCTGAGGTTACCCTCATCACTCAGCCTGTTTGATAGGCTCTCTGCTTCCTTAGAGAGTAAGTCCACTCCAAGAGTAGTCCCATGCAAAGTGGACTTGGGAGCATATGGAGGAATGCCAGTGGAGTCAGAGGTAAGGCATGGCTCACCCTTCACATAGGGAAGATGAAACTGAAGTATCCAGTTCTGATCACCAAACCCCTGGTTAGGAATTCGTCATTGGGAATGAACGTCTCATGAGATTGTCCCCATCCTTCATTATGTAACTGAGGTCATGTGGATTCAGGTCCGGTACCCTCTTCCCTATGGAAGAATGGCTCAAAGGAAGAAGGAGGCCCGTAGTTCCTGTTCCATAGAGCATAAGAACATAAGAACATAAGAAAATGCCATACTGGGTCAGACCAAGGGTCCATCAAGCCCAGCATCCTGTTTCCAACAGTGGCCAATCCAGGCCATAAGAACCTGGCAAGTACCCAAAAACTAAGTCTATTCCATGTAACCATTGCTAATGGCAGTGGCTATTCTCTAAGTGAACTTAATAGCAGGTAATGGACTTCTCCTCCAAGAACTTATCCAATCCTTTTTTAAACACAGCTATACTAACTGCACGAACCACATTCTCTGGCAACAAATTCCAGAGTTTAATTGTGCGTTGAGTAAAAAAGAACTTTCTCCGATTAGTTTTAAATGTGCCCCATGCTAACTTCATGGAGTGTCCCCTAGTCTTTCTACTATCCGAAAGAGTAAATAACCGATTCACATCTACCCGTTCTAGACCTCTCATGATTTTAAACACCTCTATCATATCCCACCTCAGTCGTCTCTTCTCCAAGCTGAAAAGTCCTAACCTCTTTAGTCTTTCCTCATAGGGGAGTTGTTCCATTCCCCTTATCATTTTGGTAGCCCTTCTCTGTACCTTCTCCATCGCAATTATATCTTTTTTGAGATGCGGCGACCAGAATTGTACACAGTATTCAAGGTGCGGTCTCACCATGGAGCGATACAGAGGCATTATGACATTTTCCGTTTTATTCATCATTCCTTTTCTAATAATTCCAAACATTCTGTTTGCTTTTTTGACTGCCGCAGCACACTGAACCGACAATTTCAATGTGTTATCCACTATGACACCTAGATCTCTTTCTTGGGTTGTAGCACCTAATATGGAACCCAACATCGTGTAATTATAGCATGGGTTATTTTTCCCTATATGCATCACCTTGCACTTATCCACATTAAATTTCATCTGCCATTTGGATGCCCAATTTTCCAGTCTCACAAGGTCTTCCTGCAATTTATCACAATCTGCTTGTGATTTAACTACTCTGAACAATTTTGTGTCATCTGCAAATTTGACTATCTCACTCGTCGTATTTCTTTCCAGATCATTTATAAATATATTGAACAGTAAGGGTCCCAATACAGATCCCTGAGGCACTCCACTGTCCACTCCCTTCCACTGAGAAAATTGCTCATTTAATCCTACTCTCTGTTTCCTGTCTTTTAGCCAGTTTGCAATCCATGAAAGGACATCGCCACCTATCCCATGACTTTTTACTTTTCCTAGAAGCCTCTCATGAGGAACTTTGTCAAACGCCTGCTGAAAATCCAAGTATACTATATCTACCGGTTCACCTTTATCCACATGTTTATTAACTCCTTCAAAAAAGTGAAGCAGATTTGTGAGGCAAGACTTGCCCTGGGTAAAGCCATGCTGACTTTGTTCCATTAAACCATGTCTTTCTATATGTTCTGTGATTTTGATGTTTAGAACACTTTCCACTATTTTTCCTGGCACTGAAGTCAGGCTAACCGGTCTGTAGTTTCCCGGATCGCCCCTGGAGCCCTTTTTAAATATTGGGGTTACATTTGCTATCCTCCAGTCTTCAGGTACAATGGATGATTTTAATGATAAGTTACAAATTTTTACTAATAGGTCTGAAATTTCATTTTTTAGTTCCTTCAGAACTCTGGGGTGTATACCATCCGGTCCAGGTGATTTACTACTCTTCAGTTTGTCAATCAGGCCTACCACATCTTCTAGGTTCACCGTGATTTGATTCAGTCCATCTGAATCATTACCCATGAAAACCTTCTCCATTACGGGTACCTCCCCAACATCCTCTTCAGTAAACACCGAAGCAAAGAAATCATTTAATCTTTCCGCGATGGCCTTATCTTCTCTAAGTGCCCCTTTAACCCCTCGATCATCTAACGGTCCAACTGACTCCCTCACAGGCTTTCTGCTTCGGATATATTTTAAAAAGTTTTTACTGTGAGTTTTTGCCTCTACAGCCAACTTCTTTTCAAATTCTCTCTTAGCCTGTCTTATCAATGTCTTACATTTAACTTGCCAATGTTTATGCTTTATCCTATTTTCTTCTGTTGGATCCTTCTTCCAATTTTTGAATGAAGATCTTTTGGCTAAAATAGCTTCTTTCACCTCCCCTTTAACCATGCCGGTAATCGTTTTTGCCTTCTTTCCATCTTTCTTAATGTGTGGAATACATCTGGACTGTGCTTCTAGAATGGTATTTTTTAACAATGACCACGCCTCTTGGACATTTTTTACTTTTGTAGCTGCTCCTTTCAGTTTTTTTCTCACAATGAGACCACTCTCAGAATAAATTTCCAGAGAGCAGCAGACCCCTCCCTGCTGGTACTTTGGTACAGGCAGCCCGAAGAAGGGGGAAATAATAATGACAATGTTATCCTCTTGAAAAAGGAGGCCATACTCAGCATTGTCCTAGACACTGATCGAATGGAGATTTGCCTTAACCAAAACCCACATTCAACTGAACAGAGCCAAGGTGACTCAGGAACTCCAGAGGTAAATCCACCTGTAACCAAAAACACACACCTGGTACACCCCAAGAAACTGACCGACATACATCGGAGTAGAGATGCCATTTCAGTGTATGTCCAGCTAGCAGATACTTAAAACATACAAGTACCCTTGATGCTCAGTAGCAAGGACTCCTTCATGAGCAAGTCCCTCTTCTGCAAGGTGAAAGGAAAGATAGAACTGGGTTCAGTAAAACACAATAACACTCTGATAGAGATACCTGGACATGAAACTAAGTTGCAAGTGGGAGCCTGTAATTTAGAACTGAAGATAGGTAGTAAGATCTTCAAACACAACTTCTCCATAATTAGAGGTTTAGATTCACCAATATATTTGGGCTCAGACTGCCTCATCAGAATGGGAGCCTATGTAGATCTAGTGAATGATGTTGTCTCGAGCAGACTGGAAGGTGATCCAATAGGTAGCCCCAACATTCCCAAATCACTCAGGTCTGTCCAGGCAGTCCCACAGGTATCTGAAGTGGTGAGCACTGAGAAAGTATACATCCCTAGCAGTGTACAAAATTATCCCCTCAAAATCAGAATAGCCAAAGGTCAACTTTGGCTTTCCTCTTACCAAACACCAAATTTTTTGAATTTGGATTCTGTACGGGAGCCACAGCTTGTATGGATGTATCGAACACAGTACCACACCTGTTAGTGACACATACCAGCCTGAGGCGAATTGCACTGAGAAACAAAGAACCCCCTAGGGCTGGAGATGGATCATGTGATGTGATGGGCTTAGTGGCAGCGTGCTAGCTGAGCTCCGGCCAACCACCCAACCATCCAGCTTTTAACTTGCATTTACGCTGACTATAACTTCTCAGCTTGCAACCTAATACAGCCTAAACTAAAGTGCTGCCCCGTGATATCGATCCAGCGGCTTTATGGCAACGAGGGCCGTGAAAAAAGATAAAGAGAAACTGCGGGGCCACGAAGCCAAGATGGCGGCTGACCCCTCTTCGGAGATAGAGAAAGAGGAGGAGTCCTTAGAAGAGAAAATCTCTCATGCTGTAGTCTCGGCTCTTGATGTTCAGTTGCACCAATTATCTGAACAGATAGCGGAGGTACGCGCCTCGTTTGCTGAAATTGACTCCCGTGTGGATAGGGTCGAGGGACGCGTATCTCTCACGGAGGACGACATCGGCGCACTGGAGCGCCGTGTGGACGAGCTAGAAAAAACTGCTAAAATCCGAGACGAAAAGCTTGACGACCTGGAGAACCGGTCACGCCGGAATAATCTCCGGTTTGTCGGATTCCCTGAATCCCTAATGAATCTGGATATCCCGAGATCGCTGGAGGCCTGGCTGCTCAGCGTGGTCCCCTCTTTGGCGTCGCCTTCTGGAGGGTTACTCGAGAGAGCGCATAGAATTGGCCGCAGAGAGGAGGGAGCGCACGGAGGGCGGCCGCGAGTGATCATAGCGAGATTTTTACATTTTGCCCATAAATCGTTGGTGCTCCAACATTTCAAAAAAGCCAGGGAACTATCGTATGAAAATCACCGGATCCTGATCTTTCAGGACTTTTCTCCTAGGGTCACTCTCCTACGAAAGGAGTTCTCGGGTGTCTGCACGGAGCTCTACAAAAAGAACATTCGCTTTGCCTTGATGTTTCCAGCTCGCCTCCGCATCGCTTACCAGGGCACTACAAAATTCTTTACGACACCGAGCGAAGCCCAAAGCTATGTGCGCACTCTGCCGAGTGTAGAAGCTGCGAATTCGACCTGAAGTTTGTTTCTCTTTTTTCTTCTTTCGACAGTTCCGTTTCTAAGTTCTGCCAAAGTTTTTCCACGTGAGAATGGCAGTTGAGTTTCCATTTTGCGACTGTATTTTGCTACATGCCATCTGCATGGGATAAACATGAGGCCTGCTCTGGTTTTAAAATGGCGGCCTCCTACTACATTTCTGATTCCCGCTGCCCTGTGGTCATTATACGGATCTGTCTGTGTGGATTTGCGCACTGCTTCACGGATGACGAGCTGGGATTCAGCTATGCTTACTGTTTTTTCACCTTTTGTGATTTGTCAGCCTTCTTAATACTTGTTGGGTGGGGGGCTGAGCACATTATTTCATCTCGTGCTCTTGTTCCCTCGGGAACCCCACATATTGTTCGGGGGTTATAGATGTGTTTTGTTTGCTGTTTATATACCATGACCGATAAAAGTGTGTGGGATGTTTATGCTGGTATGCTTGGGGGAGGGGGGGATGTGGGGGAAGAGACGAGACATGCATATTTCTAATCAGTTTTATTCAGTGTGAGCACTTTACTCTGTTTTTCCTCATAGCTGCACTTGGAGGCGGGGTGGCGCTTTTCGTCTTGGTCTGTGGTACTGAGCTGATCTGCCAGGGTGTCCTTTTTCTCTTTTTTTTCCAATGACACATCAAATCGTAACTTGGAACGTGGCTGGTATGGGCACGCCGATCAAACGGGAAAAAATTCTGGCTAGGCTGAATAGATTACATACTAAAATCGCCATTCTGCAGGAGACTCACCTTCTGCAGAGGGAGATTGTTAAATTGAAGAAAAAGTGGGTAGGCCAGCTGTACTATGCCACGGGGTTGTCTAAGAGCCGAGGTGTGGCGATTCTTTTCCATAAAACGTTGCCTTTTACATGCCAAGAGCAAGTGGCGGACCCGGATGGCCGCTTTATCATCTTAAGGGGAACGCTTATGGGTTCACCTATCACTCTAGCCTCTGTGTATGCCCCAAATGCGTATGATCATAGCTTCTATGTGCGTTTGTTGGCCTCTCTATCAGCCATGGGAGACACCCCGTTTATTATTGGGGGAGATTTCAATTTTGTAATTGATTACTCTCTGGATAGGCACCCACCGAGGAGTGGTCAACAAATTAGTGAAAATAAGGGCCCAAATTTTTTATGTAAAAATCTTTCCCTGGCTGACCTGTGGAGGGTCCTGCACCCGGGCGAACGCGAGTTCACCCATGTCGCTCGTGCCCATCCGGCATGCTCACGCATCGACTATCTCCTAGTATCAGAGGCCTTGTTTCCTAGATTCTCTGCTGCGGTTATCGAAACACTTGTCATTTCAGATCACAGCCTGGTAGTGGGCACCTGGGGGCAACGAGGTCCGTTTTCTCCTAGTCAGTGGTGATTGCCCTTCCATTTAGCACAGGATCCTGACTTTCCTAAATATCTGCAACGGAGATGGGCGGATTTCATAGATTTTAATCAGCAGCATCTTGATAATCCGTTTCTTCTCTGGGAAACTGCGAAGACAGTTCTTCGCGGAGATATTATCAGCTATGCTAGTTTTAAAAAGAAACAACTGGATAGGGAGATATTATCTTTGGATAAGCAGATACGTTCTCTGAAGCACCAGCTTATTACTTCGGGCACTGATACATTACTTCCCCACCTTAAGTCGCTTCAGACAGCCTTAAGTGACTTATTGCACAAGAGGGCAGCCAAAGCACTACGGTCACGTCAATTTAATTTTTTTCATTATGGCAATAAGTCAGGCCGCCTTTTGGCCCGCCTAATCAAAGCCCAAGAAACATTGAAGTTAGTGACTAATATGAGAACTGCACAGGGCAACACTGAGACAACCACTCAAGGAATTGCAAAGATTTTTTCTCAGTATTATCATACATTGTATTCTGCGGAGCCAGTGGAGGAAACTGAGATAGAGCGCTTCCTTGAATCGTTGTCCCTCCCCCAACTGACTAGGGAGCAATTGGATTGTCTTCAGAAGCCTATTGACCCAGGGGAAGTGACGGCTGCTATAAACTCCCTTCCTGACCGGAAAGCACCAGGACCGGATGGCCTAACTTCTCTGTTTTATAAATCTCTTTCCTCTGAGTTGATCCCGATGCTTCATCAGGTGTTTGAACGGATGGCTGATGAGCAGGCAATGCCGGCCGGTATGCGGGCTGCTACTATTGTTGTGCTCCCTAAAGCTGGCAGGGATCCCACGGTGCCCTCCTCTTATCGACCCATCTCGTTACTGAACCTAGATATAAAACTATATGCTAAGATCTTGGCTACGAGATTACAAGCCATTATGCCATCATTAGTTTCTAGGGATCAAGTAGGATTTGTTGCTGGGAGGAGGTCCACAGTCAATATACACAAAGTCTTCACGGCGATCGAGTCTTGTCATTTTTTGCGTGTGCCAGATCCCTTATTGGTCACATGCGACGCTGAGAAGGCTTTTGACAGGGTGGCCTGGCCCTTTTTGAGAAAGGTCCTTGCGAAATTTGGCTTTACAGGGCGGATATTTGATTACATCACTGTTTTGTACTCTAATCCTACAGCACGAATCTTAGTGAATGGAGTCCTATCTGAGGAATTTTCTCTTGCCCGAGGAACCAGACAGGGGTGCCCCCTTTCGCCCCTTTTGTTTATCTTGACTGTGGAGCCCCTGGTGTGCAAGTTAAATAATACTATGGCAATACGGGGGGTAACCGTGGGGTCCCAGAACTATCTTACCCTGCTGTTTGCTGATGATATTCTCTTGCTCCTCTCCCACGCCCGTACTTCACTCCCAGAAGCGCTACAGATTTTTGCATGGTACCAGACACTCTCTGGCTTTAAATTAAATTTGGATAAGACAGAGGCCTTGGATATTAGGGGCACCCTTAAGGACACATGGGTGAATTTTCCAGTGAAATGGGCCGACACAACTATCAAGTATTTGGGTATTGTTAATCATGCTAACCCACACCGCTGGTATCCCCTCAATATTCCTCCCACGATTAAAATAATTATTGTGAAAATGGAGGGATGGCATTCTCTCCCGCTTTCCATCTCAGGGCGAATAGCGCTTGTAAAGATGGTGCTCGCCCCTCAACTTTTATATAAGTTTTTGATGTTACCGGTTATAATTCTCTCCAAAGATATCCGTCTTTTGCAGAAAGCAATGCGCCACTTTTTGTGGAGAGGAAAAAAAGCTCGCCATCCCCTTACTACTTTAATGGCCCCGAAATGCCAGGGGGGGTATGGTGCTCCAGATCTTCTGAAGTATTCATGGGCAGCAAACCTACGATTTCTAGGAGACTGGATCTTTGGCACCGCTGAATACACTGACCCCCAATTGATTCATGCTATCTGTGCTCCCTGGGACCCTAGTTATATTCTCCATATGACCTCGCAGGATTTTCACTCAGTGTCTATGAAATATCAATTGGTGTGCACTGTCAGAAAGATTTGGGGGATCACGAGGAACTTACTAAAGTTATCGGTCAAGGTGTCCTTACAATATCCTATGCGACCTACTGCTCTTTCTCTCCCTGCTTACCTACCTGATACGCATGCATTTAAGACAACTTCTCAGTGGCCTCTTAATGATCTTCTAGATCCGACGTCGGGCATCATGTTTACGTTTGCTCAATGCCAAGAGCGATTGGGGTTCCGAGATGTGCATTTTTTGTTATATGCTCAGTTACGGGCAAAGGTACGGGCTATCTTACAAAATACTGGGGGTGTTATAGATAATACTTGTTATGCGGATTTAATAACCTGTTTTAAAGAAAAAAAGGGCAATTTATCAGGTTTGTATTCGTTTTACTGTGCAAACCATCATTATGGCATTTATGATACCTTGCAGGTGAAGTGGTCTAAAGACTGTGGTGAAGATCTGACTGTCTCTATGTTACAATATTCTTATGCTGCTCTGTACCAGGTGACCGGTAACGTCGCCTTACGTGAACTGCAACAGAGAGTGTTTCATCGAATGGTTTTTTCCCCGGCTAGGGCTCACAGGATGGGGTGTGCTGACTCACCGGAATGCCCTAAATGCTCTCAAATACCTGCTTCACTCATCCATTGTTTCTGGGACTGTCCCTGTATACAAGATTTTTGGGAGAAGATACGGTCTACCCTTTCGAAGCTTTTTAACGTTGATATTATATGGTCCTGTTCCTTTTGCCTTCTGAATAATGACTGCGGGGACCATAGTTCGAATATTGACAATGTGCCTTTTTCTATTTAAGGCATGTCTTATGGCGAAAAAATGTATTTTGTTACAGTGGCTGAAACGAGAAGCGCCTACGGTATCGATGTGGACTGGCCTATTGACTGAGCTATACCAACTGGAATATGGGTCCAAATATAAGCATTTTTCCCCTAAGAAAAAATGTTTTTTAGGGAGATCTGGGGTAACTATTATTCTTCCTTACCCTTACATACTCAAGTGTTGGCTCCTCTTGATATGGAGCACGATTAGCGATGGGTTTCTGATGCTTGCCCTACATTTCTCACACTGGGCCAAGAAATGCAGTTAATTCATCAGTGATATTGCTAGTTGATTGAGTCCTGTCATAGTAATATACTTTTCTTTTTCACAATTATTTGTGCCATACTTCCGATTCAAGGGGAGGTATGTATGTCTCAGGGTGGGTGGGGGGGATATGGGTGGAGGTATAAGGGGGTGCACAGTTATAAAACTAGGATTGTATCCTGCTGTTCTATGTTCCTGTTCAGTACTGCTTTTCTGTCTTGGTACATCCTTGAATAAAGATATTTTACAAAAAAAAAAGTCTGGAGAACACTCAGTTCTGCAGACTTTTTAAAAATAAACAAAGAAATAAAAAATAAAAAAAAAAAAGAACCCCCTAGGTTACTTCATTGGTGAATCCTTCCGTGATTTAGAGCTAAATCAGCCAGTCATAGGTAAATTACCTGGGAATCTCATGGTAGGCCCTGGAGAAGATCCCCCTGATTGGTGCAAAACACTGCCTAAAGGCCTTATCAACTTAGTTTATTTGGCCATATGATGATCAAGCTTCCAAAGTTTAGCTGGAAAATGACTGCATCCTACTGTCAAGGGAACTTGACGAAAGTGAGACAGGCAAAGTCCAGGCTGAAGGAGTCTGAACAGTTAGCTCAGTTCAGATGCACTCCATCTTGGAGGAGATAGAAAAGCGAGTGAAGATAGCTCAGAATGAACCCTTCCCTGGATTTGAGGAGACAATAAACAATCAGCTCATGGAAGCAGATGCTTGTAGGAGCTCGGCAGAAGGAGGTCAGTTAAAGGAACAGCTATATAAATAGAAAGATATCTTTGCCATTGATGCCTATGACTGCTGCCTGACTGACTTACATGTTACTCAAGTGCCGACAGATCCCAAAAGCAAGCTAGTTTTAGTACACCAATACAAATTACTGCTAGCTTCCTATGAGTCAGTGCAAGAAATCTTAAACATCCTAGAAGAAAGAGGAATTATCAGTAACTTTAACAGTCCCATATGGCCCATCTTGAAAAAGAATGGCACATGGAGATTAGCTATAGACTACAGGAAACTGAACAAAATTGTGCCTCTGTCCAGGTGGATCAGAATGTAACCAGAATTCAGGGAGCCAAATATTTCACCAGCCTTGATTTAGCCTCAGGGTTCTGGCAGTCCCTGTAGATCAGTATAAACTGGCTTTTTCTTTTGGGAAGAAATAATACACTTGGAGCAAAACTCCCTTTGGGTATCTAAACTCACTAGCAGACTTCCACATTTTCCTGATGCAAATGCTAGGGGCACCTTAGTGTACATGGATAACACCCTAATTAAGAGTACCAACCTCCAGGAGCACCTGCAAGAGATTGCTCATGTTTTGGCCCCGCTGTAGTTAGTGAGATCCAAACTGTCTCTCTCAAAAGGACAGTGGTGTAGGAAATCATTAAATTACTTAGGATATGAAGTCTCAGTGGAGGGATTATGTCCACAAAAGAAAAGAATAGAAGCCTTACAAAAAATAAAAACACCCACCACTCTGAAAGAGTTACATTCTTTCGTGGGAATATGCAATTACTCATAACAGTTCATAGACCAGTATGCCGAGATCACACAGTCTCTGGTAAAACTCCTGAAGAAGGATGAACCCTGGCAGTGGGGATCTGAGCAGCAAGCAGCCATGGACGAATTGAAGGAAATCCTGGGTAAAGCTCTCTATCTCGCTTATCCGGAAAGTTGCAGGAGCTTCTTCCTAGAATTAGTCTTCACTCCCCAGTGCATGAGTGCTGTCTTGTACTAGAATCATGATAATGACCGGTGGGTCATTGCATATTTATTTTATTTTTATTTATTTAACAGATTTTCTATACCGACATTAAAATACACATCATATCGGTTTACATTATAACAGCAGGTAGAAAATACATAGAACAGGGATGTGGGCGTGGATAACAACAGCATAACAGCATAAACAAGAGTTAGGAGGGCTCTAACAGGGAGCCCGAGGCAATAGTTAAAAAATGGGGGGGGGGAGGGGGGGTGTAGGGAGGGAGCTATATACACAGGGAGGGGGTGTGAGGCGGGAGCTATATACACAGGGTGGGGTGGGGGGGTATAGGAGGGATACTATTTACAGGGGGGGGCAAAAAGATTACAGGGGACGCAGGGAGAGAGGAGGATAGGAGCAAGGTTAGTCAGGAAAGGCTTGGTGGAAGAGCCAGGTTTTTAGCATTTTATGGAATTTATTTGTGCATGTGTAACATACCTCTAGGAACTAGGGCAGAGAAATGTTGAATCATCATTGTGACATGAAAAGACTGACAATAGAGTGCTGTCTCTTTAAGAGCTGAGGGGGGGGAAAGGAGATTCAAAATTTGATTGTATTGAGCGTGTGCGAACAGATCACTGCTCAGCTTGAACAGAGTTCCTGCCCTGCTCTGAACTAATAAATATTATCTGTGCTGATTAAGGTGAGCAGCCCTCTATAATTGTATTCATGTGTAATGTATTTATGTTAGTTAACATTGTTTTGAGATGTATTGAAGTTGTTTTTTACTTTACCTAAAGAGATGTATAAAAATTTGATTGTATTGAGCGTGTGCGAACAGATCACTGCTCAGCTTGAACAGAGTTCCTGCCCTGCTCTGAACTAATAAATATTATCTGTGCTGATTAAGGTTCTCTTTTCTGGAACCCTGCTGTGGACGACTTGGGAGTAGTTGAACTGTGCCCTGTCAGGATTTGAAGCTCTTCTTTTGGATAGAGGCTGCTGTATTGTGGATTTGGCAGTTGAAGCAGCAGTACTGACGCCCTCTTCAGCTCTAAATTCAAATGGACACACAGTAGGATACAATCTGGGACTTTGCTTGTTCAGAGACTGCTTAAGGTCGGGTGCTATATCACATGCTGATTCTGGTTGAAATACTTAACATGAGTTTATGACAAAGTTGAGTTTTCTCTTGTACTATATACATGTGTTTATATGACAAATGCAGATGCTTAGGAAGTGAACAGATTTATTTCAGTCATTCATTCCAGTAAAGATAAAACTGTTACTCACTAAAGAGCGTGTGGATTCATTTCTGATACTGGGTTGGGAATCAAAGTGCAGGTTTCAGACACAAGGAGTCATAAAGAAAATTGAACTTTAAGGGTTACAACAAATTCTGGCACATCAACGTGGGGCGGTGTTTTGTTTTGTTTTTTTTTTTTCTCTCTGTCTGACCTGCTACTGAGCGACCCAGCATCATTAGTGAAGTGAGCACAGTATTCTCTTTGTTTCTTTCTCATACAAAATGGAGTATTGCAAGTACTATGATTGTATTCCTGATAGATCTGTTATTCTGAGTTCTGTAAATCCTGAAATATCTTTAGCAAGTGTAGAAGATGCCTTAAGCCCAGCGGGTGTAGTTACAAAATTGAAACGTTTAAGAACTGAGTCATCTGATCAAGTTTTGTGTGAGTTTGAAGAACCGCTTTCTATAATTATTTTAGAAAGAATGAGCTTAAAAGGGGAACTGGACAGTCAGTGGATAATTTTACCTGTCTTAGATGAGACAGTATCAGAACAGGATGTTGAGTCAATGTCCCCTGAAGCATGCACTGACCCACTAGTGAGTGACATACTTTTAGATATGACAGATCGACTTCAAGAAGAATTAGCATATATAGCTGACAGTCATAAAATCAATATTCAAGATCTGAGAAAAAGAACATCTGCTCTCATGATTGAGAGTTTGGGGTCACAAGAAAAAGAAACACGAGATATAGATCAATCACCCCAGAGTATATTGCAGACTCCAGTTAAAAGCCGAAAAAGAGTCCCCAAGTGCTTGGATGCTATGCTAACCCAAAATCCTGTGGCAGTCAATTCTTCTCAATATTCCATTCCACCAATTTCTATTCCTGCGGATGTTTCAAAGGTTACAGTGGAGCATGTGATCAAAACTCCTAAGGAAAAGGGCGCAGAGTTGAATCATACGTACTACAAAATTAAAGTCTTCTCTGGAAATGTCCCTAAACCTAGTAATGAAGGAGACTATGAAACTTGGCATATTCAAATTAAGCAATTACTGCAGGATCCAGATCTCACTGCAGGTGCAAAAAAAAGGAAATTAATTGAAAGTCTCCTTCCTCCAGCTTTAAATATTGTCTCTTACATAGATAAAAGCGCCACAGCAGAGCAGTGTTTAGAGGAACTGGAGAAGGCATATGGCAGTGTAACTAATGGAGAGGAATTATTTTTTCAATTTATTGAAACTTTCCAGAATGGCAAAGAAAAATCTTCAGACTATTTGAGAAGGCTTCAGGTCCTGTTACAGAAAGTCGTGGAGCGGGGAATTTTCTTTGGGCTCGCCCCAGACAGGCAGTTACTACAACAGTTTGTACGTGGGTGCTGGGAGGAGACCCTGATTACCAGACTGCAATTGAGGGACTTATTAGAGAGCCAGTCGAAGAAACTGCCACAGTACTCGGAGCTGCTATTTAAAATCAGAACGATTGAGGAAGAAAGAAACATGAAAGAATCTAGGAGGATACGTCAATTGGGAGTTACCCAGATTAAACCTGTAAGCAGGACTTACCTAGCAAATGACATAAGCATTGCTCAACATATGACACCAGAGGCAAGTGAGTTTAAGGTGGGATCTGAGTTGGGAACATTTTCAGGAGAAGATAATGTTTTGCTCGCCCCATTGATCACTCATTGTAGAGCTGCCAATTCAGAAATAGTAAATAGCCCTGTTGCAAACAGCATGATGCGAAGAAACTCTTGGGTAGAGAAGATGCCTCAAAAAGGGAGGCATCATCCCAAGATACTTTCATTTTGCTATAACTGTGGAGAGAATGGACACATGATGGGAGAATGCATCAATTCTGTAAATGCTGCTCTAGTCCAACAGAAATTGCGGGAAAAATTTGAAAAAAAAAAAATACCCAGCATTAGGCAGGTTTCAAATACTCCTTTAAACTAAAAAGGTGCTTTTGCGAGGGGCAGACAAAGGCACCAAATACAATTCAGATAAGTCCCAAAAGAAAAATATCCAGTGATCATATCCCACCATGTCCTCTACCAGATGATGTTTTGAAACGCCTCGTGGGAAAGGTTTGTTCTGCAACCGCTTATTTGGATGGTGTGCAGTGCCCTTGCTTAGTGGGACACTGGCTCTCAAGTGACGTGCATAACACAAACCTTCTATGAAGACTATTTATCACATCGGAAGCTATACCCGCTAGAAGACTTACTTTGTGTTACGGGTGCAGGAGGTCAACCTGTTCCTTATCTGGGGTATATTGAAGTTGAAGTACAGTTTCCCAAGGAGGCCTGTGGAAGTGGGAACAAATATTCTGTCCTTGCTCTAGTCTGTCCCGATCAAAAGAACAAACCCCTGCCTTTAATAGTGGGAACAAATATTCTCAGACATCTAATACATGACTGTAAAGAACTGGCTGGCCCAAATTACCTTAAGGAGTTAGCCATGGACAAAAATTGGGTAACTACATATCAGACCTATGTTTCTCATCAAAGTTCCAATCAAAGAGTTACTAGGCCAATGATGGCTAGACTGACCAGCACCAGACCAATAGTGTTCGAAAGGGATGAAGCGAAGGAAGTGGAATGCATTCTGAGAATGCCCAGACATGGTCAGAGTTTGTCCATATTGCTTGAGGCTTCAGAAAATTATCCTCTACCCGGAGGCTTACTAGTACAACCTCAACTCATCCGAACTGGCAGTAAGTCGCACACAAAGGCTAGGGTGCTATTGAAGAATATATCGGATTGTAGCATCAGTTTGCCTCCTAGAAGGACATTGGGTGTAGGTGAGCCAGTCGATATAGTGAGGACCATGAACGTTACAGGCTCGACCTATAAGGATGGTGCTAAACTAGAATCTATTGGAGAGGGTAACATGGAGTCTGAGAAGGTGTCGCTAGACTTCGGAGATTCTCCAATATCTGAAGAGTTTAAACAGCATATAGAAAAGAGAATTAATCAAGAGGCAAAAGGAGCATTTTCCTGTCATGACCTTGATATTGGATGTATTCCACGAATAATGCATAAAATCACCCTGTTGGATCCAACTCCATTTAAAGAGCGCACACGTCATGTATCCCCAGCTGACTTTGAGGATCTCAGGCAGCACCTGAAGGAGCTATTAGCCACAGGAGTGATTGAGGAGTCTGATAGCCCTTATGCTTCACCTGTGGTATTGGTTAGAAAGAAGAATGGTACCTTGAGGATGGTTGTTGATTATCGTAAATTGAACAACATAACCAGAAAAGACTCCTATCCGTTGCCTCGAATTGAGGAGACATTCACTCTCCTATCAGGTAGCAAGTGGTTCTCAGTACTAGATCTCAAGAGTGGGTACTATCAGATTGAGGTAGAAGAAATGGATAGGCCTAAAACTGCATTCACCACGCCCTTTGGAAACTGGCAGTTTAAGAGAATGGCTCAAGGACTGACAAATGCTCCAGCAAGTTTTCAAAGAATGATAGAGAAAGTAATGACTGATATTAATCTACATGAAGTTGTGGCCTTCTTGGATGATCTTATAATATTCTCGGACACACTGGAAGAGCATGAGGACCGATTGATGAGGGTGTTACAACGACTGTTGAAATGTGGATTGAAGCTCTCTCCATCTAAATGTAAATTCTTTCAGAAGTCAGTGAAATATTTGGGTCATCATATTTCAGAAAAGGGGGTGCTCCCCGATGAAGAGAAAATTTCAGCCATTACTAAGTGGCCACAACCTAAAAACATTAGAGAGCTGCGATCTTTTCTAGGATTTGCGGGCTATTACCGAAGATTCGTGAATCAATACTCACGCTTGGTGAAGCCGCTCAGTAATCTGTTGGTGGGACTAACAAACAGTCGAAAGGATAGGAAAGAAGCCCGGATTCAAAGTCAGCAGCTATTGGGTACGCGGTGGACCTCAGAATGTCAGAAAGCATTCGAAATTATAAAGGAAAAACTCACGGTTGCCCCTGTGTTGGCTTTCGCAAATTGGAAGCTACCTTATGTATTACACACTGATGCCAGCACTACAGGGCTAGGCGCTGCACTTTACCAAATTCAAGAAGGAAAACTGCGAGTGATTTCATATGCCAGTCGTGGGCTCACTAAAAGTGAACGGAATTACCCTATCCACAAATTGGAATTTTTAGCCCTTAAATGGGCAGTTTGTGAAAAATTTCATGATTATCTATATGGTGCAGAGTTTAAAGTAGTGACAGATAATAACCCTCTGACGTACGTCCTGACGACTGCTAAACTGGATGCCACAGGTCATCGATGGTTAGCATCCCTCTCCCTGTACAACTTTGACATCGGATACAAATCTGGTAAAGCCAATATAGATGCTGACGGGTTGTCTAGGAGACCACATGATCCTGAAGAAGATGATGAAGAATTTTTTAAATATGAGGAGAGGGTTGCCAAGATGCTATCTCGTGTGAAGACAGATCTAGAAGGAATGGACACTCTATCTAAGGTAATATGTAAGGCGGCATTCCAGAAGCATGATGTCTCTATTTTGACACATATTTCAGAAGATTCGGGAGACTACGACACTCCCATTACACCTCATTCTACTTCCAAGTTTGAGTGCAGCCCTGGTGCCTTGGTGGAAATCTTACCTGCAGGAGGAGATGCTGTTCCAGATGATTTTGATGACCCGGACCTGTGGCCTGGACAACCCACCCTACCTGGGTTTACCTTGGGTGACTGGAGAGTGTTCCAGAGGGAAGATCCATGTTTATCCCGAGTCATAATGATGCTGGAGAGAGGTGAGAAATTTGAAGATCGAGACAGGAATCGGGAGCATCCAGAATTGCGATTATTCTTCAGAGAATGGCAAAAACTATGTCTTCAAGAGGGAGTACTTTTCAGAAAAGTGATGAGGAGTGGAGGACCACACCAACAACTTGTGATTCCAAGAAAATATCGTCAGAGAGCTCTGGAGGGGGTACATGATGAAACTGGCCATCTGGGTTGTGAACGGACCTTGGACTTAGCACGTGCACGTTTTTATTGGCCGAGAATGGCACATGGGGTAGAGCAATGGGTGAAGACATGCGAAAGATGTGTGCGGAGAAAAGCTAGAGCAGAAAAAGCAGCCCCCTTGGTAAATATAAAAGCTTACGCCCCCATGGAGCTAGTTTGCATTGACTTCCTTACCTTAGAGCCTGACGACAAGGATACACGAAATGTTTTGGTAGTCACGGATCACTTTACTAAGTATGCTCAGGCATATCCCACTAGAGATCAGACTGCAATAACTGTTGCTGTTACCCTGTGGGAGAATTTCATCTGCCACTATGGATTTCCAAAACGAATCCATAGTGACCAAGGAGCCAATTTTGAATCTGAACTCATTTCAGAGCTATGTAGAATAGCAGGCACTAAATCCAGAACCACTCCATATCACCCTCGAGGAAATCCAGTAGAACGCTTCAATAGAACCTTAATAGAAATGTTGGGTACATTAGAGGATAAGCGTAAGGAACATTGGAGAAAATATGTTCGGCCACTAGTACATGCCTATAATTGTACTCGGAATGACAGTACTGGAATTTCTCCGTTTTTTCTCATGTTTGGAAGAGAACCTCGACTTCCAATAGACTTATGCTTCGGCATCAGTCCAGTGGGTCATAACGCTAAAACTCATCACCAATATGTACGAGAGTTACGTCAGAGGTTGAAGTATGCATACGAGCTGGCTACTCAGGAAGCTGAGAAACATCAACTAGCCAACAAACGCAGATGGGATGCGAAAGTAATGCCATCCTCAGTGGAAGAGGGTGATAGAGTATTGGTCAAGAATGTGAAGTTGAGGGGCAAGCACAAATTGGCTGATCGGTGGGAGTCTTCAGTGTATATTGTGGTAAAACAAATTGAAGGTATACCAGTCTATGTGGTGAAGCCAGAAACAGGGGATGGACCCGAAAGGACGTTACACAGGGATCTACTGCGCCCCTGTGGATTTATTTCTGGAAGAGAAGAGGCTGATATTCACTGTGAACCATTCAATAGTACCAAGCAATTGATGAAAAAGCAGAAGGAGGATGCTGAGGATAGTATGGATGGCTCTATCATGGAGAGCGGAAGTTCAGATCCAGCTGAACTGGAAGAGAGTCCAATTACTGGTGAAATTCAGTCAAATGGAACATTAAATCCTAATGCGGAGGAGTTTCATCCAGAGTCATGGGAAGAGGATCCTGTGGAAGTTAGTATACCAGTAAATCATAACAATTCATGCGATTTGAACAGCTCAGTCAATGAAGAACAGCGTGCATCCTCCTCGGGGAAGAGGAAAACTCTTGATGAATCAATGACCAAAATAGGACTTCTACCGTTACCTCAAAGATCGCAGAGACCAAGGAGACTGCCTAGTAGATTCGATGACTTTGAAGTGCAATTGCCCAAGGGGTTGCACAGCCACAACATATTGAGACAGTCATATTCAAGGAATCCATTGGAGACGTGTATATCCATGCAGCAACTAAGTAGTATGATGCAAGAGATATTGAGCAAACAAACAGAGTTAATATATAAGCTGTGGACATAAATACCTGCCGGGGACGTCAGGTTTTAGGAGGGGACCATGTAACATACCTCTAGGAACTAGGGCAGAGAAATGTTGAATCATCATTGTGACATGAAAAGACTGACAATAGAGTGCTGTCTCTTTAAGAGCTGAGGGGGGGGGAAAGGAGATTCAAAATTTGATTGTATTGAGCGTGTGCGAACAGATCACTGCTCAGCTTGAACAGAGTTCCTGCCCTGCTCTGAACTAATAAATATTATCTGTGCTGATTAAGGTGAGCAGCCCTCTATAATTGTATTCATGTGTAATGTATTTATGTTAGTTAACATTGTTTTGAGATGTATTGAAGTTGTTTTTTACTTTACCTAAAGAGATGTATAAAAATTTGATTGTATTGAGCGTGTGCGAACAGATCACTGCTCAGCTTGAACAGAGTTCCTGCCCTGCTCTGAACTAATAAATATTATCTGTGCTGATTAAGGTTCTCTTTTCTGGAACCCTGCTGTGGACGACTTGGGAGTAGTTGAACTGTGCCCTGTCAGGATTTGAAGCTCTTCTTTTGGATAGAGGCTGCTGTATTGTGGATTTGGCAGTTGAAGCAGCAGTACTGACGCCCTCTTCAGCTCTAAATTCAAATGGACACACAGTAGGATACAATCTGGGACTTTGCTTGTTCAGAGACTGCTTAAGGTCGGGTGCTATATCACATGCTGATTCTGGTTGAAATACTTAACATGAGTTTATGACAAAGTTGAGTTTTCTCTTGTACTATATACATGTGTTTATATGACAAATGCAGATGCTTAGGAAGTGAACAGATTTATTTCAGTCATTCATTCCAGTAAAGATAAAACTGTTACTCACTAAAGAGCGTGTGGATTCATTTCTGATACTGGGTTGGGAATCAAAGTGCAGGTTTCAGACACAAGGAGTCATAAAGAAAATTGAACTTTAAGGGTTACACATGATTCAAGGCGGAGGTTTGAGGGCAGAGCATTCCATTGGGTTGGGCCTGCAATTGAGAGGGCACGGTCTCTGGTTGAGGTAAGTCGGGCCCTTTTAAGGGGTGGGACTTGTAGGGTGAATTTATGGTTTGTTCTGGTGGGGCAGGCAGATTGAGTGAGGCGGAAAGGTTCACTGAGCCAGGTGGAGTTATAATTATATATAGCTTTATGTATGATGGTGAGTGCTTTGAAGAGTATGCGTGATGGGATAGGAAGCCAATGTAGGTCTTTTAGGATGGGGGTTATATGGTCTGTTTTTCTAGCATTGCTAATTAGCCTTGCTGTAGCATTTTGGAGGATCTGTAGGGGTTTAATGGTGGAGTAGGGGAGACCAAGGTAGAGCGAATTACAGTAGTCTAACTTGGATAACATAGTGGCTTGGATGACGGTTTTGAGGTCATGCGTGTGGAGTAGCGGCTTGAGCTTTTTTATGATGTTGAGTTTATAAAAGCCACCTTTGAGTACAGAGCTAATGTGCTTTTTTAGGTTCAGTAGTGGGTCGATTAGGACGCCGAGGTTCCGAACTGAGGGTTGTGATGTGAGAGAGAGGGCCATAGGGTCATTGGTGGGAATGGATTTGAGGGTCTGATGGTTGTGGATTAGTATGAGCTCTGTTTTGGACGAGTTGAGGGCTAGTTGCAGGAATGTGAGGAGGGAGTTGATGGACGTGAGGCAGTCCTCCCAGTAGCTTATAGTGGCAGCTAAAGATTCACGTAGGGGGATGATGATCTAAACATCGTCCGCATAAATGTAAAATTTGAGGCCAAGTTCAGTGAGGTGATGACAGAGGGGGAGGAGGTAGATGTTGAAAAGGGTAGAGGAGAGGGAGGAACCTTGGGGGACACCTTGGGAGAGGGAGAATATGCCATTAAAGCACTGACAGAAGTGGAAAAGAAATATTCAGAGTGTGAGAAATCCCTGCTAACACAGTATGGGCACTTCAACACTTTAGAATTTATGTGTAAGGGGAGAACCTAATTGTAGAGACTTGTCAACAGTCCATAAATTTTCTAGCCAGCTACCGAAACAAAGCCAGTCAGGTCTCTAGTAGCAAAATTGCTTCCTGGACTCTTGCTCTTCAAGGTTGGCCATTTGAAGTGTGATATGTCCAAGAACATAAAAGCATTGTGGCTCAAAATTTAGCTGAATTACACGATTGCACTGCTGAAGAAGAACCGGAGTTGATCTCAGAACCTGAGACTGAGATAACAGAACCCCATCATCATTACACCTATGACGAAGAACTGTGCAACCATTTTCCTAAAGCCTATGTTGACGGTTATGCTTTCTGCAGGAATGGTGACCTTGATTTAGTAGCCAGAGTAGGAATAGCTTGAGAGGAGAATTACCCATGTAGTCCCCTCAGCTATGCTCTGGGATACAAATCAAATCAGTATGCAGAGCTCACCGCAGCACTGATAGCTGTGCAAACCACTGTACAGCATGGTTTACAGACCATTTTAATCTGAACAGATCCTGACTATGTCAGACATAATTTCATGATACATCTGCCTAACTGGAAAGTGAATCAAATGCTCAAGCCTAAAGAAACCCGTCAAACACCGAGAATTGATTCTAGCCTTAGATCAGTTAGTGCAAGAAAAAGAAATGAGAATCTACTGGAAAAAGGTAAAAGGTTATCCAAAAGTCACAGATACCGACAAGGCAGGCAATGATCTTACAGACCAACTTGCCAAGGAGGGTGCCACATCATATAGGCTCTGGCAAATGAAGAAATCTCCCACAGTAGAAGTGAAGACAGTCACCAGAATCAAGCTAAACAGGCCGCTATTCCCACACCCTAATGGTGTAGTGAAATGCTTGCCTTTGGCCTAGTGAATGCCCAGAAAGGAGATCCTACCCTGGGAAAGTTCTATGCCTTCATTCAGTCTCCTGATGTGAATCCCCTCACCGAAGCAGATTGTCAGACAGACTCCTCTGTGCTTCCAGAAATCAGTTTCAGATAGTAAAAGACTTACTGATAAGGACCAGTAAGAAGGGAATCACACAATGGGTAGTCCATGATGCCCTGAAACAATTAGCATGATGCCCTGAAACAATTAGCATATTGGCCGCTAGGGATGTGCAGAGCAAAATTTTATGTTCATATTTTTTATGTCCGAAAGGGGGTCCCACTTGCGGCCAATATGGACATAAAAAAAATCCAATGAGTTGGGTATATGTACATATGTGCAAAAAAAAAATTTAAACCCCCTCACCCTCCTTAATCCCCCCCCCAGACTTACCACAACTCCCTGGTGATCGAGCGAGGAGTGAGGACGTCATTTCTGCAATCCTTGGCGAGAAGCATGTGACGTCGGTGGCACGTCGAGTGACGCGGCGTCACGTGATTCCCGGCGAGTTCGCGCCGGACGGCTCGTTCGGCCCAAAAAGAACTTTTGGCCAGCTTGGGGGGGCCTCCTGACCCCCTCAAGCTGGCCAAAAGTTCTTTTTGGGCCGAACGAGCCGTCCGGCGCGAACTTGCCGGGAATCACGTGGCGCCGCGTCACTCACGTGACGTCGCGTCTGAGTGACGCGGCGCCACGTGATTCCCGGCTCGTTCGCGCCGGACGGCTCGTTCGGCCCAAAAAGAACTTTTGGCCAGCTTGGGGGGGTCAGGAGGCCCCCCCAAGCTGGCCAAAAGTTCTTTTTGGGCCGAACGAGCCGTCCGGCGCGAACTTGCCGGGAATCACGTGACGTCGCGTCTGAGTGACGCGGCGCCACGTGATTCCCGGCAAGTTCGCGCCGGACGGCTCGTTCGGCCCAAAAAGAACTTTTGGCCAGCTTGGGGGGGCCTCCTGACCCCCCCAAGCTGGCCAAAAGTTCTTTTTGGGCCGAACGAGCCGTCCGGCGCGAACGAGCCGGGAATCACGTGACGCCGGCGTCACTCGACGTGCCGCCGACGTCACATGCTTCTCGCCAAGGATTGCAGAAATGGCGTCCTCACTCCTCGCTCCATCACCAGGGAGTTGTGGTAAGTCGGGGGGTGGGGGATTAAGGAGGGTGAGGGGGTTTATATTTTTATTTTGGCTCAACAATCGCGATTTCCCACATATCGAACATATCTATGTTCGATATGTGGGAAATCCGATCGTTTATGTCGAATCAATTTTTTAAGTAAAAAAAAAATATGAGTTGCGTTTTACTAATGCGGTCAATCCGAATGCACACCCCTATTGGCCGCACATGTACCAGAATATAAAATCATACCTGCTGCAGGTTCCAGCTCACTTCACCCGCACACACAGCACCCTTATGGACCCAAGATATTACCATGCCCTGGTCCGATATTCAAACAGATTGGGTTGGGCCTGTTGTCAGATCCTCCAGAGGTAACAAATATATGCTCACTGTGACCTGCCTGTTTACTAAGTGGGTAGAGTGCATACCTGCCCCTAACAACACTGCTAAGTAGGGATGTGAATCGTTTTTTGACGATTTAAAACCATCGTCAGATATATTTTAAATCGTCAAAAATCGTTAGAGCCGCGATACAATAACAATTCCCCCGATTTATCGTCAAAAAATCGTAAATTGGGGGAGGGCGGGAAAACCGGCACACCAAAACAACCCTAAAACCCACCCCGACCCTTTAAAACAAATCCCCCACCCTCCCGAACCCCCCCCAAAATGTTTTAAATTACCTGGGGTCCAGTGGGGGGGTCCCGGCGCGATCTCCCGCGATCTCCCGCTCTCGGGCCATGGCTGCGTTAATAGAAATGGCGCCGGTGGCCCTTTGCCCTTACCATATGACAGGGCAAAGTTAGCGCCGGTGCCATTTTGGTTCCTGACACCCGACGTCACGAGTGCAGGAGATCGCTCCCGGACCCCCGATGGAACCCCAGGGACTTTTGGCCAGCTTGGGGGGGCCTCCTGACCCCCACAAGACTTGCCAAAAGTCCAGCGGGGGTCCGGGAGCGACCTCCTGCACTCGCGCCGTATTGCCAATATTCAAAATGGTGCCGGCGCTACTTTTGCCCTCACTATGTCATACGACCCGTATGGTAAGGGCAAAGGGCCACCGACACCATTTCTATTAACGCAGCCGTGGCCCGAGAGCGGGAGATCGCGGGAGATCGTGCCGGGACCCCCCACTGGACCCCAGGTAATTTAAAACATTTTGGGGGGGTTCGGGAGGGTGGGGGATTTGTTTTAAAGGGTCGGGTGGGTTTTAGGGTTGTTTTGGTGTGCCGGTTTTCCCGCCCTCCCCCGATTTACGATTTTTAACGATTTAAAAAAACAAACAAACATGACGATCAGATTTCCCTCCCCCCCCCAGCCAAAATCGATCGTTAAGACGATCGATCACACGATTCACATCCCTACTGCTAAGACCACAGCCACCTTACTCTTGAATCACATATTCAGTCGTTGGGGTCTGCCTATGAAAGTAGACTCAAACCAAGGCCCACATTTTACTGAATAGGTAATTAAATACATGTAGAAACTGTTGGGTGTTAAAAGTAAGCTCCACATATCATATTACCCCCAGTCATCAGGACAAGTGAGTGAACACAGAAAACCATAATCAGCATTCTAAACAAGTATGTGTCCATATCAGGTAAGGATTGGGATATCAAATTACCCCTAGTGTTAATGGCTTTCCGAGCCACACCACACCATACTACGGAGTTCTCCCCATTTGAGATGATGGCAAGCAGAGAAGTGACCTTACCCATGCATTTGCTTTACAGGATGCAGGATGCTAATTTGGCTAGTCCTACAACCCCACATGAATATGTTACCTATCTGCGGGAACATTTGCAAAACACTGTTGCCTTTGCCCAAAAGAATTTGGAGACAAACGTCAGAGGTAGAAAAGCCTAATATGATTTAAAAGCTAACTCTAAAGAGTATAAAATTGGAGACAAGATCTTTTACCATGGTTATAGTAAAAACAAAGCAAAGAAAGCACATTTTTACCTAGCTGGAAAGGACCTTTTGTCATTGTGGATAAAGTCTCACCAGTCACGTATCTTATTCAAATTAAGACAAATCCTTATGGTCCTTAAATGGGTCCACATTAACCAGATCAGACCTTGTCACCCTCATAAATTTGTGGATCAAAGTGCTGTGTCCAATGACACCGACATTAACAATAAGGCAGAAGAGTTGTTCTCTACTGTTTTTTAGATAAAAAGCCAGTCCCTAAAGGCGATCATCCTAGTGCTGCTGGTGATAGAAGCAGAAGCTGCCAAGCTGGTCGAGCCATAATATAGGCATCCAGGACCTCACTCGCTCGCATCCACCCCATACAATCAAATAAACACTGAGCCATTCATTTGGGTAAAACAAGGCCGCAGCTTTAATCATCAAGTGGTCCGAGCCTACATTAACTCATTAACAATAACCTGGACTTTGGTATAGCAACCACCGCCCACCAGTCTATCCGCCACCTTCCGGCAAGATAGCTTAAACCAGCCCCTCGGCTCGCTCTTTGGCCTCCACCCACCAGGTTCCGACTCCCGCCACTCTCCTGCAAGGAGCCAACCTGGGTGGACTCCCGCCGCCAACCTGCCAGAAGTCTGGCCAAGCGGCCCCCGCCTCATCCAGCAAGGGGCCAGTCACTGCCAACAGCTCCAGTTGTCAACCACCGTCAGCTTTTACCAAAATCCAATTGACAACAATATAATTGAACCTTTATGGCTCGGACCAACCGCCCAAGTATTCCCCCCCCCCCCTTCTACCCCCAGCTGCGACAAACCCCCAAACCCCCACACAATACAAAACTATATAAAGCAAAAGGGTGGGTGGGAGGGTCGCGCGAAACAGCTGCCCTCCTACTCGATCCCAACGCCCGACTATCGCCCTGCTCCCGATCCTTGCCTTACACCCTTTCAAATTTTTGCCCCAGCCAATCAATGCCTTCCACGATCCCCCCCCTTGCTCCCTCCGCCAATCCCCTGATCCCACGATCTTAGCCCGCGCGCTCGCTCTACCACTCCATCCCCCCCCCCTCCCCTTTGAAACGTCACGCTACTGTCCTCAGCACGCTGCCTATTTTAACCACCCCCTTCCTTTCCCCCCCCCCCCCCCCGCTCGCGCCTGATCGCACCCGTCGCCTCAGTGGGCCTGTGCCCACATTACGCCGTCCGGCCGGACACAAGGTCCGACCGGTCTTCCAGGTCTTTCCTCCAGCATCATGATACACCCCTGGCATCCTCATTACACAGTCCCAGATCATCACGCAGAAAGTCTTTGTGTCGCTGGTCCCCCAACATGTGATCCTGAAATATTTTAACCTCACCAACATGCATTTGCCTGCAACTAAAGCTTGGTTCAAGGATCATCTGAAATATGCTACCCAGAACGTTCTGAACATTTTTAGCCAATTGGACAAAATTATGATCCAGTCCATTAAAAAAACATATAGGCTGTCTCAAATGTTTATTGGACTAATTGCTGGATTCATTATTTTTTCTGCCCTGGGTTCCCTCTTTGGTGCATCCATGTCCATTGCCAATGCAGTTTCTGTGAAAAATTTGCAGAACACTTTTAAAGATTTGCAGGACCATATGAAAAATATCTCTAAACAGATATGACACCAACAAGAACATTTAACTTCTCAACGTAAACCACGAAGTAACACTGTCACCTTGGTTAACCTACATTCTCAAGCAATTAAGCATAACCAAGAGGACTTTACCACCATTAAAACTGTGCTGAGCAAACACCAGACTTTTATCCAGCCCATTCAAGTGTTCACCAATGACTTGTTTAGAGAGCTGGACAACAGCATGAGTAACTTAATGAAAAGACAGATTCCAACCTATTTAGTCTCTACAGATGTCATTACAGATGCATTTGCTAAAATTACCCGGAACAACATTGAGCCGATCCAGGTCCAGATTGCTTATCATATGGATAATGCTATACTTCTGTATGTGGATATTGAGAATATGTGAACATTGTGTATGTTTTAAATTTGCCTTTCATTTTACCTGAGAATGTTTATCAATTGAAGCAAGTAATTAATGTAGGTACATGGACAAACAATGAATACCTATGTGTAGACATCCCTGCCCTTCTAGCCTATCAGAGTGACAACCTATGCCAACAAACAAAGGATATACATTGGTTGTGTCCTGGTAAGCCTTTTCTGAAGGATACTACAGAGGCTCTGTGTGGTTTGTCCTCGGACAACATTTGAGAGAAATGTAAGATTACCATGACAAAGTATGATGAATTCTCTGAAACCGAGGTTGCTGTTGTAAATTATGTTTGATTAGTTGCATCCCTCTGAATGAGCTTGAGATGTCTA
This sequence comes from Rhinatrema bivittatum, assembly GCF_901001135.1. Lineage (NCBI taxonomy): Eukaryota > Metazoa > Chordata > Amphibia > Gymnophiona > Rhinatrematidae > Rhinatrema > Rhinatrema bivittatum. Next base: position 381,302,856 of record NC_042616.1, read on the forward strand.
ACAAGTATGATGTTACCAGTAAGGTTCCCTTACCTAGTAATGTTTCTTTAGTCACAGAACCTAAGAACTCCATAGTTACTGCAGGGGGTGTGTCCTTATACTACTTAGAACCAGACCCAGTTCCCACAGAGGTAGAAATCTTAGATGAGTTTCAGGCCATGAAATCAACTTTGATGAAAACCTGGTATATCTTTTAGGCTACAAAGACTCTCACACTGTGGAACTGTCTGTAGATCAAGACACAGCAGAAATTGCTAATTACAATTATGATTCCAGAGATGAAGATATTTTGCAAACTGATTATATACTGTCTTATGCCTTACCTGCCTTAGCAATGGTGATCGTAGTCCACATTCTATTTTCAATCACCCTCTTTAACAGGGTAAGGACCCTGATGAGACACACATGGGAAAGGTCTCACTGTAAAGCTATGCGCTTGTTAAACCTCCCACAGCCCCCATCTCTGGAACTTTGTAAGGTACCAGATAGTCAGTGCTCACAGTTCATCACTTTCCAGACTAGGAAAGGAGGGTTGCACACACACACTCTATCTCAAGTCTAAGATGATATCTCTATCTCATATTTCTACAGAATGCACCACGTGAGAACTACATTATTTTCTTGCTTCTTATCATACCATAGATATCTTACCATAGATATTTCTTATTATTATTATTATCCATTTATTTTTATTCATTATACCTTTTACCTTTCCTCAACCTAATGATTATTGTATTCCTTATTATTCTATCTATTATTACATTATTACATTAATCCCATGCTATTATTACCATTATCATTCCTTATAAGCACTATGATTATTATTAATATTGCATTATTACTACCTCAGGTTGATGATCATGTTGGTGGTCATACATGTCAGACAGCTGAGGCCTGCATAGTAGCTGGTAGTTAGACTTAAGCAAGATAAGCTCCATTGCTGGCTCATCTCGCTTAAGAAGGGGGAAATGTAGGGTGATATCTCCTGATATCTCCTGTTTACCAATGATGCAAAATTATGAATTATGATAATGTACAGGCCAAACTCTGACAGGCCCAGATGCTGCTACAGCAAGAGAAGGAATTTACCCAGGTGAGCTTTAAACTGCATTGCATCAGTGGAAAAATGAAGACGCCTTGTCCTAATGAAAAGAAGGATGCCTTATCAGATGTGCCTGTTTGTCAATTCATGTACAAATAAAGAAACCAGACAGAAGAGACAATACAACTTAAGATCCTAAGCAAGTGTCAGGGACAAGCAAGCAAGCAGAGTGCAGAAGTTTATGAAGATCCCCACCTTTGTAAGGAAGAAGGGGGGGCAGCCTGAGACAATGCTAACACTCTGACATACAGCTTGGCATACAGCTGTGGCAGTTCTCCCCCCAAAGGAATGGATGGGGGGGACAAGGACCTGCAATGTGGCAGGTCCTTGTCCCCCCCTGCAATGTGGCAGGACACCTCCCAAAGTAATGGGGAGGGGGAAAAAGACCTGCAATGTGGCAAGAGACCCTCCACAAGGTTATGCATGAGCCTATGCATATTTATCAGCTGGGAAGTATAAAAGAGGGGAGGAAGGAAAGAAAAAAAAAAAGAAAAAAAGAATGGAACACCTGGGGGAGAGCAGCCCTGAAAGAAAGAAAAGAAGGCACAAATCCTGAACACCAACCCAGGGAGGAAACCCTAAGAATGAGAACCTGTGCAGAGGTGTCCCTGGAAGCGAAAGGAGGGTCCGAGGCTGATCAGATATCCCTGCTATCGAGAAGGGAGAAGACTAGGTGCAGCCAGGTGATCAGAGCGAGGAGATCCGGGCTCATATGCGGGAAGTGACATGGAGTCATAGACGGTGAAGGGTAAGAATCAGCCCATACAGCCGGCACGCACCAGAGCCAGAAGCTAGCCTCCTTCCTGCACAGCCTGCCCGTTCTGCCAGCAACTAGTCCTAGAAAAAAGCCTCTCCCTGCCCATGCTTTCCAGCTCTCCAGCCGGAACCTGCTTCAGAGGTGAACAGAGGTATCGCCTGAAAGTTGGAATCAGGGGTAAGTAATTTAGCCATAAGTATTAGTATCTTAGGCAGGCTAAAGTATATGGCATGTCTTGTTACCACCCATGATACAGAACTTTCTTTATGGAAAACTGCCACTTTGTGGCCAGGATGTTAGAGATAGTAATTGTTGTCATTTTCTAAATGCTATGTCATACCTAATCTGAGGAGAATACAAGTTGTCTTTTCCCTGACTTAGGATTGCAAGTAAGTTGGGAGGGTAGTTGGCAGTGTCTTGTAGCAGACAGATCCCTGCACCTCCTAACCTGCCTACAGGAAGTTGAGTACATCTTGCCAGATATATAAATTTTATATCTGTTGCTAGTATTGCACACAAATGAAACCAAAACTGTCTAGAATATCATACTTTCTCAACAGTTTAATAAGCATTTGGCATTTTTTAAAACAGTTCCTAAATTACCAGTCCCACTGTTCTTGATCTGTGCTCCTATAATAATAAGACTTTCAGCAAGACTCTTAACCAAAAACAGCCCTATACTAGGTGCCTTCGTACAGTTTGCCATCAAAAAGCTATGCTACCACTATCCAAATGTCAAAACAGCAAAGATACAGAATAATTAATGATCTCAGCAAAAACTAGTCATCTGTCAGCAGAAATGTTACCTGAAAGTTGACACTAGTACAGCTCCTTTTATACACCAGATGCCATTTACATGTACATATTAGCCTGAATAGCTGTGCAAAATAAATGTGCGGCCTCATTTCTGTTTCAATGAAGCACACAGCTCTGTATGCATATAAAATGCAATTTATTGCCATTATTAAGAGAAAACCTGAATTTCTATCTGCAAATACCAGAAAGCTACATGATATTTCTTTTTTCGTACATGTTTTCCAGCCGATTTGACCCCTACAGTTAGTAAGCACTAAATGGCATCCATTACTTTTTCAGATCAATCTCATTAGCAGATCCTGGGCAGTTTGATATAACAAAGCTACAGACTAACCTAAAAAATAATAATAATAATCCACTCTTGTGCTCTGTTTCTTCTTTTGAGTGCTGAAGGCAAAAGGATGCATTTTAAAAATGACTCAGCTATGCCACACCTTTTAAGACATCATTTATATATAGTCCACTTTTGAGTACCAGGAGAGAAAGAACAATCTGTGTAAATTACTGTAAATGAGAACCACCTTAGAAAGTATAATTCCTAGCAAAGTACTTCTTGAAATCTGTACTGAACCATTTTTATTGGATTCTAGACAATATAAGATTTATAAATATATAAATGTGTATGATGCAAGCTTCTGAAACATCATGTCAGAGTAAGATCTGAAAGGTACAATCTTGTTCAGGTTCTTTTTCCAATACATTTTTGAGTTAATAGTATTTAATGATCTTTTCCAGATCATCCATCAGCTTAAATAAAAACATGATGAAAGGACTAAATAGGCAGAACATAAGTCCGTTGTTAATGGCAACTGATACATTTTAGGACTGAAATAGATATATTTATTTTATGTATTTATTTAAAAGCATTTATGACCCGCACCTCCAAAACAAAGTCGGAGGCAGGTAACAAAACGACATGCATAAATTTGTTAAAAAGACAAAAACAAAAATACAAAAATGGAAACCAACAATGTACATGTATAAATCAAATCAATCCACCACAAGAGATCCATCATTGAGAGAGTAGTGGACAGATAAACTTATTCAATATTAGCAAAGGCAAGAATAAACCGATAGGTTTTTAGGAGTTTCTTAAATTCCTTTGTATCTGTGGTGAGTCTGATGTTACAAGGAAGGGAGAACCATAGAGTACGACCATAAATTGAGAAGGTGCGCTCAAATTGGAGAGGGAACATCTAAGAGGAACTGGCTGATGGAGTGTAAAGGACATGAGGAATTGTGACTTTGTAAAGTGGACTCTATTCAAGGAGCAGAAATATTGTGAAGCAGATTATGAATAATTATAGCGTACTGATTGTGGTATAAGATTGCTACAAATGAAATGCTTTAAGTATTGGCGTAATATGTTCATGTATCTTTGTGCCCATTAATAAACAGATGTTTTCATTCAGGACAAAACAATACATAATTCTATTCACTACCATTTTATTGGCATTCATGTTCTTTTAGTGATTATCCAGTACCTGAAACCAATCATGATCATGTTCTTTTAAAACACTAAAACACATAGCAAAATGACACAATGACAAATTTTCTCAGTACTTGTTATCCTTGGTGGCTTTTCTCTTCCCATGCTCAGAATATTCCAAACCCAAAGATGACCCGAAAAATTAATATTCTGAGCAAAACAGAGAGTATGGTGTATGAGTAATAGAGAAGCTCAAGAGTCATCATATGAAAATCTTTTATGGAATAACCATTCCACAGACTTCTAGGAAGCATTACATCAACTTTCAGGGAGATATGAAGTCCTTTATCTGAAATTAGAACTTTAACCATTGCTCTGCACTAGAAATGCAGAAATGCAACAAACCATCTCTGGCCAATCCAATTAATTATAATCAATCCCACAATCAGAAACTCGAGCTTCTTTCATAGTGATCAATGACACCACAAAGACACTATAACAGTATAGTTGGCCCCAAATAGCTTCACAAAAAAAAGACACATTAGAAAACAACATGTCATCTGTAAACAAAACCTGCATACTTTGTCACATTAGCAAAATATAGAATGGTTTTCCATTAGATGTACACTGTTTATTAATGAGGACAGGACAGCTATTTCCATCTTCAACTCCAGGATTCCCCTGATGTGAATTATAGACGTTTTTCTGTACTCATGAGCAAAATCTTTATCCAATTGTTACCTTTTCATATTATGTCTGTCCGTGTAATCACCAGCTGTATAACTGAAATAGTCCTTCTGATATACATAATATGAAGCACTGCTACAAATGCATCACACTATAAACCTGTGTGCTGTGTGTTGTCGATGGAGGAAAGATCTTACTGTTATTTTTTTACATGATTAACAGAGTGCAATTTAGCAGCAGTAAACTCCTTTACCAGGTTTGCCTTGGAAATGGATTTCATCTCCTCTAGCACACGAAATTACTGCCATCTTCAGGTGCATGCTCAATCAGCAGGTTTTCTTACACATTTAATCCAATTGTCACTAAAATCAATAAGAAACCAGTAAAATATGTCCCCTGACCAGGGCCGGTGCAAGGGGATTTGGCGCCCTAGGCGAGCCTTTCTTCCTTGCGCCCCCCCCCCCCCCCGGTCTCGGCCCCGACTCCTACCTCATTCTCAATCACGCCCACTGACTGGGGTTTTCTGGGTCGCGAGCAGATTGGGCACTGCTTGCGGCCCGCCAAATCTCCACTCCTCTTTGCCACCACTTGCGGCCCCATATGGCTCGCACCCAGTGGCGCACCAAGGGTCTCCAGCACCCGAGGGCTAATGCATTTGTGTGCCACAGAAAATCAGTGGCATCTCTAGACAGAAGAATTTGTTTTGGGTTGGGGGGAGCCAAAATGACATTTCTTCATCACACCCACCTCTATAGCATGGATCCTGCTTTAAAATTGGTTATAAAAAAAAGTGTTGTTAAAAAAAGTCCAAAGGGTCCTCTGCATTATTTTAAAAAGCTGGCCAGTTTCACACTTCTAGTAAAACTACTATAAAATTATTTGATAGCCTCATTCAACTAATTCTATATGGATTATGAGAGTGAAGTCTGGAATTTATAGGAAGGGACAGAATGTCAATATAAATCCTGCACCTCCAGTTCTGTAACTCTGTGCATCCACTGAAATTCCCCCAAACAATGGAGCTTGGATGTTTCCGTTACAGCTCATCATACTAAAAGATATTTTCAAATTCTGGTGTCACCTCACAGTAACAGCAGCACAAACACCTTCCACTGCCAGACACATTGTGAACTAACACAAAACCTCGCAAAAAAAAGACACTCAAAATCTATACTGCAATCCCATCATAACATAACAGTAATAACACCAAGGACTCAAACAACAATAACCCTACCTGTGAATAAGCAAGGGTAAATATTACACTGGGTCCTAGAATACCAATACACCACCTACTGAGGAAACAAAACAAACCCAATTGCTATAGATCCCTATTCAGACACTACATGCTAGCAGAATCTCTCATCATGGTCACACACACAGAGCAGAGACAGACCCTAACCAAATACAGAATACAAAATAAAGGAGCACAAATTAGACAAAAACTGGAATGGAAACCCCAAGAAGTCAGACTCTGTGTATTAGCAATGGAAAAACAGAACAACCATTCCTCATAAAACAAATAAAATAAAGAAACAAAGCATCAGTTATAATAGTAAAACCATACTAATAAAATATTTTAAAACTACTGATAAATAGAATTTCTATTAATTAAAATCATATACATTTTTTACAATTTCCCAAACACCAATAAATATTTCAAAACAGTACATATATCAAATAACACACAATAATTAAAATTAATAAGGATTTTAAAAAGCCCCTGCTGTCCATACATGGGAGCTCTTGATTTCCAGTCACCCTGATATTGTCGAGGATTAGGAGGTTATCCTCTCTCTCTCACACATACTCACATGTCCATTCTCTCTCACACATACACTGTCACATACATACACATTCATGCTCTTATACCCACCATAACCTCTCGCTCTCACAGACACTGACACACTCAGGCTCTAAGGCACTCTCTCCCCCCCCCCACACAAACTTTTACTCCCCTGGATTTTCTCATACACACTCATGCTCTCACTCTCACTGGCTCCCTCACATACACACAAACACACACTCCCAGGCAAGCTCCCACTCGTTCTCACACACACACACACAGGCAAGCTCCTAGTCATTCTCACACTGAACCCCAGGCAGGCTCCCATTCATTTTCACACCACTCCCTCCCCATCCCCCAGGCATGCACACATTCATTCTCACACACACAGACCCCCAGGCAGGCACCAATTTATTCTCACACACACCCATACACCACAAACAGGCAGGCACCTATTCTCACACATACAAACCCCAGGAAGACACCCATACATTCTCATGCACTGACACACCCTCAGGCAGGCACCCATGCATTCACACACATACACCCCCAGGCAGACTCCCATTCATACACATGCACACACTAAAGGCAGAGACCCCCTCTCTTTCTTTTGCCAGCAACCTCAGAGCCTCTCTCATTCTTCTGCTGCCACTGTCACTGCCGCTGTATGGCTATTGCGGAGGTGCTGATTGCTGCTATTGGCACTGAAGCCCATTCTGCTGCCTCCTCTGTGCAGGCCCCATGGGCTTCCAGTTCCTCTATGCTGATCTTGTACATTGTGAGATCCGCATAGAGAAAGTGCTACTCTTGCACATTCCCAAAGATTACATGTTCCAATCAGTAAAAAGTAATTTATTTCTTTTTACATTTGCTGTCTGATCTTAGTTTTCTAATCGGTTGGTCACAGGCTTTTTTTTTTCCACCTTCCCTTTCTTACTTTTTTGCCAATTCCTTTTATAACATATTTATTTTCTCTCCATCTGTCTGCTTCCCTCAAACACACGGTCAGGTTCTCATTCTCACATGCTTTCTCTCTCTCACATACACAGGCACTCATTCTCACATGCTGTCCCTCATACAATCATTTATACACAGTCTCTCTCTTGCACATGCTGTCTAACTCTCACTCCCACATGCTGTCTTGCTCAAGCACAAGTTCTCACTGTCACATGCTCTCTCTCATACAATCATTCCTACACACAGCGCTCTCACTGTCACATGCTGACTCACACACACAGGCTCTCTCTCACTCCCACATGCTGTCCTGCTCAAGCACAGGCTCTCACTGTTCACATGCTCTCTCTCATACAATTCATTCCTACACACGGGCTCTCACTGTCACATGCTGACTCACAACCACACACCACCGGCTCTCTCTCACTCCCACATGCTGTCTTGCTCAAGCACAGGCTCTCACTACCACATTGCTGTCTCTCACACACACAAAGGCTCTCCCATGCTGTCTCTGCAAACATTCAGGTCTTCACTCCCCACACACACACACAGTCTCTCAACTCATCTCATGCATCGCACACTACACACTATACAAACCCCTCAAGTCTCTCTCTCACCTCTGGGCCTCCTCTTCACGGGCCACTGCAGGATGGGCTCTGCAGCGGCCCCGGTCTTCTCGAGCCGCGCTGATCCTCTTCTGAACGTGGCAGACTGCTCCTCCCCTTCCGGCACACGGCCTGATGCTCCTCCTCTTTCCTGCCCGCGCGGCTCCGGCAACATTTTTCTTTCCGGGCCGCACGGGCAGGAAGGAGGAGAAGTTCCTGCATTGGCTGATGCTCTCCTCCCTTCCTGCCCGCGCGGCTCCGGCAGGAAGGAGGAGAAGTTCCTGCATTGGCTGATGCCTCCTCCTCCTTCCTGCCCGCGCGGCTCCGGCAACATTTTTTTCTTCCGGGGCCGCGCAGGCAGGAAGGAGGAGGAGCACCAGCATGTTTAGACGCAACTGTACCACGGCCCTGCGATCTTCTTGCTGTGTGTATCTGCCATTGGGATGATGTCCACCGGCGGCCATTGGCCGTCAGCGGCTCGGCGCCCCCTAATGCTCAGCGCCCTAGGCGATCGCCTAGTTCGCCTAGTGCTTCGCCGGCCCTGCCCCTGACCATCATCAATAACCCCTCAATGAAAGCTAAACTATTTTTAAAAATTGGACCTGGGGCCCACTGTTGGCTCAGTGGCAGTGCTGTGGACCTGGGGCCCGCTGGTGGCTCAGTGGCAGTGCTGTGGACCTGGGGCCTGCCTGGTGGCTCAGTAGCAGTGCTGTGGACCTGGGGTCCTGCCTGGTGGCTCAGTAGCAATGCTGTGCACTTGCCATGTGGAGGAACCTGGGTTTGATGCTCAGGTCTGGGTTGGCTGGGACTGGAGATGCTGCACAGGCAGTGTTCACAGCCCTTAGGAAGAGAGATCCCAGTCATTGCACAATGGTGACACCTAGTGCTTGGATATAAGACCCTTGATTTTAGGGTTCTGCAAAAAACATGCATGACCCCCAGACACTGTCACTGCAGCTGACTGGAAAAATAAAAGTTAGAAGAAGGGATATAAAATGGGGGGGGATTCCCAGGAAGTTTTTTTATTTATTTATTTTTTAAGTTGGGAATAAAGGTTTTAAAAAATGTGGTCTTGCAATAAAAACATATATACTAGTTCAGAAACTCAAAATCAAAGACAACAAAAAATGTTTCATACTTCTTACTCTGCCTCATACATTACCCTTTTCAATATCCTTGGAGCAGATTACTTGTCCAATGCTACAGAAATCATGTATAGCACAAACTTTACTAAGCAGGAGGAGCCGCTTGGGAAATGTGCATGACTTTTTCCCATCAGAGAACCTAGGATTTATCAGTCCCACCAATCCCATCCCTAATATCTTGAAATTAATGCTGTTTTCAAAAGTATTCTTAAAAATTTAAAATTCAGCTACTGAAATGCATACACTTAAGGGAAAACAATCTCTGCAGGCTTGGTAGAACTGTATAATCATTAGAAACATATTTTATTCTCCTTTTGAATCACTCCAAATACCAAAAGGACAAATCAGTTATACTTCCACAGGAATAGATCAGGAAGAACAAATTAGATCCCTGGGACATTTTTTTCACATATCCTGATTAGTATTCACTACCTAAGCACACCTCAGGAAGGATAGATCTCCCTCTTAGCAGTATGCAAGTTATGATGTGAAGCTGAAATGTTGCAAACCCCACAAATTCTCGATCAAGCCTCTTCCAAACTATTAGCAAAGTACTGCATAATAAAATAAATTCAGGTTTCACTGCCCGCTCACTGAAAAAAATAAAAACAGGCAAACTAAATAGCTCTTACGTGCATCTGTTGCTTAATAACTTCACTAGGCTACAAAGGGGGATGCAAGAGTGCTAACCTACAGATGAGGCTTCCCAATGAAGGCAATTATGCACAAAAAGGATGACGATTTTGTTTTTTTAGGAATAAACGTGGGCCAGACAATAAAGGGACCTCACCGCATTCTCCTGACATCGGACAACAGCCCGGGAAGGTAAACAAGCACCTATGCAGCAGAACGCTGTTGTCCTCTGAAATAACAAGCAGGGCTGCATGTCTGCTTCCTTGCCACCCCCAGCATCTCTTCTCATGATCCCGGACGTGTTAGTTGCATCTCGGAAATCAAATATGTGTTGTAAAAAAGAAACAACCACCTATAGTCCGAGCATCTCCAGCAAAATAGTCAAAACCTTTTTTTTTCTATTTAGCAAGTCAGACTATAGAGGGTAATAAATAGCAATCAACTGCATTCACATCTACTCTGCGACTTTGATTCCCCTCAGTCGGAAAAGCATTATCAGCAACTGGGACATTTTTCTAAAAAAATAAAAAATAAATCTATTTTCAGTGCAAATCCGGCTTAGCACCCATGAAATTCCAATGTGTAGCAAACAAAAAAAAGGTTGGGGGGATGAAGGGGACTAGAATAAGAGATGGGAGCAATTTTTTATTCTCCATAAAAGTACATTGGAAAACAGTGGGGCACAGCAGTAAAGGGAAGGCTGATGAAAAAGCTGAGCTTACCGCGGTATCGTAGAGCCGCAGGTCCAGGAAGTAGGGCTGCAGCAGGGACTCGTTGCGGATCTGGTCGATGGCCAGCTGCACGGCAGGCAGGATGCCCGGCCCGATGCTACCCTTCGCCACCGTCTCGCTGAGCGGCATCAAGCCCATGATGGAGAGCGGGTGCCGTTGGAGGGCAACCCGGACCGTTGTGCCCCTGCCACCCGAGCCCCGAGCCAAGCCCGGCCCCAAAGCCCAAGCCCAACACCAGCAGCAGGCAGCGAGGAGGCAGCAGCAGCAGCGCCGCCGCCGCCGCGCCCGGGGGCTCCCCAGTCGCCCGCCGCCCCTTCCCCGGCCACTGCGGCGCCGGATCGGGGCTTGTCAGGTTTCCTCGGGGTCGAGCCATACCGGGGTGTGCGGCGGGAGAGGCGAGGCGGCAGGGCTCACTCGGCTCGCATGGCGCCGGGCACCATGCACCGCCGGCCGGGCAAGAGGAGGAGGAGGAGGAGATCCAAAGCAAAATCTCCCGGCGGCCGACTTCCCCCCTTCCCTCTTTAGAGGCGCAGGGTCTCCCCCTCCACCACCACCTCTCTCTTCCTCGCAAGTCCCTCCTCTTCCTCCTCCGCGGTTCCCCCTGCTGCTGCAGTCGCAGATATTAAAGACAATTCACAGTGGCGAGAGATAGAGGGAGGAGAGGAAAGTGCCGGCGGCGGCTGCTCCTCCTCAGCTCTCGGCTTTTTGTCAGTCTCCAGTCACAGCGGCCCACGGCCAACAACAACATCAAAATCCAGATATGTGTGTTGTAGATTCCTCGGGGGAAGGGATACAAAGAAAACGACCCCAACGGACCAGCAGTGGGCGATGAAGCGGGTGAGGAGGAGAGGCAGGGGATGGGAAGGAGTCCCTCCATAATGCCCCCGCTGGGCCGTGCTGCAACAAACCTGTCGCCCGCTTCGCTTTAATCAGAAAACAGCAGCAGCAGCTCCCCCGGATCAGATAGGTCGGGGAAGTGCCACCTCCCAGTTGCCACAGGCTGCTGTGACTTCCTGAAGGTTTGAGGCGAGGGATTTCCGCGGCTGTGCGAGCAGCGGAGCTACAGGATGCAGGAGAGAAGCGCCAGGAGCCCGCGGGAGGGGGGAACAGCAATCTAGAGAGGAGGGGAGGGCGAGCTGCATGTATGTGAGGAGGAGGAGGAGGGGGAGAGAGATGGTTAAGAAATGGTGCCGGGAGATGTGAAAAACTGTATGTCACTGAGGCAATGATTCGGGAGCCGAGATTTATTTTATTTCTATTTTTTCTGATGAAGAGTCATGGGACCAAGTGAAAGCGTTTTGTACATGGAGATGTGGTTTGATTTGAACAAGTTTGTTTCCTTGCAGGGATTGCCCGCTTTGAAGCCAGATAAAGGAACCAGTTTAACCGTTCAATATCTAAAACGAAGAAAGCCCTCGCCGCACCTTTTGCCTGTTCTCTGCTCTAACAAGGCGCTGCCAAAGCCAGGGATAGGGCTGCCCGGCGTACAAAGAGGGGGTTCATTATACAGTAGGGTTGAGCTCGAGCGGGCTGCTGTGAAACCTCAGCATGCCTTGAAACTGGGATCCAGAGGAATAAGAACAGTCGGTGCTTTCCAGACCAAGCACGAAAAAAGCGTTGGAGGCCGAGGAGCGCCCACGGACCTGCTCCTGCGCAGGCGAGCAGCGCCCGCACTCTGGCCACACGCATCCGTGCACAGGCAGACTGCCTGCCTGCAGAAAATACTCCTGCATCTACGTGCGCACAGGCAGTCTGCAAGCGCCCGAACGGTACCCGCTCCAAGTCCGCGCCGCTAACGGAGGAGACTGCTTAGTATTCGCAATACAGACTACCATTCACGCCGGGGTCTGAGGCAACCTAAACATCCGGGGGTAGGGGGGCCTGCCGCTCATTCATTGATCTTGCCATGCCCTCACTGAAATTCGTAATGGAACTTGCAGCAGTGAAAGTTAAGTGTAATATCCTGACAAGAGGCTGCATTACTGAACTTTGTCTGCCAATAGAATTGCACAGTGAGAGCGCCAGAGGCAGCAGCATGTATTCTCCGAGCAGAACAGTAGCTGGCATCTTTCTGCTTGCAATTCAAAGCACATTTTCTGTGTGCTAGATTTGTTGCAGATGCAGCAAGGAGTTCTGAACACAGAAACAGGCCGATGCAATATCGGATGCTCAGGTCAGCAGTTAGCATGCACTAGATACCTCCAATACAATAACGGTATTATAGAATCCAAAATGTGCGTCCAATCGAGCGCGTAGCTAATAGAACTCATCACATGCAAATTCCATGTAGATGAGGCTATTAGTTATTACCCTACAATGCTAAAAAATTTCCACGCGACCAAGATGCCCATTTTAACGCAGCAAATTTAACTTCTGCCTGGGAGCAGGTGTTAAAGGCATGCCGCACTCAAGGGCCTAGGAAAAAAAAGAAAAAATGCTGCTTTCTGTGGTTTCTCCTATAAATATCCTCAGGATACAGTAGAAGGAACCAGAGGAAGCAGCGTCCCCAAGTTCTGGCCTCATTGAAGGAGTGAATAAATTAATATTAAGTGTCACTCCTTCACTTACTGTCCATTGGTCCATTATGTCAGTGAAAAGGACCAATTGGGAACAGCCCTGCCGGGGTGGGGGGGGGGGGGGAGGAAGCTCTGGCCAGGCTGTTGTGGACACACAGCCACTCTCCTGGGCACCCAATCCACAGTTCTAGGGATGCACAAATTATCCATTGTACATCGTTTTAGTGAGACAGTTCATTTGCCTATTGCATTGAGCGCCCAGGAGAGGTGGATGTGCGTGTGTTCAAAAAAATGTTGTGCCCAGTTTGGATGCACTTTTTTATGCAATGATATTGCATCAGCCTGAAAATGTGAAATGGGAGTACTGCTTAGCACCCCTCACATGGAAATCCTATGCAAATTAGGGCATTAAGTAGTTCTTCCCAATGCAGACAGGTGTGTTGGCCCTGAAATATTAACTCCAGGTTAGAGATGGGGTTAAGTTTCCAGCCCTACTGCACTGGAAACTTAAAATCCCCATAAAAAGTTTTAAAAAGAGAAAAAAAAAGTCAACTGGATAGTACATTCTGTCCGGATAATTGACAGCAGTAAACCATGGCCAGACATCCAGACACTACAAGTATAAATATCTGGATAAGTCCTCAGTATTGGGCACTTTCCCAAGTTAAAATGTGTGTTTGGTCTTCCCCCGCTTCAGTTGGGAGCAGGAAAAAGTAGGGCCCCCGCCAGCTCAAGAAGACACTTTGGCCTTCACCCCATCAGCTTCCTTCGCCCTGGGCACTTAGGAACAGGAGGAGCAGCGCAGCTTGTGGAGCTACAAGAAAAATAATCATTTTCCCTTCTTCTCCCAGCAGTCAGGAGCAGGAGGAGCAGACCCGCTCACCGGCTAGAACATTCAGCATTGATCTTCCCTCAGTCTGGAGCAGGAGCAGAAGCAGCACGGTCTGACTCTAGAAGGAGGAGTCTGCTGGCCCCTGGGACTGAAGAAGGGGGGCTGCTGCTGCTTCTGCTTTTCTTGCTCCTTGTGCTTCCAGAGGGGGAAACAAGTAAGAGAGAGCAAGTGTATGGGTGTGAGTGTGATTGAGCATGGTAGAGAAACGAATGCGTTGTAGGTGTGACTGAGCCTAGCAGAGAGCATGTGTATGGGTATAGATGTGATTGACAATGGCAGAGAGCGAGAGTATGGGTGTGATTGAACATAGCAAAGAGTGAGTGTATGGGGGATATTTGAACTTGGCAAGAGTATGGTGTGATTAAACATGGTAGTGAGCGGGTGTGTAGCTGTGATGAGCATGACAGAAAACTTATGTAGGTGTGTGGGTGTGATTTAGCATGGCAGAAAAGCATGTGGGCAGGTGTGATTGAGCACAACAGAATGCAAGTGCATGGGTGTGGATTGAGCATGGCAGAGAATGTGTTCAGTGGCATGACTGAAAGTGGCAGAAAGCATGTTGTAGTTGTGATTGAGTAAGGGAGACAGAGTGTGTGGGTATGACTGAGCATGGCAAACAGTGCGCATGGTTGCAGTTGAACATAGCAGAGAGTGTGTGTTGGTGTGATTGAGCATGCAGGGAGCATGTGTGTGTGTGAGGACTTAGGTTAATCCGGCGATAACGGGGGGCGGGCCTGCGAAAGCCATAAGAACATAAGAACATAAGAAATGCCATACTGGGTCAGACCAAGGGTCCATCAAGCCCAGCAACCTGTTTCCAAACAGTGGCCAATCCAGGCCATAAGAACCTGGCAAGTACCCAAAAACTAAGTCTATTCTATGTTACCATTGCTAATAGCAGTGGCTATTCTCTAAGTGAACTTAATAGCATGTAATGGACTTCTCCTCCAAGAACTTATCCAATCCTTTTTTAAACACCGCTATACTAACTGCACTAACCACATCCTCTGGCAAACAAATTCCAGAGTTTAATTGTGCGTTGAGTAAAAAGAACTTTCTCTGATTAGTTTTAATGTGCCCCATGCTAATTTCATGGAGTGCCCCTAGTCTTTCTACTATCCGAAAGAGGTAAATAACCGATTCACATCTACCCGTTCTAGACCTCTCATAATTTTAAACATCTCTATCATATCCCCCCTCAGCCGTCTCTCTTCTCCAAGCTGAAAAGTCCTAACCTCTTTAGTCTTTCCTCCGCCGGCACCTCCGGCGGTGCGATCGCTGCTGGCTTTCGCACCCAATAACGCCATCGTAAAAGGTAGTGCTATTGGGTGCGAAACTGGCGGTGAAAGGGCCCTTACCTTTTCGCTGTCAGCGACGTCTTCATGGCATCCGCCCCAGTGTCGCCCTGATTCCTCCCCTTCCGGTGCGGACACCGCCCAGAACCCGCCCGATCTAGGTATCACCCGCGAAAAGGGACGATTCCTTTTGAAAATGACCCCCTTAGTGAGGAGAAAGTTTGTACAAAACAACCCCTCTACTTTCCCTTTGCTAATCCAGAACAATCTGAGGGCTTCTGGAAAAAAATTTGTCCGGTATGGAAAGCAAGAGATTTTATTTTTTTTTTTTTTAATTTTTTATTTATCATTATTTTACATAATAATACAAAGAAAACCTTACATAGAATTACAAGAGATACAATGATGTTGTTCTTTAACAAAAAAAAACCAAACTGATATCTAGTCTTCAAGTAAATAATAACAAGTTAATATAACAAATCGAAGATCTCTTTCTTATGTAGGAAAATTAAGAGAAAAAGAAAGAAAAAGGAGAACATTAGAACATCTTATAACGAGTAGGGTGGTAACACGTCAGGTATATTAATTATGAATCCTACTCTATGGGATGCAGGTTATTGCACTCAAGCCTCTAGAAAGGCCTGTAGTTGTTCCAGACTGAAGAATATGTATGTATTTCCTCAAAGTTTTACAATGCACTTACAGGGATACCGCAGAACATAGGTACCCCATAGTGCTAAAGCTTCAGGACGCAAAGCTATAAATTTCTTCCTATGCAGTCGCGTTGGTCTTGCTAAGTCTGGAAAGATACGGACCTGACCTCCCAAAAATAATACATTCAAATTTTTAAAATAATTCTTCATAATTAATCCAACATCATTTTCAGAGTGAAAAGTTACAAATAGAGCAGACCTCTCTATTATTTCTACTGTAGAAGATTCTAAGAAATTGGACAGATTATCCATATCTATCCTTAATCCAGGTGATATTGGAGTGCTTCTTTGTTTTAAGAAGAATATTTTTTTTACAGAAGGAACTTTATCAGGAGGTATTTTTAGGATCTCTACAACAAACTTTTTAAAAGTCTGAAAAGGCAACTCTCCCATCACCTTAGGAAAGTTAAGGAGTCTCAGATTCAAGTGTCTCAAATAATTTTCTACCGATTCAAGTCTTCTCAATGACGATAGTCTTTCATTCACAGAAATTGCACTTAAATCTTGTAACTTTTTAACTTCAGCAGTTACCTTCGTTATAGCATTAGCTTGATTCTCTTGGTCAGTTTCGATCTTATACATTCTTTTTGAGACCGCCTCTAGTTTGTAGGCCTGCTCATCGAGTTTCGCCGCATTCCCTGCTACCAAGTCCCAAAGGGCATCGAGTGTAACTGTCGCCGGTTTTGTAATTCTCTGCGGGGTAAACGAACCAACTGTCGGCTCTGATGTTACCGCTCTGAGGATTTCACTCTCCACCGCTCTCACTGTTGCCTCGGCAGGAGCCTGGGTTGTTCCTCCCTCTGAACCGGTGCCGGGCATGCCTCCCATCTGAGCATGCTCGAAGGACGCGCTCGTCGGCATCTCAGCAGCCGCAGCATCGGGCAGTAGAAAAGCTTGTGGCAGGGTTCTAGGATCCAGAGGCGTCAAGGATAGTTCCCCGGGTGAGTATGGAGCTCCTTTCCCTTCCTCACCAATGGGGCTGGACGTCCTCGTTCCTGAAATCTGGGTCGCATACTGCAATATCAACCATTGCCCCTCGGGATTCTCCGGGATAGGAGGATATACCCGGATTATCCCTTTTCTTTTGTGTGGCATAAGGGCTATGAATAATGAAAAAGCGTCAGAGGAGGCACAGAAAAACGGAGCAAGTTAATATGCGACCTCTCCCGCGGCCATCTTGATTCCTCTCCCAGGGATTTTATTTTAATCTTTATCAGTTTTAATTATTTGATGTTATTTGATGTGTCTGCTGTTTTAAAATATTTTATTGATGTTTAAAAATCTGTATGAGTTTGTTAATTATTGTATGTTCTGTTCATCAGCTGTTTTGAAATATTTCATTTTATTGGTATGGTTTTAGTTTTATGATTAATGTTTTATATTTCTTGATTTTATCTAATGCTTTATGAGGCATGGTGATGTTTCTCTTTTTCCATTGTTTCTGCATATCAAGTCTGGCTTGTTGTGACTTCCAATTTATTTTTGGTCTGCACATTTCTATTTTATGGTCTCTTTATTCAGTATTTGAGGATCTGTCTGTGTTCTACACATGTGACTGATATGAGGTATTCTGCTACTGTAGGGATCTGTTGCAACCTGGCTTAATCCATTTTCCTAACAGGAGGTGTATTGGTGTTCTAGGACTTAGTGTCTTTCTTACTAGGGTTGTTATTGTTTGTGCTGGCTTTCAGTTCTGTTCTGGTATAGGAGATTTAATTATAATTCAGTTTACTCATGGCTTTCTCAGGGCCAAGCCATAGGCCTAATACCATATGGGTTTCAAGCATCTTTTTGCTTTTCTGGTTGGCATGTTTGGCATCAGAGCACAGGATGTAAATATCATAAATTTGCTGTTAGTGATATTTTTACCACAGAAGACTACTTTAAATTTTATTTTTCATGTATTCTAAATGACTAATTTTTGTGTGGAGAAGGTGTGACAAGTGGGGAGGGGGAGCACAGGGCTTTAAGGGAGAGGGTGATGTCGGCAAGCAACATACTGGGATTTTATTTGGAAATTCCTGCTTGCTCTTTATGGTGTTGGTACAAAGCAGATACAAAGTCTGTAGGTGTGCAGGTACCTACAGTCCCAACTGGCCCCCAGATTTTCAAAGAGAAACTTCATGCACAGTTTTCCAGCCTCTTACCTTATGTACATTGGATATGTTTGATAATTCTAAATCTTCTGATCTATCCATAAGATACAGATAAAAATATTGTCCATGCTCGTTATTTCAGTATTAGAAACCTAACTAATTTAAATAGGTGAACAATATTTGATGCATGTTTGTATAAATATTTTTGTGTGACTTGTTTGTGAACTTTTTGATGGCTATAAGTTATAATATGTATGTAATTTTATACCCTGCCTAGAAATTTAGATACAGCAGGTTATACATTGTTATAAATAAATAAGACTCATGGGTGCCAGGATCTCTGTACTGGAAACCCAAAGTAGCAAGAGAAAACTGCTGGGTAAAAATAAAAATTAAAGTGTCCTACATTTAACAGAGTCTCCCGGCTCATGGTCTTGTATGTTGTACTCAAGGTGAGGACACACTTTTTTCACTAGGCCATAGGTGCCAAATGGCCTGGTTATGGCTCTGTGTCTGAAAATTGCCCAAACTGAGCTGAAAGGAATGCACTTACTGAACAATCAAGGGCAAGCATTGCATGAAAGTGGCTGCCAAGGGTACTCTAGCCATTAGAAAAATGGAATTAAAACAATTATAACACATATTTGATTTTTTAGAATTTATTTTAAACATAACTCTCTGCCATCAGTAGCATGATTTAGGAGGCTTCTGCTCTCGGTTACAAGTGCCGCCCGCGGCAGACTTGTGGCATGGCCCTCTTACCTTCTCACATGGAATCCAGCTCCTGGTTCCTCTTCACTGATGGCGGTGGACTGCCAGCTCTGACCTCGGGTCGCCTCCTGTGCCTCTGGCTCTGCCATGATCCCAAGTGTTGCCAGCCAGGATGTCCTTGCTCGTCGGGCCTCTCTGCGTGGACCGCGGAGAGACACCGCCATTGGCAATGCGCCCCTCCCTAGGCGTGCTCGCACACATCTCTAATTCTTTTAAAGGGCCCGCGGCGGGAACCTGGCCGTGGCCCCAGATGCTGACGTCAGACTCTTCAGCGTATATAAGCTTAGGCCTCGCTCCATAGCGTTGCCTTTGCAACAGGTCTCCTCGTACTCCTCGTACTCGATGCTGATCGAGAATCCTCTCTACTTCATGTTCCTGATTCCTGTATTTCCCAGTTCCTGTCTTCCTCCTTCCTGTCTCGTCTATGAGTTGGACTGACTCTTTGGATTTTGACTCAGCTTTGTTTGACTACTCTTCAGCTTCTTTCCTCAGCCACACTTGACTATGCTTGTCTTCTCCGTGCCCTGACCACTGCCTTGATTGACTATGCCTGCCTTCTCTATGTCCTGACCACTGCCTTGATTGACTACGCTTGCCTTCTCCGTGTCCTGACCACTGCCTTGATTGACTACGCCTGCCTTCTCCATGTCCTGATCACTGCCTTGATTGACTACGCCTGCCTTCTCCGCACCCTGACCATTGCCTTGACTGACAACGCTACAGACCTCTTCATGTTCAGAGTTCTACATTGCTTGCCATGACCTCCGCTTGCCGCTGGCTCTGATCCTAGCCTGTCAGTGATGCCTTCTCTCACATATCCTCTGGACGTGGACTTATAAGGCTCTGGCCTTTCTTTGCTTGAGCTCCTCCAGTTACCTTCCGTTCCTTTGGCACCTGAGTTCCTGTACTGAACCCAGTCCAGGGTAGGACTACGCCACCCATTGACTGCTGTCTCTGGGCTGAACCACTTGTCTTCACTGACTATCCTCGAGGCCCACCTAAGTCCTGCCGACCCCGGCACCCAAAGGCTCAACCCGAGGGGAATGAGGGCTGGAATAGGTGAAGCTCCAGTGGCCTCTAACTTCAGCCCACTCCACCTGCCGACGGTGGGGACCCGTACGTCCCTACCAACGGGTTGCATCAACCCCACCTGGGCCCATGGGTCCACCTCCGACACAACACTCTCAGGTAACATCTGTTGAATCTGGCTGTTGACGGAACAGTGGGACATCCCATTTCCTAATAAATGCTAAATCTCCATATTATTCGACACAATATGTTTCAAAACCAAGCTATGAGATGTGTGTTTCCTCCTTCCTCCTTCCTCCAGCCTCCATTCTGCTGACTCCAGTCATTGACCTCCTGCCTCCATTCTGAATGTGGCTGCCTGTGCCTGTTGCACTTTCTCAACATGGATTCATTTCATTTAAAAAATTTATTAATCGCCTAACACTGTTAGGATTGTCTTAGGCTGTTGTGTTTGAGGCATTGTGGACTCTTGATCGCAATGGAGATGACTCCGCCCAAAGGGAGGAGCCCCATGGGGAACCATTGCGATAGGCTGACACAGAATGGATAGAGTCTTTGGGCCTCATTTTCCAATATCGCATTAGGGGGCATTACCAATGCAAATGAGGCTTCTTTCGTGCAGTGGGGAAACATCGCGTGCGGCGATGTGTTCGCGAAAACATTAGCGCAATTTGTGATGTTTTCCCAGTGTGCAATGATTCTTTGGGTGTTTCATCGCAGCCACAATAGTTCCGGACAGCCTGTTTCAGGCTCGGGGGGGGAGAGAGAGAGAGAGACAGAGAGAGGTGGAGAGAACGTTGCCCAAATCTCCTCTTGGAGTGAGTTTCCTCACTCCGACGGCCAGCAAATCTTCACTAGAGACCACTGTTCTTTCCGTAGGTCTCATGTGGAATGCGAAAGTGGCCCCCAACCCCCGACGCTCATACCTAATCCCCACCCCGAGTTAGTAGGTGGCCCTCCCATAGGGGTTAAAATACTTGTCTAGGGCATAGGCACTGCAGTAAGGCTCGCTCTCTCTCTCTCTCTCTCTCTCTCTCTCTCTCTCTCTCTCTCTCTCTCTCTCTCTCTCTCTCTCTCTCTCTCTCTCTCCCCCCTGAATGCAAATTTGAGGGTTGTAGTTAGCGCAGTGTTGCCGCACATGATACACTGGTTCCCGCTTTACATATGCTCTGCCCCTGAATACCAAATTACTAATTTGCATTTGCACACGGTAAACTGCTTGGAAAATGAGGCCCTTTATTGTACTGCTGTAAATAGATGGTAAAGCAGGAAGGTAAGGCACTGATCCAGAGGTGCCAATATTGAACAAAAAATTCAATATAAGGCTTTATGCATAATTCACAAACTAATCCATTATGAAAAAGCTGACTGGCTTAACAATGCACTGCGCGTACATGCCCCGCAAAGAAACTTGAGATCTGCTAATAAAGCTCTACTAACTATCCCCTCTGTCAAAAACAGCCCGCCTCACGAAAGTAAGGGAAAGAGCACTATCACTGGCTGACCCCATGCTATGGGGTCAGCCAGTCGCCTGCCTAGGTCCGGCCTGCAACCGACTCCTGCGCCGGCCAGCCGTCACTCCTGCTCCCGGGTAGTCCGCGACCAGCTCTAGTACCCGCTGCCTGCTGTGGCTCGGCCTGCTTCGCGGCTTAGGCCTCCTACCGTGGCCGGTTCAGACCCCGCCTTCTTCAGTGACCTGCCTGCTAGCCAGCCCTCTGCCTCTCCAACGGCAGCCATCCCTGAACTTTCTGACCTCTGGACTATCTTGAACTGTGCTAGTTCCCAGGGCCTGGGTCCCTACGGGCCCCTCCCGGGGGGATTCCAGGCTCCGGGTGTTCCTGCCAAGCTCTGACTCCGCCTCCCGGCCTGCTCTGTGCAGTACCTGCAGGTCGGCCCAAGGGTCCACCTCTTGCTTGCCCACTGCCCAGTCATAACAGTTTGCAAGGCCATGGACCCAGCGGAGGCCCCCACTCTACAGGCCATTCCAGGAATGGCGCAGCGCCTCCAACAGCAGCAGCATTGTATTGACGCCCTTGCAGCCACTGTGGAACAGCTGGTCTCCCGCCTGGAGACAACCACCATCAGATCCACGGTCCAGCTCCGCCTCCCGCTCCGGTCTCCAACCCCACACCAGTGACCCAGTTGCCTGCCCCGACTCGCTATGCTGGGGACATCAAAGCATGCCGAGGCTTTCCTGAACCAGTGCTACGTCCGGTTCACCCTGCTGCCGGCACAGTTCCCCTCGGACTCCGTCAAGGTGGCTTACATCTTTTCCTTACTGGATGGTAGGGCACTGGACTGGGGCCTCTCCCATGTGGGAGCGGCAGGATCCTCTCCTGCATTAACCTCCAGGAATTTGTGCTTAACTTTCGCCAAGCTTTCGATGACCCGGCTCGTCAAACCACAGCCGCTTCTGAACTTTTGCATCTCAGGCAAGGGGTTGCATTGAGTGGCGGACTATACCATAGACTTCCGCACCCTTGCCATGGAGGTCAGTTGGCGGGATGACTGTCTTCGGGGATATTTCTTGAAGGCCCTGGCTAGCCGCATCAAGGATGAGCTGGATGGTCGGGATCTCCCCGGATGATCTCAATGATTTAATCGACATCGCTGGAAGGGTTAGACCGCTGGCTCCAGCAACGAGACAAGGAGTCGCGCTCTTCCTGAAGGTCTCCCCCGGTTCCCCAAGGACACGCCCAGCCCATGGCTCCCAGGGCACCACCCACTTCCGTCACAGCCGGGGAGCCAATGCAACTGGGCAGGTCTCCGTTGTCTGCAGAGGAGAGGCAGAGACGCAGGACCCAGGGCCTTTGTCTCTACTGCGGAGGAAAGGCCACTTCCTTGCCAGATGCCCGGAGCGTCCAGGAAACGACCGTGCCTAGGTCATCCTGAGGAGCTACTCCTAGGCTATACGGGCTCAGCTCCTCAATGCACCATACCGGAGAGACTCAAATATCCGGAGGGGAACTTCAGACTCGCGCCTTCATCGATTCAGGGGCCAAGGGTAACTTATGTTAGCGGACTAAGTAACCAACTATCGTTACCCACCGGCTCCAGGACCCCCCGCTGCGCATCTCGTCTATCCGAGGCACTTGCTTCCTCGGACCATCTCCTGCTGTATGGACCTGCTGACCCTCCAGAATGGCCTGCTTCATTCAGAAGAAATCTCGCTGCTGGTTTTGGAATGGGCTGTACACCCTCTGATCCTGGGACTACCGTGGCTGCACCGCCACTCTCCGGTGATTCAATGGGACACACTCCAGTTGACCCAGTGGAGCCCCTTTTGCTTCACACATTGTCTGCAGAATAGCACGTCCCCGTCACTGATCCAAGCTCTGCTCATCCCTCCTGCTTCGCGGATGTGTTTTCCAAAGGACATGGCTGAGATCCTACCGCAACACCGACCGTTTGACTGTCCTATTGACCTACTCCCCGGTTACCACACCTCCTCGAGGCCGGGTATACCCGTTGTCCTTGCCAGAGACAACCACCATGTCCCAGTACATTGCCGAGAACCTCGCTAAAGGCTTCATTTGCCCCTCTCGCTCCCCCACCGGGGCCGGCTTCTTTTTTCGTAGGAAAGAAGGACGGTTCGCTCCGCCCTGTATCGACTATCGAGGCCTAAATGCCATTACCAAGAGAGACCGCTACCCACTTCCGCTGATCCCCGAGCTCTTGGATAGGCTCCAAGGGGCCAAACTCTTCACTAAGCTAGATCTCCGAGGGGCCTACAACCTTGTTCGCATACGTCCCAGAGATGAATGGAAGACTGCCTTCAACACCAGGGATGGGCACTACGAGTACCTGGTGATGCCCTTCGGACTTTGCAATGCCCCGGCAGCCTTCCAGAACCTCATGAACGAGGTCCTGCGTGAGATGCTACACTCACACGTCATCGTATACTTGGATGACACTCTTGATCTTCTCCAAGGATCTGGAATCCCATCGTCGACACGTCAGGCAAGTGTTACAAGCCCTCAGGGACAACCACCTTTACGCCAAGCTCGAGAAGTGCGTCTTCGAGGCAGAATCCTTACCCTTCCTGGGGTACATCATCTCGTCCTCGGGCTTCCGGATGGACCCTGAGAAGGTCTCTGCCATCACGAACTGGCCCCGCCCGGGTGGCCTCAAGGCGCTGCAAAGGTTCTTGGGATTTGCTAACTTTTACAGACATTTCATCCCTCGCTACTCCCACCGAGTCGCTCCCCTTACTGCTCTGACCTGTAAGGGAGCCAATGTCAAGTCTTGGCCCGACACTGCCATCGAAGCATTCGCCGATTTGAAGGAGGCATTCTTGACCAACACATGTCTCCGCCATCTGGACCCGGCACACCCCTTCATAGTGGAGGTCGATGCCTCCAGCGTTGCCATCGGGGCTGTCCTCAGCCAGCATACCTCATTGGGCCAACTCTTGCCCTGCTCCTACTACTCCAAGAAGTTCTTGCCAGCTGAAGCCAACTACTCCATTGGGGATAAAGAACTGCTGGCCATCAAGCTCGCCTTCGAGGAATGGAGACAATGGCTCGAGGGGGCTAACCACCCGGTCACAGTGTATACCGACCATAAAAACTTGGAGTTCTTGTCCCAAGCCCAATGCTTGAACCCCCGTCAGGCTCGGTGGTTTTTTAGCTGCTTCGACTTCACTCTCCACTACCGCCCCGCGGCCAAGAACGTCTGGGCTGATGCCCTGTCCCGGTCCTCCCTGTCCGAGGAGGATCCAGAGCCTCCACAGTTCATCCTGGACCCAGACAAGGTCCAACTCTCTGCCATGTCCGTCCTCACGCAAGACAGAACCGTGGTTCCCCGACGCCAACGACTCAAGGTTTTGCGTTGGGCCCACGACTCTTTTACCGGGGGCCATGCCGGCCAAGAACGAACTTTGGAACTCCTTAACCGGTACTACTGGTGGCCCAACGTGCGGCAGGACGTCCGCACCTACGTGAGTTCTTGCCCTACTTGCGCCCAACAGAAGCCCAGTCCAGGTCTTCCATGCGGCCTCCTGCAACCCCTTCCGATTCCCACGGAGCCATGGACCCATCTTACTACCGACTTCATGGTGGATCTGCTGCCATCACACGGGAAGACCGTAATCTGGGTCACCGTGGATCGCTTCTCCAAGATGGCCCACTTTGTGCCCTTGCCCAAGTTGCCATCTGCACCCGAACTGGCCCTTCTCTTTGCACAACACATCTTCCGAATCCATGGGCTCCCCCTGGATATTGTCTCTGAC
Source organism: Rhinatrema bivittatum (assembly GCF_901001135.1). Lineage (NCBI taxonomy): Eukaryota > Metazoa > Chordata > Amphibia > Gymnophiona > Rhinatrematidae > Rhinatrema > Rhinatrema bivittatum. The sequence goes on from NC_042616.1 coordinate 381,328,040, forward strand.
CGGGGCCCCCAATTCACCGCACGCTATTGGAGGGCTCTCTGCAAATGCTTTAAAGTCAAACTCAGCTTCTCTACCGCCTTTCATCTGCAGAGCAACGGACAATCCGAAAGGATGAACCGCACCCTAAAGACCTTTCTGCCGCACGTTCATTAACGAAGGCAGGACAACTGGTACTGAGCTCTTACCCTGGGCCGAGTTCGCATACAATAACCAGTGCCATGCCGCTACCGGAGTCTCACCCTTCAGGTGGTTGTACGGGAAACAACTCAAACCTCCGCTACCCATCACCATGCCCAGTGCTTCTCCAGCCGCGCAACTCACCGCTCAGCAACTACCGTCCCTTTGGCAAACCACCCAGACCAAGCTGGGCGCTTCTGCCGCCTCGGCCAGGCAGGTGGCCAACCGCCATCGACGACCCTCCCTGGAGTACCAGCCCGGGGACCAGGTCTGGCTCAGTACAAGAAACATCCACCTGAGGCTGCCCTCAAAGAGATTCGCGCCCAAGTTTCTGTGGACCCTTCCGGGTAGCCGAGAGGGTGGGGCCTCGTCTCCTACCAATTACGGTTACCGTCCTCCCTGCGGATCCACAATGTCTTCCACGTCTCTCTATGCTAAAGCCTTTGGTCCTCTCGTGCTTCCACCGACGACTCCCGGACACTCTGCTATGCCCATAGCAGAAGATCCCACGTCCAGGTACGCGACGTGATTGACGTGCGTTTGCAATCGGAGATGGGAGTATCTTCTGGCCTGGGAGGGTTGCGGTGACGAGGATAATACCTGGGAACCTGCTCGCAACATCCTGGACAAATCTCTTCTTCGACAGTTTCACCTTGACCATCCGGACAAGCCTGGTCCTTTTGAAGAGGGGCCGTAAAGGGGGGGGGGTACTGTTGCGGTCCCGACCGCCCCCTCTCATGTTCGGGCTCAGTCCCGCTTACCGTCGCTTCAGCTCCTTCAGGAATCCGCTTGAATCCAGGCTCGACAGGGCCGCTGCCCGAGGAGTTCCCACAAGGAAGACGCCATTACAGCCTACCCCTTGCTTGGCCTCGCACGCGCGAGGAGGATTCTCTTAAGCGCACAGCACCCGGAAGCCCGGCTCCGCCTCACCTGCTGACGTCACGCCCTGCTCCAGATTTAACCGGCGTCCAGTCCCCCACTAGACGCCTTGCAACGAGGTTTCCTGCTGACTAGTTGCTTCCTGTTCCTGTTCTTACTTGATACTCTCATTGTCTCCTGGTTCCTGATCCCGGTTTGCCTCACGGACTTCTTGCTAGCCTGCTGCCTGCCTTGATCCCGGTTTGCCTCACGGACTTTCTCGCTAGCCTGCTGCCTGCCTTGATCCCGGTTTGCCTTACGGACTTCTCTGCCAGCCAATCGCCCTGCCTAGGTCCCGGCCTCTGCCATGCACTCCTCGCCAGCCAGCCGTCACTCCTGCTCCCGGGTAGTCCCGCGACCAGCTCTAGTACCCGCCGCCTGCTGTGGCTCCGGCCTGCTTCGCGGCCTAGCCTCCTACCCGCGGCCGGTTCAGACCCCACCTTCTTCAGTGACCTGCCTGCTAGCAGCCCTCTGCCTCTCCACCGGCAGCCCTTCCCTGAACTTTCTGACCTCTCTGGACTATCTTGAACTGTGCTAGTTCCCAGGGCCTGGGTCCCTACGGGCCCCTCCCGGGGGAATTCCAGGCTCCGGGTGTTCCTGCCAAGTTCTGACTCCGCCTCCCAGCCTGCTCTGTGTAGTACCTGCAGGCGGCCCAAGGGTCCACCTCTTGCTTGCCCACTGCCCAGTCATAACAAATATGTTTCCAACAGACAAGCTTAACTTACACACATAGTTTATTGTATTAAATTGTTACCATAGTATGATGGCATATGATAAATTGTAATCTATACCACTCATATTTTCATTTTCGTGCCTTGCTGTAAACCGCGGCTTCACCGGGGTTTGTCGGGATTGGTCGGAGGAATTTATTTCAAACTTTATGGATGCAGCGGTCAATCGGAGCCTGGCTGAACTGAGACTGTGTCTTCAAAAGGATCCTATATTCTTGAGGTACATTTTTAAAATTTATTGTGGCCTTAACTCCTCTTGGTAATGCCACATACCAAGAGGAAAGGGAAAACAACGGACTTCTACTCCTGTGGTGACTGACAAACCAACCACGTATTCAGGATCTTTTTGCTAGAACCATAGCTTTGTCACCAGGAAGTGAAGTCGCTGGTGTCCTAGTCCAGGAGCAGGGACTAAACTCCTTGATTTATGAAACATCGCTGAGCCCTGGTGCCCCATTAACACCGGATCCGCCTACTGGAAAGGAGGAGGAGAATTGTTTTCGAGGATTCCAATTTGAAACCTGAACTTGGTCTCTAATCCATCTAGCGATCAAGGGGGGGGGCGGGGTAGGAAGTATTAGCCGCCCACCACTGATCCCTGGGTTTCAGGTTTTAAAAGATCAAAGGGAAGATCGTAGTACAGTAGCGGTCCCTAACGAGAAGGGGATGGAAGGAAGGCAAGGGAGGGCGATGGCTGATATACCTTTAATAGTTCCTACTAAATTTACGTTGGAAGAAATAGGGACTATGATTTTTTCTATGCAAAAATCAATTAATGATCTGGCTAAATTGGTTCAAGAGGGATTGAGTAATAATAGGATATTACAGACGAAGATAGAGAAGTTAGATGGTCTGGTAAATAATATGGGAGTTAAAACTGATGAGATTGAGAAAGTTCAATTAAACTTAATTAAATCAGAAAAAATTCAATCTGATAAATTAGAGCAATTAGAAAATCAAATTAGGAGATTAACCTGAGAGTTTTTTTAAACTTTCCTAAGACTTATTGCTCTCTCTTAAGGAACTATTTAGAAGCTATCTTATAAACGTCTTGAAATATACAGATGTAACATTGCCAGGAATATCTAGGATATATTATATTACTCAAACTGGTGGGAGAGTTGATGCACAAGAACAAATTCAGGGAGAACAAAAAGAGGATACAAACCTGTCTGACCTCTTAGAAAGGTCATCTGACATGGAAATAAAGACACGAGCTACGTTAATTGTTCAATTTGCTGATATTTCTCAGAGGGATGTTATTCTTAGATTATATTTCAAGTATCAGAACTCTAATTTCCATGGTTATCCAATTAGAATCTTCCCTGATGTCGCTTTCAACACACAGTTAAGAAGAAAAGAGTTCTTAACAATGAGAGATAAGGTTACACAACGTGGAGCTAAGTTCATTTTACGATTTCCTTGTAGATGTGTTGTATTATATCCAAAATTCGAGGTATGTGTTTAATCAGCCTGAACAACTACGCACATACTTTGACTCCTACCCCATATTTCTCCCTAGTTTAAATTTGAGGGTAGAATTTGTAATATGGTTTAGACACAAATCACAACGTTATACTATTACTGATCTAATACTGCTTCTTTACTATCAGCCACTCTCTGTAATTGCTAGTAAATGATTTTTTCTAGGTTTCACAGAATGTATTATGTAGATATTTCTGAATGGGAATGTTTAATATATAATTGAGAGATGATACAAGCTGTGTAATATCTTTTTGAAAATGAAAAGTTTAATAAACATAAATAAAATAAAAAAAATTCAATCATTTCTTCCATAGTCCCATCAATTGGAATCCAAAACTATTGTATTCGGTGGTCCATGGGCTAACCCTGTGAACCACCACCCTCACCTCTCGGGCTGGGCCCCCAGTCATGGCAAGACTCCCTCATGGCAGGATAACATTCTCCTCCATGCCAGGCTTGGCTCCACTTCGCAGAGGACTCGCCACTGGCTTGTGTTGATGCAGGAGGCTGCAGAATCTCTGTCGCTGCACCTCCCCCGAGGCACACATGCGGCTGAGCTGTCAAATTTAAGGAGCCTGTGGCAGGAAAAGCCTGCAGCATGGCTTTTATGACCTCAGGCTACTGGGCCTATAAAAGGCTCTCCAGACCTTCACATCCTTGCCTCAGCATCAGGTCTCCCTGCTCCATACATTAACAAAGATGGGAGGAAGGCAAGGCAAAACAATTACCGGCATGGTTAAAAGGTGAGGTGAAAGAGACTATTTTAGCAAAAAAAAAAATCCTTCAAAAATTGGAAGAAGGATCCATCTGAAGAAAATAGGAAAAAGCATAAGCATTGTCAAGGTAAGTGTAAAACAATGATAAGGCAGGCTAAAAGAGAATTTGAAATGAAGTTGGCCATAAAGGCAAAAACTCATAATAAAAACTTTAAAAAATATATCTGACGTAAGAAACCTAGGAGGAAGTTTGTTGGACCTTTAGATGACTGAAGGGTTTAAAGGGACTCTTAGGGAAGATAAGGCCATTGCAGAAAGACTAAATTAATTCTTTGCTTCTGTGTTTACTAATGAGGATGTTGGAGAGATACTGGTTCTGCAGATGGTTTTCAAGAGTGATGATTGAAATTAACTGCACCAAATCACTTTGAACTTGGAAGATGACAAACTAAAGAGTAGAAAATCAATGGTATGCACCCCAGGGTTGTAAAGGAACTCAAAATGAAATTTCAGATCTATTAGTTAAAATTTGTAACCTATAATTAAAATCAACCAATATAACTGAAAACAGGAGAGTGGCCAATTTAACCCCAATATTTAAAAAGGGCTCCATAGGTGATCCAGGAAATTATAGACCAGTGAGCCTGACTTCAGTGCTGGAAAAAATAGTGAAATTTATTCTAAAGATCAAAATCACAGAGCATATAGAAAGACATGGTTTAATGGAACACAGCATGGATTTACCCAAGGAAAGTATTGCCTCACAAATCTGCTTCAATTTTTGAAGGGGTTAATAAACTTGTGGATAAAGGTGAGCCAGTAAATGTAGTGTATTTGGATTTTCAGAAGGTGTTTGACAAAGTCCCTCATGAGAGGCTTCTAAGGGAAGTAAAAAGTCATGGATTAGGAGGCCTTGTCCTTTTGTGGATTATAAACTGGATAAAAGACAGGAAACAGAGAGTAGGATTAAATGGTCAGTTTTCTCAGTGGAAAAAGGTAAACAGTGGAGTGCCTCAGAGATCTATACTTGGACCGGTGCTTTTCAATATATTTATAACTGATCTGGAAAGAATACGATGAGTGAGGTAACCAAATTTGCAGATGACACAAAATTATTCAGAATAGTTAAATCACAAGCAGATTGTGATAAATTGCAGGAGGATCTTGTGGAACCGGAAGATTGGGCATCCAAATGGCAGATGAAATTTAATGTGGACAAGTGCAAGCTGATACATATAGGGAAAAATAATCCATGCTGTAGTTACACAATGTTAGGTTCCATATTAGGAGCTACCACCCAGGGAAAAGATCTAGGCATCATAGTAGATACTACATTGAAATCGTCAGCTCAGTGTGCTGAGGCAATCAAAAAAGAAGACAGAATGTTAGGAATTATTAGGAAGGGAATGGTGAATAAAATGGAAAATATCATAATGCCTCTGTATCGCTCCATGGTGAGACCATACCTTGAGTACTGTATACAATTCTGGACACTGCACTTCAAAAAATATATAGTTGCCATGGAAAAGGAACAGAGAAGGGTGATGGAAATGATAACAGGGATTGAACGGCTCCCCTATGAGGAAAGGCTAAAGAAGTTAGGATTGTTCTAGTTGGAGAAGAGACAGCTGAGGGGGTGCTTTGATTGAGATCTTTAAAATCATGAGAGGTCTAGAATGGGTAAATGTGAATCGGTTATTTATTCTTTCGTATAATAGAAGGACTAGGGGGCACTCCATGAAGTTAGTAAGTAGCACATTTATAACAAATCAGAGAAAATTATTTTTCCCTCAATGCACAGTTAAACTCTGGAATTTGTTGCCAGAGGATGTGGTTAGTGCAGTTAGTGTAGTTGGGTTTAAAAAAGGTTTGGATTTGTTCTTGGAAGAGAATACATTAACTGCTATTAATCAAGTTGTCTTAGAGAATAGCCACTGCTATTACTGGCATCAGTAGCTTGGGATCTACTTAGTGCTTTGGTACTTGCCAGGTACTTATAGCCTGGATTGGTCACTGTTGGAAACAGGATGCTGGGCTTGGTGGACCCTTGGTTTGATCCAGTATGGCAATTTCTTATGTTCTTATGTTCTTATGTTTATGTTGTTCCACCGTCCTATCTCAGTTTCAGCATTCCTTATCTTCAGTTCTTCAGTTCAAGGGGAACATGCGCTGGTAAAGGCAAAGCTCCACCTGGACCTCTGTTTTGACCTGGTCCATTTGCCAACGGTGGGGGCCTGCAGGGCTTCTCCCTGCAGGTTGCGTCACCCTGCCTCAATCTAAGGATCCACAAACTCAACAGGTTGCTGAGTCCATGGATCTGGTGGACTTGACATCCCTGCAGGCCATCTCGGGTCTTGCCCATTGGCTGCAGGATTAGCAGAAAGTCCTGGAACTCCAGGTGGCCTTTATCTATGGCTATCCATGTGACTGAATGCACTCATTACTTCAGTGGCCTCACCATCTCCTTTGTCAGTGCCCATATCTCCTGTAGCCTCCAGCCATCCTATATCTCAGCTGCCGGATCCACCCCGATATGTTGGGCACCCCAAGCAATGCCAGGGGTATCTGAATCAGTGCTGCATGCACTTTTCCTTACAAGCTCCATTGTATTCAGATGATCTGACCAAGACAACCTATATTATATCCCTATTGGACAGATCTGCCCTAGCATGGGCCTCCCTCATCTGGAGTGTGACAATCCACTGCTGCACAACTTGCAACAATTTACTGAACTATTTAAGATCATCTTTGAAGAGTCTGGCCATATGACCAGCATGGGTGCTGACGTACTCCACCTCTGCCAGAGCTCCAGAACCCTGGCACAGTATGCTATAGAATTTTGGACCCTAGCCAACTGGTGGGAGGACTGCCTCATAACAATCTTTCTTGAAGGCATCTCCTCAAAGATTAAGGATGACCTTGCTGCTTGGTATCTCCCAGCCTCCCTAGAGGGATTCATTGTGCTGATCATAAAAATTGACTGCTGTCTCCAACAGTGGTCACGAGATGTTCTCCATCTTGAAGGAACATTACATTGGCACCTCCGTTCCAATGCCCACATTTGCCTCTGGCTCCTGCTGTCTTGACAACTACCCTGCCTGAAGAGCCCATGCAAATGGACCACAGCCATTTGACTCCAGAGGAAAAGCTCTGCTGTATACAGTAGGACCTATGCTTATACTGCACTGGCCAGGGACTTCTGCTAGCCCAATGCCTGCTGAAGTCAGGAATCCCCATTGCCTAGTATCCGGCAGGGAGATTACTCTAGGCCTTATTGTTCCAGCTCCAGCTTTTGTGGATTCAGGTTCTGGAGGGAACTTAAGAACATAAGAAAATGCCATACTGGGTCAGACCAAGGGTCCATCAAGCCCAGCATCCTGTTTCCAACAGTGGCCAATCCAGGCCATAAGAACCTGGCAAGTACCCCAAAACTAAGTCTATTCCATGTTACCATTGCTAATGGCAGTGGCTATTCTCTAAGTGAACTTAATAGCAGATAATGGACTTCTCCTCCAAGAACTTATCCAATCCTTTTTTAAACACAGCTATACTAACTGCACTAACCACATCCTCTGGCAACAAATTCCAGAGTTTAATTGTGCGTTGAGTAAAAAAGAACTTTCTCCGATTAGTTTTAAATGTGCCCCATGCTAACTTCATGGAGTGCCCCCTAGTCTTTCTATTATCCGAAAGAGTAAATAACCGATTCACAACTACCCGTTCTAGACCTCTCATAATTTTAAACATCTCTATCATATCCCCCCTCAACCGTCTCTTCTCCAAGCTGAAAAGCCCTAACCTCTTTAGTCTTTCCTCATAGGAGAGCTGTTCCATTCCCCTTATCATTTTGGTAGCCCTTCTCTGTACCTTCTCCATCGCAATTATATCTTTTTTGAGATGCGGCGACCAGAATTGTACACAGTATTCAAGGTGTGGTCTCACCATGGAGTGATACAGAGGCATTATGACATTTTCCGTTTTATTCACCATTCCCTTTCTAATAATTCCCAACATTCTGTTTGCTTTTTTGACTGCCGCAGCACACTGAACCAACGATTTCAATGTGTTATCCACTATGATGCCTAGATCTCTTTCTTGGGTTGTAGCACCTAATATGGAACCCAACATTGTAAAATTATAGCATGGGTTATTTTTCCCTATATGCATCACCTTGCACTTATCCACATTAAATTTCATCTGCCATTTGGATGCCCAATTTTCCAGTCTCACAAGGTCTTCCTGCAATTTATCACAAACTGCTTGTGATTTAATTACTCTGAACAATTTTGTGTCATCTGCAAATTTGATTATCTCACTCGTCGTATTTCTTTCCAGATCATTTATAAATATATTGAAAAGTAAGGGTCCCAATACAGATCCCTGAGACACGCCACTGTCCACTCCCTTCCACTGAGAAAATTGTCCATTTAATCCTACTCTCTGTTTCCTGTCTTTTAGCCAGTTTGCAATCCACGAAAGGACATCGCCACCTATCCCATGACTTTTTACTTTTCCTAGAAGCCTCTCATGAGGAACTTTGTCAAACGCATTCTGAAAATTCAAGTATACTACATCTACCGGTTTACCTTTATCCACATGTTTATTAACTTCTTCAAAAAAATGAAGCAGATTTGTGAGGCAAGACTTGCCCTGGGTAAAGCCATGCTGACTTTGTTCCATTAAACCATGTCTTTCTATATGTTCTGTGATTTTGATGTTTGGAACACTTTCCACTATTTTTCCTGGCACTGAAGTCAGGCTAAGCGGTCTGTAGTTTCCCGGATCGCCCCTGGAGCCCTTTTTAAATATTGGGGTTACATTTGCTATCCTCCAGTCTTCAGGTACAATGGATGATTTTAATGATAGGTTACAAATTTTTACTAATAGGTCTGAAATTTCATTTTTTAGTTCCTTCAGAACTCTGGGGTGTATACCATCCGGTCCAGGTGATTTACTACTCTTCAGTTTGTCAATCAGGCCTACCACATCTTCTAGGTTCACCGTGATTTGATTCAGTCCATCTGAATCATTACCCATGAAAACTTTCTGCATTACGGGTACCTCCCCAACATCCTCTTCAGTAAACACCGAAGCAAAGAAATCATTTAATCTTTCCGCGATGGCCTTATCTTCTTTAAGTGCCCCTTTAACCCCTCGATCATCTAACAGTCCAACTGACTCCCTCACAGGCTTTCTGCTTCGAATATATTTTAAAAAGTTTTTACTGTGAGTTTTTGCCTCTACAGCCAACTTCTTTTCAAATTCTCTCTTAGCCTGTCTTATCAATGTCTTTCATTTAACTTGCCAACGTTTATGCTTTATCCTATTTTCTTCTGTTGGTTCCTTATTCCAATTTTTGAATGAAGATCTTTTGGCTAAAATAGCTTCTTTCACCTCCCCTTTTAACCATGCCGGTAATCGTTTTGCCTTCTTTCCACCTTTCTTAATGTGTGGAATACATCTAGACTGTGCTTCTAGAATGGTATTTTTTAACAATGACCACGCCTCTTGGACATTTTTTACTTTTGTAGCTGCTCCTTTCAGTTTTTTTTTAACAATTTTTCTCATTTTATCAAAGTTTAGCATGAGAGCCTTGGATTTGCACACTGTTCCTCTTCCAGTCATTAAATCAAATTTGATCATATTATGATCACTATTGCCAAGCGGCCCCACCACCATTACCTCTCTCACCAAGTCCTGTGCTCCACTGAGAATTAGATCTAAAATTGCTCCCTCTCTCATCGGTTCCTGAACCAATTGCTCCATAAAGCTATCATTTATTCCATCCAGGAACGTTATCTCACTAGCGTGTCCCGATGATACATTTACCCAGTCAATATTGGGGTAATTGAAGTCTAGTCACCAAAAGTGCAGAAAAGAATTTAGTCCAAACCACGTAGTTCAAAAAGCTCTACAGAGCGTAAACAGTTTTTATTCTTGAACGGCAACTCCACTGATTCACAAATTACCAATTTAGACCGCGTCCCCCGACACGGTCCCGTGTTTCGCCTAGGGCTGCATCGGGGGGGGAGCAACAAATTTTTACATGGCACTGTAAAAAAAGTATATACAGGTTAGGACTTAGAGCTGCAAAATACCGACACATATCTTATTTCACAAATATCTAACATACCTGAATGCACAGCAGTTTCAAAATTGGCAGGGAGCGCGTCCATCTTATGTGCAGACAAGCATTTAAACCTCACGGAGTTGGCGCGAAATCAGGTTGACAGGTCACATGGTCAAGGAGGGGCCAATCACATCGGCCCCCGTTCCTGAGGCGCAACTAGCAGTACGAACAGCAAGCGCTTCTTCTGGTGATCCCACACCGATTTATGTAAATAAATGCCATTCGAGTTCCCGATTCAGCCCACTTGGTGTTACTGTGTTAAGGTAAAAAATCCACCTCTGTTCAACTCGTCCTAACTGTTCACTATAGTTGCCTCCCCGGGGTGAACGGGGGACAACCTCAATAATGCGAAAGGTCAAGTCAGCAAGAGTATGTTCCCTTTGAATCCAGTGTGATACAAGTGGTTCATTTTCACGAGAGTGGCGGATGTTGGAACAGTGTTCAATTATGCGTGTTTTAATCATTCTGGAGGTCTTACCCACATAGATCAAGGGGCAGGGACAGGTGATGATATAAATTACTCCTTTGGAAGTACAATTTGAAGGGGCCCTGAGTGGAAAAATTTTACCAGTGATAGGATGTGTAAAGGAGGTGCAGGTTACAGTATACTGACACACTGTACAATGGCCACAAGGTTGATGTATGGCTGGGGTTAAAGGAACCACTGGGTCTAGATTGAGGTCTGCATGAATGAGTCTATCGCGGAGATTGCGCCCTCGACGGTAAGTAAACCTTAAAGGTCCTTGAAAAAGGCGATCCAATGAAAGGGACTGCCAATGTCTGCGAATAATGGTGGTGACCTGACGACTCAAAGTAGAAAAAGGAATAATACAATTATTAACATTTTCGGATGAATGAGAACGTGGAAGGAATAACCAGTCCCGGTTGACATACAGTGCCCGTTTAAAGGCCTGCTTTATTACTTGAGGCGGATACCCCCTTGATAAAAATCTCTCAGTCATGAACTTAGCTTGGGATACAAATTCAGCCCGAGTGGAACATAGTCTGCGCAAACGCAGAAATTGCCCAGTCGGTATGTTCCGCCGTAAAATTCGTGGATGACAACTCTGAAAAGACAATAAAGTATTTCTGTCAGTTTCTTTACGGTAAATAGTGGTGATAAAACGATTCTCAGAGACAGATATTAAAATATCCAAAAATGGAATTTGGCAGGAATCAATTACAAAATTAAACTGAATGTTCGGATCACATGAATTCAACCAGTCTAAAAAAAGAAAAAACTGGATGTCAGTGCCTTGCCATACCAAAAAGATATCGTCAATAAACCGACGCCAAAGAGTAATATATTGAAAACCTTCAGACGGATATACATAGGTTTCTTCGAATCGAGCCACAAAAAGGCACGCCAGACTGGGGGCCATAGTAGCCCCCATTGCCGTGCCCTTTATTTGCTGAAAAAAGGACTGTTTAAACCGGAAATAATTTTTTGTCAAGGCTAACTTCGCCAGAGTGGTTAAAAATGATGTAGGGACCCGATATGGGGCTTGGCGTAAATTCAGAGTCTCTTCAATGATTTTTAACGCCTCAGCTTGCGGAATATTAGTGTATAAAGAGACTATATCCAGGGTGACAAAAAAGAAGGGGGTGGGAGGAAGGGGTGTATTGTCTAAGATGGTAATTAAATGAGCAGAATCACGGACATAGGAATGGATTTTTGGGACCCAAGGTTTTAAAAATAAATCGACAAACTGTGACAAAGGCTCCAAAACAGACCCAATCCCTGCCACGATAGGGCGACCAGGGGGATGATGTAAAGTTTTATGAACCTTGGGTAAGGTATAAAACACCGGTATTTTCGGAAAGTCAATTACCAAAAACTTAGCTTCCCTAGAAGTCAATATTTTTGCATCTGCTGCATCCTGTACAATTTCCTTAATCTGATGTACCAAATCAGGTGTGGGATCACCCGGTAATGGGAAATAAAAAGACTGGTCAAGTAGCTGACGATAGACCTCAGCCTCATACTGTTCAACATCCTGCACCACTAAACCCCCACCTTTGTCTGCGGGCTTAATTATAATACTCTGATCACATTCCAAAACTTTAATAGCCGCATATTCACATTTAGAAAGGTTAAAGCAAGTATAATGACGATTAGCTACTAAATCACATATGTCTTGATTGACCAAAGTCTCAAAGGCGGCAATAAGCGGATCAGGGGTACCGGGAGGCATCCATCTCGATTTCGGATATACCAACGAATCATCTCGTGTAGCAGGAGTGTCAGCAAAAAATAATTTCAACTTCAGAGCCCTACAGAAGCGGTACAAATGTATTCTGAGATCAAATAAATTAAAGCTGACTGTGGGGACAAACGATAGACCTTTACCCAAGACTCCAATTTCATCTTTGGACAAGTGACGAGATGACAGATTGAAGATGGCAGGTGGCTCTAATGCCACAGGTCCGATTGCTGACTGGTGGCTCGAGTCACACGTTGAGACAGGGTAGTGTTGCCTCGGGGTCGTGATCGTTGATTGCGGTCTTGACGGGGTGGTTGTCCGGAGTCCGGCGGTTTTTGACCTGAGTCCAAAAAAGAAGAAGCTATAGAGGCATAGCGTGAAGATGCCGTTGTATTTTCGGGTCGTGTAGTGGTTGTTACTGCCTCGCCGCGTGTTTGTTTGAAACGTGCAGGAAGTTCTTCGCCTGAGGAATCCCCAGAGGAGTCCTGGGCAAAGGTCACCTTTTTGGATGTTTGTTGCTGGCGAGGTTTGGCCATCCATTGGTATACAAACCCCGATGTGTAATCGGTCTCGTCCCGAACAAATTTTTTATATTTTGCGATTTTTAATTCCGTTTTAAATTTGGTATGGTTATCATGAAATTCACATAATTCCCGGTCAAACACCTCAACCGGAGTAGAAGATTTAATAGCTTCCAACTGTGTGGACAGTTCTTCCTGTAAGGTGGTTTGCAATACTTTAGTAGTTTCTATAATAAGTACCATTAAGTCAAAGGAACATTTGTTAAGAATTTGATTCCAACGTGATATAAATGCAGGGTTATCTGTATGCAATCGAGGGGCTTTTTGTACACGGAGGCCTCGTGGGATCCTGCGCACCCTGCAGTACTCTATCAGGGTTAAAGCATGCAGTTCTGCTCGTGTAAAACGTTTCTGTAAATTAATTACATCCGACCAGGTGATAGTAGGTATCTCAACGGTGGCGGGGTCATCAAAGAATTGCTGATCTGTTAGTATTGCGTTGAACTCCGCTTCGGTGTAGCTAAAGGTTTGGTCGTCGGCTGCCATTAAGAGCTCCAAAAAGGTACTTCCAGACCCAAAACACCACAGAGCAAAGAATACTGCACTTCAATAATATCCAGTCACCAAAAGTGCAGAAAAGAATTTAGTCCAAACCACGTAGTTCAAAAAGCTCTACAGAGCGTAAACAGTTTTTATTCTTGAACGGCAACTCCACTGATTCACAAATTACCAATTTAGACCGCGTCCCCCGACACGGTCCCGTGTTTCGCCTAGGGCTGCATCGGGGGGGAGCAACAAATTTTTACATGGCACTGTAAAAAAAGTATATACAGGTTAGGACTTAGAGCTGCAAAATACCGACACATATCTTATTTCACAAATATCTAACATACCTGAATGCACAGCAGTTTCAAAATTGGCAGGGAGCGCGTCCATCTTATGTGCAGACAAGCATTTAAACCTCACGGAGTTGGCGCGAAATCAGGTTGACAGGTCACATGGTCAAGGAGGGGCCAATCACATCGGCCCCCGTTCCTGAGGCGCAACTAGCAGTACGAACAGCAAGCGCTTCTTCTGGTGATCCCACACCGATTTATGTAAATAAATGCCATTCGAGTTCCCGATTCAGCCCACTTGGTGTTACTGTGTTAAGGTAAAAAATCCACCTCTGTTCAACTCGTCCTAACTGTTCACTATAGTTGCCTCCCCGGGGTGAACGGGGGACAACCTCAATAATGCGAAAGGTCAAGTCAGCAAGAGTATGTTCCCTTTGAATCCAGTGTGATACAAGTGGTTCATTTTCACGAGAGTGGCGGATGTTGGAACAGTGTTCAATTATGCGTGTTTTAATCATTCTGGAGGTCTTACCCACATAGATCAAGGGGCAGGGACAGGTGATGATATAAATTACTCCTTTGGAAGTACAATTTGAAGGGGCCCTGAGTGGAAAAATTTTACAGTGATAGGATGTGTAAAGGAGGTGCAGGTTACAGTATACTGACACACTGTACAATGGCCACAAGGTTGATGTATGGCTGGGGTTAAAGGAACCACTGGGTCTAGATTGAGGTCTGCATGAATGAGTCTATCGCGGAGATTGCGCCCTCGACGGTAAGTAAACCTTAAAGGTCCTTGAAAAAGGCGATCCAATGAAAGGGACTGCCAATGTCTGCGAATAATGGTGGTGACCTGACGACTCAAAGTAGAAAAAGGAATAATACAATTATTAACATTTTCGGATGAATGAGAACGTGGAAGGAATAACCAGTCCCGGTTGACATACAGTGCCCGTTTAAAGGCCTGCTTTATTACTTGAGGCGGATACCCCCTTGATAAAATCTCTCAGTCATGAACTTAGCTTGGGATACAAATTCAGCCCGAGTGGAACATAGTCTGCGCAAACGCAGAAATTGCCCAGTCGGTATGTTCCGCCGTAAAATTCGTGGATGACAACTCTGAAAAGACAATAAAGTATTTCTGTCAGTTTCTTTACGGTAAATAGTGGTGATAAAACGATTCTCAGAGACAGATATTAAAATATCCAAAAATGGAATTTGGCAGGAATCAATTACAAAATTAAACTGAATGTTCGGATCACATGAATTCAACCAGTCTAAAAAAAGAAAAAACTGGATGTCAGTGCCTTGCCATACCAAAAAGATATCGTCAATAAACCGACGCCAAAGAGTAATATATTGAAAACCTTCAGACGGATATACATAGGTTTCTTCGAATCGAGCCACAAAAAGGCACGCCAGACTGGGGGCCATAGTAGCCCCCATTGCCGTGCCCTTATTTGCTGAAAAAAGGACTGTTTAAACCGGAAATAATTTTTTGTCAAGGCTAACTTCGCCAGAGTGGTTAAAAATGATGTAGGGACCCGATATGGGGCTTGGCGTAAATTCAGAGTCTCTTCAATGATTTTTAACGCCTCAGCTTGCGGAATATTAGTGTATAAAGAGACTATATCCAGGGTGACAAAAAAGAAGGGGGTGGGAGGAAGGGGTGTATTGTCTAAGATGGTAATTAAATGAGCAGAATCACGGACATAGGAATGGATTTTTGGGACCCAAGGTTTTAAAAATAAATCGACAAACTGTGACAAAGGCTCCAAAACAGACCCAATCCCTGCCACGATAGGGCGACCAGGGGGATGATGTAAAGTTTTATGAACCTTGGGTAAGGTATAAAACACCGGTATTTTCGGAAAGTCAATTACCAAAAACTTAGCTTCCCTAGAAGTCAATATTTTTGCATCTGCATACTTTTTTTACAGTGCCATGTAAAAATTTGTTGCTCCCCCCCGATGCAGCCCTAGGCGAAACACGGGACCGTGTCGGGGGACGCGGTCTAAATTGGTAATTTGTGAATCAGTGGAGTTGCCGTTCAAGAATAAAAACTGTTTACGCTCTGTAGAGCTTTTTGAACTACGTGGTTTGGACTAAATTCTTTTCTGCACTTTTGGTGACTGGATATTATTGAAGTGCAGTATTCTTTGCTCTGTGGTGTTTTGGGTCTGGAAGTACCTTTTTGGAGCTCTTAATGGCAGCCGACGACCAAACCTTTAGCTACACCGAAGCGGAGTTCAACGCAATACTAACAGATCAGCAATTCTTTGATGACCCCGCCACCGTTGAGATACCTACTGTCACCTGGTCGGATGTAATTAATTTACAGAAACGTTTTACACGAGCAGAACTGCATGCTTTAACCCTGATAGAGTACTGCAGGGTGCGCAGGATCCCACGAGGCCTCCGTGTACAAAAAGCCCCTCGATTGCATACAGATAACCCTGCATTTATATCACGTTGGAATCAAATTCTTAACAAATGTTCCTTTGACTTAATGGTACTTATTATAGAAACTACTAAAGTATTGCAAACCACCTTACAGGAAGAACTGTCCACACAGTTGGAAGCTATTAAATCTTCTACTCCGGTTGAGGTGTTTGACCGGGAATTATGTGAATTTCATGATAACCATACCAAATTTAAAACGGAATTAAAAATCGCAAAATATAAAAAATTTGTTCGGGACGAGACCGATTACACATCGGGGTTTGTATACCAATGGATGGCCAAACCTCGCCAGCAACAAACATCCAAAAGGTGACCTTTGCCCAGGACTCCTCTGGGGATTCCTCAGGCGAAGAACTTCCTGCACGTTTCAAACAAACACGCGGCGAGGCAGAGTAACAACCACTACACGACCCGAAAATACAACGGCATCTTCACGCTATGCCTCTATAGCTTCTTCTTTTTTGGACTCAGGTCAAAAACCGCCGGACTCCGGACAACCACCCCGTCAAGACCGCAATCAACGATCACGACCCCGAGGCAACACTACCCTGTCTCAACGTGTGACTCGAGCCACCAGTCAGCAATCGGACCTGTGGCATTAGAGCCACCTGCCATCTTCAATCTGTCATCTCGTCACTTGTCCAAAGATGAAATTGGAGTCTTGGGTAAAGGTCTATCGTTTGTCCCCACAGTCAGCTTTAATTTATTTGATCTCAGAATACATTTGTACCGCTTCTGTAGGGCTCTGAAGTTGAAATTATTTTTTGCTGACACTCCTGCTACACGAGATGATTCGTTGGTATATCCGAAATCGAGATGGATGCCTCCCGGTACCCCTGATCCGCTTATTGCCGCCTTTGAGACTTTGGTCAATCAAGACATATGTGATTTAGTAGCTAATCGTCATTATACTTGCTTTAACCTTTCTAAATGTGAATATGCGGCTATTAAAGTTTTGGAATGTGATCAGAGTATTATAATTAAGCCCGCAGACAAAGGTGGGGGTTTAGTGGTGCAGGATGTTGAACAGTATGAGGCTGAGGTCTATCGTCAGCTACTTGACCAGTCTTTTTATTTCCCATTACCGGGTGATCCCACACCTGATTTGGTACATCAGATTAAGGAAATTGTACAGGATGCAGCAGATGCAAAATATTGACTTCTAGGGAAGCTAAGTTTTTGGTAATTGACTTTCCGAAAATACCGGTGTTTTATACCTTACCCAAGGTTCATAAAACTTTACATCATCCCCCTGGTCGCCCTATCGTGGCAGGGATTGGGTCTGTTTTGGAGCCTTTGTCACAGTTTGTCGATTTATTTTTAAAACCTTGGGTCCCAAAAATCCATTCCTATGTCCGTGATTCTGCTCATTTAATTACCATCTTAGACAATACACCCCTTCCTCCCACCCCCTTCTTTTTTGTCACCCTGGATATAGTCTCTTTATACACTAATATTCCGCAAGCTGAGGCGTTAAAAATCATTGAAGAGACTCTGAATTTACGCCAAGCCCCATATCGGGTCCCTACATCATTTTTAACCACTCTGGCGAAGTTTAGCCTTGACAAAAAATTATTTCCGGTTTAAACAGTCCTTTTTTCAGCAAATAAAGGGCACGGCAATGGGGGCTACTATGGCCCCCAGTCTGGCGTGCCTTTTTGTGGCTCGATTCGAAGAAACCTATGTATATCCGTCTGAAGGTTTTCAATATATTACTCTTTGGCGTCGGTTTATTGACGATATCTTTTTGGTATGGCAAGGCACTGACATCCAGTTTTTTCTTTTTTTAGACTGGTTGAATTCATGTGATCCGAACATTCAGTTTAATTTTGTAATTGATTCCTGCCAAATTCCATTTTTGGATATTTTAATATCTGTCTCTGAGAATCGTTTTATCACCACTATTTACCGTAAAGAAACTGACAGAAATACTTTATTGTCTTTTCAGAGTTGTCATCCACGAATTTTACGGCGGAACATACCGACTGGGCAATTTCTGCGTTTGCGCAGACTATGTTCCACTCGGGCTGAATTTGTATCCCAAGCTAAGTTCATGACTGAGAGATTTTTATCAAGGGGGTATCCGCCTCAAGTAATAAAGCAGGCCTTTTAAACGGGCACTGTATGTCAACCGGGACTGGTTATTCCTTCCACGTTCTCATTCATCCGAAAATGTTAATAATTGTATTATTCCTTTTTCTACTTTGAGTCGTCAGGTCACCACCATTATTCGCAGACATTGGCAGTCCCTTTCATTGGATCGCCTTTTTCAAGGACCTTTAAGGTTTACTTACCGTCGAGGGCGCAATCTCCGCGATAGACTCATTCATGCAGACCTCAATCTAGACCCAGTGGTTCCTTTAACCCCAGCCATACATCAACCTTGTGGCCATTGTACAGTGTGTCAGTATACTGTAACCTGCACCTCCTTTACACATCCTATCACTGGTAAAATTTTTCCACTCAGGGCCCCTTCAAATTGTACTTCCAAAGGAGTAATTTATATCATCACCTGTCCCTGCCCCTTGATCTATGTGGGTAAGACCTCCAGAATGATTAAAACACGCATAATTGAACACTGTTCCAACATCCGCCACTCTCGTGAAAATGAACCACTTGTATCACACTGGATTCAAAGGGAACATACTCTTGCTGACTTGACCTTTCGCATTATTGAGGTTGTCCCCCGTTCACCCCGGGGAGGCAACTATAGTGAACAGTTAGGACGAGTTGAACAGAGGTGGATTTTTTACCTTAACACAGTAACACCAAGTGGGCTGAATCGGGAACTCGAATGGCATTTATTTACATAAATCGGTGTGGGATCACCAGAAGAAGCGCTTGCTGTTCGTACTGCTAGTTGCGCCTCAGGAACGGGGGCCGATGTGATTGGCCCCTCCTTGACCATGTGACCTGTCAACCTGATTTCGCGCCAACTCCGTGAGGTTTAAATGCTTGTCTGCACATAAGATGGACGCGCTCCCTGCCAATTTTGAAACTGCTGTGCATTCAGGTATGTTAGATATTTGTGAAATAAGATATGTGTCGGTATTTTGCAGCTCTAAGTCCTAACCTGTATATACTTTTTTTACAGTGCCATGTAAAAATTTGTTGCTCCCCCCCGATGCAGCCCTAGGCGAAACACGGGACCGTGTCGGGGGACGCGGTCTAAATTGGTAATTTGTGAATCAGTGGAGTTGCCGTTCAAGAATAAAAACTGTTTACGCTCTGTAGAGCTTTTTGAACTACGTGGTTTGGACTAAATTCTTTTCTGCACTTTTGGTGACTGGATATTATTGAAGTGCAGTATTCTTTGCTCTGTGGTGTTTTGGGTAATTGAAGTCTCCCATTATTACTGCACTACCAATTTGGTTAGCTTCCCTAATTTCTCTTACCATATCTTGAAAGAGCTTGTGTATCAACTCCTCATTCCCACAGTCAAGAGGACCTCCACTTTGATAATCTGCTCCATCTACGGAGACAATCTTCCAGGCCAGGTCACCATGACCACTGTGCCAGTAATTTTGTGCACCAGCCTCCTGTATCTGGAAAGACTCTGCCTACAGGACCATCCACCCCATTGTCCTGGGCTTATCCTGGCTCCAACAGCATCGTGCACACTTTGACTGGGCTACTTTGTAACTCACCCAGTGGGGCCAAGATTGTGTAGACTCCTGCCTGAAGCATGTGGAACCTCCTTGCCACATGCCCATGGCCACAACCCTTCCAGGGCTTCACCTGCAGTATGCAGACTTTGAAGACATCTTTTCAAAGAAAAAAGCTGAGATCCAGCCTCCTCACTGCACATACAACTACAGAATCGAGTTCCTCCTCGTCACTTCCTGAAAATCAAGTCATTTCCAACTATATCTAGGAAAAGTTGGAACGTGCTTCATCCGTCCATCTGCCTCCCCAACTGGAGCAGGAGATGGCTCTCTCAGCCATGCACTAATTATCATGGCTTGAACACCATTACAAAGAAAGACCATTAACCCTTACCACTAATAACAGAGCTCTTTGACCTCCTGCAAGGCGCAAGGATTTTCACCAAGCTCGACCTGAAGGGGGCATATAATCTCATCTGAATCAAGGCTGGTGATGAGTGGCAGGCAGCTTTTAACACTCACAATGGACACTATGAGTATCCAGTTATGCCTTTTGGGCTTTGCAACGCACCAGCAGTTTTCCAAAAGATGGTCAGTGAGATCTTTAATGACTACTTGTGTGGTCGTATATTTAGATGACATATTGATCTTCTCACAAAACCTCAGCACACACCATCTAGACATGCGCATAATCCTACAACGCCTCCAAGAGAACAATCTATTTGCCAATTTGGAAAAATTTCTCTTCAAACAAGAGGAACTTCCCTTCCTAGGGCACATTTTCTCTCGTGATGGCTTCCACATGGACCCTGCTAAGGTCAAGACTATCAGGGACTGGCCCTCTCTGGTTGGGCCTTATTATTGTCAATAATTTATTATAAATCCCCACAGTTAAGGCAGCTTGCTTGAACAAGATACATTTGAGGTCTTGCTCAGTGGCAGGACCTGAAGTATGGAATTCTCTACCCTTGGCCTTACAAGCCATTAATGGTATTAGTGTATTTAGAAAGCAGGTTAAAGCATATCTTTTTACAGAGGCTTTTGAATTGTAAGATATGTACTGCTTACTGATGCTCAGCAGGATTTTTTATTTTCTTTTAGAATTTGAATCATGTTTATTGTTTTATTGTTTTATTTTTAATTATTGATTTATGTATGTATATATATTTATCATTACTCTTTTAATTGTAATACACAGTATGATTCATTGTTCTAGGTGGAATATATATTTTAAATAAATAAATAGATAAAATAGGGCTTCATGGAAAGATTCTTGAGATTTGCTAATTATTATTGTCAGTTAATTCCAAACTATCCCTCCCTGGCAGCTCCCATTTTTGCTCTTACCCACAAGGTTGCCAACTCTAAGAACTGGCTATCTGAGGCCCTAGAGGCATTCCAAGAATTGAAAAATACCTTCATGAATGGATCCTGTTTACATTATTCAGATACACAATGAACTTTTATCACTGAAGTTGATGCTTCAACTCTGGGGTAGGGGCGGTCTTGATTCAACACACCCCAGAAGATGTATTTCATCTATGCTCCTTCTTCTCAAAGAAATGTCCCCCCTGTGGAGTGTAACTTATGGCATCAGAGATCGAGAACCTTTAGCTAACAAACTAGCCCTCGAGGAATGGAGCCACCTTCTTGAAGGAGCTCAACACCGTACTGTATAACAATATATAAGGATCTCAAAACCCTCGAATATCTACCTCAAGCTCAGCAGCCCTTTGAACTATGGTATCTCCCAGCATTCAAAAATCAATGGCCGATGCCCTCTCTTGCTCTTTCCAGACACAGGATATCTCAGAACCTCCCAGGCACATTATTGATCCTGTTAAGATACTCCTGGCTACCATGGTAGCCATCCCTCTAGGGAAGATGGTTGTACTTTCCAGACTACATGAAAAAGTGTTGAAATGGACCCATGACTCCCATGTTGCAGGTTCCCCTGGGCAGGAACAAACTCTTGAATTGCTTCAGCAATATTACTGGTGTCCCCAAATAAAGCAAGATGTCAAGGCCTACAATGAATCATGCCCTATCTGTGCATAGCAAAAAATGATGCATGTCAGACCCTAGGGGCTGTTACAGCCATTGCCGGCCCCAAGGGAACTCTGGACGCATCTGTCCACAGACTTGATCGTGGAACTCCCCATCTCAGATGGTGCTACCATGATTTGAGTGGTTGTTGATGGTTTCTCTAGGATGGCACACTTTTCCCCACTGTCAGACATCCCTTCTGCACTAGAACAGGCATGCTTTTTTACTATCCATGTTTTCCGCCTGCTTGCCATGCAGTCAGACAGAGGTGTGCAATTCACCACGCGATACTGGTGCTCCCTCTGTGAGACATTTGACATCACACTGGACTTTACTACTGCTTATCACCCACAAAGGAAAGGACAAGCAGATTGCACTAGTTGCACTCTCAAGACATTCCTCTGCTTGTAGGTCAATGAGTGTCAAGACAATTGGGCCACTCACCCTGGGCTGAGTTCTCTCACAATACCCATATTAACTCAGCCATCAGGTCCTCTCCTTTCCAAATGGTCTATGGGAAATAACCATTAACCCCTCTGCCACTACCTGTGACAGTATTGAGCTTGGCAGAGAGTGATGGTATCGGTGTGATTGAACATGGCAGAGAGCGTTTGTGTTTGAGATTGAGTATGAGAGGGAAAGAGGAGAAAGTTTGTGCAAAATATCCCCTTTACTTTCCCCTTGCTAATTCTTCACAATCTGAGGGCATCTGTAAAAAAAAAAATTGTCAGGTATGGAACGCAAGGGTTTTTTTTTTTAATCCTTATCAGTTTTAATTATTTGATGTTATTTGATGTGTCTGCTGTTTTGAAATATTTTATTGGTGTTTAAAAATTTGTCTAAGTTTGTTAATTATTAAATGCTCTGTTCATTAGCTGTTTGAAATATTTACATTTTATTAGTATGGTTTTACTTTTATGATTAAAGTTTTATATTTCTTGATTTTATTTGATGCAATATGGGGAATGTTGATGCTCTGTTTTTTATTATTATTACTATTATTATTATTATTATTTTATATACCACTTGTAAAGCATGTTAACCAAGTGGGGATACATTAAAAACAAGAGGATAAAAAAGATAAGAGACAAGGGGAATATAATAAAACTAAATTAAAATCACAATCAATCAAAACACAGTTCTTGTTGTGCTTCCCAGCCGCGTTCGCTCTGTGGCCAGCCCTGCTCACCTCTCCCGTCCATCTACAAGTTTCTCTGCTGCCGCAGCGAGTTCGCAGCATCCCCAGCTCCCCTGCTTACCGTCTCCGATGCAAGCCTCACAGCGGAGCTCCGCCTCTTCCTGCTCCTCGGCCCCGCCCCTAGGCATGCGCGCAGCTGATGTCACACTATTTAAAGGCCCAAGCACAGGAAACCCGAACCTGGCGCCCCCTGATGACATCACACAGTCTCACTATAAAAGGCAAGGCCTGTTCCCTTGACGGTGCCTTGGCAATCGGGTCATACACTCCGGTGTGTCTAGTTTGCCTTCCAGTGTCACTTGTTCCAGTGTCTCCTGTTCAGTGTCTCCTGTTCCAGCGTCTCCTGTGTCTCCTGTTCCAGCGTCTCCTGTTCCTTCGTCTCTCTATCCCTGGTAGTACCCTTCAAACTGATCTCACTGTACTGACCATTGCTTGCTCCTAACTATTCTTGATTGCTGCCTGGACCTGACCTCTGCCTGTTCTCTGACTACTCCTGATCGCTGTCTGGAACCGACTGCTGCCTGTTCTCTGACTACTCCTGATCGCTGCCTGGAACCGACCGCTGCGTGAACACTGACTACTCCTGATCGCTGCCTGGAAAGTGACCTCTACCTGACCTGACTACTTCCGGATTGACTGTAGGTACTGACCCCTGCTTCAGCTGATCATTCTGAACTATTACTCTGGTCTTGATCCTCGCTATCCATTTGAACTCTCTGTTCTGGCCTCCTGTGACCTCTGGACATTCTGGTTTGGACATCGACCGCGCATCCTTGTTTGTGGTGGGCACTCCTCTGCACTTGCTCTCTAGGAGATCCTGCGAGGCCCACCTAAGACCAGGTGGCCAGGGTAACCAGAAGATATCTGGAAGACCACTTTCAATACTAGGGACGGCCACTACGAGTACGTAATATTGCCTTTCGGACTTTGTAACGCCCCTGCGGTCTTTCAGCGCTTGATGAATGAGATCTTCTGGGACCTACTCTATTCATATGTTATGGTATATCTAGATGATATACTGATCTTTTCCAAAGACCTGAAGTCCCACCGTTCACATGGTCAGACAGTCCTTCAACATCTCAGAGACAACCATCTCTACGCAAAGATAGAGAAGTGTATCTTCGAACAGACTCGTTTTCCATTTCTGGGCTACATTATCTCCAATCGTGGATTTACCATGGATCCTGAGAAACTCCAAGAAATTTGAGATTGGCCCCAGCCAGTAGGCCTTTGCGCCCTACAGAGATTTCTTGGATTTACAAACTATTACAGGAACTTCATTGCTAACTACTCCATGCTCGCTGCTCCACTCACAGCCATGACTAGGAAAGTTAGTAACCTTCATGTTTGGAGCCCCAAGGCTCAATCTGCTTTCCACGCCTTGAAAGAGGCCTACTGCACCGGACCTTGCCTACGTCACCCAGATCCTAACCGCTCCTTCGTTGTCGAAGTTGACACCTCCGCCATTGGTGCAGGGCCGGTCCTGAGCCAATATTCCCCCAAGGGGCCCTAGTACCCTGCTCCTTCTATTCTCACAAGTTTTCACCCACTGAGCAAAACTACACGATTGGTGACCGTGAGCTCTTAGCTGTGAAATTGGCTCTTCAAGAGTGGCGCCCCTGGTTAGAAGGAGCCCAACATAAATTCACGATCTTCACAGATCACAAAAACCTCTTATAGGAACACTTATAGGAAGCTCAACTATTGAACACCAGACAGGTCTGGGCGCTGTTCTTCGAACACTTTAACTTTGAACTCTGCTACCGTCCTGCAGCATAGAACACCTGAGCGGATGCTCTCTCTCGCTCTCTTGAACCAGAAGATATGCCCGAAACTCCAAAGCACATCATTGACCCCAGCCTGTATAACCCTCGCGGTTACTCACATGGTGCCAGCTGGGAAGACGGTGGTTCCACGCCGTCTCTGAGAGCGTGTCCTCCACTGGGTCCATAACTCAAAGTTGTCTGGCCATCCCGGCCGAGCTCGGACCCTTGAGAAGTTAAGAAGACATTACTGGTGACCCAGCATGGTCAAAGACTCCCGCAGTTATGTAGATTCCTGTCCTATCTGCACACAGCAGAAACCTCCAACCAGCTGCCCTTGAGGACTCCTTCAGTCTCTTCCAGCTCCCACTGAACCCTGGTTAAGCATCTCTACTGACTTTATCGTCGATCTGCCCCCATCAAAAGGCAAAATGATCATCTGGGTTATTATCGACCGCTTTTCAAAAATGGCCCACTTAATTCCACTCCAGAGCCTCCTTTCGGCAAAACTCTTCCTATATCATGTATTCCGACTACATAGACTACCCAAGAAGATCATTTCCGATTGTGGACCACAATTCGCAGCCAAGTACTGGAAGTATCTATGCACAAAGTTCAACATCACCCTGAACATGACATCGGCCTATCACCCTCAAGCAAACGGCCAAGCCGAGAGGACAAACCACTCATTAAAGACCTTCCTGAGATCCTATGTGAACGATCAACAGGACAACTGGGCCGACCTCTTGCCCTGGGCTGAGTTGTCCCACAATACTCATCTCGCCTCCAAGGCAACCAAGGACCCTCCTCTATCACTTTTTCATCATTGGGCATCCTGATTAGTGTTCCTTGCCCTCTCTGATCTGAAAAGGGTTCAACAAGAATACCCTCCAAACCCCTACATCAGTATCTGAAACATGCATTTCCACTTGAGGACCTCTCTTACTCCAGGTTTCTAGAAATGTTAGGCAAGGAGCTTGGAGTTAGCGTCTGTAAAGGTAAAGGGGTTGATTTTCGAAACTACGCCCGGGCGTACATGTGCGTGCGCTACCCAGCATGTGCACATGTACGCCTGATTTTAGAACATGCGTGCGCAAGCGCATGCATGTTTTAAAATTGGGGGTTGGCGCGAGCAAGGGGGTGCACACTAGTGCATCTTGCGCGCGCCGACACCTGCGGCCTTCCCCCGTTCCCTCCCAGGCTGCTTCGAAATCGGAGCGGCCTGTGAGGGAACTTCCCTTCCCCCTAAACTAACCTTCCCACTCCTTCCCCTAACCTATCCTCCCTAGCCCTATCCTAAACCCCCCAAAATGTTAATTTACCTTCTGCACCTGCCTTGGGGCAGGCACAGATTGCACCTGCCGGCACACGATCCCCTGACACAGCGGCAAATGGCCACTGTGCCGGAGACCTCTGGCCCTGCCCCCTCCCCGCCCCCAGACCGCCCTGCCTCACGCCCTCAGATGTGTCCCAGGGCTTTATGCATGTCGCCGGGCCTTTATAAAATAGGCCTGGTGCACGTAGGACTTTTAAATCCAGCCCAAAGTCTTCAGTCTTCTCCAGATTCTAGACACTCCGGTGGAGCCAGCAACTATTCCCATTCATTGGTATCCATCAAGAATTACAAACAAGAATGTAGAAATCCAATTTCATGTGCCTCAGTAATAAGGAAATTAGACCTCAAGTATAGAGCTCAGAAGACTTCAAGTTTTGGAGTAGTGCAGCTGCCTTATCAATCCGTGTAGTGGAGTTAGCTCTGAAAAGGACAAAAAAACAAGCATACTTTCCATCAATCCACTAGGGAACGATCCTCAGGCTCTTGGATAATTTTGGTTAAAAGGTGTTCTAGTGCTCCATGCTTAATGCCGCTTGTCGACATACCACTTTTACATGATTCAATAATTACATGACTGCATTCAAAAACTGAAGCCCTTTCTAGGGATGTGAATCGTTTTTGAACGATTAAAATTATCGTCAGATAATTTTAAAATTGTCCAAAATCGTTAAAGTGCACGATACAATACAAATGCCCACGATTTATCGTCAGGGGCATTTGTATTGTATCGTTAAATAGGGCACACCAAAAAAGCCCCTAAACCCACCCTGACCCTTTAAATCGACCCAACCCGACCCATCGCTATTTTTTTTTTACGGAGGCCCGCGCCGCAAAAAAAACAAACATCTGACCCTTTAAATCGACCCCCCCTCTCCCGACCCAACCCATCGCTAATTATTTTTTTATGGAGGCCCGCGCCGCAAAAAACCCCAAAAAACCCCATCTGACCCTTTAAATCGACCCCCCCCCTCCCCACCCGACCCGACCCATCGCTAATTATTTTTTTACGGAGGCCCGCGCCGCAAAAAAACCCCATCCGACCCCTTAAATCGACCCCCCCAAAACATTTTAAAGTTACCTGGTGGTCCAGGGGGTCCTCGGGGGGCCTCGGGGGGAGAGCCAGGGGGGCCTCGGGGAGAGGAGAGATCCAGGGGGGCCTCGGGGAAAGATTTCCCAGGCATCAGCTGTTCTAAAAAAAAAAAAATGGCGCCGATGCCCCTTTGCCCTTACCATGTGACAGGGTATCCATGCCATTGGCCGGCCCCTGTCACATGGTAGGAGCACTGGATGTCCGGCGCCATCTTTACTCATCAGCCCATATTATACTATGGGCTGATGAGTAAAGATGGCGCCGGACATCCAGTGCTCCTACCATGTGACAGGGGCCGGCCAATGGCATGGATACCCTGTCACATGGTAAGGGCAAAGGGGCATCGGCGCCATTTTTTTTTTTTTTTAGAACAGCTGATGCCTGAGAAATCTTTCCCCGAGGCCCCCCTGGATCTCTCCTCTCCCCGAGGCCCCCCTGGCTCTCTACCCGAGGCCCCCCGAGGACCCCCTGGACCACCAGGTAACTTTAAAATGTTTTGGGGGGGGTTGGGAGGGGGGGGTCGATTTAAAGGGTCGGATGGGGTTTGTTTTTTTTTTTGCGGCGCGGGCCTCCGTAAAAAAAAAAATAGCGATGGGTCGGGTCGGGAGGGGGGGGGGGGTTGATTTAAATGGTCGGATGGGTTTTTTTGGTTTTTTTGCGGCGCGGGCCTCCGTAAAAAAATAATTAGCGATGGGTCGGGTTGGGAGGGAGGGGTCGATTTAAGGGGTCGGATGGGTTTTTTTTTGTTTTTTTTGCGGTACGGGCCTCCGTAAAAAAATAATTAGCGATGGGTCGGGTCGGGGGGGGGGGGTCGATTTAAAGGGTCGGATGTGTGTGTTTTGTTTTTTTTTGCGGCGCGGGCCTCCATAAAAAAAAAATAGCGATGGGTCGGGTCGGGAGGGGGGGGGGGGGTTGATTTAAATGGTCGGATGGGTTTTTTTTGTTTTTTTTGCGGCGCGGGCCTCCGTAAAAAAATAATTAGCGATGGGTCGGGTCGGGAGGGGGGGTCGATTTAAGGGGTCGGATGGGTTTTTTTGCGGCGCGGGCCTCCGTAAAAAAATAATTAGCGATGGGTTGGGTCGGGAGGGGGGGGGGTCGATTTAAGGGGTCGGATGGGTTTTTTTGTTTTTTTTTTGCGGCGCGGGCCTCCGTAAAAAAAATAATTAGCGATGGGTCAGGTCGGGAGGTCGATTTAAAGGGTCGGATGTGTTTTTTTTGGTTTTTTTTTGCGGTGCGGGCCTCCTAAAAAAATGTGAATTGGAATCGGAAACGATTCCAATTCACATATCTTAACGATCAGATTCGAGCCCCCCCGCAGCCGAATCTGATCGTTAAGACGATCTGGCACACGATTCACATCTCTAGCTCTTTCTTCCTGCAGGGGATAGAGACTTGGCATACCCATAGTCACTTCTAGATGTATTAGAGTATATATGCCATCTTATTTGATCAGTTTATGAGGTGTTCAATACAATGGGCCTCTTCTCATCAGCCTCCATCATAGCATGCCAAATGGCTAGTCTAAGAGCCAGCAGTTAAGTGCTCCAATGTCCACAATAAGCTAATGGATGTCCCTTGCCTGGGAGACCAGTTCTTGAGAGACAAAGTCAGAGAAATGGTTGCTCAAATCAAGGAGTAATATGTGGCTGTCCTGTCGCTTTCAGGAGGTTCAGAGAAACAGTCCATTTTGAAATGGCCCTATTTCACTTAAAAGTGGTTTTACTTCCAGGGATGCCCCTTTTGGCAATTCCAGAGATACCGAGCTCCGCCTCTACTTTCATAGCAACAACAGCTTCTTGTTCGAAGTTGGCAAAAGTGACACAAGTCTAGTTCAAGCCTTGACCAAACTTTTTACCAGTTTCCAAGCCTAGCACTTATTCTTTCTAGTAGAAGGGGAAATTTCACCTCTACCTGGAGAAATGGTGCAAGATCACCAAGGTTCCCTGCATTCTCAAGAATGTAGAATCTGATTACTGCTTGCATTTCTCCCAACTTCCCATGCTTTCTCATTACTTAGCGTTCAATCTAGATCCATCTCACTCAGTGCAACTCTGCCTGGAGGTGTAATTGCATCTCACACAGTGGGCAGTAGAACTTATCCTAGCTGATCAACATGGCCAGCAGATCCACTATTTTCTTATACCCCTAGAAAGTCAGGGGATTGAGATCCATCCTAGATTCAAGAATTCTGAACAAGAATCTACTCAGGAGAAATTCAAGATGAATTCCCTTCACACAATTCTATCTTTCATCCTGCAGGGGAGTGTAAATGTGCCCTGGCATTATATACACTTTGTGATGGAATTCTCTCCTACCAGTATCAATTTTTCAGCAGCTCTAAGGGTCTTTACCAAATGCCCAGCCATCATCAAAGCATCTGTGTTTTTCCTTACCCAGATGACTGGCTAGAAACCATAATTTCCCAGGAAGGAGTACTGACTTCCATACAGAAGTCAATACAGCTTCTGCTATCATTAGGATTCCTAGTGAATTTCAAAAAATCAACCCTGATTCCATCTCAGAGTATCAAATTAATTGTAGCACATTTTAAAACATGTGTGCATGAAGGAAATAACTAGGTATGTGAATTGTTTTTGAACGATTAAAATTATCGTCAGATAATTTTAAAATTGTCCTAAATCGTCAGAGTGCACGATACAATACAAATGCCCCCGATTTATCGTCATAAATTGTCCTAAATCGTTTAAATAGGGCACGGGAATTATTTGGGGGAGGGCGGGGAAAACCGGCACACCAAAACAACCCCTAAACCCACCCTGACCCTTTAAAACCAATTCCTTATCCTCCTGAACCCCCCCAAAATTTTAAATTATCTGGTGGTCCAATGGGGGAGGTCCCGGCGTGATCTCCCGCTCTCGGGCCATCAGCGCCATTTTGGCTGCCACTAATTAAAATGGCGCCGATGGCCCGATAAAAAAAAACCCCACCCGACCATCTTTACTCATCAGCCCCTATTATACTATACTCTATAATAGGGGCTGATGAGTAAAGATGGCCGGCGCCATCTTTAAAGATGGGCGCCGGCCACCCAGTGCTCCTACCATGTGACAGGGGCCGGCCAATGGCACGGATACCCTGTCACATGGTAAGGGCAAAGGGGCATCGGCGCCATTTTATTTTAGCGCAGCTGATGCCTGGGAACGTGAAATCGCTCCCCAAGGCCCCCCTGGACCACCAGGTAATTTTAAAAGGTTTTGGGGGGGTCGGGAGGGTGGGGGAGGCTAAGGGGTGTCGATTTAAAGGGTCGGGTGGGTTTTTTGTATAGTGGCGCGGGCCTCCCTAAAAAAAATTAGCGATGTGAATTGGAATCGGAAACGATTCCAATTCACATATCTTAACGATCAGATTTCCCCCCCCCCCCCCCCCCAGCTGAACCTGATCGTTAAGACGATCTGGCACACGATTCACATCTCTAGAAATAACCAGTTTGATCACTTAGTCCACCAGTTTGCCCAGTCTATCTCTAGGTTATCATGACCCCTCTGGTTCTTCATCCTGCATTCCTCCTAGTTTACCCAGACCCCTCACCCTGTCAGATTTTGGCTACAACAAGTTTTTTTCAGACTTACTCCTAATAAGAGCAGAAGTAAATATGTGAAGCTAACAGCCCTATGCTCAATGAATTCGCTGGATTTAAAATCAGAAGGGGAGATCACGTGATGCCTTGAAGGGAAGCGGATGTAGCTTGTCCTTCGGGGGCTCCCAAGTAAACCACTTCCAACCCCATTAGCATCTTTAATCAGGTCAAATTACCCGCTCCCGAATGCGAACGAATAGTGCTTTCATCAGGGGTTCAGATTTGGTGAAGATGTCGACGCGAACCACCAGAAAAGATAAGGAAACCTCTAAGGAACGTTTGTGGCCCACTGACAGCGCTATGGAGGAGGATGGGGGGGGGGGGGGCGATGGAGTCGCAGGTGCCGGTGAACTGGGCTGAGGTGCGAGCGGCCGTAGTTGCAGCGTTACAGCCAGAATTTCATAAATTATCAACCCAATTAACAGACCTCACTTCCTCCGTCGCTGGGTATGAAAACAGATTTAAAGAGGTTGAACAGCGGGTGTCGGATGCGGAAGATGGCCTCTGTGCCACGCGGTCCGCTGTGGAAAAGATGAAAGAGGAACTCGCTCACCAAACGGAACGGCTGGAAGACCTTGAAAATAGGTCCCGCCGCTCGAACCTGCGGTTCGTCGGTCTGCCCGAGTCGATAGAAGATAAAGATCTGCTCCGATTTCTGGAGCGTTGGATTACAAAGGAACTTTCACTGAGCCAGGCCGGGGGGCCATTAAGAATCGAGAGAGCTCACCGCCTGGGGCAAAAAAGGGCGCCAACAGAAAAACCGCGTATTGTCATTGCCAAGCTTTTAAATTATATGCACAAGGCAGAAATATTACAGGAATTGCAACGGGGGACGACTCTGCGTTTTGAAGACCAAAAAATCTTAGTGTTTCAAGATTTTTCGATGGCATTGTCGGCACGTCGCCGAGCACTGGCGCCCCTTTGTACACAGCTGCACAATCTAGGCCAGAGGGCCGTCATCATGTGTGGGATGTAGGGGAGCTGCGAGACTATATAACCAAGCTTCAGCCGGCGCCCGGAGGCTCCCCTGTCTCCACTAAGTGAAAGAGGTTGCTGTTTTGTGTTACCAATTATCTTTCAGGTTTCCGTTGATGAAAGCAGCAGTGAAGTCATGGCGGAGTGGATGCTAGTCAGTCACTGACAATATACCTGGCTCGCACACCCTCAGGGCGGACAGCACTGTATAAATGTCTTTGGATGTATTTGAGGGGTTGAATATGATTTTGTTTTTCTCTCCAGGTTACTGTTTATAAGAACTTTAGGCTGGGGACCGTTTCAGATGGGTTCAAACTGTAATGTTTCCCGAGTTTCTTTAGGGGACTAAGCCCATTTAAGGGTTAATGACATTCATAGTTGGTTTCATGGGGCATATGGAATTCTTGGAGATTTTTTTAATTGGGGTGAGTGACCCCAGTAATTCCGCTTTTGCAGTCTATTGTCTTGGATTCTGTGCCTTGGGATTTAGAATGGGGGATGGAGGGGTATTTTGGATAGTAGGTAATAATGGGGGAGTGGTGACATGCAGGGGGGTTGGGGGTAGGTATTGGGAGTTCTAGCATTATACGTGATCCGATGGGAGGGTTTTTTTGTAAGATTAGTTGCAGGGGGGGATGGGAAGATTGGAGAGGGGGGTGAGGGGGGGAATGGGGGGGGGAAAGGGTAGGGGGGGGTTGGGAAGTAGTGGGTTTAATGATCATTTAGATATGGTTCTGGGAAGGCTGGGGGAGGGGGTTTCTTGAATTTCTATATTCACGAGTGGGTGGACATCCTTGGAGGAGGAGCTGGTTTACGCTGGGATGGCCAGCTCCCTTTTCACAACTGATGAATAAAGTGTTTCTTCAGTTCTTTATCCCGGAGAATGGTTAACATTGGGCCCAAAATAATTTCATGGAATGTATGTGGTATACACTCCCCAATCAAGAGGTACAAAATACTACAAGCACTAAGGCATAAATCTGCTGATCTTGCGTTTCTTCAGGAAACTCATTTAATGGATGGGGAGCATGCCAAACTGCGGCAAGGATGGGTGGGAGAGGTGCACTTTGCATCTGCAAGCTCCAGATCAGCGGGGGTGGTGATTTTGATTAGGAAAAATATCCCCATTCAGGTGTCCAATGTGATTAAAGACCCTAACGGGCGATATTTGATTCTAGAGGCGGAGTTTTATTAAATCCCTACAGTGTTCTGTTGTGTCTATGCCCCTAATTCTCAGCAAAGCCGCATTTTATCATACTTTGAAAACAGTGCTTCTTCCATATGTAGATAAGAATTTGGTGGTAGGGGGGAACTTCAATGCTTTAAGCGACCCGGCCTGGGATAGGATCTCAACGGGGTCACAATCCGGCCAACCTAGCAAAGATCTTAAGATGTTGGAAAGTACACTACATTTGGTTGACTCCTGGAGGACACTCCACCCCTTTGAAAAAGAGTTTTCCCATATTGCGTGAGCGCATGCGACCCAATCTCGCATTGATTATTTTTTTGTAAGTGCCTCTTATTTTTCTCGGATCGCATCAGCGGGAATCGGTGATGTTCTGATATCCGATCACGCTCCGATCTGGTTAGAGCTGAGGGCAAACCCATTTACTCCCAAGGTGAAACAGTGGAGGTACCCATATTTTCTAGCAGAGGACACTGCCTTTCAGGCATTATTCGGGGAAAGTGGGAGGATTTTGCTGTCCTTAATGTGCAGCATGTTGGAGACCCAGTTTTATTCTGGAATGCAGCCAAAACCGTTTTGCGGGATGACATCATTTCTTATGTGGCACACTGGAGGAAGTCGATGGATAAAGACTAGTAATGCTTACTGCTCAGCTTCAAAAGATTAAGAGAGTTTGGATAGCTAAACCATCAGTGCAACAGCGAGAACTGTTTGTTTCTCTACAAACTGCAATAAATTGTTGCTGCACCAGAGGGCCACAAAGAGTGTACTATATTATCGCTTTAAAACTTTATCAATATGGGAATAAGTCTGGAAGACTGTTAGCAAATCTGGTAAAGTTGGTGGGGAAGTCGCGACATATCCCAGCCTTACGCAATGCCAAAGGGCAGATAGTTAATAATACTCCGGATATTCTCAACACATTTCAGGACTACTTTACCACCCTTTATAAATCCGGTAGCTGGAATAAAGACAAATGGGAGGAATTCTCATCCAGAATAGAGCTTCCATCGATTACACTGGCCCAACAGCGATGGCTTAATGAGCCTATTAGGCCGGGTGAGGTTAGGGCTGCCATTCAGAATGCCAAAAAATTGAAAGCTCCCGGGCCAGACAGATTCAGTTCGGAGTTTTATACATGTTTGGTAGATCCGCTCACGAATTTACTTCCGGGGGTGTTTTCTAAATTAATCGAGGAAGGTTCGTTCCCCCCACATGGTAATTTAGCTCATGTGACCCTAATTCCCAAACCGGGAAAAGATTTATTGGAGCTAACGGCCTATCGACCTATTTCCCTACTGAATGTAGATCATAAATTGCTCGCAAAAATACTGGCAGACCGCTTGGGAACCTTATTGCCCATGTTAATTAAGCCAAGCCAGGTGG
This sequence comes from Rhinatrema bivittatum, assembly GCF_901001135.1. NCBI lineage: Eukaryota > Metazoa > Chordata > Amphibia > Gymnophiona > Rhinatrematidae > Rhinatrema > Rhinatrema bivittatum. The sequence continues at coordinate 381,362,404 of NC_042616.1, forward strand.
GCTTTGTTAAACGGCGATATGCCCTGACTAATATTCGATGGGTGGCGGCGGCAATGGCGCTATGTAGGCGGACAGGCCTCCCCTTTTTGGTGGTGAGCCTAGACGCCGAAAAAGCCTTTGACAGAGTTGGGTGGGGGTTTTTGTTTCAAGTGCTTACGGAAATGGGTTTTCAGGGATTCTTTCTTCAAGCCCTCCAATTACTCTACAATAACCCTCAAGCGCAGATTGCTGTGAATGGGACGCTATCAGCCCCTTTCCCAATATTGCGTGGCACTAGACAGGGATGTCCGTTGTCCCCTCTTTTATTTTTGCTTACTCTAGAACCACGTCTTCTAGCACTGCAAACAACCCCTACAATACGAGGCGTGCAGTTTTACTCTCACAAGAAAAAGGAGATTTACAAATATTCCGCATTCGCGGATGACGTTTTGGTTTTTCTTACCTCTCCTGAGAGCTCCCTTCCAGTCTTATTGGACTTATTTCAAGTTTTTGGTGAGTTCTCCGGACTGAGCATAAACTGGGATAAATCGGAGGCCTTGGGTTTTCCAGCCACACTGATTGAGAACTGGAAGGGGACATTTCCCTTGAAATCGGCTGGTGACTCGTTCCGATATTTAGGGATTCTTATCTCTACAGATCTATCCACCCTTTACTCCTTAAATGTTACTCGCTTACTTAATGTGACGCGGGATAAATTGGCTATGTGGTGCGACCTTCCACTCTCCCTGGGGGGGCATATTAATTTATTTAAATTAATTATTTTGCCTAAATGGTTATATGTACTACAGAACTTTCCCTTTTTGAACACCCATAAAGATTTGGGGACCTTTGATACACTGCTTCGTGCATTTTTGTGGAAGGGCAAGAAAGCTCGAATTCCGTTGCACTGGCTGAAGTTGAAGTGGGGGTCTGGGGGGATGGGTGTCCCAGACTTGCTTCGTTACTCGGTAGCAGCGAACTTACGCATTGTTCGGGACTGGATTTTGGGGACTTCTAACTCTATAGCTTTATTAGCGGACCAAACCCTGGTTGCCCCATTAGACCTACATTTTATGCTTATGTGCCATAAACGACAGCTGGCAAGGGCAGTAAGGCAGGACCCGCTTATAGCACCTCTGCGTTATGCTTGGCAAGTAGTGACCAAGCAGCTGGGTACCCCTGCCTATTGTGCCTTTTTGGCACCTATTATGGGCAATCCCGAGTTCACCCCGGGATCGCAAAATAAAGGATTTTGCAATTGGGAAGTCGCAAGCATTACGTTAATGGGACACGTGATAGATGCTTCGGGAGAACCCTTCTCTTTTGCGGAACTTCAAGAGAGGTATGGGTTATTGGGAAATCATTTGTTTGGTTTCCTGCAGATCCGTCATTATTGGAAGGCGATCCCGGCTATATATAAATCCCTACCCCATTTTCAAACTATTGAACACTTTTTCCAGTTGAGCAGCATACATGGACCCTCTTTGTCTCGCTATTATCAAGGCCTCCTACAAGGTTTAGCTGGTGATGCTCACTCAGTGGCGGTGGGGAGATGGAATCGGAAAGGTGTATTACAGGTTCCTCTCGGGGTTTTCAAGTCTAGTATGCACACTTTGACACGAACCACGAGTAATATGTACTATAGAGAAATGCAAATGAAGTTGCTGTATAGGGCCTATATCACCCCGCAAATTGCCCACCATGCAGGTTTGGCGCCCACCGCGGCATGCCCCAGATGTCAGTGTACACAGGGGACTTTGGCCCATGCCTTTTGGGCTTGCCCGGTGATTCAAAAATTTTGGGGAAAAATAGTGGGGTATCTAAAGCAACTGCTGGGAGTCAATTGTCTCTTTCACCATACATGATATTGTTTGATTGCATTCCTCGCCCACCCATTAGAAGCCTGGGCCATCGTTGGTTCTTGCGGAAGGCATTCGCCGTCCAAAAAAAAGATGATCCTGCTTGCCTGGAAGGAGGAGGAGGGACCTTCCTTTTGGTTGTGGAGGTCTCACCTACATCGCATGATGCAAATGGACTATATGGCGTCTAAAGCTTGTCCTCAACCACATAGGAAGTTTCTTCAGATTTGGCATGAATACATACAAGCCCTACCTCATCGGGCACGGAGCTTGATTCTTAACTGTTGACCAGACTCTGAGGTTTTAAGACTACCTACTAGTGGATTTCTAAAGACACTTTTAGGAAGAGATTGGTGAACTGGTTGGATAGCAGTGGGGAGGGGGGGATGGTTATGAGATGACTAAAGGTGGAAATACTTACTTGCTTGGACTGGGGGACATAGAAGAGTAACATGTCCCGCTTTCCCATTTTCTGGTTATCGATTTCTTGCCATACAATAATTAACTATCGGGGGGAGTGGGGTGGAGGATGGGCGGGAGGGAAATATAAACGTATTTGAGCATCCAATAATGTTCTGTATACTGGTTCAGGGGGCGCAAGTGTGTGTGTGTACCCCTGATACCCAAGATCGTCTGTTTGCTATTGCTCAATAAAAATTGTTTATTACAAAAAAATCAGAATTTATGAGTGCAAATGTTGGTCCCACCCAGAATGCCCCTGATCCCGCCTAAATCTGCCCCTTTTTTTTCACTTGTTCTGTTCCACATGTACATGCATATATACACAGAAATTTCTGATTTTAAAATAAGAGTTGTTCACACATGGCTCAAACACTCGTGAATATGGGCCTTTTTAAAATTCACCCCTAAGTGAATGTCTCACAGGAAATGAAACAGAAACTTCACTGGCAGCTAGACCCCCCCCCCCCTACAGGAAGGGGCACCAATCCTTCTAGCTCTTCAACAGGTCACATTAGCAACAGATGCTTCCACCAAGGGATGGAGAGCTCGCAAGGACCTCTTCCAAACCTAATGGACTCAGTGGAAGCACTGAAAGGAGAGGATCATCTTGCTGGTGGTTGAAGAGTATCAGTAAGTACTGCTTTGGGAAATTTTAGAACTTAAAAAGTTTTGGGGAATGGTAAACTATTGGGGTATATTCTTTCATGTGTGTGTGTGTGTATGTGTGTGTTATAAAAAGCAAGCCAAAAGGTAGGAAAAAGATTTGAGTTTGTGTTTGTTTGTGATTCCCTCCCTCCCACACCTAGCTCATCCTTTGATTTATAGGCAGGAGACACTTTCACATTAAAAATCAATCAGCCTTTTATCTAAAACATAGGATTGACTCAGGCTGTATTAAGAGTTTGATTATCCCATTGCAGGTCACTACCAGATTAATAGAGAATATACCAATAAATTTAAAGTACTCTTATTTACACATTTCTACTCCCTTAGCAACCTAAAATTAACTAAGAACTCAACAAAATTAAGATGAAGGCAGAAATCCAGCAGCAAGAGGGGGGTCTTCCATTCTTCTGAATCTAATGTCACATGTACTATTTTTTTACCTGCCGATGAGAGGTTGTATGTAGACACCTGGTGCAAAGAGCTAGTGCCTCTCAGAAAACCAGTCCGATCTCTGGAACCTAGAGTGGCATACCTGGAGGAACTGAGGGAGACATAAAGCTATACAGAGGAGACCTTCAGGGACATAGTAGAGAAGTACCAACTCCAATCTGCCTTAGAGGAGGAAGGTCTCCTGGTTGGAGATCATCAACCTGGTGCAGCAAGACATTATCCTATAGCAAGGACCTGATCTCCAGATGATGCATTGTCCTCTCATACTGAGGATGTGTCTACCAGTACCACTGCCCAGGAGGGAAGGGTTAGGTTGGCCCTCATAGTTGGTGATTTGATTATTAGGACTGTAGAGAGCTGGGTGACTGGTGGGCATGAGGATCGCCTTGTAAAATGCCTGCCTGGTGCAAAGGTGGAGGACCTCATGTGTCACCAAGATACTATTTTAGACTGTGCTGGGGAGAAGCTGGCTGTCATGGAACACGTGGGCACCAATGATGTAAGAAAATGTGGGAGGGAGGTTCTGGAAGCCAAATTTAGGCTCAGGTAGAAAGCTGAAATTCAGAACCTCTAGGGTAACATTCTCTGAAATGCTCCTTGTTCCATGAGCAGGTCCCCAGAGGCAGGTAGAGCTCCGGAGTCTCAAAGTGTGGATGAGTCAAAGATGCAAGGAGTAGGAATTCAGTTTTGTAAGGAACTGGGAAATATTTTGGGGAAGGGAGAGTTTTTCCAAAAGGACAAGCTCCACCTTCACAAGGGTGGAACCAGGCTGCTGGCAATAATCTTTAAAATGGAGATAAAGCTACTTTTAAACTAGAACAAAAGGGAAAGCTGACAGTTGCTCAGCAGTGCATGGTTCGGAGTGAGGTATCTTCAAAGGATACTAATGAAGCAGGAGAGTTAGGGCATCCCAACAGAGAGATTCCAGTGAAAGCAAAAGTAGTCCATGTGCCTTTAAGTAAAGGATCAGATTCTGAATTATCCCTATCAACTGAAAAGCAGGCTGTTAATACAAACAAAAAACACACTTTGAAATGTCTCTGTGCCAATGTCAGAAGTCTAAGAAGTAAAATGGGAGAGTTGGAATATACAGTATAGCAGTGATTGATGAGTCAGACTTAATTGGCATCTCAGAGACATGGTGGAAGGATGAGAACCAATGGATAGTGCCATACCAGGGTATAAATTATATCACAATAATAAGTAGGAACAACTTGGTATGAGAGTAGGGCGTGCTTTATGTCTGGGATAGCATAGAGTCCAACAGGATGAAGATCCTGCATGAGATTAAATGCACAATAGAATCTTTATGAGGAAATGCCATGTGTGTTAGGGAAGAGTATAACCTATAGAATAGACTTGGTTTTTGGGTACTTGCCAGGTTCTTATGACCTGGATTGGCCACTGTTGGAAACAGGATGCTGGACTTGATGGACCCTTGGTCTGACCCAGTATGGCATGTTCTTATGTTCTTACTACCATCCACCTGTCCAAAATGATGAGATGGACGATGAAATTCTAAGAGAAATTAGGGAAGCTAACCAAATTGGTAGTGCAGTAATAATTGGAGATTTCAATTACCTCAATATTGACTGGGTAAATGTAACATTAGGACATGCTAAAGAGATAAAGTTCCTGGATGGAATAAATGACAGCCTTATGGAGCAATTGGTTCAGGAACTGAAGAGAGAGGGAGCTATTTTAGATCTAATTCTTAGTGGAGTGCAGGATTTTGTGAGAGAGGTAATGGTTGTGGAAATTAATGACTGGAAGGGGGATAATAACTAAATCCACAGCCCTAGCACTAAACTCTCAAAAGGAAACTTTTAGAAAAAAAACTAAAAGGTGTAGCTGCAAAGGTTAAGAGTGTACAACAAGCATGGGCATTGTTAAAAAAATACCATCGTAGATGCACAGTCCAGATATATTCCACAGGAATGTGGAAGGAAGGCCAAATGATTGCCAGTATGGTTAAAAGGTAAGGTGAAAGAGGCTATTTTAGCCAAAAGATCTTCCTTCAGAAATTGAAAGGATCCATCTGTGTTGCGCGCCCCATCCGTGTCCAGCCTGCGCATGGGCCTGCTCACCTCTCTGGCATCTCTGCAGGTCCCGGGTAAGCCTCCCCAGCGGCATCCGCAAGCACTTTCAGGCCTTGGCGTCCCGCGGCGGTGGTCGCCGGGCCTTCTACTGCGCATCAGGCCTCACACCGGAGTTCGGTGCCTCCTGTGGCGTTGGCCACACGCCTACGCAGCGTGCGCGGACCACCTGGCCTCTTGTAGGGCCAGGGGTGGGTCCTAGCTCCGCGGTGTGCCCTGATTGAAGGAACTACTTAAGGAAGTCCCTGCCTGCACTTCCTTGCCTTGGCAGGTCGGTATTGTGTGCTAGATTGTCACTGCGTATTAAACCTTGTTGCAGTCTTGTCACTGCGTACTAAACCTCGTTTCAGCCTTGTTCCAGTCTCGTCCTAACCTTGTTCAAGGATCCTACTATTCCAGCCTTGTTCCTGCATCCTACTGTTCCAGCCTTGTTCCAGCATCCTTCTGTTCCTGCGTCTGTCTGTCCGTCTCCCCAGGTAGTACCCTCGGACTGTCTCTTTGGTACTGACCAAAGTAACATTGGTGCTCCCTGCACCTCCTCGATACAATGGGGACCCATGCTCCTGTCGTGGCTTCCTCAACTAGTGCTTCATGCAATTTCCACAACAACCCTCCTTGTTCTTGAAGGAATTCACTAAGGTGACTTTTATCCTTTCCCGCCTGGAAGGGAAGGCTCTAATCCCATACTTTCCAAGTTATCCGAGTTTGTTGTTCTCTTCAAGCAAACCTTCGAAGATCCAGGCCGCCAGACTGTAGCCAGCCATGATCTGCTCCACCTCCTTTAAGGGTCGCGGACTCTCTTTGAGTATACGGTGGAGTTCAGGACCCTGGCTACTGAGCTTGGGTGGCAAGAAGATTATCTGCAAGCCATCTTCCTAGATGGACTCTCCAGCGCTCTCAAAGATGAACTATCCATCTGTGAGACTCCCACATCTCTAGAGGACCTGATTTCCCTCACCGGGAAGATTGATCATTGTCTCCGGCAAAGGCACCTAGAAGTAAAGGCTTCCCGCTCTCCGATACCAGGCCCCACGCGTGTCCCGAGTCCTCCAGCCAAGATTCCAGCACCACCACCCTCTTCCGTGGTGGAACCTATGGAGGTGAACCATGGGTGACTGTCTCCGACCGAACATCTCCGTTGGAGGAAGGAGGGTCTTTGCCTTTACTGTGGCACTTCTGGATATCTTCGGCAGTTCTGTCCAGCTCGTCCGGAAAACTGCAACGCCTGAGCCAGGCGGGGGTCCCGAGCTTAGGCGCTACTGTCACCGGTCCTCAACTCCTGCTTCCTGTCTCTCTTGGCATTGCGACCCAATCCTTCGCCACGACTGCTCTAGTTGATACTGGAGCAAGTGTCAGCCTCCTCATGGATGACATTGTCTAGCTTCTGAACATTCCTTTGCAGCTATTGGATGTGAATCTCTGAATCACCTCCATTCAAGGGGAACCCCTTCCGGGGCTGATCACTCATCGAACAGTGGCTGTCCGTCATACCGTGGGCACTCTCCAAGAGGAGGAGATATCCTTCTATGTATTGAAATGTTCTACACGTCCAGTTATCCTGGGGCTGCCCTGGATCCAGGCCCACGAACCCCAGTTCGATTAGCATGCCCTGCAGTTGGTGCAGTGGGGTCCCAAATGCCAGAAGACATGTCTACGCCAAGTAACTCCTGTAGTCCCTGTTCTGAAGTCTACCACCCTACCCGGGTTGCCTACTCAGTATGCTGACTTCGAAGATGTCTTCTCGACGTAGAAGGCTGATACCTTGCCTCCATTGCACAAGTTCAATTGTGCCATAGAACTTCTGTCAGGCACCACGCCTCCCAAGGGCAGAACTTATCCACTGTCTCACCCAGAAACCCTAGCCATGTCTGAGTATATCAAGGAGAACCTAGAAAAAGGATTCATTCGTCCCTCTGATTCTCCTGCCGGAGCGGGTTTCTTCTTTGTTAAGAAAAAGGATGGCGGTCTACACTGGGAAATACCCCCTGCCCCTTATCAGCGAGCTGTTCGACTGCCTACAAGGGGCATGGATCTTCACCAAGTTGGATCTAAGGGTTGCGTACAATCTAGTACGCATCCAACCTGAAGACATCCGGAAGACCGCATTCAAAACAAGGGATGGTCACTATGAATACACCGTGATTCGATTGGAAATTATATCCAATCGAGGACCACAGTTTGTCAACAGGTACTGGCGCTCCCTATGTAAGAAGTTTAACATTGCTTTGAGTTTCATGTCGGCCTATCATCCAGAGGCCAATGGTCAGGCTGAAAGGGCCAATCGAACCTTAAAGACATTCCTCCATTCCTATGTGAATGATCAGCAATGCCCAACGGTCTTTCAACGCCTTATGAACAAAATTCTTCAAGACCTCGTGTACTCCTTCTTAGTCATGTATCTTGATGACATCCTGATTTTCTCCAAAGACCTTGAATCTCATCGAGATCATATTCGGACTGTTCTCCAGTGTCTAAGAGAAAACCATCTTTATGCCAAGTTAGAAAAGTGCCTCTTCGAGCAAAGTCGTTTACCCTTCTTATCCGATCGAGGTTTCTCCATGGATCCAGAAAATGTCCAGGGGATCCAAGACTGGCCCCAGCCAGTAGGTCTATGAGCTTTTCAATGTTTCCTTGGGTTTACCAATTATTACTGGAGCTTCATTGCCAATTATTCTACCCTAGCTGCTCCACTAACCACCATGATCAAGAAAGGGGCTATCACTTGCATGTGCACTCCTAAAGCACAAGCCGCCTTTCAGATGCTTAAAGAAGCTTTCTGTTCTGGTCCTTGTCTCCAGCACCCAGACCCAAGATGTCCTTTCGTCGTTGAAGTCGACACCTCTGCAATTGGAGCAGGAGCCGTCTTAAGCCAGTTCTCTCCCAAGGGTAAATTGATACCCTGTTCTTTCTACTCACATAAGTTCTCTCCTACTGAACAACGCTATACCATTGGTGACCAAGAACTTCTCACCGTCAAGTTGGTGCTCCAAGAGTGGCGCCCCTGGTTGGAAGGGGCGCAACACAAGTTTACCATTTTCACCGACCATAAGAATCTTGAGCACCTTAAAGAAGCTCAACTCCTGAACCCGCGACAAGCTCGATGGGCGCTCTTCTTTGAATGGTTCAACTTCATTCTCAGTTATCGCCCAGCTGCCAAGAACGTCTGTGCGGATGCACTTTCAAGATCCTTTGAACCTGAAGATGTCTCTGACATTCCTGGATATGTTATAGATCCTGCCTGCATATCCCTTGCTGTGACCACCACAATTCCAGCTGGGAAAACCGTCGTTCCATGTAGATTACGTGAATGAGTTCTGAAAAGGGCTCATGATTCCAAGTTGGCAGGACACCTGGGTCATGCCAAGACCCTAGAGATGTTACAAAGACACTACTGGTGACCCAACATGGTGCAAGAGTCTCGTAACTATGTAGATTAATGCCCTGTCTGTGCCCAACAGAAGCTGCCTACTGGACGGCTTTGGGGCCTACTCCAACCACTGCCAGCACCTACCGAGCCATGGTCTAGTATCTCAATGGACTTTTTCACGGACCTGCCTCCATCCCGCAACAATACCATAATCTGGGTCATCATTGACTGGTTTTTGAAGATGGGTCACTTTATTCCCTTGCTGGGCCTCCCATCGGCCCCAGAATTAGCCAAGTTGTTTCTGAAACATATTTTTCTGCCTCCATGGACTCCCAAAGGAAATTATATCCAATCGAGGACCACAGTTTGTCGACAGGTACTGGCGCTCCCTATGTAAGAAGTTTAACATTGCTTTGAGTTTCATGTCGGCCTATCATCCAGAGGCCAATGGTCAGGCTGAAAGGGCCAATCGAACCTTAAAGACATTCCTCTGTTCCTATGTGAATGATCAGCAGGACAACTGGTCTGATCTACTCCCATGGGCTGAGCTGTTGCACAATACCCATGTCGCTGCGGCCACTGATGTATCTCCATCCTCCGTGGTATTCAGACAAGAACCTCGGCTGCCACTCCCAGTTCCTCTGACTGTTCTTTCTCCAGCTGTGCAATCCATGGCCCACACCATTCGTCAGGTGTGGAACCAGGTCAAAGAACACCTCACCCAGGCTGCTGAATGTTCCAAGCGTACTTCTGATGCCCATAGATGTCCCACTCCACTCTTCCGTCCAGGCCAGAAGGTGTGGCAGAGCACCCGACACATAAGATTGAGGCTTCCCTCTCACAGGTTGGTTCCCAAATACATCGGCTCGTTTCCAGTGATTGAAGAGTGGGAGCAGTATCGTATCAGCTCCAGCTGCCATGTGACATGGGCATCCATAACACGTTCCATGTTTCGCTGCTGAAGCCCTTGGTCCTCTCCTGGCCCTCTCCTCCATGGGTCTCTGCAGAACCAGATACATCTCTTCAGGTAAGAGAGGTCCTCAACGTCCATCGGCATCAAGAGAAATGGGAGTACCTCCTACCCTGAACTCATGGGAACCTTCCCACAACATTCTTGATAAGGAACTCCTGAAGACCTTCCATAGGACTTATCCTGACAAACCACGCCGTGTAGAGGGAGGCCTAGAAGGGGGATACTGTTGCATACCCCGTCCATGTCCGGCCCATGCACGGGCCTGCTCACTGTTCTGGCGTCTCTGCAGGTCCCGGGTCAGCCTCCCCAGCAGCAGCCGTGAGCACCTTCAGGCCTCGGTGTCCCGCAGCAGCGGTCGCTGGGCCTTCCAATGCACATCAGGCCTCACGCCGGAATTCGGCGCCTCCCATCGCATTGACCACGCCCCTACGCACGCGTGCGCGGACCGCCCGACCTCTTGTAGGGCCAAGGGTGGGTCCTAGCTCCGCGGCGCGTCCTGATTGAAGGAACTACTTAAGGAAGTCCCTGCCTGCACTTTCTTGCCTTGACAATCGGGTCGGCATTGAGTGCTAGATTGTCACTGCGTACTAAGCCTTGTTCCAGTCTTGTTCCAGTCTCGTTCCAGCCTTGTTCCAGTCTCGTCCCAGCCTTGTTCCAGAATCCTACTGTTCCAGCCTTGTTCCTGCATCCTACTGTTCCAGCCTTGTTCCAGCGTCTTTCTATTCCTGCATCTGTCCATTCGTCTCCCCAGGTAGTACCCTCGGACTGTCTCTTTGGTACTTACCTCGGCCTGTTCCTCGACCTTTCTGTCTGCTGCCTGCATCCTGACCTCTGCTTGCCTCATGACCGCGTCTGACCTCCAGAGCCTGACCTCTGCCTTGCCTGACTACTCCTCGAACTGAGCCTCAGATTCTGACCTCTGCCTGATTGACTACATCTTCTGATTCTGGCTCTGTCCCTTGCCTTGCCATCGCCTACACTGTTCTGGTCTTCCTTGCTCCATCGGAACCTCAGTCTCAAGTCCGACTGTGCTCCCTCACTGTCCGTGGGCACGCCTGTCGACCACCTCTCCAGGAGACCCTGCAAGGCCCACCTAAGCCCAAATGGCCCAGGTCCCTACGGGCTCCAGCCAGGGGGACCACGGGCTTCCAATGGTGAAGCTTATCCTAACCTCTGTCTCCTCCAGTGCTCCACCCCCTGGGGGCAGGTGCTTCCTGGTCCCTACCAGGGAGCCATTCTCCATTGCTCCAGGACAAGGGTCCAGTCCCGAGCACAACAATCTGAAGTTAAATGTAAAGCATTGATAAGACAAGCTACAAGAAAATTTGAAAAGAAATTGGCCATAGAGGCAAAAATTCATAACAATTTTTTAAAATATATCCAAAGAAGGAAGACTGCGAGGGAGTCGGTTGCACCATTACATTGAAGGCTTAAGGGGGGACTTAGGGAAGAGAAGGCCATCATGGAAAGACTAAATTAATTCTTTGCTTTGGTGTTTGCTGAGGAGGATGTTGAGGAGATATCTGTTCTGGATACAGTTTTCAAAAGTGATGATTCAGATGAACTGACCCAAATCACAGTGAACCTGGAAGATGTAGTACACCAGCTTGACAAACTAAAGAATAGCAAATCACCTGGACCAGATGGTATACATTCCAGGGTTCTGAAAGAACTCAAAAATTAAATTTAAGATCTATTATAAGTAATTTGTAACCTATCACTAAAATCATCCATTGTACCTGAAGACTGGAAGATAGCCAATGTAACCCCGATATATAAAAAGGGCTCCAAAGCTGATCTGGGAAACTATAGACCAGTGATCCTGACTTTAGTGCCGGGAAATATCGTGGAAACTATTATAAAGAATAAAACTGCAGAACATATAGATAGGCGTGGTTTAATGGGACACAGCCAGCAACTACTACATTTTTTGAAGGATTGAATAAGCATGTGGATAAAGTGAACTGGTAGATGTGGTATATTTGGATTTTCAGAAGGCGTTTGACAAAGGCTTCTAAGAGAACTAAAAAGTCATCGGATAGGAGGAGATTGCAAACTGGTTAAAAGACAGAAAACAGAGAGCATGATTAAATAGTCTGTTTTCACAGTATAAAATGTTAAACAGTGGAGTAAGTCAGGGATCTGTACTTGGACCGATTCTTTTTAGTATATTTATAAATGATCTGGAAAGGGATATGATAAGTGAGGTGATCAAATTTGTAGATGACACAAAATTATATAGAGTAGTTAAATCACAAGTGGATTGTGATAAATTGCAGAAGGTCCTTGTGATACTGGAAGATTGGGCATCGATATGACAAATGAAATTTAATGTGGACAAGTGCAAGGTGACGCATATAGGGAACAATAAGCCATGCTATAGTTACATGATGTTAAGTTCCATTCTAGGAGTTAACAGCCCAGGAAAAAAGATCTGGACATCATAATTGATATTATATTGAAATCGTTTACTGCTGAAATCGTTTTACTGCTGTGGCAGTAAAAAAAACCCAGAATGTTAGGAATTATTAGGTAGGGAATGGAGAATAAAACGGAGGATGTCATAATGCCTCTTTATCTGAACCAGTCTGACATATCTTAAGTTCTTATGACATCGTTAGCAGAAAGGCAGTTTCAGATTAACCTTCTTGAACTGCGAACAAACAGATACAGCTTATCAACTTTCATGCATCTCCTCAGAGGGTAGGGAGGGAATTCTTATTCAAACAGAAAATCAAGTAGCCATGTTCTATGTCAATAAGCAAGAAGGCATGGAATCATGGACTCTCTGCCAAGATGAGATAAAAAGATGGGAATGGGTGTGCAACCATCATGATATTCTGCAAGCAACCTATCTTCCGGGGATTGCCAACATAATAGCGGACCACCTCAGGAGGATATTTCATCTGCATAAATGATTTCTGCAACAGTCAACAGCCAACAGATTGTTCAGTCCTCAGGGACATCCTTCCATCAACATCATCACGTAAGAAGAAAACAGAAAAGTGGAAAAATTTTGATCCATTTTTCCCAGTGTACTCAGATCTGGTGAAGACACTTTTCTACTCAACTGGAATGCAAATCTTACTTATGCTTTTTCACAACTTCCCCTCATAGCCAGGAGGATACAAAAAGTGCTCAAAGACTGGGCCCATCTGTTTCTTATTGCAATAGCATGGTCCAGACACTGTGTACATGATACAATTATTCATCAGCCTCTGCACTCTCTTGGGGCCGATCCATCCTTGTTAACTTAAGAAAGGGATGTCAATATCATCCAAACCTACCCTCTCAGCCTGGATGCTGAGTGCTCATTGATCACCCCACTTTCTTTTCCCAGAAAATTTGAGGACATAATAGTGGCCACTAGAAAACCCTCAGTTAAGAGATCTTATGGCTTTAAATGGAAATGGTTCTCCTCCTAGTGTCAACAAAGCTCCTTGGACCTGTTCACATAAGAGTCATGAGAGCTACTGCAGTGCTTACCTGTTCTTTCTTCCTCAGGTCTCAGTATCTCATCAGTGAGAGTACATCCCAGTGCCATCCCAGATTGAGGGTAGGCCAATCTCTACTCACCTTTTGGTATCAAACTTCATGAAAGGCTTATGGCATACCACACATCCAGTGGTCATATCACCTGTTCCAAGGGACCTTAACATGGTACTGATGCAAATTATGAAGCCACATTATAAATATTGGAATAGGCTCTCTTAAATTTCTCACATAGAAAGTATTATTCCTTGTTTGAATCACCTCAGCTTAAAGAGTCAGTGAGCTTTAAGCTTTGGTTCATTGTCCTTAAGAACAATTCTTCCACAACAGAGTGGTGCTTCGCACCCGACCAAAGTTTATGCCAAACGGGCCGATAAAGTAAACTTCGCGGGAGAGCCGGTGCTCCGAGGTGAGCGCCCGCTCTCCCAAGCGCAGCGCCCAGACCACTCTCCTGGGCGCGTGATCGAGTATGCAAATGAGGTCCCACGGCAAAAGGAGATGCTAGGGACACTAGCATGTCCCTAGCGTCTCCTTTTTGACAGGAGTGGTGGCTGTCAGTGGGTTTGACAGCTGACACTCAATTGTACCGGCATCGGTTCTCAAACCCGCTGACAGCCACAGGTTCGGAAAATGGATGCCGGCATAATTGAGCGTCCGTCTTCTGACCCGCGGGCCACCAGCCGATTAACTTTTTTTTTTTTTTTTAATTTTTGATTTTTTTTAAATTTTGGGGCCTCTGACTAATATCGCTATGATATTAAGTCGGAGGGTGTACAGAAAAGCAGTTTTTTCTGCTTTTCTGTACACTTTTCTGGTGCCGGCAAAAATTAACACCAGCCTTGGGCAGGCGTTACTTTCTGTATCGCGCGGGGGGGAATAACTAATAGGGCCATCAACATGCATTTGCATGTTGCGGGCACTATTAGTTTCAGGGGGGGTTGGCCGCGCATTTCCGATGCGCTATTACCCCTTACTGTATAAGGGGTAAAAATAGCTTGTCGAAAACGCGCGGCCAAACGCGGGCTGTATCGGCCAGAAAGATGGTTTCAGAATTACCTACAATCTTCCTGAGGCTACATGAACATGAAGGTGAAAAGACCCTTCACTCCCTAGACTGTAAATGAGCATTGACTTACTACAGAAAAAGAACTCAGCCATGTCGTCAGGCCTCATCTCTTATACTCCTAACTGACTTGGCATAGCAGTTTCCAAATAAATATTGTCCAATTGGATGGCAGATTGTATTGTTATGCCCTGGCAAGCCTTCAAATCACAGACTTAATCAAAGCTCTTCAAGAAAAGCTATGGCTACATCAGTGGCTCATCTCAGAGCAGTACCTATTAAAGACATCTGCAAAGTTGCAGCTTGGTCTTCAGTACACACTTTCATGTTCCATTACTGTCTGAACAATTTATCAAGAAATGATTGTAAGTTGGACAAGCAGTTTTGTACAACCTGTTTACCTAGTAGTCTATTGTCCAGAGAGGGGGATAAATAACGCCTGCCCAAAGTAATGCCTGCCCAAAGGCTGGCGTTAATTTTTGCCAGCACCAGAAAAGTGTACAGAAAAGCAGAAAAGATGCTTTTCTATACACCCTCCGACTTAATATCATAGCGATATTCAGTAATACTCCACTGCAACCCTCAGCTTGAGGCTCCCCCACATGTCATGGCTAATTCAGCCCTTCTTGTTGACGAAGAAAGCAAGATTGCTTATCATAAATGGTATTCTCCATAGACAGCAAGATAAAATAGCCATACTAAATATCCACTCTCCTCCCTGGAGTCAACAAACTAGATTTAGCTCTAAAATCTACTGATGAAGCAATGCCTATGCGGGAACTCTACTGAGTAAAAGTCCTATGAGCTGAGTGAGAAGGGTCCATTCAGCCCCATCCAATGACATCACCCATATGCCATGGTTAATTCATCCTGCTGTCTATAGAGAACACTGTTTACGGTAAGCAAACTTACTTATCTGCATTTAAGTTCACCCAGACTGAACTGAGTGGAGGCATTCCCAGGGACGAGGTTGGGTACGATTTGGACTTACATGCATAGTTTTGTATTCACAAATGTATGCAGGTAAATTTTTCTGAAAATTTTTCATGCATATAAGAGCAGGTGTAATTTTATGTGGGTAAATTTTGTGGGATAATTTTCAAACAAACTTTTACGCATAAGTCCACTTTGAAAACATGTAACTTATTCGATATT
This sequence comes from Rhinatrema bivittatum, assembly GCF_901001135.1. Classification (NCBI taxonomy): domain Eukaryota; kingdom Metazoa; phylum Chordata; class Amphibia; order Gymnophiona; family Rhinatrematidae; genus Rhinatrema; species Rhinatrema bivittatum. Next base: position 381,377,966 of record NC_042616.1, read on the forward strand.
TGCCAGCTCACTTATATAGACTGTTACAAAATTACCCACTAAGCAGTAATTTTCAAAGTCATTTCTGTGCATAAAACATGGGTTTATAAATGTAAATGGCTTGTTCTAAAATTGTATGGAGGTTTTGTGCATAAAAATGTGTGTATAACCTGATTTCACACATACTTTTATGTCACAAAGAAAGGTATTCCTGAGGGTGGAGTTGGGATTTATGCACATACTTTTGGTTTCAAAATGTATGCACATAAATTAACCTGCACAAGTTATGCCAACAATCATCAGCATTCATAGAACATATGGGGGGAGGAGGAAGTTCCAGTCATCATGGTGTTATCTAGTTGCCGGACTCGGAGTGCTTATATATCAGGTTTCAGAGGGCCCCTGGCCTTTCATGTGATGGATGGTCTGGAGGAGAGGGGAAGTTAAAAATGTGGATAAAATGCGGATAGTTATAAATGAAGGCTTACCCTACTAAAGCTCTGGAGGAGGCTGGAAACCCAAAAGATGATGAAAACTGCCAGATCAAAACTCAAAAATACTCAAAAAAAGAGTTTAATTGTACAAATAGTACCAAACAGGATCTAACACCCATGCAGTCTGGCAGAGTAGGTCCCTAGTACAATGTAGCATGTTTTCTTTTTTTGTTTCCACAATTTAAAAATAAATATGTGTGAGCAAACAATTTATTTGGCTACCTCAAATTAATCAAAATAGATGTGAATATTTTGCAAATCAAATATGTATTTCTTCAAGGAAAGAAAGTTGATGGAATCCATAGCTTGATTTGCAGCAGACTTTCTCCTTGTGGGAGAAATCTTTGATAAATCAAGCCCAGCTCTATGCCTTGTATATCTTCTATAGCATTTTCTTTTGTTTCTTCCTGCAATTTCAATTGCAGATCAAATAATCAATAAGCAACAACAATCCAATGCCACCAGTCAGAAATCTTCCCACACAACAGCTGCTCCCTAGTTAGTTGCTGTCAGTTCACTGAAGAACCAGAAGCAGAAATACAAAATGTGCTTTTATTTTCATACTTTTCTATTGCTAACTTCTAAAACTAGCATTCATTTGTTGTTCCCCTAAAGTACAGAGAACTGTATGAGTGAGCTTAGAATTGACTCTTTTATATAACAGGGGTTTTTGTTTTTTTTAATTACAAAATAAAATGACATATTAGCTCACAAAACAAACCCTTGTTAAAAGTAAACCATCACAGCAGTTGGGTAGTGTTAATCCTTTATATTGACCAGTGTTAAAAGATGAAAATGTTTGGGCCTACTAGAGAAACAGAAATGTGATAGCAGAAAAAGACCATATGGCCTATTTAGTGGCCCATCTGCCCAAGTTAGTTAGCTTCACCAATTCCTATCAGTCCCACAGAGATCCTCTGTGTTTATCTCATTCTTTCTTGAATTCAGATATTGTTTTCTCCACCACCTCCATTGGAGGCTGTTCCATGCATCCACTATCCTCTCTGTAAAGAAATGTTTCCTAGGATTACTCCTGAGTATATCCCTTTCACCCTCATCCCATGATTCCATGTTCTAGAGCCTCCTTTTGGGTGAAAGAACGTCAAGAACATTGCAGGAAGACCTTGTGAGACTGGAAAATTGGGCATCCAAATGGCAGATTAAATGTATTTATTTATTAATTTATTTATTTATTTATTTATTTATAACTTTTTTTATACCGAAGTTCAGGTAACAAGAATTACTTATCACTCCGGTTTACATTATAACAAGTAGAAAACAATGACAACATATGTCCTTACAATGAACAAGGGAGTGAACAACTTGGATAATATAACATAACATAACTAGGAACAGTAGCAGTATGCACTATTAGAGCGAGACTAGCACATGGGGAGGGAGGTTTGCTAATGGGGGTGGGAGGGGGAAGGAAGGTTGTTCTGGAGGGGGGAGGAGGGAGAAATTTCTTATTGATGAGTAAAAACATGAGCGTAGGTTCTGGACGTCACAGTATGAAAACAGTCTTATGGGAGCTGTGGAAGACTAAGTAAGTTAGGGAATGCTTGACCGAATAGCCATGCTTTGAGTCTTTTTTGAACGTGTTGGGGCAATTTATCAGCCTTAGCTCCGGAGGAAGCAGATTCCACTGTTTTGGGCCTGCTGTGGATTAGAGCTCTTTTACTTAAAGATGTTTCATGGGAGGTGCATGTAGAGTTCCTCTTTGTGCTAATCTTAGCGGTCGGGAAGACGTGTGAAGCTGAAGAGGGATTCTGAGGTCCAGTGGAGTGTTGTTGAATATGGCTTTGTGGGTGATTGATAGAAGTTTAAACAGGATTCGAGATTTGACTGGGAGCCAGTGGAGCTTCTTTAGAATTGGTGTTATATGATCTCTTTGTTGGATTTAGTGAGACACCTTGCTGTAGCGTTCTGTAACAGTTGAAGAGGCTTTAGGGTGTAGACTGGGAGACCGTGAAGCAGTGAATTACAGTAGTCCATTTTCGAGAAGATGATGGATTGTAACACTGACCTGAAATCGTGAAATGAAGGAGGGGTCGAAGGCCCTTTTTAGAACTTGGAGTTTGTAGTAGCACTCTTTAACTGTAGTGTTGATGAAATCAGAAAGCTCAGATGGTTATCCATGACCACCCCAAGGTTTCTGACCCGTGGGGAGAGAAATGGGAGCGGCGTAAGGTGAGAAGCTATTCAATGGAAGGTGAGAATGAAAGCTATTCAATGGAAGGGTGCCAATCTTGAGGTGATCAAGAGGAATTCTGTCTTGTTAGTGTTGAGTATCAGGTTAAGGTTAGACAGGAGTTTGTTAATGGAGAGGAGGCAGGAGTTCCAAAAAAGTACGGTCTTTTGAAGTGATTCAGTGATAGGAAATAGGATTTGGACATCATCTGCATATAAGTAATGGGTTAACTTTAGATTGGAAAGGAGATGACAAAGGCGGAGAAGATAGATATTGAATAACGTAGGGGATAGCGAAGAGCCTTGAGGGACCCCTAATGTGGAACTGAACGGTGGTGACTCTTTGCTATTGATCTTAACTTTGTAGTATCTGTTCTGGAGGAAAGATTTGAAACCAGTTTAGAGCTTTGTTTTTGAATGCCGATCTCGGATAGTCTTTCGATGAGATAATCATGGTTGACCGTGTCAAAGGCAGCTGAAAGATCAAGGAGGATGAGCAAGCAGGGATGTTTGTTTTCTAGATTCATGAGAATGTTGTCTGACAGAGATAAAAGAAGAGTTTTGGTACTGCGGGATTGCGAAAGCCTAATTGAGCCGGGGAGAGGATGTTGTTATTTTCTTTATTTTTATTTTCTTTTTGTTGTTATTTAAATGTAATGTGGATAAGTGCACGGTGATGCATATAAGCAAAAAATAACCCATGCTATAGTTACACAATGTTAGGTTCCATATTAGAAGCTACCACCCAAGAAAGAGATCCAGGTAGCATAGTGGATAACACATTGAAATCATCGGTTCAGTGTGCTGCAGTAGTCAAAAAAGCAAACAGAATGTTGGAAATTATTAGAAAGGGAATGGTGAATAAAACAGAAAATATCATAATGCCTCTGTATCGCTCCATGGTGAGACTGCACCTTGAATACTGTATACAATTCTGGTCACTGCATCTCAAAAAAGATATAGTTGCGATGGAGAAGGTACGGAGAAGGATGACCAAAATGATAAAGGGGATGGAACAGCTCCCCATATGAGGACAGACTAAAAAGGTTAGGAATTTTCAGCTGGAGAAAAGAAGGCTGAGGGGGGATATGATAGAGGTGTTTAAAATCATGAGAAATCTAGACGGGTAAATTTGAAATCAGTTATTTACTCTTTCGGATACATAGAAGGACTAGGGGGGCACTCCATGAAGTTAGCATGTGGCACATTTAAAATTAATTGGAAGAAAGTTCTTTTTCACTCACGCACAATTAAAATCTGGAATTGTTAGGATTTGTGAGTTTGTGGGCCATGGGCCGAGTGAGAGCTGGTACCGCCCCCCACGGGGAGGAGCCTCATGAGCCTCACTGTCGGGAGGCGAGGTCTCAGCTGCTAGGTGTGCAGGGCAGCAGGTACTGGAGAGAGGCACTGCCTGCAGAGCGGGGAGTGCAGGCAAGAAAGTCACATAGACACAGAGGTGCCACAGGGTCTGTGGAGTGGGGTATATCCAGGAGGAAAGATCCCTCTGCAGAGATGGTATGGTAGTGCTCTGTGATGAGGGTTCCTCAGCAGAGATGATACGGAAGTAGTCCATGGAGCGGGGTACACTGGTGAGGGTTCCTCAGTAGAGATGATAAGGTAGTGGTCCGCAGTGCGGAGTACACCAATGAGGGTTCATTATTAAGATGATACGGTAATGGTCCGCAGAGCGGGGTACACCGATGAGGATTCCTCAGTAGATGTTCTGGTTATGAGGTGCTGGAGTGGATTCTTAGGTACTGCAGTGATGGCAACTCCCAAGGGGAGGAGCCCCATGAAGAAACCGCAGTACTAGGCTAGACTCTATACACGCAGACACAGAGAAGTTGTATTTATTGTACAGCTTGATGGTACTGCCCGGGGGAGTGGCAGCAATGAAGGTAAGCCAGTGAAGTAGTCCAGGGATCCTCAGCAGAGGAGACCAGTCTCACACTCGAGTAGGTGATAGGCAGCACGGCATAGCAGGGACAGGTCCCGGATGTGGACACAGAGTGCTGAAGTGAAGGTGAGACAGACTGAAGGGTTAATACTCACTGAAGCAGAAAGCTGTATAGTTGAAGGTCCTGGCAGGCAGAGGTTGATCAGTGGCAGGCACCAGATTAGGGAGAGCAGGCCCTCGAGGAGCGAGTACCCGGTATCCCAAGAAAGGTACCTGAAATAGAGCAGAAGGGCCCCTGAGGATCGGGTACCCAGCTTAGTGAAGAAATACCCGAAGGTCAGAGAGAGCTTCCTGCGGCAGCTGGGGAAGCAGCAGAGAAGCTTAGACCGAAGGCCAATCCAATCCTTGCTACCTCAGTTTGTTAGCAAACGAAGGGCAGGCTAAATACCAGGATGTGATGACATCATTCGGAGGGGACGCCCCTGAGGTTTCAGCCATGATGTGGATAAAGACGTGGGTGGCAGGCACGCACCCTAGGAGGCCCTCAGGAAAATCATGGTGAACACTGTCACCATTGCCGATCCAGGGACAACGTGAGAGAGCGGCATGAAGACATGGCAGCAGGCATCTTCCCAAGGCTTGAGGAGGAGAGAGAAGGAAGAAAGGTGAGGCACAGAGGTCGAAGCCATCTAAGACCGACGGATGCAACAGTAACCCCCCTTGAAAGGGCCCCCTCCAGACCCCCTACCTGGTCTAGGTTTTTGAGGATTGCGATCGATGAAATGACGAAGCATCTCTTTGTTCATGATATTAGCCAATGGCTCCCAAGAGTTTTCTTCTGGTCCATATCCCTCCCATGACAGAAGGTATTCCCAAACTCTGCCTCTCTTTCTTACATCAAGGGATGGCATCATCCTTATATTCGATGTCTTCTTCTGCATCAACTGGGGTAGGTTCAGGTGTCTTGGTGGAAAACTCACTAAGAACAAGCGGTTTCAGCAGCAAAAACATGGGAATGCATTGTGAATCCTCATAGCTGGAGGGAGTCTCAGACTATAGGTGAGTGAGCCCAACCATCGGAGAATGGAGAGGGTCCAACAAAGCGTGGAGCAAATCGAGCAGATGGAAGCTTAAGTCTCAGATGTTTAGTAGAAAGCCAAACTTTTATCTCTAGGCTGGAATTCAGGAGCTTCATTGAGTGCCATAGCCTTTCTTTGCTCTTTGTCCTGCTTTTTGGAGCATCTCTTTAGTCTTTCTCCAGAGCTGATGTATATTTTTGGCAGTAGATTGAGCTGCCAGGGATGACACAGAAAGTGGAAGTGGTAAAGGTGGTAAACGTTGTCGTCCGTAGACCACTTCAAAAGGAGTATATCCAGTAGAGACGCTGGATGCGAATTGATGGCAAATTCAGCCCAGGGCAACAGTTCAGCCCAGTCATTCTGTCGTGAACCGACATAGGCGTGGAGGAACTTTTTGAGAGTTCTATTCATTCTCTCAGTTTGGCCATTCGACTGAGGATGATACGCAGAGGTGAAGTCAAGTGTGATATCGAATTTCTTACACAAGGCTTTCCAGAACTTTGCTGTAAATTGAGCTCCTGTCAGAAACAATATGTTTAGGCATGCCATGTAGGCGAAAGATGTGACTGATGAATAACTTAGCACAGTTCCATGGCTGATGGCAAGCCAGGGAGAGCCACAAGTGAGCCATCTTGAAAATCGATCCACTGTAACCCAAATGGTATTGTTACCTCCGGAAAGTGGCAAGGTCCCACCACAAAATCTGTTGCAATATGGATCCAGGGCTCATCTGGTTCTGGCAAGGGTTGAAGCAGGCCCCCAAGGATGTCCGGGAGAGGTTTCTGTCTGGCACAATTGGAACAGGAGGCTACGTAAGCTAGAGTGTCTTCTTTCATGGTGGGCCACCAGTAATACTTTTGTAGCTTGGCCATTGTTTGCCGTTGACCAGGTTGTCCATCCAGTTTTGAATCATGACCCATCTTAGCAATTTCTTTCTTAGATTGCAGGGTACCAATGGTCTTGCTGGGGGTACCGGATGTGTAGCTGTGAAAACCACTCTCTTCGGGTCATCATAGTCCTCTGAGAGAAAGAGCGAGATAATGCGTCTGCTCTGACATTCTTGTCACCAGGGAGATATTTCAGCAAAAGGTCAAATCTGTTGAAGAACAGAGACCACCCACCTGTCTATGGTTGAGGCGTTGAGCGTGTGGATGGATGTACTCCAGATTTTTGTGATCAGTGTAAAGTGTAATCTGATGTTGTGCACCCTCCGCCAGGGGCGCCATTCTTCAAATGCCATCTTTATTACCAACGTTCTTTATCCCCAATGCCGTAGTTCTTCTCTGCTGGCGAGAAGCGTCGGGAAAAGAATGAACAGGGGTGTAAGATTTTGAATCACCGGTCTGGCTTAGCACAGCCCCTACACCTACATCAGAGGCATCGACTTCCAAAATGATGGGTCGAGTAGGGTCCGGATGGCGGAGACATGGTTTGCTTTGAAAGGCGTCTTTTAACTTCTGGAACACAGTCACAGCTTCCATAGACCAAGTAGCAGCGTTGGCTCCCTTCTTAGTCATTACTGTTAATGAAACAGTCAATGAAGAGTAATTTTTAATAAAGGTCCTGGGTAGTATTGGTAAATCCCAAAATCGTCTTAGAGCTTTTAGGTCAGTGGGTTGTGGCCATTTTAAATACGCTCAAGCTTCTGAGAGTCCATTTGGAAACCATTGTTTGAGACAATGTAACCTAAGAAGGGCACGGATTCTTTATGAAATTCACATCTAGACAATTTGGCGTACAAGAAGTTCTCGCGAAGTCTCTGCAGAACTCTTTTGACATCTTCCTGATGGGATTACAGGTCCCTGAGAAAATATCAAGATGTCGTCTAAGTAGACAATGACACATTGGTAGAGTAAATCATGCAGAATATCATTCATCATGTTTTGGAAGACAGGCAGGGCGTTGTACAAGCCGAAGGGCATCACCAGGTATTCAAAGTGTCCATCCCGGGTATTAAAAGCTGTCTTCCATTCATCGCCAGAGCGGAATGCGAACTAAATTATAAGCTTCCTTGAGAAGCTTGGAGAATATCTTGGCTCCCTGTAACCTATCAAATAGCTCGAGATGAGTGGTAAAGGGTAGCGGTCCTTTATGGTGATCTCATTCAGACCTCTGTAGTCAATGCATGGATTGTAAAGTTCCCTCCTTTTTCCTCACGAAGAAAAATCCTGTGCCAGCCGGACAGCCCTGGTGCTGCCTTGGAGGAAGAGGGCCTCATGATGGGAGAGCACCAACCAGGTGCAGCAGGAAAGGATCCTGTAGCAAGGACCTCCTCTCCAGGTGATGCATTGTCCTTTCGCACTGAGGATATCTCCCCAAAGCCTACTGCCCAGAGGGAAGGGTTAGGTCGGCCGTCATAGTCGATGATTCGATTATTAGGAATGTAGATAGCTGGGTGGCTGGTGGGCGTGAGGATCGCCTGGTAACATGCCTACCTGGTGCGAAGGTGGCGGACCTCACGCGTCACCTAGATAGGATTTTAGACAGTGCTGGGGAGGAGCCTGCTGTCGTGGTACATGTGGGCACCAACGACATAGGAAAATGTGGGAGGGAGGTTCTGGAAGCCAAATTTAGGCCTCTTAAGTAGAAAGCTTAAATCCAGAACCTCCAGGGTAGCATTCTCTGAAATGCTCCCTGTTCCACGCGCAGGTCACCAGAGGCAGGCAGAGCTCCAGAGGTCTCAATGCGTGGATGGTGCAAGGAAGAGGGATTCAGTTTTGTTAGGAACTGGGGAACCTTTTGGGGAAGGGGGAGTCTCTTCCGAAGGGATGGGCTCCAACTTAACCAGGGTGGAACCAGACTGCTGGTGCTAACCTTTAAAAAGGAGATAGAGCAGCTTTTAAACTAGAACAAAGGGGAAAGCCGACAGTCGCTCAGCAGCACATGGTTTGGAGAGAGGTATCTTCAAAGGATACTAATGATGCATTAGAATTAGGGCATCCCGACAGTGAGGTTCCAATAATTAGAAAAATAGTCCAAGTGCCTGTAACTAAAACTCACCTGAGCTAAAAAATTCTAACTTATCCCTACCAATTAAAAAGAAGAATAAAATACAAACAAAAAACAAACTTTGAAATGTCTGTATGCTAATGCCAGAAGTTTAAGAAGTAAGATGGGAGAAATTAGAATGTATAGCAGTGAACGATGACATAGACTTAATTGGCATCTCAGAGACATGGTGGAAAGAGGATAACCAATGGGACAGTGCTATACCGGGGTACAAATTATATCGCAATAACAGAGAGGAGCACCCGGGAGGAGGTGTGGCGCTTTATGTCCGGGATGGCATAGAGTCCAACAGGATAAACATCCTGCATGAGACTAAATACAAATTGAATCTTTATGGGTAGAAATCCCTTGTGTGTCGGGGAAGACTATAGTGATAGGGGTATACTACCGTCCACCTGGTCAAGATGGTGAGACGGACAGTGAAATGCTAAGAGAAATTAGGGAAGCTAACCAAATTGCTAGTGCAGTAATAATGGGAGACTTCAATTACCCCAATATTGACTGGGTAAATGTATCATCGGGACACGCTAGAGAGATAACGTTCCTGGATGGAATAAATGATAGCTTTATGGAGCAATTGGTTCAGGAACCGACAAGAGAGGGAGCAATTTTAGATCTAATTCTCAGTGGAGCACAGGACGTGGTGAGAGTGGTAACGGTGGTGGGGCCGCTTGGCAATAGTAATCATAATATGATCAAATTTGATTTAATGACTGGAAGTGGAACAGTGTGCAAATCCAAGGCTCTTGTGCTAAACTTTGATAAAATGAGAAAAATTGTTAGAAAAAAACTGAAAGGAGCAAGCTACAAAAGTAAAAAATGTCCAAGAGGCGTGGTCATTGTTAAAAAATACTATTCTAGAAGCACAGTCTAGATGTATTCCACACATTAAGAAAGGTGGAAAGAAGGCAAAACGGTTACCGGCATGGTTAAAAGGGAGGTGAAGGAAGCTATTTTAGCCCAAAGATTTTCATTCAAAAATTAGAAGAATGATCCAACAGAAGAAAGTAGGATAAGCATAAACGTGGCAAGTTAAATGTAAGACATTGATAAGACAGGCTAAGAGAGAATTTGAAAAGAAGTTGGCTATAGAGGCAAAACTCACAGTAAAAAACGTTTTTAAATATATCCAAAGCAGAAAGCCTGTGAGGGAGTCAGTTGGACCGTTAGATGATCGAGGGGTTAAAGGGGCACTTAGAGAAGATAAGGCTATCGTGTAAAGATTAAATGATTTCTTTGCTTCGGTGTTTACTGAAGAAGATGTGGGGAGGTACCCGTAATGGACAAGGTTTTCATGGGTAATGATTCAGATGGACTGAATCAAACCACGGTGAACCTAGAAGATGTGGTAGGCCTGATTGACAAACTGAGAGTAGTAAATCACCTGGACCGGATGGTATACACCCCAGAGTTCTGAAGGAATTAAAAAATGAAATTTCAGACCTATTAGTAAAAATTTTGTAACCTATCATTAAAATCATCCATTGTACCTAAAGACTGGAGGATAGCAAATGTAACCCCAATATTAAAAAGGGCTCCAGGGGCGATCCGGGAAACTACAGACCGGTTAGCCTGACTTCAGTGCCAGGAAAAATAGTGGAAAGTGTTCTAAACATCAAAATCACAGAACATATAGAAAGACATGGTTTAATGGAACAAAGTCAGCATGGCTTTACCCAGGGCAAGTCTTGCCTCACAAATCTGCTTCACTTTTTTGAAGGAGTTAATAAACATGTGGATAAAGGTGAACCTGAAGTTGTAGTATACTTGGATTTTCAGAAGGCGTTTGACAAAGTTCCTCATGAGAGGCTTCTAGGAAAAGTAAAAAGTCATGGGATAGGTGGCGATGTCCTTTCATGGATTGCAAACTGGCTAAAAGACAGGAAACAGAGAGTAGGATTAAATGGACAATTTTCTCAGTGGAAGGGAGTGGACAGTGGAGTGCCTCAGGGATCTGTATTGGGACCCTTACTTTTCAATATATTTATAAATGATCTGGAAAGAAATACGACGAGTGAGATAATCACATTTGCAGATGACACAAAATTGTTCAGAGTAGTTAAATCACAAGCAGATTGTGATAAATTTCAAGAAGACCTTGTGAGACTGGAAAATTGGGCATCCAAATGGCATATGAAATTTAATGTGGATAAGTGCAAGGTGATGCATATAGGGAAAAATAACTCATGCTATAATTACACAATGTTGGATTCCACATTAGGTGCTACAACCCAAGAAAGAGATCTAGACGTCATAGTGGATAACACATTGAAATCGTCGGTTCAGTGTGCTGCGGCAGTCTAAAAAGCAAACAGAATGTTGGGAATTATTAGAAAGGGAATGGTGAATAAAATGGAAAATGTCATAATGCCTCTGTATCACTCCATGGTGAGACCGCACCTTGAATACTGTGTACAATTCTGGTCGCCGCATCTCAAAAAAGATATAATTGCGATGGAGAAGGTACAGAGAAGGGCTACCAAAATGATAAGGGGAATGGAACAGCTCCCCTATGAGGAAAGACTAAAGAGGTTAGGGCTTTTCAGCTTGGAGAAGAGACGGCTGAAGGGGGATATGATAGAGATGTTTAAAATTATGAGAGGTCTAGAACGGGTAGATGTGAATCGGTTATTTACTCTTTCGGATAATAGAAAGACTAGGGGGCACTCCATGAAGTTAGCATGGGGAACATTTAAAACTAATCGGAGAAAGTTCTTTTTTACTCAATGCACAATTAAACTCTGGAATTTGTTGCCAGAGGATGTGGTTAGTGCAGTTAGTATAGCTGTGTTTAAAAAAGGATTGGATAAGTTCTTGGAGGAGAAGTCCATTACCTGCTATTAAGTTCACTTAGAGAATAGCCACTGCCATTAGCAATGGTAACATGGAATAGACTTAGTTTTTGGTTACTTGCCAGGTTCTTATGGCCTGGATTGGCCACTGTTGGAAACAGGATGCTGGGCTTGATGGACCCTTGGTCTGACCCAGTATGGCATTTTCTTATGTTCTTATGTCTTATGAAGCCTTTCTGGAGATTCTCCTGGATGTACTTCGACATCGCCTTATTCTCCACTACGGACAGCGGGTAGACCCTTCCTTTGGGTGGTTCCGTATTTGGCTTCAAATTAATTGCGCAGTCGTATGATCTGTGTGGAGGTAACACATCAGCAGCTTCTTTTGAGAATACATCTTGGTAAGATGCATATTGAGGCGTCAACCCAGGCAACAATGGGGCAGTTGGCATGCATGATATTGGAGAGACTTCCATTAAGCATTTGCCATGACATTCTGGACCCCAATGTGAAAGCTCCAAAGTGGTCCAGTTGAATTGTGGCATGTGTTTCTGCAGCCATGATAGCACAAGTACCAAAGGGTGCATGGCCTTCTCTAGCACAAAGAATGAAATAGTCTCCATATGAGGAGCACAGGTATGCAAGCTCACTGTTTCTGTAAGCAGAGTTACTTCACCCAGTAAGGGCTCTCCATGAATAGAGGACAATAGTAATGGAGGCGTCATAGTAGTGGTAGGGATCCACAAATGTTCCACTAGACATTTCAAAATGAAATTTCCCCCTGCCCCAGAGTCTACTAAGGCAAGGGTCTGATATTCCAAAGGCCTGCAGAATAAAGATACTGGAAGAGAGAGTGGAAGAGAGGGTGTAGTTAGACTTAAGAAGAGTCCTCCCACAGGACTTAGGTCTGCCAGTTTTCCGGACATGTACAGCATGACCAGCTTGTCCACAATACATGCATAGTCCCAACCTCTTTCGGACTTGTCTCCCTTTAGAAGTCAAATGACTGCGGCCCAATTCCATTGGTTCCTCTTCGCCAGCAGCAGAACCTGGGAGTGTAGGCCTGGGTACAGACTTGACACGAATCTCTCCCTGGATTGGTCTTCTGGGACTCTTGACCTCTTGACCTCTTGAACTTTGTCGCGAATTTGGCGATCAATCTGTGCTGCCACTGCATAAGTTCCGCTAAGGTCTCGGTCATCTCACGAGTCACCAGTTCATCTTTCAACCGGGAGTTCAGGCCTTTAAAAAATAGGGTTTTCAGGCACCTAGGGTCCTAATGTAATTCAGAAGCCAAGGTCTTGAATTCAATGGCGAAGTCTGGTAAAGGTTTGTTACCTTGTTTTAGATAAACCAAAACTGATCCTGCTATTGAGTACCGGGCAGGGTCATCAAATACTGACTTAAACAGTTCAAGAAACCCGGCAAGATCATTCAGGATAGGGTCATTGCACTCCCACAGCGGTGAGGCCCAAGCCAGCGCCCTTCCATCCAGATACGAAAGGATATAGGTGGTCTTGGCATACGCTGTAGGGAAATAATTAGGTTGCAGAGAAAAGTGCATGCAACATTGATTAATAAATCCTCTACACTTCCAAACTTCACCCACGAAGCGTGTCGGAGCAGAGAGAGGCACTGTAGACTTTACCGTCACTTCTGGCGGTGTAACTTCTTTACCTGCGGCATTCATCTGTGTGTGTAGCTGATTAAAGGCAACAGTCAAGTTGTCTAACAAATTCTGTTGTTCGGAGATTTGCTGGGCCAGGCCCGGAATGGCCTGCAAAGCGGTGAGCTGAGCCAAATCCTTGGAGTTAGCAATTTGTTATGGTTATGAGGTGTTGGAGTGGATTCTTGGGTACTGCGGTGATGGCCACTCCCCACGGGGAGAAGCCCCGTGAGAAACCGCAGTACTAGGCTAGGCTCTAAAAACGCAGACACAGAGAAGTTGTATTTATTGTACTGCTCGATGGTAAGGCCCGGGGAGCAGGCAGCAGTGAAAATAACCCAGTAAAGTAGTCCAGGAATCCTCAGCAGAGGAGACCAGTCTCACACTCGAGTAGGTGACAGGCAGTGCGGCGTAGCAGGGGACAGGTCCCGGATGTAGACACAGAGCGCTGAAGCTGAAGATGAGACAGACTGAAAGGGTTAGTATTCACTGAAGCAGAAAGCTGTATAGTTGAAGGTCCTGGCAGACAGAAGTTGATCAGTGGCAGGCACCAGATTAGGGAGAGCAGGCCCTTGAGGAGCGAGTACCCGGTATCCCAAGATAGGTACCTGAAATAGAGCAGAAGGGCCCCCGAGGAGCGGGTACCCAGGTTAGTGAAGAAATACCCCGAAGGGCAGAGAGAGCTTCCTGCAGCAGCTGGGAAGCAGCAGAGCAGCTTAGACGGGAGGCAATCCAATCCTTGCTAACTCAGTTTTTAGCAAACGAAGGGCAGGCTAAATACCAGGATGTGATGTCGTCACTCGGATGGGATGCCCCCGAGGTTCCTGCCATGACATAGATAAAGACATGGGTGGTGGGCACCATTGGTGGTGGTGGGCGAACACCATTGCTGGTGCCAATCCGGGGACACCAGAGAGAGTGGCATGAAGACGCGGCAGCAGCCATCTTCCCAAGGCTTGAGGAGAGAGAAGGAAGAAAGGTGAGGCACAGAGGTCAAAGGCTCGATGGACGCAACAGTAGAGAGAATATGGTAATAGTCCGCAAACGAAGTACTCACAGAGGAAGTAGAGATGGTTCCAGAGAAAGCCCCAGGGAGTGGGGCAGGCCCTCCAAGGAGCGGATAGCCAGAGACGAGGAAGGGGCCCCCGAGGAGCAGGTACCCAGGACGTCTCACGCCGAGGAAGCAGGAGCTGGAACGGAAGTCCAGAGTGAGCGAAGCAGATTCAGCAATGAGGGAACTCGTTGCCAAGTCATAGGCAGACACAGTCCGGCTTAAGAGTCCACGATGAATGACGTCATCCGTGGGGGGACGCCCTCAAGGTTCCCGCCATGACGTGGATAAGACTGACCCAGAAGTGCGCGTGCATGTAAGGAGCTTCGAGGGTAAGATGGCGGTCGGCAGCATCCACGCCATCCAGGGAGGCCCGGGAACAGGGGCAGGCAGGCCGGCGATAGCTGGCGGAGGCCGCGAGTCTTCCTAGTGGAGTCAGAGCCGTGAGGCAAGAGGTGAGCAACAGCGGTTGCAGCCATCTGCGACCGACAGGCATAGCAGGAATTTGTTGCCAGGGGATGTGGTTACTGCAGTTAGGGTAGCTGGGCTTAAGAAAAGAATTGGATAAGTTCTTTGAGGAGAAGTCCATTACCTGCTATTAATTAAGTTGACTTAGAAAATAGCCACTGCTATTACTAACAACAGTAACATGGGATAGACTTAGTTTTTGGGAACTTGCCAGATTGTTATGGCTTGGATTGGCCACTGTTGGAGACAGGATGCTGGGCTTGATGGACCCTTGGTCTGACCCAGTATGGCATGTTCTTATGTCCTGTGCATGGAATCCTTGGAGGTATTTACATGTCTCTATCATATCTCCTCTATCTCGTCGATCCTCTAGAGTATATGCTTTAGAATGAAGACCGCTGACTATTTTAGTAGCCACCCTCTGGACTGACTCCAACTGGTTTATATTCTTCTGTATGTACAGTCTCCAGAACTGTACACAGTATTCCAAATGAAGTCTCACCCATTCCTCTCCCTATGCAGCCAAGCATCTTTCTGGCTTTTGCTGTCATTTTATTCACCTTTTTGGCCACTTTAAGATCATTGGATACAATTACCCAGAGATTCTGCTCTTCTTTCATGCTTAGAAGAATTTCACCTCCAATACTGTACCTGTCTCTTGGGTTATTACATCCTACATGCATAGCTCTGCATTTTTTAGCATTAAATGTTAGTTGCCAGACCCTAGACTAGCGGTTCTCAACCGGTATATCATGACCTACCAGTGTGTCACCAAGCACCAGCAGCTGTGTCGTGCACTTCCTAGTTGCCCGCTGCTCTTCTCTCCCTCTCCTTCACCCCAGTGAGAAGCACACAATTCTTCAAGGAACACTGCTGCCATTCCAGTCCAGGCTATTAGCACATTCAAGCCCAAAGGGAAACGGCAGCATTGTTCATGGAAGCTGGCAACAGTAACATGGCCTTTTCTTCTTCTTGCTCCTGCGGCCCAGAAGAGGAAGTGATGTTCAGTGGGTGTGCGGGAAGAAGAAAGGGCCATGCTGCTGCTCCTGCTGCTGCAGAGATCAAGTGTCCCAAGGCTCCATCCACCTCCCGTGATCATGAGAGCACTTCTGTCTCCTTTCTGAGGCAGTCCTTCACCGCTGCAGACTCAGTGCAGCTGATCGCCTGATTTCCCTGACAGCCGCGAAACAGGAAATCCCTGTGGCTGCATTTTCAGCTGACTGCCCCTCTGCTCTGCACCGCGATGATTGCAGCACAGGAAAACAGCTGAGTGCTGCCTTCTTACTGCTGCAAAGCTGGGGGGAGTCACTACTGCTTCAGTTCCCAGTCTGTCATGACTCTGCTTTAATAGAAGTATACTGGCTGCCCTTTTCAGTTGCCCAGTGCAGATACAGGATGCCTCATCTTGAGCTTCCATGTGTGCTAGGAGGGGGATAGGTGAGTGAGACAGACAGAGTGAGCTATCATGTGTATAAGTGTGTGAGAGAATGTGTGTGATTGAGACTGTGTGAGTAAAGGTAGTCACTGTTGAATGTGACAGAGACAGAGACTGGTCAGGGAGGAGTAGGGGCGGCTCAAGGCAATCTGCTGCTTGAGGTGAGGGATAAGATGGTACTCCCCCCCCCCATGCCCCCCCTCTGCCCCCTCCCTTTTCTAAACACACCCATACATTAACGCAGAATACAGATTGACCCTTAACTAACAAGGAATAATGGACTACAAATTAGAAACATAAAAATGCAAACAACACTGAAATAGAAAGGCCGAGAAACCAGTCTGAACAAGAGATTTCTGAAGAAAGAGAAAAATACAAATATATAATACCCATTCCCAAAAATAGCATATGCCAATCACAAGGGATGTGCATTCGTTTTCAACTAATGTGCAATCTGCAACGCATAAGTCCCTGTTCGTTTGATTTGTGGGTTCGCGAAACACATGGCAAACCCCCACAAATAAAACATATCATATTAGTTTCATTCTTTTGGTTCGCAGTGATTTCCTAGTGGCCGTTTGAAATAGGAGAAGGCCATGTGGGAGTATCCATAGCAAAAACCAGCCCTTTCCTGTGAGACATAAGTGACCTCACAGCCCGGTCATAGATTGGGTCAGACAGGTTGGCAAGGAGAAGAGAATGCAACCTATCAGAGCTAAGCATTTTTCTAATGTAGCCAATCGCCACTCTTACTCAGTGCTCTGTGACTCTGTTCCTGATGACACTGTACTATTTATACCTTAAGCATGCGCCGTGCCACACACTTTCTTTTAGTGTTTTGCCTGCAAAGGTAGTTTGCATTTGAGTTCTCTCCTATCTGTATTCAATTGCTAGCTACTTTCAGAATTTTCCATTGAAAACTTGGTTCTAACAGTGAAAGAAACACATTTCAGCATGAGAAAATCACTTTTGTTACTTTCACTCAAAACTTGCATTTACTCCTCCGAAATGTACAAATCCATTGAAAACTTGGGCCTAACAGTGAAAAAAACACATTTCTGCATGAGAAAATCACTTTTGCATGTTTCACTCAAAACTTGCATTTTCTCCTCAAAATGTACAAAACCATTGAAAACTTGGTTCTAACCTTGAAAGAAAGACATTTCAGCATGAGAAAATCACTTTTGTATGTTTCACTCAAAACTTGCATTTCCTCCTCAGAAATGTACAAAACCATTGAAAACTTGGTTCTGACAGTGAAAGAAACACATTTCAGCATGAGAAAATCACTTTTTTATCTTTCACTCAAAATTGCATTTTCTCCTCAGAAACAAACAAATCAGTTGAAAACTTGGGCCTAACAGTGAAAGAACATATTTCAGCATGAGAAAATCACGTTTGCATGTTTCACACAAAACTTGCATTTTCTCCTCAGAAATGTACAAATCCATTGAAAACCTGGTTCTAACAGTGAAAGAAACACGTTTCAGCATGAGAAAATCACTTTTGTGTCTTTCACTCAAAACTTGCATTTTCTGCTCAGAAACAAACAAATCAGTTGAAAACTTGGGCCTAACAGTGAAAGAACATATTTCAGCATGAGAAAATCACGTTTGCATGTTTCACACAAAACTTGCATTTTCTCCTCAGAAATGTACAAATCCATTGAAAACCTGGTTCTAACAGTGAAAGAAACACGTTTCAGCATGAGAAAATCACTTTTGTGTCTTTCACTCAAAACTTGTATTTTCTGCTCAGAAATGTACAAAACCATTCAAAACTTGGTTCTAACAGTGAAAGAAACACATTTCAGCATGAGAAAATCACTTTTGCATGTTTCACTCAAACCTTGCATTTCCTCCTCAGAAATGTACAAAACCATTGAAAACTTGGTTCTAACAGTGAAAGAACACATTTCAGCATGAGAAAATCACTTTTGCATGTTTCACTCAAAACTTGTATTTTCTGCTCAGAAATGTACAAATCCATTGAAAACCTGGTTCTAAAAGTGAAAGAAACACATTTCAGCATGAGAAAAAAACTTTTGTATGTTTCACTCACAACTTGCATTTCCTCCTCAGAAATATACAAAACCATTGAAAACTTGGTTCTGACAGTGAAAGAAACACATTTCACCATGAGAAAATAACTTTTTTAGCTTTCACTCAAAACTTGCATTTTCTCCTCAGAAACAAACAAATCAGTTGAAAACTTGGGCCTAACAGTGAAAGAACATATTTCAGCATGAGAAAATCACTTTTGCATGTTTCACTCAAAACTTGCATTTTCTGCTCAGAAATGTACAAAACCATTCAAAACTTGGTTCTAACAGTGAAAGAAACACATTTCAACATGAGAAAATCACTTTTGTGTCTTTCACTCAAAACTTGCATTTTCTCCTCAGAAATGTACAAAACCATTGAAAACTTGGTTCTAACTGTGAAAGAAACACATTTCAGCATGAGAAAATCACTTTTGTATCTTTAACTGAAAACTTGCATTTCCTCCTCGAAATGTACAAATCCATTGAAAAGTTGGTTCTAACAGTGAAAGAAACACATTTCAGCATGAGAAAATCACTTTTGTTACTTTCACTCAAAACTTGCATTTTCTCCTCAGAAATGTAGAAATCAGTTGAAAACCTGGTTCTAAAAGTGAAAGAAACACATTTCAGCATGAGAAAATCACTTTTGCATGTTTCACTCAAAACTTGCATTTCCTCCTCAGAAATGTACAAAACCATTGAAAACTTGGTTCTAACAGTGAAAGAACACATTTCAGCATGAGAAAATCACTTTTGCATGTTTCACTCAAAACTTGCATTTTCTGCTCAGAAATGTACAAATCCATTGAAAACCTGGTTCTAAAAGTGAAAGAAACACATTTCAGCATGAGAAAATCACTTTTGTGTCTTTCACTCAAAACTTGCATTTTCTGCTCAGAAATGTACAAAACCATTGAAAACCTGGTTCTAACAGTGAAAGAAACACAACTCAGCATGAGAAAATCACTTTTGTGTCTTTCACTCAAAACTTGCATTTTCTGCTCAGAAATGTACAAAACCATTGAAAACTTGGTTCTAACCTTGAAAGAAAGACATTTCAGCAGCAGAAAATCACTTTTGCATGTGTCACTCAAAACTTGCATTTCCTCCTCAGAAATGTACAAAACCATTGAAAACTTGGTTCTAAAAGTGAAAGAAAGACAATTCAGCATGAGAAAATCACTTTTGTGTCTTTCACTCAAAACTTGCATTTTCTCCTCAGAAATGTAGAAATCAGTTGAAAACTTGGTTCTAACAGTGAAAGAAAAACATTTCAGCATGAGAAAATCACTTTTGTATCTTTAACTGAAAACTTGCATTTCCTCCTCGGAAATGTACAAATCCATTGAAAACTTGGTTCTAACCTTCAAAGAAAGACATTTCAGCATGAGAAAATCACTTTTGTGTCTTTCACTCAAAATTTGCATTTTCTCCTCAGAAATGTAGAAATCAGTTGAAAACTTGGTTCTAACAGTGAAAGAACACATTTCAGCATGAGAAAATCGCTTTTGCATGTTTCACTCAAAACTTGCAATTTCTCCTCAGAAATGTACAAATCCATTGAAAACTTGGTTCTAACAGTGAAAGAACACATTTCAGCATGAGAAAATCGCTTTTGCATGTTTCACTCAAAACTTGCAATTTCTCCTCAGAAATGTACAAATCCATTGAAAACTTGGTTCTAACAGTGAAAGAAACACATTTCCGCATGAGAAAATCACTTTTGTTACTTTCACTCAAAACTTGCATTTTCTGCTCAGAAATGTACAAATCCATTGAAAATCTGGTTCTAACAGTGAAAGAAACTCATTTCAGCATGAGAAAATCACTTTTGTATCTTTAACTGAAAACTTGCATTTCCTCCTCGGAAATGTACAAATCCATTGAAAACTTGGTTCTAACAGTGAAAGAAACACATTTCAGCATGAGAAAATCACTTTTGTTACTGTCACTCAAAACTTGCATTTTCTCCTGAGAAATGTAGAAATCAGTTGAAAACTTGGTTCTAAAAGTGAAAGAAACACATTTCAGGATGAGAAAATCACTTTTGTGTCTTTCACTCAAAACTTGCATTTTCTGCTCAGAAATGTACAAATCCATTGAAAACCTGGTTCTAAAAGTGAAAGAAACACATTTCAGCATGAGAAAATCACTTTTGTGTCTTTCACTCAAAACTTGCATTTTCTCCTCAAAATGTACAAAACCATTGAAAACCTGGTTCTAACAGTGAAAGAAACACAACTCAGCATGAGAAAATCACTTTTGTTACTTTCACTCAAAACTTGCATTTTCTGCTCAGAAATGTAGAAAACCATTGAAAACTTGATTCTAACCTTGAAAGAAAAACATTTCAGCAGCAGAAAATCACTTTTGCATGGTCACTTCAAAACTTGCATTTCCACCTCAGAAATGTACAAAACCATTGAAAACTTGGTTCTAACAGTGAAAGAAAGACATTTCAGCATGAGAAAATCACTTTTGTGTCTTTCACTCAAAACTTGCATTTTCTCCTCAGAAATGTAGAAATCAGTTGAAAACTTGGTTCTAACAGTGAAAGAAAAACATTTCAGCATGAGAAAATCACTTTTGTATCTATAACTGAAAACTTGCATTTCCTCCTTGGAAATGTACAAATCCATTGAAAACTTGGTTCTCACCTTCAAAGAAAAACATTTCAGCATGAGAAAATCACTTTGGTATGTTTCACTCAAAACTTGTATTTCCTCCTGAGAAATGTACAAAACCATTGAAAACTTGGTTCTAACAGTGAAAGAACACATTTCAGCATGAGAAAATCGCTTTTGCATGTTTCACTCAAAACTTGCAATTTCTCCT
Source organism: Rhinatrema bivittatum (assembly GCF_901001135.1). NCBI lineage: Eukaryota > Metazoa > Chordata > Amphibia > Gymnophiona > Rhinatrematidae > Rhinatrema > Rhinatrema bivittatum. The sequence goes on from NC_042616.1 coordinate 381,398,905, forward strand.
CAGAAATGTACAAATCCATTGAAAACTTGGTTCTAACAGTGAAAGAAACACATTTCAGCATGAGAAAATCACTTTTGTTACTTTCACTCAAAACTTGCATTTTCTGCTCAGAAATGTACAAATCCATTGAAAATCTGGTTCTAACAGTGAAAGAAACTCATTTCCGCATGAGAAAATCACTTTTGTGTCTTTCACTCAATACTTGCATTTCCTACTCAGAAATGTACAAAACCATTGAAAACTTGGTTCTAACAGTGAAAGAAACACATTTCAGCATGAGAAAATCACTTTTGTTACTGTCACTCAAAACTTGTATTTCCTCCTCAGAAATGTAGAAATCAGTTGAAAACTTGGTTCTAAAAGTGAAAGAAACACATTTCAGCATGAGAAAATCACTTTTGCATGTTTCACTCAAAACTTGCATTTTCTCCTCAGAAATGTACAAATCCATTGAAAACTTGGTTCTAACAGTGAAAGAACACATTTCAGCATGAGAAAATCGCTTTTGCATGTTTCACTCAAAACTTGCAATTTCTCCTCAGAAATGTACAAATCCATTGAAAACTTGGTTCTAACAGTGAAAGAAACACATTTCCGCATGAGAAAATCACTTTTGTTACTTTCACTCAAAACTTGCATTTTCTGCTCAGAAATGTACAAATCCATTGAAAATCTGGTTCTAACAGTGAAAGAAACTCATTTCCGTATGAGAAAATCACTTTTGTGTCTTTCACTCAATACTTGCATTTCCTACTCAGAAATGTACAAAACCATTGAAAACTTGGTTCTAACAGTGAAAGAAACACATTTCAGCATGAGAAAATCACTTTTGTTACTGTCACTCAAAACTTGCATTTTCTCCTCAGAAATGTAGAAATCAGTTGAAAACTTGGTTCTAAAAGTGAAAGAAACACATTTCAGGATGAGAAAATCACTTTTGCATGTTTCACTCAAAACTTGCATTTCCTCCTCAGAAATGTACAAAACCATTGAAAACTTGGTTCTAACAGTGAAAGAACACATTTCAGTATGAGAAAATCACTTTTGCATGTTTCACTCAAAACTTGCATTTTCTGCTCAGAAATGTACAAATCAATTGAAAACTTGGTTCTAACAGTGAAAGAAACACATTTCAGCATGAGAAAATCACTTTTGTTACTTTCACTCAAAACTTGCATTTTCTGCTCACAAATGTACAAATCCATTGAAAATCTGGATCTAACAGTGAAAGAAACTCATTTCCGCATGAGAAAATCACTTTTGTGTCTTTCACTCAATACTTGCATTTCCTCCTCAGAAATGTACAAAACCATTGAAAACTTGGTTCTAAGTGTGAAAGAAACACATTTCAGCATGAGAAAATCACTTTTGTATCTTTAACTGAAAACTTGCATTTCCTCCTCGGAAATGTACAAATCCATTGAAAACTTGGTTCTAACAGTGAAAGAAACACATTTCAGCATGAGAAAATCACTTTTGTATATTTCACTCAAAACTTGTATTTCCTCCTCAGAAATGTACAAAACCATTGAAAACTTGGTTCTAATAGTGAAAGAACAGATTTCAGAATGAGAAAATCACTTTTGCATGTTTCACTCAAAACTTGCATTTTCTGCTCAGAAATGTACAAATCCATTGAAAACCTGGTTCTAAAAGTGAAAGAAACACATTTCAGCATGAGAAAATCACTTTTGTGTCTTTCACTCAAAACTTGCATTTTCTCCTCAAAATGTACAAAACCATTGAAAACCTGGTTCTAACAGTGAAAGAAACACAACTCAGCATGAGAAAAATCACTTTTGTTACTTTCACTCAAAACTTGCATTTTCTGCTCAGAAATGTAGAAAACCATTGAAAACTTGATTCTAACCTTGAAAGAAAAACATTTCAGCAGCAGAAAATCACTTTTGCATGGTCACTCAAAACTTGCATTTCCACCTCAGAAATGTACAAAACCATTGAAAACTTGGTTCTAACAGTGAAAGAAAGACATTTCAGCATGAGAAAATCAATTTTGTGTCTTTCACTCAAAACTTGCATTTTCTCCTCAGAAATGTAGAAATCAGTTGAAAACTTGGTTCTAACAGTGAAAGAAAAACATTTCAGCATGAGAAATTCACTTTTGTATCTTTCACTGAAAACTTGCATTTCCTCCTCGGAAATGTACAATTCCATTGAAAACTTGGTTCTCACCTTCAAAGAAAAACATTTCAGCATGAGAAAATCACTTTGGTATGTTTCACTCAAAACTTGTATTTCCTCCTCAGAAATGTACAAAACCATTGAAAACTTGGTTCTAACAGTGAAAGAAACACATTTCAGCATAAGAAATTCACTTTTGTATCTTTCACTGAAAACTTGCAATTTCTCCTCAGAAATGTACAAATCCATTGAAAACTTGGTTCTAACAGTGAAAGAAACACATTTCAGCATGAGAAAATCACTTTTGTTACTTTCACTCAAAACTTGCATTTTCTCCTCAGAAATGTACAAAACCATTGAAAACTTGGTTCTAACAGTGAAAGAAACACATTTCAGCGTGAGAAAATCACTTTTGTGTCTTTCACTCAAAACTTGCATTTTCTCCTCAGAAATGTACAAAACCATTGAAAACTTGGTTCTAACAGTGAAAGAAACACATTTCTGCGTGAGAAAATCACTTTTGCATGTTTCACTCAAAACTTGCATTTTCTCCTCAGAAATGAACAAAACCATTGAAAACTTGGTTCTAACAGTGAAAGAAACACATTTCAGCAGTGAGAAAATCACTTTTGCATGTTTCTCTCAAAACTTGCATTTCCTCCTCAGAAATGTACAAAACCATTGAAAACTTGGTTCTAACAGTGAAAGAAACACATTTCTGCATGAGAAAATCACTTTTGCATGTTTCACTCAAAACTTGCATTTTCTCCTCAGAAATGTAGAAAACCATTGAAAACTTCGTTCTAACAGTGAAAGAAACACATTTCAGAATGAGAAATTCACTTTTGTATCTTTCACTGAAAACTTGCATTTCTTCCTAAGAAATGTACAATTCCATTGAAAACATGGTTCTAACACTGAAAGAAACACATTTCACCGTGAGAAAATCACTTTTGCATGTTTCACTCAAAACTTGCATTTTCTCCTCAGAAATGTACAAAACCATTTAAAACTTGGTTCTAACAGTGAAAGAAACACATTTCAGCATAGAAATCACTTTTGTATCTTTCACTAAAAACTGCATTTCCTCCTAAGAAATGTTACAAAACCATTGAAAACTTGGTTCTAACAGTGAAAGAAACACATTTCAGCATGAGAAAATCACTTTTGCATGTTTCACTCAAACTTGCATTTTCTCCTCAGAAATGTACAAAACCATTGAAAACTTGGTTCTAACAGTGAAAGAAACACATTTCAGCATGAGAAAATCACTTTTGCATGTTTCACTCAAAACTTGCATTTTCTCCTCAGAAATGTACAAAACCATTGAAAACTTGGTTCTAACAGTGAAAGAAACACATTTCAGCATGAGAAAATCACTTTTGCATGTTTCACTCAAAACTTGCATTTTCTCCTCAGAAATGTACAAAACCATTGAAAACTTGGTTCTAACAGTGAAAGAAACACATTTCAGCATGAGAAAATCACTTTTGCATGTTTCACTCAAAACATGCATTTTCTCCTCAGAAATGTACAAAACCATTGAAAACTTGGTTCTAACAGTGAAAGAAACACATTTCAGCATGAGAAAATCACTTTTGCATGTTTCACTCAAAACTTGCATTTTCTCCTCAGAAATGTACAAAACCATTGAAAACTTGGTTCTAACAGTGAAAGAAACACATTTCAGCATGAGAAAATCACTTTTGCATGTTTCACTCAAAACTTGCATTTTCTCCTCAGAAATGTACAAAACCATTGAAAACTTGGTTCTAACAGTGAAAGAAACACATTTCAGCATGAGAAAATCACTTTTGCATGTTTCACTCAAAACTTGCATTTCTCCTCAGAAATGTACAAAACCATTGAAAACTTGGTTCTAACAGTGAAAGAAACACATTTCAGCATGAGAAATTCACTTTTGTATCTTTCACTGAAAACTTGCATTTCCTCCTCAGAAATGTACAAAACCATTGAAAACTTGGTTCTAACAGTGAAAGAAACACATTTCAGCATGAGAAAATCACTTTTGCATGTTTCACTCAAAACTTGCATTTTCTCCTCAGAAATGTACAAAACCATTGAAAACTTGGTTCTAACAGTGAAAGAAACACATTTCAGCATGAGAAATCACTTTTGCATCTTTCACTCAAAACTTGCATTTCTCCTCAGAAATGTACAAAACCATTGAAAACTTGGTTCTAACAGTGAAAGAAACACATTTCAGCATGAGAAAATCACTTTTGCATGTTTCACTCAAAACTTGCATTTTCTCCTCAGAAATGTACAAAACCATTGAAAACTTGGTTCTAACAGTGAAAGAAACACATTTCAGCATGAGAAAATCACTTTTGTATCTTTCACTGAAAACTTGCATTTCCTCCTCAGAAATGTACAAAACCATTGAAAACTTGGTTCTAACAGTGAAAGAAACACATTTCAGCATGAGAAAATCACTTTTGCATGTTTCACTCAAAACTTGCATTTTCTCCTCAGAAATGTACAAAACCATTGAAAACTTGGTTCTAACAGTGAAAGAAACACATTTCAGCATGAGAAAATCACTTTTGCATGTTTCACTCAAAACTTGCATTTCTCCTCAGAAATGTACAAAACCATTGAAAACTTGGTTCTAACAGTGAAAGAAACACATTTCAGCATGAGAAATTCACTTTTGTATCTTTCACTGAAAACTTGCATTTTCTCCTCAGAAATGTACAAAACCATTGAAAACTGGTTCTAACAGTGAAAGAAACACATTTCAGCATGAGAAAATCACTTTTGCATGTTTCACTCAAAACTTGCATTTCCTCCTCAGAAATGTACAAAACCATTGAAAACTTGGTTCTAACAGTGAAAGAAACACATTTCAGCATGAGAAAATCACTTTTGCATGTTTCACTCAAAACTTGCATTTTCTCCTCAGAAATGTACAAAACCATTGAAAACTTGGTTCTAACAGTGAAAGAAACACATTTCAGCATGAGAAAATCACTTTTGCATGTTTCACTCAAAACTTGCATTTTCTCCTCAGAAATGTACAAAACCATTGAAAACTTGGTTCTAACAGTGAAAGAAACACATTTCAGCATGAGAAATCACTTTTGTATCTTTCACTCAAAACTTGCATTTTCTCCC